>NC_080417.1:122855360-123521610 GCF_029873635.1 Malania oleifera
CTCATGTCCCAAAACACTTCTGGGGGGAAGTGAAACTCGCAACAACTTATCCCATAAACCGAATGTCTTCCTATGTCTTAAACATCCAAACACCTTGTCAACTCCTTCACTCTTATCCCAACACCCAAATTGTCTCAACAATACCTCTCAAAGTATTTGGGTGCTCCGTGTTTGTCCATGTCCACCAACAACACAGAAGTGAACTCAACCCCAAAACACTCAAGTGTATATTCCTTGGTTACTCTCCAAACCAAAAAGGGTACAAATGCTATTCCCCGGTTACAAAAAGACTATACACTTCCATGGATGTTTCTTTCTTTGAACATCAACCTTACTAACGCAAATCTGATATTCCGGTTACAAAAAGACTATACACTTCCATGGATGTTTCTTTCTTTGAACATCAACCTTACTACCACAAATCTGATATTCAGGGGGAGAATCTCATACGGGAATACCAGCTTTGGGATATTGATGCCACAAAAACCAACAACCACCCAAGTCCACAAGTCACCATCCCTCCTATCTCAACTACTCCTACTCCTACTCCAAACCACAGTCACCAAATAGAAACAAAATCTGAAAATCTTCCACCTCCTTCAACTCTTGTCCAAAGACCAAAACATTCAACCAATGGTGAGTTCATTGTATATTCTCGGAAGGAGAAGATTCAAGAAGATTTAAAGGAACAAGCTGCTCTCGAGCAAAGTCAAGAATCTGACCGGAATGCAAGAACACATGAAACTTCACTAGGTAAAAACTAGCTCTAAATTCATCACTAATGAGTCTACTTCTAATGACCTTGATTGTCCCATTGCTTTAAGCAAAGGTCGGAGCTCATGTACAGTCATCCAATCTACAACTTTCTCTTATAAAGGGTTGTCACCTAGCTTCCAAAAATTTGTAGCAAATCTTAACAAAGTGCAGGTTCCTAACTCCATTCAAGAAGCCATTTCAATTCCAGAATGGAAAACTATAGTATGGGAAGAAATGCAGGCACTAAATAAAAATGGGACTTGGGAGATTTCAAACCTACCTAGTGGGAAACATCCAGTAGGATGTAAATGGATATTCACCGTCAAATACAAGGCTGATGGAAGCCTGGACAGATTTAAAGTGTGACTGGTTGCAAAAGGGTTCACTCAATCCTATGGCATCAACTACAAAGAGATGTTTGCTTCAGTAGCCAAATTGAACACTATTCGGGTACTACTATCATTGGCTGCCAATCTTGACAGGCCTCTTCACCAACTTGATGTTAAGAACGCCTTTCTCAATGGAGACCTTATAGAAGAAGTCTACATGGACATTCCTCCTGGCTTTGAAACACAGGCAACTATGAATAAGGTATGTAAGCTCAAGAAATCCCTTTAAGGACTGAAGAAATCCCTGAGAGCTTGGTTTGACAGGTTCAACAAAACAGTGAAGAAGTATGGGTATTCTCAGTGTCAAGAAGATCACACTTTGTTTATCAAACACTCAACCAAAGGAAAATTGGCGATTCTCATTGTGTATGTAGATGACATCATCTTAATAGGTGAATATGAAGACGAATTGATCAAGCTCAAAACCTTACTTGCCAAAGAGTACGAAATCAAGGATCTTCGGAACCTAAATAACTTCCTTGGAATGGAAATTTCTTGGTCAAGAAAGGGAATTTCAGTGTCACAACGGAAGTATGTACTAGATCTTCTTAAAGAGACAGGATTGCTTGGGTGCAAACCGGCTGAAACGCCCATGGAAAAAGTACTAAGCTTGGAGCTAATAAGAGCAGTTTTCCAGTGGGCACAGGTAGATATCAAAGACTTGTTGGGAAGCTGATTAATCTCTCGCACACCAAACCTGATATTGGGTTCTCGATTAGTGTAGTCAATCAATTCATGAATGATCCAATTGAAGAACATATGGAAGCTATCAACTGAATACTAAGGTACCTTAAAATGACACCAGGTAAAGGCTTGTACTTTAGGAAAAACACAAGCAAAGATATCGAAGTGTTCGCTAATGCTGACTAGGCCGGATCAATAACTAACTAAAGGTCAACATCTGGTTATTGTACGCATGTGTGGGGAAACCTAGTAATAGGGAGAAGCATGAAACAATCAGTAGTTTCTCAGAGCAGTGCAAAAGCGGTGTTCAGAGCTATGGCACTCAGAATTTGTGAGGGAATATGGCTAGAAAGACTAATAAGGGAACTAGGAATCATCACTTCTAAACCAATGAAGGTATTTTGTGACAATCAGTCAGCTATTAACATTGCAAAGAATCCAGTGCATCATGACAGGGCAAAATATGTGGAGATAGATCGCCACTTCATAAAGGAGAAGATAGAAAATGGGACAATTAGTCTACTAATCATGCCGAAAAGTCAACAAATAGCTAATATCCTCACTAAAGCTCTACCAAGGAAGAATTTTGAAGATTTGAGTACCAAGCTTGGCTTTAGTAACATCTACGCCTAACTTTAGGGGGAGTGGAAATACCTGATCCCCGATTTTCGGGGATACCGCTGCAGCAATTCTAGTTTTATTATTAGTTGACTACATTAATTTAGGATAAAGAGATTCTGGAAAATTCCTAATATCTCTATTAGTTTGTTTCCTATTTTGTAGTTTCCTATATTTGGCTAGTTTCCTAATTTTGTGGTAATTAGTATCTTGTTACCGAATATAGTGAAAGGAACTTTTCTTCCTTCCATTATATACAGGCTATACATTTATCATTAAGATATAAGAGAATTATTTTCTTCTCTAAAATCAACAATATTAGAGCTAGTTACCGGGAAGTCCTCGGTTCTAGTCATGTTGCCCACGTTTATTGTATGGTATTTAAAAAATTTGTGTGATCCCAACGTGTCTTCATCTCTCCGCATGCTGTTAGGTAGCACTTGTGGGGGAGTGTTAAAACTTGATTTACATTGTTGGCCCACAACTAACAGCTTAAGCGTTTAGGTAAAGTGGTAATCTAACAAGGTGATTTTAAAATTTTAATTGAATTTAACAGTTATAATCAATTGACTAGTTGATATTGGTCTAAAAAAATTTGGTTGACCGTTTGAAATGGTTTGGTTTTAGTTCGAATTTTTTGAGTTTATGCTTGAATTTTAATGTTTGAAAATTTTAATTTACATAAAATTAAAATGGAAGAAAAATATCAATTTAGGTTATTTTAAAATTTTAATTGAATTTAACAATTTGGTTCAGTTAACAATAGGATATTGGTCTAAAATTCCATTAACCATTTGAAACGGTTCAATTTCAGTTCACATATTCTAGCAAACCAAAAATCAGTTCAATTAACGATTTGGGGGTCACATTCAATTAACCAAGCCATGCCCACTGCCACAAGGTGGGTTTTCAATCGAGCCATGAAACCAGCTGGATTGACCTTCACAAGATACACCCGACAACAACCAACCACAGACTTATTAGGCGGTAGAGGCACCAACTCCCAAGTATCCCTATCCTGTAGTGCATGCATCTCTTTATTTATTGCATTCCTCCACCCAAAATGGGACAAGGCTTCAAAAATTGATTTTGGGAGAACAACAAAAGACAGTGTACTAACAAAACAATAATATGAGAGTGACAAGAAATTATAACAAACAAAATTAGAAATTGGATGCTAAGTACAACTACATTTAGCTTTTCGAACAGCAATGGGAGGAACAACATCTTAGGAAATAGGATGATCTGACAAGGGAACTAAAGGTGTAGAAGTGGAAGCTAGAGAAGGCTTTCCTCCCTTGAGTTGTTGTGCGCATACTTGCAAATTGGGATGATCCATGCAGCGAGGACTCAAACTGGATGAAGATGTAAGAGGATGGGGCACAGATATTAGGTTAGGATCTAGAAGGCAAGGCAGAGGAAGGGACTCATTAAGGTCAACAGAATTCAAGGAATCAAAGCAGTATTGTGTAGACTCAAACAAGGAAACATTAGGAGAGACCAAAAATCAACGTAAAGTAGGGATATAACATCGATATCCCTTTTGAGTATAGGAATACCCTAGAAAAAATATATTTGATAGCGCAAGGGTCCAACTTATCCATTCTTGGTGTTCACTGATGGACAAAAGACAACCAAATATATGAGGAGGAAGGGAAAACAAAGGAGCCTTAGGGAAGAAAACTGAACATGGGATTTCACCACCAAGGACAAAAGATAGAATTTTATTAATGAGAGAGCAAGTGAAGAGCGCAGCATCACTCCAAAAAACTTTGGTGACATTCATTTGATTCAATAGGGTACGAGTGACTTCAAGAATATGTATGTTTTTCCATTCTGCAACTCCATTTTGTTATGGAGTATGAGCACAAGATAACTAATGGATCATACCAGAATTAGTCATATAGGTATTGAATTAAGTACTGAAGTACTCCTTAGTAGTATCACTACGAAGTATCTTGACTGGCATATCAGACTGGGTCTTTATTTAAGAACAGAAAGCTCAAAAGATATCAAACAACTCTAACAATCTTTCATTAGATACAACCAAGTCATCCTAGAGTAGTCATCAGCAAATGTAACAAAGTACCAAAACCCAATTTCAATGACATGACTAGGACCCCAAACATCAAATGGACAAGCATGAAATGACTATATGTTTGTTCATTGGCTTGGGAAGCAAAGGGAACAAGATGATGTTTTGCCAATTGACAAGACTCACGCTCAAGACTAGACATAGATTCAAGGTAAGGGCTAGCTATTTCAATTTATCCAAGGATAGATGACCAAGGCGACAATAGACTTGAAGCGGTGTAGCAACGGCTGTGCAAGCAATGGGAGAAGAGAGCGACTCAATGCAGTAGAGTCCACAAGCCTCACGTCATATGCCAATTGTATTCCTCGTCCTTAGATCCTAAATAACCACAAAACTAGTAAAAGAGGTTACGGAACAATTTTGTGTCTATGTAAGCTTACTAATTGACATAAGACTGAAAGGGGACTTAGTATGACTTAGTAATGTATAAAAATAAAACAAAAGAAAGAGAGATGGAGGGAGTAGGATTTACTGTTCCTATCCCCTTAACTGTAGTTGCGGACTCATCAGCAAAGGCAACTTGAGGTAGACTTTCAGGATACTAGAGGGCGAAAAAGAAGTTGGTTATACCTTTCATATGGTCAGTGGCAGCAATGTCAATAATCCGAAGACTAGTGGGAGAGATTTTCAGATGACATACAAATTGTAGGATTACCCTTCTGAGCAAAAGATGGAATGTCATAAGATGCTTGTTGGGATGCTTGATGATGTAGGAACCTTGAATACTCTTACTCCGAGATAGTTATAGTATGTTGTTCACCTGAACAAATGTCGGCGATGAAAACACACTTTTGGGATTTGAGGACGCTATCCCAACATACACACAACCTCAATACAGCAGCAAACAAAATGCTCTTGGGATTCCAAAAGTGAATTTCTGGACCAACCAAAACAACCACAAGCGAACTTCCGAACCAACTGAAATAAACACAAGAGTCAACTGCTGACTCAACCATGAATAGTCACCAACAGCTGGACATAGCACACCACAGCCCTAAAAAGTCAATGCATAAATGCTGCCACTGCTCCAAAAAACTTAAGACACAACCCCACGAACCAACACACAGCCCTAACAGTTCCAAACAGGCTCTATACAGTAGCAAATCACACATACAGCGAACAACATCCTCCTAGAATTCATGGACACCATCCCAACACACAACGTTCGACAACCGGAGCAAGCCACAAGCACACAATGAACAAGAAAGATAAAAATGAATCAAGAACACAACAATACCACTGTTTCAGGGTCAATGAACTCAATAAACATTGACCAACAACTTCAAGCATTAGCAACCTATCATTCCCAGAATGCTGCACATGAGCAACTAAAAAATATGATATCTTTGGACAAAAAAGATGACAAACAACTTGGTATTTTGTTGTGAGGAAGGATTCAAGACATTTGGGAGGAAATCAGAGCAAAATGGCGGCTCAAAATTGTCTTATGCACTGGTGAGTGGGGTTAGCACTTCCGGCTTTCAGCCGGCATATGGAGGCTCCTCTGGCTGTGAAATTTTGAGGGCTGGCAGATCAGCAGCTTCTGTGGCTTTCTATGTGGTTAGTTTTGCAACATAGGTATTTCTTGAGGTGTTGAAAAGTTCAGCAGCATCCAGGATTTTTCTGGCGACTGCAGCTTTTCCCGGCAACTGCTGAACCTGCTCCTGGACTTTGGTGATAATGATGATCCTTCTACAGCAGCAGGTTATGTGGTATTATGATTTTTAGGATTTGCAATTAGGGATTAGGTTGGATCTTGCTCTGATACCATGTTGAATAATTGGGTAAAATAGAAGACCTAACCTCAATGATAGGTCTCTCATCTATTCATAATATATGTCAAATACAATACCAATGACCATAATACCCTTACTAACTCTTACTTACATAACTCTAAGACATACTAATAATGCTAAATGACCAAATAACCATTAACAAATGTTTACCACTTGCTTGCCATTTGCTTTCATGAATTTCTTACTGCTTCCACTTAGATTTCATTCAACTATTGTGAATGTGTTCTTGAGGTAAACCATAGTAATCTTTGGCTGACTAATTAAACAAGAGTATTTTAGCTAGTGTTGCGCAGCCCTTCACAAGGTGTGAAATATTCGGCCCATGACACATAAGTGTATCAATGGATTTGGATCCCAAAATTCCTTATTCATTCAACAACTCCAGTACCTTTCTTTTTTTATATAAAAATCTCCAACCATGACCGGGCTAGCTTATTGCCTATAAAATATTTCAATTCTCTCAAATCATTAGTTCGAAACCTGCCTTGCATGAGCAATATCAACTCTTGTATTCCCTTTGTTTCTGAATTTGACAAACATCAACGATAATAAGATGAAGAACATAGACCCATTTCAACCCTGCAGAATAATCTATAACTGATTTGTGCTCCTGTTGCAACTCAAATGAGTCTAAAGAGAGATAATACATCCATGTCAAATAACTAGTAAATAGTAGTTTCACGTAATTCCATATTTCCTTATATGTATCCAAATATATAAACAAATCAGCAATGTGGCTCCATAAAGTTCCAAAAGAAACGAACAATTTGGTGCATCTTCTTGAACCCATACTAGAGCTTTCTTAGTTAGATGATGTTGCTCCCCTTGAACTGCAAGACAAATTTTTTAGGACTTTGGACTACAATGTGTATTTTGGTTAAATATGAGTATTGATTTTTGGAGGTAGCAAGAGATGCATGGTATTTCGGACAATGACCATTGAATCCATGAGAAACTAAAACAAATTTCCACTAACTAGATGAAGATCGTGTGGACGTTGCACAAACTTGGGAACAGTCTAATATTGCAGCAACTAGGAGAACATCACACAAGCACTTCTGAAACAAATCTCAAAAACTCAACTCAGGGAGAACAAGTCAGCCCAGATGTACAATTTTCAGTTCATATGTGGCAATCTGTGATTAAACCAAAGCATGACAGTTCTAGGGATTCATTCACCAACTCCAATCATCTTCAATCAGCAGATGAGTTGCAGCGCAGAAGCACCATATTGCACCAGATTTTATTTGGATTTTTTTTTTTTTTTTTAAAGGTACCATGCATACTTTTGAGACTTAAAATCATGAGATGTGAAATTTATTTTTAATAGCTGCTCAAGAATCTTACAACCATCCCAAGCCCCTTTAGGTCCTCCAACTTGCAGGGAATCTATCTATTATTTTATTGTAAGCTGAATAATTCATGGTGAAACCCATATTCAGTTAAAACCTATTGCACTGGATCAGCTCAAAACCCAAATCTTACCTAAACACAGCTAAGCTAGAAGTCATGTCCATGAGGCATAATACACTTTTCATATGGGCTTCTAAATCCATTCTTCATTAAAATAAAGAACCTCACCACCCACCAAACACACATACGCACACACAAATAAAGAAAAAAAAAATACACAAACACACAATTGATTATTTAATATTGTTAAAGCTTGATATACATTGTTTGTCCACAACCTAATAGCTTAAGCTTTTAGGTAAAGTGGTAATGTAACATGGTATCTGTCAGATTTCTAGGGAATAAATTAGGAAATTCTATTTTTTAAAATCTGAAATTACTATTTCAGTTTTTAGAAGTTTCAGTTTCCTGTTTTGTAACCTAGAGATCTGCTGATTTGATTTGCTGATTTTGTGGCCTTCCTAATTTGGTGGCCTTCCTCTACTATTTATCTTGTAATCATGTCTCTTGAAATAATAAGAATGGTTATTCTTCTTCTCAAAAATCCTTCATGGAATCAGAGCCTCGTGGTCTTTTTCTATTTTGTTCTTTCTTCCGATGATGTTGTATAAGTCGGCAATGACCCGCTCCCAAAGAAATCCTATCGGCTCTTCCGATACTTCCGAAACCATTCCGCCCAATCCCACTATTCCTCCCAGGTCTGAATCTGCTGATTACTATTCCCATAATTCAGCCCTAAACCTGACGGTTACAAAACTCAATGGGCACAACTATCTCAAGTGGACTCAGTCCATAAAATTGGCGATCGATGGCAGAGGCAAAATAGCATTTGACTGGCAAAATATTGAAACCTGCTGCTGGAGACCCTGATCTAAAAAAAAATAGCAGTCAGAAAATTCTCTTATTATTGTTTGGCTCATTAATTCCATGGAACCTGCCATTGGAAAACCTCACCTATTTCTTCCCACTACTAAAGACGTCTGGGAGGCCGTTCGAGATCTTTA
This sequence comes from Malania oleifera, assembly GCF_029873635.1. Taxonomy (NCBI): domain Eukaryota; kingdom Viridiplantae; phylum Streptophyta; class Magnoliopsida; order Santalales; family Ximeniaceae; genus Malania; species Malania oleifera. Next base: position 122,864,116 of record NC_080417.1, read on the forward strand.
TTCGGACCTGGAGAATTCTTCTCAAATATTTGAGTTGAAAACTCGACTATGGAGATCCAAGCAGAATGATCGCGATGTTACACTACTTATTACAACGAATGGATAACGTTATGGCAGGAACTTGATCAGTGCAATGATGATATTTGGGAGAACTCTAACGACCACGCACGCCACAAGAAGAGAGAGGAAAATGACAGGGTTTACATGTTTTTAGCTGGTCTTAATCGGAGTTTGGATGAGGTCCGAGGCCGCATTCTCGGCAGGAAGCCATTGCCCTCAATTTGGGAAGTTTTTTCTGAAGTTAGACGCGAGCAGTCAAGGAGAAGAATCATGCTGCGCAACACCGAACCTGGTTTTAACCTGGAACCTGAGAGCTCTATTCTTGTGTCAAGAGGTCTTAATTTTGACAACGACGGGCGTAAGAAACCGTGGTGCGAGCATTGCAAAAAACCATGGCATACGAAGGAGACGTGTTGGAAGCTTCATGGTAAACCAGAAAATTGGAAGCCAAAATCCAAACGAGATAGTCACGCCTACCAAGCCAATACTGAAGAGACTCTAGAGCCTTCTACCAACTCAAATGCAGTCCCTTTTACCAAGGAGCAATTAGAGCACCTATACAAATTGTAACAATCTCCAAAACTGTCCTTAACTCCGTCTTGTTCTTTGGTACAGAAGGGTAACACTCTTGCTACTGCATTTTTAGGTGTTATTCTTAATTTTGTTCATTCTTGGATAATTGATTCTGGCACAACTGATCATATGACTAGTTGCTCCAAATTGTTCTCATCCTATAGTTCGTGTGCAGGCAATAAAAAGGTCAAAATTGCAGATGGTTCACTCTCAATAATTGCCGGCATAGGAACTATCAAACTCACTTCATTGTTAACTCTCCATGATGTGCTCCACGTTCCAAATTTGTCTTGCAGTTTGTTGTCCATCAATAAAATTACCTCTGATCTTCAATGTCAAGCTAATTTCTACTCTTCTTATTGTGAGTTTCAGGAATTTGACCACAGGGAGGATGATTGGCAATAATAAGGAAAAAGATGGACTCTATTATTTTGACGATGGACCTAACTCGACTAGACATTGTCAAAGTACTTGCTTAAATTTTGTTTCTGTTTTCAAAGATAATGATATCATGTTATGGCATTCGGAATAAAAGGTCATTTGCTTTTCAATGTGAAGTTTGTTAGTTTGCTAAACATCATCGTGCATCCTTTTCCACCCAACCCTACAAACCAACTATACCATTTACTATGATTCACAGTGATATATAGGGCCCATGTAGAACATCTACGTATTCTGGCAAAAAATGGTTTGTGACCTTTATTGATGATTACACGAGATTTAAGTTGGGTTTATTTGATAAAGGAAAAATCTGAAATGGAAACAATTTCAAAAATTTTACACCATGGTGCAAACACAATTTCAAAAAAATATTCAAATATTGCAGAGTGATAATGGTCGAGAATATTTCAAAAACATTTTGGGCCAATTTTTTCTTGAAAAAGGAATTGTTCATCAAAGTTCTTGTGTCGGCACTCCGCAACAAAATGGTTTGGCGGAAAGAAAAAACTAACACTTATTGGAAGTAGCTCAGGCATTGTTTTTTACCAATCAAGTACCTAAATATCTTTGGGGTGAAGCCGTTCTTACTGCTACATATCTTATAAATAGAACGCCTAATAAGGTTTTAAGCTTTGAAACACCTTTTGATGTTTTTCATAAGTTTTATCCAACAAATCAGCTGTCTTCTTCTTTACCACTAAAGATATTTGGTTGTACCGCTTTTGTTCATATTCATAGTCATAATCGAGGAAAACTTGAACCCCAAGCCACAAAATGTGTGTTTGTTGGTCATGCTCCCACCCAAAAGGGGTATAAATGTTTTGAACCCATTTCTAAAAAAAATGTTTGTTACCATGGATGTTACATTCTTTGAATTACATCCCTACTTTACACCTCATCTTCAGGGGGGGAACCAAAACAAAGATTCGGCTATGTCTCATAATTTTTTCCAAACTAAAGACTCGCAAAATGATCCTTCTCCAACTTTGAGTATTCAACCTAAAAACCCAAGCTTTAATATGCCAGGAGAAAGTGAGTTGAGTTTTTTAAATACTGAAAAGGCAAGTCTTCCTACAGTGTCATCTCATGATGTTCATGATCCTATAATGACTAACAAAGGAGAAACAGAAGAAAACACCACAGCATTGGTACCATTTGACATTGTCTACTCGCAACAGAGGACAACTCAAAAGAAAGGGTCTTTCAATTCTTTACATTGTCCAAAATCCGTAAAACCTCTAGGCAATGTCCTCACCGAGTCTTTACCTCATGTTTAGTCCATTTCACATTCGGGTTCTGAGTCCTCTAGTTCTAAACCCGAGTCTGGTTCCAATCCTAAGTTCGATGATTCTGAACTTCCTATTGCTGTCCGAAAGTGTGTGAGGTCTTGCACCCAACATCCATTGTCCAATTATGTGCCATATGAAAATCGTTAACCTGTTTTTCGTGCTTTTGCCTCACAATTGTCTTGTATGGAGATTCCTAATATTGTGTAGGATGCTCTCAAAGTTCCTAAGTGGAAGGAGGCGGTCTTCGAGGAGATCAAAGCTCTTGAAAAAAAATGGCACGAGGGAGTTAGTTGATCTACCAAGAGCAAAGACAAATGTAGGGTGCAAATGGGTGTTTACAATCAAGTATAAAATCTGATGGTTCTCTAGAATGGTATAAAGCTCAATTGGTCGCCAAGGGATTCACTCAGACCTATGGCATTGATTACTTGGAGACCTTCACCCCAGTCGCAAAGCTAAACTATGTAAGAGTTCTTTTTTCACTTGTAGCTAATCGTGATTGGCCTCTGCAATAGTTGGACGTAAAAAATACATTTCTTAATGGAGACCTGGAGGAAGAAGTGTACATGGATGCACCCCCAGGATTTGGTGAAAATTTTGGCACAAAGGTGTGTAAATTGAAGAAGTTCTTATATGGGTTAAAACAGTCACCAAGAGCCTGGTTTGAGAAATCCACTCAGTTTGTTATAAGTCAGGGGTATATTCAAGGGCAAGGTCATCATACGATGTTTATAAGACATTCATAGGATGGGAAGATAGCAATACTGATTGTGTATGTAGACGATATAATTCTCACTGGAGATGACGTACTTGAGATGAACCAATTGAAGACTTCCCTCTCATCAATATTTGTATCAAGGACTTAGGATCTCTAAGGTATTTCACTGGAATGGAGGTTGCTTGGTCGAAGAAAGAGATTGTTATCTCCCAACGAAAATATGTCCTTGACCTCCTTAAGGAGACTAGGATGAGCGGTTGTAGGCAAGCAAACACTCCAACAGATCCCAATCAGAAACTTGGAGATGACAAGGAAGGTGATCCAGTGAATACAACTTGGTATCAAAAGTTGGTGGGAAAGTTAATTTACTTATCACATACACGGCCCAATATTGCTTTTGCTTTGAGTTTGGTAAGCCAATTTATGCATTCACCCTTACAATAAACATCTTGAAGCAATTTATCAGATTCTCAGATACTTGAAAAGTACTCCAAGAAAGGGTTTACTCTTCCAAAAGACCACACAGCAAAACATAGAGGCATACACTGATGCAGATTGGGCAGGCTCAGTTATTAACAGAAGATCCACGTCAGGATACTATACTTATGTCTAGGGAAATACGGTCACATGGCGAAACAGGAAACAGAATGTGGTTGCAAGGAGCAGTGTCGAGGCAGAATATAGGGCTATGGCTAACGAAGTTTGTGAGATGCTATGGCTGAAGAGAATTCTTGAATAGCTGTGGATGCCGATGAACATGCCAATGAAGTTGTATTGTGACAACAAAGCCACCATAAGTATTGCTCAAAATCCAGTACAACATGATCGCACGAAGCATGTAGAGATTGACAGACACTTCATAAAAAAGAAGATTGATAGTGGAGTTATCTACATGCCTTTTGTTCCTACTACTCAACAAATAGCCGATATCTTCACCAAAAGACTTTTCAGACCTAGTTTTGAGCTCTTTGAAAGCAAATTGGGCATGATAGATATCTACGCTCCAACTTGAGAGAGGGGGGGGTATCGGATTTCTAGGGAATAAATTAGGAAATTCTATTTTTTAAAATCTGAAATTACTATTTCAGTTTCTAGTAGTTTCAGTTTCTAGTTTTCTAGCCAAGAGATCTGCCGATTTTATTTGCTGATTTTGTGGAGATTTGATTTGCTGATTTTGTGGCCTTCCTGATTTGGTGGCCTTCCTCTACTATTTATCTTGTAATCATGTCTCTTGAAATAATAAGAATGGTTATTCTTCTTCTCAAAAATCCTTCAGTATCAAAGCTATTTATCACTTGGTTCTAGTCTTGTTGCCCCCATTTATTGTGTGGTGTTTGAAAAAACAATTCTTATTGTGTTCCCTATCATAGGTGTTATTTATCATGTGTTTATCTCTCCATATGCTGTCGGGCTGCATGTGCAGGGGAGTGTTAAAGCTTGATATGCATTGTTGGTCCACAACCTAATGGCTTAAACTTTTAGGCAAAGTGGTAATCTAACAAAATATGTATACAATCACTCTCACAATTTAAATGCTCCCAAAGTTTACCCTCACAAAAGCATTCAGTCACAAATTTATATAAGAAATTTAACATGCATTCAAGGTTAAAGCTCGAGGTTTGAAGTGGGATCAACATTTGAGGCACACAGAGTTGTACTGCAACCATTCAGAGCAAGTTTATAACAAGGAGAAACTCAGAGACAATCTACATTACATAAAAAAAATATGATATATACACAATGCAGGCTATTGAAAAGTACCATAACATACTAGTTTGCACTGTCAACAACAAATATAAACTACAGTGTATTAACCTGTGTATGTTTTTCGTAGCTGTGACATAAGTTGCATTATTTGTCATTTTTTCTCAAAAACAATTACACGCTTCGGATAACTCCCTGAGGAATTACTGAAAAATCATAATATATACCCTAACCACAAATCTATTTGGATTTAACTTACCAAGTTAATATTGTACTTGAGGTTGTTCATTAAGCAAATCACAAAGTTTTTTAAATTGAATGGAAAATAATTTTTTTTTCATTTTTATAATGACAAACATACAGGACTTGATTCAGCCTGATTAAAATTTTCTGTAAGTTAGAGACTGATAAGGAAACAACAGTATGACTCAATCAAGAAAGTGTCGAGCTTACTTGGATTTTCAATGATCCAACCATAGTCAAGAGAAGAAGAGGACTTGAATGCGCACTGTTTTCAAAGTTGAAGATTACAAACCCTCCAAATCCATTCAAGTTTTCTCAACCTTATTGGGAGTTCTTAAAAGGGGCTTTTCAAAGGGAATTCCTCAAGCTGTTCTTTGGATCTTGTGCAGGAAAAATCAAATATTTGAAGGGGCAGAGCTCTCTTTCAATGTTTTAGAGATGGTGGCTCAAACACCATCTGAGGGAAATTTAGATCCAATTGTAATGACATTGTAAAGTTTGTTGAAGCCTCCCTTCCCATTGGCCTTTTTTGTAGTCCTTTTATGGAGGCTTTTGTACTGTTGATTGCTTTGCTCCACAATCCTTTCAAGAATAGAGCATACTTCCTGATAAAGGAAAAAAGAAGGTAATTACAGGACACAGTTTCAAAGGGAATCAAAGAAGGGACAGAAGCCCAATAAATTTCCCACTCAAAAGAAAAATGTCGAATGCCATAATTGAAAATTGGGTTCTTATTGTAGATCATTTCAGCATCAAGAAGTTTTAGGAGCCCAATAAACTTCCATGATCCCATTGGCTTTTCATGTGGCCTTTATGGAGGGTTTTGTACTATTGATTGCTTTGCTCCCCAATAAAATTTTAAAAAAAAAGTAATTACAGGTCACAGCTTTACAGGGGAGCCAGGAAACTTCAGAAGCCGAATAAAGATCCAACTCATTAGAAACATGTTGAATTAATTTCAGTAATTCAAAATTATTAATTTAATTCTATAGTCAGGGCCTTATTGTAGGTGGTTTCAGTGTAAAGAAGTTCTGATGCACTGCAAGCTTTGGCAATAAAACTTATAAAAGGCAAGCAAGAGAACACACCTCAGTAGTATCATCAAAGTCGTTTACCAATAGTCTCCACAAGAACAAACCCCTTCCTTGAAATGGTGGAATCGATTTGCATCTCGGACAATAATCATCCTGTGTGTAAGTGCTGATACAAATTTAATGAAAGTGTGGCAATCGCCACAAACCCTGAGATTCTTTGTAATCCTAATAGGGGTTCCCTCGGGAGTAGCAATAAGACCAAATGCAATTGCCAATTTCTCACTGTGTGTGTATAAGATTCCTACTTTAAGTTCCTCTTCCACATCATGTAGAACGAATTTTGTATCGGGAATATAACCAGCCAACTCCAACTTCTTACTCAAACTCTCCAGCATTGAATAGATCTCCTTCAAACGGGGATGAGTTGCATCTCCAACACTAAATTTGTGGATTTTCTTATCCACCTCTATCCAAGTCCAACCAGGAGTTTTCTTTAATCTCCTGTGGGTCATCTGTTCCCTGATCCTAGCCACCTCTTCCCACCTACCTACATTAGCATAAATATTTGAAAGCAATACATAATGGCCCGGGTTTTGTGGCTGTAATTCAAGAAGGGATTTCGCTGCCTTTTCTGCCAGCTCTATGCGCCCATGGATTCTACATGCCCCAAGGAAAGCACTCCACAAACCCTCATCTCTATCAACATGCATATTCTCAATCAATTCCAAGGCCTCATCAAGTCTCCCAGCACGGCCCAGCAGATCAACCATACAAGTATAGTGTTTCACATCTGATCTAATAGCATACTCTTCCCACATCAGGGAAAAAAAGTGCCGACCTTCTTCAACAAGTCCCGAATGACTACATGCATATAATAGCGAAACAAATGTAACCCTGTTTGGTGATATCCCACTACTCAACATCATAGGGAACAAATCAAGAGCTTTTCTTCCTTGCCCATGATACCCATAAGCTGCAATCATTGCGCTCCATGAAATAATGTTCTTTTCCGTCATGGCATCAAAGATTTCCCTTGCAGACTCAACACTCCCGCACTTAGCGTACATATCAATCACTGCAGTTCCCAATATCACATCCAACGAAAACTTCTTCTTCAATATATAGTCATGCACAAGCCTAGCCTTATGCATAGCTCCTAATTTTGCACAAGCGAAGACAACAGTCACCATAGCAACCTTATCTGGGACAACACGTTCAAATATCATCCTATCAAACAAAGCCAATGACTCATTGGCATTCCCACACTCTGCATATGCACCAATCATGACCGTCCAGGACACAAGGTCTCTCCTCGACATTTTATCAAACAACTGCCTTGCATCTTCAATTACCTGGCATTTTGCATACATGTCCACTAGCGCCGCACACACAAAAGGATCCAAATGCATCCCAAACTTGTAAACAACATGATGGATCAACCTGCCCATTTGAAGGTCAGCAGTATCCCTACAAGCCCTTATGACAGAAGGCAATGTGTAATTATCAGGCCGCGCCCCGGACCGAATAAACTCCCTGAACGTCCCAAAACATTTCACGTAGTCACAAATTTTAGCAAACCCACCAACCATTACACTCCAAGAGAAAGAGTCTCTCTGTATCATCCCATTAAATAATGCATAAGCATCGCCCAGAGCTTTATGCTGACAGTACATGTAAAGAAGCTTATTTGTAACAGTAAGGTTAGGTAGGACTCCATTGACGGTCACTTGAGCATGAACTTGCCTAATTTGAAAGATGTTTTTGCAGTTGATAAGAACAGAGACGTAATATTTTGGTTCTGAAGAGTGTGAAAAATTGAAATCTGATGTTTCTGCGAAGTGGGTATGGGGATTAAAGATCGTTTGTTGAGGAACTTGAGGCTGGCTCATGGCATCAACAGTGGCTGCTGCAGAAGAAACAGAGAGGAAACGAAGTGATTCTTGTTTAGAGACGCAGAAGCTGCGCTTTTTGTATTTGAACATACTCAACATAGTATCATCAGCGGCCGTCGTACCCCCGGGCTGGAGGGAGGCCCTCGCGGCCGAGAAGTTGAGGACGTTTCAGCGTCTAAACGACGTCATTTTTCCCTTGAAGAAAAATAGAAAAATGAAAGTAGTTTTTGTTTGCTAGCTAATTAGTTCCTTTCATTTACAAAATGAAACCAAAATTAAATTAAATTAATCAAGAATAGAGTAAATTTAACTTGAAGTGATTGTATACTTAAATTTAAAAAAAAAAACCTTAATGTCTAGCTAAAGTGTGAATTTAGAGTTAGATTGAAATTGTTTGTTATATACATTTGTTATAGAGTAAAAGAGGAAACAAGAAACCATATCTATTTTATTCTAACCAATATATTTTCATGTATAAATATTTTTAATTATTTTATATCAACTATGCACTTGTTAATGCGTCAAAAAATATATCATTAGTTTGAAATGGTTACTTTAAAAAAAAATTAAATTTAAAAACTAAATATTTTTTAAAGATTTAAGTAAGTCGTCTTCAGATTAATCAATGTGGCCTAAGTTTTGATACTATTTTAACAATGATACTACTTAAAAGCTTGATGCATCCATGATGTTCATGAGTAGAGAGACACATCGCCCCCATTAAAAGAAGGCAAGGTCACTCCAAGATGACCCACCCAAGCCATTGTGATTATGACAACGTTGGTAATAGAATTCCCATCCTTTCACTCATTATAATCCTTTCACTTATTATAATCAAAGTAACTGCCATGGTACTGGCCTTGCTTCTATTTATAGCATTAGCTCAGCTCTATCTGAAAGGAGAAGAACCTTCCTAAATAGGTAAAACTTATTTGCCCCCACTTCTTCATGATTTTTTTTTTTTTTCCTATCACTTGAGTGTAGGAGAATCCCTCTCTATACACTTGTGTTTTTACTTTTGCAAGCCAATTCCTCAAATGTTATCTTATTCAAATTAGAAACATCATCAATATTTTGGCAATAACAATCCCTCACTTTTTTTCCACCTTAGATAGGCACCTAATTGGAGCACATTGCACTCCCTTAAAGAAATTCCAAAACAAGAGCAAATGACAATTTTGACCCAAGCATGCAAATGCTAGTAATTTAATGTGAAAAAACTAGCACCACCTTATGGAAATGGAGTCTTGATGAGCTGTAGAGATAGACAACCTTGATGAGTTGTGGAGAGCCAACTTTGATGCACTAGAGTGTCGGTGCTAATCCTAGCTCATCCCATTAAATCACCCCATTAACCCTCATTACTATCTTCCATTTATGTCAGTCCCCATCCATCTATAAATGGAGGTGTGTGTGCGTGAAATGTTGTGAGTGAGAGTGAATGTAATTGAGTTGAGAGAGAGAGAGAGAGAGAGAGAGAGAGAGAGAGAGAGAGAGAGAGGTGTGAGAAAAGTGAGTTGAGTTTAGTGGAGTGCAAGAGCCTCCTCCTCCTCTTGTATTTTCTCTAGTGAAATTCGGTGTGCTCCGTGGACGTAGGTCAGATTGGACCGAACCATGTTAAATCTAGTGTTCCTATTTTTCTTGTTTATTTTCCTTGTGTGTGATTATTGCTCCTAGATCCCTAACAAGTGGTATCAGAGCCGACGGTTTAGTTCGTAACTCTAGGTGAGTGACAACATAAAAGTTGAGACATGAAACTAATTCTCCTGATGTGCTAATGGTTGGAGGACCAAGTGTGTGACCGAGGCCAATAAGGATCATCTAGGCTTGGGATGGATCTGAATAGGGTCAAGATGTGGGAGGTAGGATTGGTTTGAAGGCACTTGGAATGCAATCTGTGGCACGTAAGGAGCTAGTGGTAAAGCCCACTTAAGCAACTGTTAGGGAATTGGGCTTACTCCCATAAAGAAGACAATTTTCGTTCAAGGGGGAGTAGTTGGAACTCACGAGTGAGGGAGAGATTGTTGAGAATTTCACTTGTGAGTTTGTCCCACATTGAAAAATTTGAGTGGATGATGGGTGCTTATATGCATGATTCGACCCAAGACCCAATAGGTTTAAGCTTTTGGGTCAAGTTGGTGTTCACCCATATGTATCAAGCCTATCCATGGGCTCCTCCAGTTCTAACAATTGGTATTAAAGCCAGATCGGAGCAAAATCGTTAGATCAGAGCCACTGCCTAGTATCTCAAAATCATATTTTGAGAACACCAACATGTTTCTCTCGATGAAACGAAGCCAATGGTGCAAACCAGAGCTCGAACGGAGGTCCCACGAGCCCGCACGTGCCCACACGCGCCTTCGGCAATTCGCCATCATTGCCACGCACTTCCACGTGCCCCCTAATAGCCGGCACGTGATTTCACACGCCCACACGTGCCGACCAACCTACGGTGTGTCTCTCACACGTCTGCTATAGAGCTGGCGTCAGCGTGACATCAACATATCCACGTCAGCAGCTAGTTGTCAGCCCTGTCAACGCTTAGTCAGCACCCTTAGTCCGCGTCAATGCCACGTGGCATTTAGTCAACTGCCACGTCAACAGTTGGGACCCACTTTGCCATATCAGCAGTCGAGACCCACATTTCCACGTTAGCAGCCACATCATCTGGTCCCACCTTTGCCACGTCAGCAAACGGCGTCAGTATATTCCATTAAAGAGGAGAATATTCCATTAAGTTTAATGAAAGGTTGACCAGTTTGATGAGGCTTTTCAGAGCCATTTCAGGTCTACTTTTCGAATGAGTCGAACCATTTCCAAGGTTTTTAGTCGTTCCGAATCTAGTTGTGTTGTCTATTTGAACTGATTCCATCTCTAAATAGGCGAATCGAGATGTTGAACAAAAAAATCTCAAAGATCGAGATGTTTGACGGCACCAATTCGATTTTTGGAAGATGCAGATCGAGGACTACTTATTTGGTAAGGAGTTGTACTTACCATTGAAGGGAAAACCAGAATCTATGAAGGAGGACGAGTGGGAGTTGCTTGACCGGAAAGCTCTCGGAGCTATCAGGACGACGTTGGCAAAGTCTGTTGCCTTCAATATCAAGCACATTGCAACCATCAAGTCTCTTATAGATGCGCTTTCCAACATGAACGAACAGCCATCAGCTGCCAATAAGGTACACTTAATGAAAAAATTATTTTCCATGATTATATCCGCATGTGAAAGTTTTAGTAGACATCTGAACAATTTCAACTAGCTGTTGGATCAACTCACCTCAATTGAAATCACATTTGACAGTGAAATATGTGTCTTACTGATTCATAGTTAGTTGCTCGAGAGTTGGAAAGGTATCATTACTACGATCAGTAGCTTCACAGGAAAATCAAAGCTTAAGTATGACTAGGTCGTCAGCATGGTTTTTACGGAAAAGATTAGGATGCAATAAAACAATGCTTTCACTTCAAGTTCAGCTTTGAATGTGGAAAGCTGAGGGAGAGATTCATAGAAAGGAAGCAGACATGGACGATCAAACAATCATGGAAGATCTAGGTCCAAGCGGTTCAGATCCAGAAATTCCAGAGGTTCCTAAGGCACAAAAAACATTGAGTGTTGGAATTGTGAAAAGATTAGGCATTACAGAAACCAGTGCAAAGGTCCAAGAAAAGAATATGAGGCGAAGATAGAAGCAAATGTCACTTTAGAAAAAAGTGATATGTTTATATGCTCTGATTATGTGTCAAAATTGCGTAATTAGGTGTTTAAAATCATGAATTAAAGATTGTAATTTCACTTAAATGCCTAATTATGTCTAATATTTCAATATTGAGCTCAATTTATAATATTTGAATTTTTTATCCTATACTTGCCTTAAATTTATGAGTTTTTGTATTTAATTATTGTAAGGTATTTTGAAAATTAAAGAAGTGAAGCGAGCCATGCAAAATGATGCAAATGGAGGCATTAAGTGTAAAATGAAGCTAATTGGGCGATTATGGACAATTTCAACATCACATAGTAATTTGGGCATAACGCTCTCATCTAAGCTTTGATTGAGATGATCCAAGATGCTATGCAATGCCAAGAAAAAGCTCTACAACTTTCATGTTTTGAGTTTTGAGAGATATTGGTTGCATCAAGGTGAAAATCGGGCTTGAAGATGCTGCATCTGCTACACCAACCGTGCATATGGAGAAGCATTTGCATGGGCTATGTATACATGGGCCATGCACACAAGGAAGCTGGAATGAAACAAAAGGGGAGGCCCATGCATTGCTGAGAGAAAAGGAGTGTGGGCTTTGCAATTTAAAAGAATGAAAAATAGGGTTTGGAACCAAAAAGCAGGAAGCTAGGCCGTGAGTTTGCATGGCCCATGCAAGACCAAGATGAGCTGGCCGTGTGTGATACTTGTAGGCTACAATAGCAGTATAGCCATGAAGAAAAAGGGGAGTCTTGGGCTACCAAAAAATAGGCCCATGCGCCTATCTCAAGAAGAGACACGACTAGGGCAAAAAGTAGAGAGGGATATAAGGTTTTTTACTGGAGAGGAGGATTAATTTATGGAGGGGAGAAAGGCAACCGCAAAGGGGGACCTAAGGGGAGCAAAGGAGAGCTCTTTACCGTGAAAAGCAAGGAAACACAACAGCTTTTGCCGCTGTGTGCACAGAGCACAAAGGGAATCCGGCCACTCTCTTCTCCCACACTCTCTCCCTCTCACTCTTTCTTTGTTTATTTATTCTTTTCTTTACGTTAGTGTTACTTTAATACTTTTGTTTAAGTTCATCTTTATTTAAACTTTTGTTTGAATTTAGTTTATTTTGTTTGAGCTCTTGTTGGATTTAATTTTATTTAAGTTAGTGTTGGATTAGAAATTTCATGGTTGGATGTTTATTTAATGAATGTTTCTTTTATGCTTTACTTTAATGTTATTTTAATATCTTGTTGGAGCTTATTATTGGTTTGAGTTTATTTTTATTTATGCCATTGTTGAGTTTAGTTATTTTTGTTTGAGCATTTGTTTGAGTTTGTTTTTATTTAAGTCATTGTTGAGTGTAGCTTATTTTGTTTAAGATATTGTTTGATTTATTTATTTTTAAGTTAAGTTAATGTAGATTTATTTTGTTTAAGCTGTTGTTTGAGTTTAGTTAATGTTGGATTTATTTTTTCTTGTATTTCAATTCCTAGGATTCAGATTCAAGTTTCTTTTTTTTTTTATTTCCTGCAATTTCCATTTCAATTTCCTGTCATTTACTTTTTGTCATTTTATGTTCTTAATTTATGTATAGCGTTGTTTTAATTTCGCTACAAACTCTCAAAAACCCAAGAGTATGAATTTGAACTGTGTTCAGTAAATGATTTTTATTTTCTCCTTGTTGTTTTAATGCAAGTTTGAAATTAATCTATATTTCCTGTGGAAACGATCTAACCCTTTGGGCTAATTATTATTTGACAGAACTTCTATACTTGGGATAGCCTTTGCGTTGCTCTTTTTGGAGTGAGTCATGCTCTTTGGAGAGCAAGAAGAAGTCTTGGGTATTAGACTTTGGAGCCTCATTTCATGCCAGTTGTAGTAGAGATTGCCTAGAAAAGTACACACCAGGTAACTTCGGTAAGGTACACCTTGGTAATAATCAACCTTGCAACATAATCGGCAAGGGAATTTTGAAGATCAAGATGAATGGGTCTATATGGAAGCTGAAGAATGTCAGATATATTGGAGACATAAGAAAGAACTTGATCTCAATTAGACAACTGGCAAATGAAGGATACACCACAACATTCATTAACGATGAATGGAAGATTTCAAAGGGTGCATTGACGATTGCAAGAGGTAAGAAAAGTGGTACACTTTATGTGACCTCTAATGTCTGCATGTCTATTTCAGTTGCTGCAGGAAATGACGATAAAAATATTTGGCATCAACAACTCGGTCACATGAGTGAGAAGGGACTTAGGGTGATACACTCAAAGGGAAAATTGAGTGATCTACAATCAGTAGAGATTGACATGTGTGAGGATTATATACTCAGGAAATAGAAGATGGTCAGTTTCCATACATACACCAATACCCCAAAGAAGAAGAGACTTGAACTAGTCCATTCAGATGTATGGGGACCGACGATCGTCTCATCACAGGTGGAAGGAATTATTTCATGACATTTATTGATAAATCATTCTCGAAAGGTATGTGTTTACTTTCTAAAATATAAATCAGAAGTCTTTGATGTTTTTAAGATTTGGAAAGCAATGGTTGAAAATTAAATTGGTTTAAAAATCAAGAAACTAAAAACTAACAATAGTGGTGAGTATAAAGACACCACAGTCAAGAAATTCTGCTATGAGCATGGTATTAGGATGGAAAGAACTGTGCCAGGTAGGGGTGTACAAAAATTACCGAAAAGCTGAAAACTGCACCGAAACAATAAACGGTTCGGTTTTTCGATTTTCGGTTCCGGTTTGCAAAAATAAATAATTCGGTTTTGATTTTGGTTTCGATTTTAAGTTTAACCCGAACCAACAGAACCAAAAAACCAATTTACATATATATAATTATATATAGTTATATACACAGACACGGTAACACACACACACACACACACGTGCTTAAGGTTTTAGTTTTTAATTATATATTTTCACTTTTCACCTTTTCATGTCACTTTTCACGGTTCACCTTTTTCAGTTTTCAATTTCACGCCACCACCCCCTCCTACCTCCTCCTCTTTGTCTTCCTCAATCCTCTTCCTCAGCTCTTCACTGTGAATCTGTGAGCAGCGTGCGTGCGTAGCGACCGCCGACTAGTGTGCCTCCCCCCTCCTCTTCCTTCCTCATTTTGTTCTTCTCTTTTGATCTTCTCGGCTCTCGCTATGAGCCTGTGAGTCTGTGACTCTGTCAGCCAGTTGTGTGCCGTCCGCCGTGTGTGCCTCCCACCTCTGCCTCCTCCTCCTCCTCCTCCTTCCTCATTTTTCTTCTTCTCTTCTCGGCTCTCAGCTCTCGCTGCGAGTATGTGACTTCGTTGTGTTGTGCGTCTATCGTCACTCGTCCGGCCTCGTCTGAGTCATCTCTCAAACTCTCACTCATCACTCTCATAGACTCACTCTCTCGAGTCTCGTCTCTGTTGCGCCGTGCCACCGTGCATCCGCCTTGCACCTGCGGCTCTACCTCTCTTTTGGCTCCCGTGTCTTCAATTCTTCATATTAGAGCACCACCTGCGTCCTGTTGCTGCTGTTGTAGCCTGTAAGTTGTAAGTTTAGTTTTATATGTTTTCTCTATTTTATATTTTCAGCTTTTATTTCTATGTGGAGAAGCATACAATGCAGTGAATGAATGGCTAAATGCACTTGTTTATATTACTAATTTACTACTTAGTTTATTTTTTCAAACAATAACTGTTTTTAAAAAAATTGAAAACCAGAGTTGATGCCTAGTTTTTTGGTTTCTGAAAGTAATTTTGTGGATCAAATTATTTATTGTTATATGTAAATTAAAATCAAAATTAAAGTAAAATAGCTATGTGAATTTAAAATATAATAAACAAAAAATATTCATAAATTTTCTAAATTTTTCAAGAGAGAATAAATAATATATATAAAATGTTTTGAATATTTTTTTGTTGTCGTGTATGATAAAATTGCTCCTATTTTTAAACTATAGTAATTAAGTAAATTAATTATAATAATTTTTATTTTTATAATAATATTTTAAATTTTATTATTTTATTCATATATATTAATTGTTATTTGATTTATAGACAAAAATAAGCATATAATTAATTAATTTTTTGTTTTATCATTTTAAACATGTCTCTTCTAATAAATTTGCACTTATGTATGATTTTTATAGATGTTTGAATTTGGGGACAACGCAAGTCTTAATACAACTTCTCGTCCGAGCTCATGCCCGAGTCCAAGTCCAAGTCCAAGTCCAAGCATGAATATAGAATTAATAAATAATGTTGCTGCAGAAACAGAATTGGGTGAGAAGAGGAAATTAAAATCAAGATCAGAGGTATGGGATCATTTTACTAAATTATGTGTTGATAACACTGCAGAGGTTAAAACTTAGTGTAAATATTGTCCTAAAGTGTTTTGTGCTGATTCAAAAAGGAATGGAACACGAACTTTGTGGAATCATTTGAATTTATGTGCTAAGTATCCCTATAAGAGACCTCATGATCGTAATCAATCCCAAATCAACTTCAAACCAAAGACAAAAATGGAAGAAAAACAGTTAACATGCCAAAAGTATGATGCTAATATTCTCAGAAAAGCTTTAGCATATATGGTGATAGTAGATGAACTACCATTCAGATTTATGGAGGGAAAAGGTTTTAAATATTTTTGTAGTCTCATGGAACCTAGATTTAAGGTTCCATCACGAGTGATAGTGGCAAGGGATTGTCTTCTTTTATATAGAGAAGAGAAGGAGAAATTGAAAAAAAATTTGAAACATAATTGTCAACGAGTTTGCCTTACAACAGACACTTGGACATCTTTACAAAATGTTAGTTACATGTGTCTAACTGTGCATTTTGTTGACATTGAATGGAGGTTACACAAAATAATTTTAAGTTTTGGTCCAGTTCCTAGTCATCGAGGGGAAGTGTTAGGTTTTGCAATTGAGAAAGCTTTGTTGGATTGGGGAATTGATAAAGTTTTTACTATTACTATAGATAATGCAAGTTCTAATGGTACAACCATCAGTTACTTAAAAAGGAGGGTGAACAATTGGAAGGGTAGTGTGCTTAATGGTGAGTTCATGCACATGAGGTGTGTAGCACATATCATTAATTTAATTGTGCAAGATGGATTGAAACTTGTGGGAGATTCTGTACTTCGAATTAGGCAAGCAGTAAAATATATTAGGCAATCACCTGGTAGAACTGCTAAATTTAAAGAGTGTGCAGATGAGGAAAAGGTTAATTGTAAAAAACATTTGTGTTTGGATGTGCCTACTAGATAAAATTCCACATATATGATGTTGGACACTGCTCAAAAATTTCAAAAAGTGTTTGATAGATATAATGAAAAAGACCGAGATTTTACACTTGATCTTTCAAAAGATGGTGGAAAAGGAAAGCCAATGGAAGATGATTGGGATAATGTGAGGAAGATGGTGCAGTTTTTAGGATGTTTCTATCACTTCACTTTGCGTGTTTCTGGTTCTAATTATGTGACTTCTAATACTTTTTTCCATGAAATTTGCATGGTTAATGTTTTTTTGGAAAATTGGTGCAAAAGTGATGATTTTGAATTAAGTGAAATGGCATTCAAAATGAAACATAAATATGATGATTATTGGGGGAATCCAGAAAAACTAAATATGATGACGTTTGTTGCCACCATTCTTGATCCTCGATACAAGTTAGAGTATGTGGATTGGGGCCTTTCTGAACTATTTCCTCCTACATCTTCAATTTTGAGTAAAAAGGTGAAGGATGTTATTTTTTCAATGTATGATGAGTATAAAAATGGGGGTAGACAATTCCAATGCAGTAGACCTAGTGGTAAAACTGCCGAAGCTAGCTCTAGTTCTTCTAGTCATATCACTAGTATGGATTATGTGGTGGATGGTGACGAACCAACAATGAAGATGATGATGGTTATGCTAGATAAATTCAAGAGGCATAGGTCAGAAAAAGAAGGTGGGGAAGGCAAGAGTGATCTTGAGAGGTATCTTTCTGAGGCACCTGAAGAGGGTAGTCAAGAATTTGATATTTTAGGATGGTGGAAGATAAATAATCCAAGGTTTCCTATCCTTTTACGGTTGGCACGTGATGTTTTGGCTATCCCCATAGCTACTGTTGCTTCTGAGTCTGCATTTGGTACGGGAGGTTGTGTTCTTGATTCTTTCAGGACATCATTGACTCCTAAGATTGTGGAGGCTCTTATATGTTCTCAAGATTGGTGGCGGAATTCACCATTACTAGTGAACTATAAAGAAAGCCTTGAAGAACTTGATGAACTTGAGAAAGGTAAAACATAATTTCTTTAGACATCTTTTTCACATTTTCTAGTTGTTTTATTCTAATTATTGTTTTCTATTTATTTTCTCTAATTCATTAACTTTTTCTTTTTCATTCATTTCAGAATTTGATCAAATTGGCATAGATGATTTATTGGTAAGATTATGTATTATGAACAATTGAACAATGATAGTCAATTTAATTTTATCTTGTTATAACTTTCATATTATTTCATTTTATTAGGAATGATGTTTACATCGAGATTGGAGAATTGAAGTAATAATTTTGAAGATGGAAGAATGTGTGATCAAATAAGTATGGATGATTTATTGGTTAGATTATGTATTATGAACAATTGAACATTGATCGTCAATTTAATTTCATCTTGTTGTAACTTTTATATTGTTTCATTTTATTAGGAATGATGCTGACCAATATATTGGAGAATTGAAGCTACAATCTTGAAGATGGAACAATGTGGATGGAAGAATGTGGATTACTTCAATTCATTAAAATTTTGAACCATTGATGAACAATTAGAATGTCCCTTTTGTATTTGTAATTTGGGATATATATATATATATATATATATATATATATATATATATATATATATATATATATATATTCTTGTTTATTGTGAATGTTTGCTTGCTTCATTGCTTGTTTTGTGAAATTAGGGATAGAGAGAATTAATTATTAAAAGTGCCTAAGGATTGGGACATTGTGGAATTGATATGTATGTCTAATTTTAGAAGTGACCAACATATTTTATCATTAAAAGTGCCCAATATATTTTATTTTGTTAAAATTATGGGTCCCTATAAAAAATTAAAATGCTTAATAAATTTTCAACAACTTTATGAAAAATAAATGTTATTTTTTTTGTAAAAAAAATCGGTTTAAAACCGAAAAACCGCAACCGAACCGCCACATTTTCAGTTTTCAATTAAAGCATAATTTCGGTTCAATTTTGGTTTGGGTTCGGAAATCACAAAACCAAAAAATTCAGTTCGGTTTTCGATTTGGCCAAAACCGAACTGCACCGAACCGTGTACAGCCCTAGTGCCAAGTACACCCAAACACAATTGTAACGTCCCAGTAAATTGTATGCAAGGAAATCTAAAAAAATAAAAAATAAATAAAAATTAATTAATTAATTAATATTATATATGTTAACAGAGGTTAACAAAAGTAACCTGCTTCTTGTAAGCAGATTGATTTGGAAAAAAAAATTACAGAGAGATCGTCTCTCTCTCTCTCAACACTCTCCTCTGTCTCTCTCCTCTCTCTTCTCATTTTATTGGTAGATATTCGGCCGATCAGAAAACAAAAAGTACCGTTGGGTTCCTATCTCCGCCACCGACATTCCTATTGGAGTGGATTTGTCGTGGGAGCAGCGTAGGCATATCGCCTGGGGTAAGACCAATTCTCACTCTTACCTCAAATTTTCTTAAATCTTAAGCCCAATTAACGAACGGAAATTGCCAGGAGATTCATGGAGAAATTCTCTACAATCTAGTCGGAGCGGGTTTTCGAGTTGGAGCTCCGGGGCACCAACCCTAAATCAAGGTAAGTTTAATAATTTAGGCTTTTATAGGCTATTTAGGGTATTCAGAATCTAAGGGAATTTTAGGGAAAGTTACTCTGGGAATTGTGATGAATAATATGGTAAAATTTGAATTTCAGGGTTTCAAGGGTTTTAAACGTCATGGGGCGTAGGTCAGGGTTTTATCGGGCTTTTTAGGAATAAGGTAAAGGGATTAAATTAAGTCAGTAATTTTATGGAAATTGAATGAATTTAATTGTTATATTTAAATATATATATATATATATACATAAATTTATTTATTTATTTAATAATTTAAAGGTTATTTTGAAAACCAATCGTTCGAAATAGATTTTACAAACTTAAGATATATTGTAATGACCCAGAGACTAATGGTATTTAAATAATAAAGAGGTAGGGAAATTGAAACAATAACAGAAGGAGGTAGGTGACTTCGTCGACGAACGCGAAGGGATGCAATGACCTGAGAAAATTTATCAGGTCCTCGTCGACGAACACAGGGGATTTTTCGACGAGAATACAAGAAGGTCTCGTCAACGAAGACAAGTTTTGTTGATGAGAAGATACCGAGAGGGGCTTTTTGGAAGTCTGAAATTCATCGACGAGGGTGCAGGTTCATCGACAAACTTTCTACAGGATTCGTCGACGAGGTTACGTGTCTCGTTGATGAATCTGATTCTATAAATAGTTGAAACTTGGATTTTTACGCAGCAAATTCACAGAAACCTTTTCTCTCTCTCTCCTCCCTCTCTCTCTCTACGGTCTCTCCCTTTTCTCTCTTCAATTTCGTCCCCGTTAGCTGCCGAATAGAAGATCTGAGGCCACCACGATGCTCCTTGGGAAGTTCTTTCCAAGTCTGCCGGAGCGAATCGTCAGTGGGACGAAGTTGGATTTTGTCCCAGATTCAGGGTAAGACTTTTTTGTTGAAATTTGACTTTCCAACAGTTGTAGAAAATGTTGTAGATGTAGAAATAGTAATATTTTGTTCTGGGATATATAGTTTTCAGGGTGTGGAGTGGAGCACCCTGCGAGTGTAGGACCCGTCATAGTAAGAGGATTTTAGTAGGAATTGGGTAAGGGAAATATGCTATGTTAAGCAGTTTTAGAATGATTTTCAATATGAAATGTATATTTTTACCAGGTTATTCATAGCAGAACTTTATACAATTTATTAATTATGAATAATATGTTTTAAATTACTGTGTGACTTGAGAATATAGATATAGTACAAAAACATGCTTTATAGTATTTTTCAGAATTATGTTTTACAGAATATACAGACAGTGGATATGTTTTATAGTAAATACAGAATACCATGATTATACAGTTTACAATACCATGACATACAGTTTTACAGTTCATTTCAGAAATATAGTTGATACAGATACAGTTTATCACAATGTCATGGTTAATACAGTTATAATAGAATCATGGTAAAACATATAGTTGTATACAGAAATGTATTATATAATATCAGACCCTAATGGACTATACAGATACAGTTTACAGAACACGGTACCGTTGCTATATACAGAATAGAGTACAACCACTTATTTAGATAACTCATTTGTCACACACTAGCAATAGTATATTTCATCTTATTGAGCGTCGTCTCATCCCATTAAATTAATATTTTTCAAGTGATCCAGCTAGGCGAGCATATCAAGCTCGCAGATAGAGGAGGTTACAGTTCAAGCCTGTTGGTAGAGTAAGTATTCTAGGAAGATTAGTCAGTTGAGGGTATTTTGGGAAATAGTCGTATATGTATATTTTGGGAACATTTTAGCACTTTGGTATTGTATATTTTCTTGATTGTGTTTATATGAATTCCACTTCTTGCTGCTTAGGTTGATGGTTTGGTTTAATCTAGTAAGTATCAGAGCATTATAAATTTCATAGTATAAAAAAAAAATAGAACTGAAAAATAAATATTCATAAAATATAGCAGGTTGTTACATATATATGGTATGGTATTTTTGAATAAAATGAACGGTGGAAAGCTTGTTTGTTTATATGATTATGTTAAAATGTAAAAATCGTGTGGGAGATGATTTAATTATTATGGATTATTGTATATTTAGATTTGGGATTTTGAAATATTGAACTGTTTGTGAAATACTGAAATTGTTTACGAAATACTAAAAATTCTTTAGAATAATGCAGGGATTTGATATGACGGCCGAAGGCCGGGGTTTTATTTAAATGGATGTGAGCTAGATTGTATTTGTGGCTAGGGGCCGAGCTTTTGGAATAATAGGAAATATATGTGAATTGATGTTTTAAATGGTGTTTTCTATTATCTAAATTGCATGATATGCTTTAGGAACCTTGGGGACCAGTGTATTGTGAGCACGGTACCATTGTTAGGGATTTGTTATGTGGCCATGTGCGCCCACACCTGTGCTGAGAGGTGTAGGGTGGCCTTGTCCGATTTGCCTACGTGAGGTGAATGTAGCCCCCTGGGTGAGGGCAATCGCGCCAGTATTTGGAGCTGCATAGACCTGTAGAGTATGTTAGCGGAGATTACAGATGACTATTGTCTGGGTGGATCCCCCGGGACAATAGTCCAATCTTCGGGCCGCACATCCCATGCCATGGGGGAAGTAAATGACGTGTTTGTCACAGGGAGTGTCTTATATGCATATCTATTAATTTATATGAATACGAATAATTAATAAAATAATTTGAAGGGCTTACTGAGAAAGGTGAGTGCCCTAGTAGCAGTAATGGTATTAGAGCAGAGGGAACCTACTTGTATGGGCGGGTATCTTCCTTATCCTCGGATAATTGTGTGTGAGAGTGTAAAATAAGAATGATTTCATAAATGTGTTTATCTACTTAGTAAACTGATTATTTTCTGTGCATTAAATGCATGTTGGCCACACAATGACATTAACTTAATTTTTCCCTTACTGAGTTATGCCTCACCCCTACTTTACAAACTATCTTTCAGGAAATCCTAGGGATCGGGTCTAGCAGGTTGGAGGAGCCAGGCTAGTGGTTTAAATTTATGTAGGTGGCATGTATGGACAGAGATTTTATTTTTTTGTAGTTTTATGGGATGTAATTATGTGAAAATGGAGATATTTGTATATAAAGATAGTTAGAACTCTAGTAATATAATTTGAGAATTTTATATTTTATTTTCACTGCGTATATGTGGTTCATATATGAAGAATAAGGTAGCAGGTACATAGACGTCACTAAAGTAGCACCCCGGGCCCATGTGGTGGATCGGGGCGTTACAACAATAGCGTAGCCAAGCGGATGAACCGATTGTTGACTAAAGAGTCAGAAGCATGTGTATGCAGTCAGGCTTACCAAAGCAGTTCTGGGTAAAAGCACTCAACACAGTAGCATACTTGATCAACATGAGTACATCAGTACCATTGGACCACAGTCTACTAGAAGAAGTATGGAGTGGAAAAGATGTGAGACTTTCACATTTGAAAGTTTTTGGTTGTGTTGCATATGTATATATCAGTAATCATGTCAGAGCTTGATCCAAAGTCCTGGAAATGCACCTTCGTCTGTTATGGTGAAGATGAGTATGGGTATTGCATTTGGGACGATGAAAACAAGAATGTAATTAGAAGTAGAGACGTGATTTTCAATGAAAAGGTGATGTATAAGAATAGACACACAATAAAACCCATAGAGTCAGTTCAGAATGAAACTGGCTGATGTCCTAGAAGGTATCAGGACACAACAACAAAACACCAAAAATCCTCAGGCAGAGGAGACACAAAAGCAAAACACCAAGAATCCTCAGGCAAAGGAACCTGTGGAGTATATCATCGCACCACTGCCTCCTACTCTAGCTTTATAACTTAGGAGATCTTCTCGACTCCATGTACCAAATAAGAGGTATATGAATTATTTACTTTTTGTGATAGAGGAGAACCCAAATTCTATGATGAAGCATGTTAGGGGGGAGATTCGAGCAAGTGGGAGCTTGCAATAAAGGACAAGATGAAGTCCCTCACCTCCAACAAAACGTGGGAACTAGCTAAGTTGCCCAACAACAAGTGGATGTATGAGATCAAAGAGGAGCATGATGTCTCTAGGAGGTACAAAACCCAGTTGGTAGTCAAAGGCTTTAAGTAGAAGGAAGGACTCGACTATACCAACATTGTAATGACCCGAAGAATAATGGTATTTAAATAATAATAAAGAGGGAGGGAAATGGAAACAGAAACAAAAGGAGGCAGCAACGTTCGTCAACGACGTTGCACTTTGGGATCGTCGACAAGGGTGTCCTTCATCGACGAGTAGATACCGAGAATATATCTGGGCAACTTTTAATTTCATCGACGAGGGGGAAAGTTTGTCAACGAGTTGCCTTCTTGACCTCGTCGACGAAGGCCAGTGTATAAATAGTCTTAAACTCGGATTTTTACACAAATTATCAGCAAAATCTCTTCTTTCTCTCTCCTCTACGGTTCCTCCCTCCTCTCACTTCAATTTCGGCCTCGTTAGTGGCCAGATCGACGATCTGAGGCCACCACGACACTCCTGGGGAAGTTCTCTCCAAGTCTGCGGGAGCGGATCGTTGGTGGGACGAAGTTGAATTTCATCCCAAATTTAGGGTAAGGTTTTTATGCAAAATTTGGCTTTCTAGTAGCTGTAGGAAATGTAGTAGTCGAAGAAATAGTGATATTTTGTTCTGAAAAATGCTGTTTTCAAGGTGTTGAGTAGAGAACCCTTCGGGTGTAGGACCCGTCATAGTAGGGGACTTTAGTAGGAATCAGGGAAAAGAAATATGTTATGCTAGGCAAACCTATTATGATTCAGTATAAATTATATGTTTTCAGCAAATTATTATTCATATTATTTATGTAGTTTTAGAGCCTAATAATGTTGATATTTAATTGTGTGGCATGAGTTAGTATTAACTCAGTATAAGGTTTCCATAATTTTCAAAATACCATGATTTTCAGCATACGCGCAGAAACTTGTATTTTGCAGTATTTTCAGAATATTATGATATACCTATTTCAAAACCATAACATTCAATTCATACAGTAAATCAGATATTTCAGTTATTCAGTTAAACAGATATCTTAGAAACTCAGTTATTATAGTTTACTCAGCAATTTATATGATGTTATGGTTATTTAAGTTGTTATAAAATTATGGTAATAGCAGTATTT
Organism: Malania oleifera; assembly: GCF_029873635.1. Classification (NCBI taxonomy): domain Eukaryota; kingdom Viridiplantae; phylum Streptophyta; class Magnoliopsida; order Santalales; family Ximeniaceae; genus Malania; species Malania oleifera. Next base: position 122,888,758 of record NC_080417.1, read on the forward strand.
TAGAAATATCAATTATTTATATATAATATCAGACTCTGATGGACCATATTCAGCCAGCAGAGCATGGTACCATAGCTATATTCAATTCAGAGTGCAACCCCAATTCAGATAATAGGTGGTATTCAGAAGTCGATCGTGCTTATGTTGTGGATAGACTTCCCATTAGATATGGGTTGAGGGGGTCGATTTGACTGTCGGGGTTCAGTTGACTTACCCTGGTTGGCTAGCTAGGTTAGGTCCCGCCTTCAGACCCCACAACCCTGTCACGAGGGGTTAATTCATGACTTCAATTATCTATCCAGGGAATTTTCATTGTTATTATTTATACATATTATGATCAGATTTTCCAAGTATATGACTAACTTGCTACACCCTAGTAATAGCATGTTTCTTTTTACTGAGCGTCGCCTCATCCCATTTAATTGATATTTTTCAGGTGATCCAACTAGACAAGCAGATCAAGCTTGAAGGTGGAGAAGCTACAGTGCTACCCTGCCAGTAGGGTGAGTGTTTTTGGGAAAGAGGGATATTTTTGTGTAGCCCTAGTTTAGTTATGTATGTATATTTTGGGAGTATTTAGCACTCTAGTATTGTATTGTATATGTATATGGTTGTGGATACTTGACTTCAGCTTCTTGCTGCTTAGGTTGATGTTTTATTCCATTAGGAGTTATCAGCGCAGTTTAACTAAATATATAAATATATAGAATTTGAGCAAGTGGTTACAGACATCTTTGCACCAGTTCTAAGGCTAACAACCATCAAATCAATCTTGAGCATTATTGCCTTTAAGGGCCTACATCTCGAGCAATTGGATGTGAAGACAACATTTCTTCACAGTGATCTAGATAAGGATATTTACGTGCACCAGCCATGTAGAGACCCGAAGAATTATAGAAATTAAGTAAATAAAATAAAGGAGAGAAAAGGAATTTTCAAAAGGGACTCAGCAGGGTCTCGTCGACGAATGCAGAGCGCTCATCAACGAGCAGCCTTCTTGGGCTTGTCGACGTGAACTCATGTCTCGTCAACAAGAACTTACCGAGAGGGGTTTAGTAGCCTGAAGTTCATCGATGAGGGTTGCAAGTTCGTCGACGAACTCCCTTCATGGACTCGTTGACAAGGTGACGTGTCTCGTCGACGAATCCGTATTTTATAAATACACTAACCTCGAAATTTCAGCATGAATTTTTCTTACAAATCTCTCTCTCTCTCTCTAAACCTCGTCTCTTTCCCCTTCTCTCAAGATTTTCGACTTCGATACTCACTGGTTCGATGATTGAAAACCGCCACGCTACTCCTGGGAAGATTCTCTTCAAGTCTGCTAGAGTAGTCCGTTGGTTAGGCTAACTTGGGCACCATCCCAAAATTTGGGTAAGTTGGTTATTTTAAGTTTTATAAGATATTTGATGTTTTTGGACTGAGGAAAATGCTTTAAATAGAATAATATTGAAGTTTTGTTGGGAAAAAATGTATTTTCAGGGTGTTGAGCTGGGAACATCACAAGAGTAGGTGTGGTTAATTTTGTAGGCTTCTTAGTAAGTCAAGTAAGGGGATAAATTAAGTCAGCATTTTTCATGAAATTATTTATCGTTATACAACATTTATTTTCAGGAAAATATGTATGTTATAGAACTAAGTTTGGGAATACTGCTGTTGAACAGGGAAATGGTTTTAACACATTTTATAAGAAAATATGATTTCATAACAAATTATGAATTTAGAAGGCTACTTACATTTTTGTGGCATGAGTATAATATTTCCATGAAAATTATGTTAATATTGAAATATTATGATTTTTCCAAGATAAGCATGTTATAACAGTTTTCAGGAACACCATAAAAACAATACAAGAACTATGGTTTTAAGAATATTATGTTAAACAAGTGCAAGAATTTCATGTTCAAGTATGTTATGTTATGCCGGCGGTGGTGCCATGATTTTCATGTTATGATATGACAGCGTAAATACCGTAGTTATGTATGTTATGTCAAGATTCAAGAAAATATTAGCATGTCATGTTTTACTTTGAAATATAAAACTGCTATGTTTCAATATCATGAAATGTACTATATGTTATCAGAACCAGGATGACTTAGTTTAATTTCACGAAGCACGGTACCGAAGCAATATGTTCACGTTTATGTTTATGTTAGTGCTACCACACATCTTATGAAAAGTGTGGGAGATGGCAGTCGATGTGTCTTCATGGTAGTGTTGTAGTTCCCTTGGTAGTCCGACATAGGTGGAACGGGCACATCGTACTTACACACTTATCTTTGACTTAGCATGGTTGGTCAGCCATTGCTAGGTCCTACCTTCGGGCTGCACAACCCTATCATGTGGGTGGGGGGAGGGGGGTAAGACATGACAACAACTAACTATCTATCCTGGGTAATATTTCAGTATGGTATAGTCCTATAAGGTAATTTTTCAGTACAGAAATTTAGTATGTTAACTTATGTTATGACAAATCATGTTTTATTTAGATACGATACAAACTGTTTTTACCATATATAAACTATATACTGCTTATATGTATAACACAAAAATACTTATGTTGCCATATAGTGATGTTAGTTTATCTCCCTTACTGAGAGGTGTCTCACCCCAACATTTCAAATATTTTAAGAAATCCAAGTAGGAGGGAAAATAGAGCCCTGCAGCAATAGAAGTTGATCGAGCTACCTTGTCAGTAGGGAAAGTGGTTGAGCTAAGGTCAGATAGGTTTTTGAATTGAGACCCTGGGATACTTTTTGATCTTTTTGTTGATGACTGTATATATATGATAGATTTAGTAGAACTCTAGTATTGTGTTTGATGTCAGATGATATGTATGTAATTTAATTTTTTTGCTGCTTAGGTATCAAAGATGTATGATAGGTATATCCATGGTACCCATGGGTCCAAGTTGATCATGACTTTGGCAGTTTAGCAGGTTATTAGAAGTATTATAAATGTTATGATATGGAAAAAAAGTATACATAGAAAAATAGGTAGGTCGTTACAGTTTGGTATTAGAGCACTAGGTTGTTAGGTTCTATAGACTCTAAAGTGTCGCGGAAACAATACTAGAGTAGAGGAAAAAGGATTTGAGGTTTTGTTATGCAGTTTGGAGGCGAGACTTACGTGGTGGTTTCTGTGTCTTTCCTGGGGTGACAATTTCAAGAAAGTCATAATAAACTATTGTCGGGTTGTGTTTCTAAAGTGTGAGACTGAATCTTGAATTAAGATAAGGATGTCAAGATAGAAGGGATACTAAGAGTTTTGGTTAGATACGTAAATTATAAAGGTAGGGTCTCTAAGTCATGATTATTGTCTTTTTAGGATGGACCCAGGCGGTGGCAGTGCTCATGCAAAAGGTAGTGAGGGTGCAGGGCGCTTGGGTGTAGGTGGGGCTAATTCAGATGCAGTATTACGTAGTGTGGCTCAGCAAGTCATAGCTGAGATTGCATGGAACTCCAGAGAGCAGGAAGGCCCGTCTGTAGGCCTTATGTGCACGATATAGAAATTCACCAAGATGAATCCTCCGACATTTTTAGGAGGAGCTAATCCTGCAGTTGCTGAAAACTGGATGCAAAAAATAGAAAAAGTATTGAAGGTACTGCAGTGCACTAAAAAACAAAGGGTCTTATTTGCCACCTATAAACTGACAGGAGAGGCTGAAAGATGGTGGATTGCCGTAAAACTGTTGAAGGAATAGAGGACGGTGCCTATAGCTATGACCTGGTGCCGTTTTAAATATTTTTTCTTCAACAGATACTTTTCGTCCATTATCAGGGAGTTCATAGTGGAGGAATTCTTGAATTTGAAGTAGGGACAACAAACAGTTCAGCAGTACGTAGCAAGGTTCATAGAGTTGTCTCACTTCGCCCCATATATCGTTCTCGATAAAGCCAAAAAGGCTAGACAGTTTGAAAGAGGTTTGAGGCGAGAAATTTATAAGCAAGTAGTAGTGTTAAAAGTGTAGGATTTTGCTGAGTTGGTAGATAGAGCAGCTGTGGCTGAGGCTAGTGAGCGTATGGGTACCGAGGAGCAGGGACAGAAGAAGAGGTCCACACTTTCAAGCTTTCAGCGGGGATCTAGTCGAGGCTAGTGGAGGAGAGGAAATTATGGCAGAAAATAGAAGCAAGAGATTGGGGGCTGTGAGGTTTAGGGAGTGAAGACCTACCCTTTGTGTCATACATGTGGAAAGAGAGACTTGGGAGAGTGTAGAGTGGGGAGAGGTATCTGCTATCACTACGGTAAACCAAGACATTTGGTACAAGATTGCCCTATACCACCTGGTGACGCTCCTACTCCCAAACCTTACCAGGGAGGTTATCAAGCGCCCCGTGGAGGCCAATAGAGAAATATAGCCCCGACAAAAGTTTATGCTTTGACACCAGAAGGTGTGGAGACCGCAGATGACGTCGTGACACGTACCTTTACTACTTTATCATATCAAGTTATTGTTTTATTTGATACAGGTGTCACCCACTCTTTTGTGTCTGCGGAATACGTTAAATTGGTCGGTGTTGAGACACAATTATTAGATGTTGAATTGTCAGTAGTAACACTGACAGGGTCAATGGTGAGGTGTCATAGGGTGCTCAGGGGTTATCCAGTAGAAATTCAGGGGAGAGTATCACCAACTGACCTAATTGTGTTAGATTTGCATGGATTCGATGTAATACTGAGTATGGACTGGCTGGCTACTAACCATGCTAGTATCGACTATCGTTTGAAAGATGTGATTTTCAGACCACCAGGAAAGCCAGAATTCATATTTATGGGGTCGCGGGTGCATTACCCACCTCAGTTAGTGTCAGCCATACAGGCGAGAAGACTACTTCTGGACAGATGTCAGGGGTTCATGACTTATGTAAAGGAGGTAACAGAAAATGAATTGAAGTTTGTTATTACACCAATGGTTAAGGAGTTTCTATACATTTTTTTAGAAGAACTACTTGGATTGCCTTCCAACCGCAAGATAGATTTTGCTATTGACGTACTTCCAGGGATGAGACCGATCTCTAAAGCTCCTTATCGAATGACTCCAGCCGAATTGAGAGAATTAAATGATCAGTTGCAGGATTTATTGAATAAATAGTTTATTAGACCTAGTGTATTGCCCTAGGGAGCCCCAGTTTTATTTGTGAAGAAGAAGGACGGGTCTGAGGATGTGCATAGATTACAGGGAAATAAATAAAGTAGCAATTAAGACCAGGTATCCTCTACCCCATATAGATGACTTATTTGATCAAGTTCAGGGTACACGAGTCAATTCCAAGATCGACCTTAGGTCAAGTTATCACCAGGTGAAAGTTAAAATTGAAGATATTTCAAAGACAACTTTCAGGACCCAGTATGGCCATTATGAATTCCTAGTTATGCCATTTGGTCTTACGAATGCTCCTACTATATTCATGGATTTGATGAAAAGAATTTTTCACTAGTATTTAGACCAGTTCGTTGTGGTTTTCATTGATGACATATTGATCTACTTAAGGAGTTTTAAGGAGCACAAGACGCACCTAAGGCTAGTACTTCAGATGATCTAGGAAAAGAAATTGTATGCCAAGTTTAGCAAATGTAAATTCTGATTAGAGAAAGTTGCGTTTTTTGGGCATGTTATATCAGGGGATGAAATTTCAGTAGATCCTAGCAAAATAGAGGCAGTGGTGAATTGAGCCAGGCTGAGAAATATTTAGGAAATCAGAAATTTCTAGGGACTAGAGGGATATTATCGACGGTTTATGGAAGGATTCTCAGCATTATCAGGGCCTCTAACACGACTAACTAGAAAGAATACCAGGTTTGAATGGAACGACGATTGTGAGCAGAGCTTCCAGGAATTGAAGCAGAGGCTCGTCACTGCACCAGTATTGGCCATTCCATCAGGAGGTAATGGATACGTGATCTACTGTGACACATCTTTGAGGGGGCTTAAATGTGTAGTGATGCAGTAGAGCAGAGTAGTAGCATATGCCTCCAGAAAATTGAAAGAATATGAAAAGAATTATCCCACCCATAATCTAGAATTGGTTGTGGTGGTTCACACATTGAAAATTTGGAGGCATTATCTGTACGGAGAGAGATGTGAAGTATTTTCAGATCATAAAAGTTTAAAGTACTTCTTCACGCAGAAGGATTTGAACATGTAGCAGATAAGATGGTTAGAGCTCATCAAGGATTATGATTGTACTATCAGCTACCATCCAGGTAAAGCTAATGTGGTGGCTGATGCTCTGAGCCGAAAATAAGGGGAAATAGTACAATTAGCAATAGTAATTCGGCACCCGATCCTAATGGACTTGGAGAGGCTTGGCATGAAGTTACTAGAAAGTGATCACCAAGCATTTATTGTGAACCTGGTGGTGCAGCCTATGCTATATGAAGAGATTAAAGCAGCTTAGAAGAATGACATTGAGTTGATGGAGTTGATAGAAAAGGTACACGATGGATAGGGGGAGGAGTTCAATATTTCTGATGATGAAGCTTTGCAATTCCGTACCAAGCTGTGTGTGCCTATAAAGGTGGATATTAGAAGGACGATCCTAGTGGAGGCTCACAGATCCTTATATACGGTTCACCTAGGTAGCATTAAAATATATAGGGATCTACGAAAGTATTTTTGATGGAGGGGCATGAAGAGAGAGATTACCAAATTTGTGCAACAGTGTTTGACGTGCCAGTAGGTAAAGTCTGTGTTAGCTTTACCGTGATCCCAAGAGGTGGGGTGAATTGATATTTTAAAAATTTAACCCCTAGATGTTCCTCCTAACAGCAGTATGTTCACAACCCTATGGTCAATCTAATGCGAATAATGTAAATATATCAGAAATTAAATGAAACAGTTTAATTAATCACACAAGCACCAGAAAGCAGTAAGTAAAGGGTGACACGCAGATATGTTATCGAGGTTCAGCCAACTGCCTACGTCCCTGCCTTGGCTAACCAGCACAAGGATTATCACACTAACTTGCTCACTTGAACAGGTGGAACGGCACCTATACAAACCAGGTCAAATTATCACAGGGCTGACCTTAACCTTTACACCAATCCTTACCGGGCTAGATTATTGCTCCCTTAGGCCACGCCTGGAATCTCTTAGATATACAATCAGAAGGTACAATATATGGGTGCTTTCATATAAAGCAAATTTGTACCACAAATGCGCACAATATTACATACACCACAGATGATTTAATAATGTAAGCTCAATGTGGTCTAAGTAATTGAACTCTCAAAGATGTTTTCTATCAATGTAGTGAGTATGTGAGAGTATCAATAATAATCTGTGTATCTCAAAATATTCAATCAAATGTGTTTACACATAACACCAAGCAAGCCTCAAGAATATCAATAAGAGAATATCTCAATCACACGAATGTGTATATGCTTGGATTGCAAAATAGATAATCTTTGTTTTCAGCAAATGATATATATACTTGTATAAATATTACCACAATGATTAGTGTAACAAGCACAAATATCTTTTCACAAATAGTTCAATAAATTCCACAAGATATTTGAGTAAGCTTGAAATATGTTTTTGCAAACCAAAAACAAATACAAATTTCCAAAGATATTGCAATGATAATGCAACACTCGGAAGTTTACCACAAGTCTTCTTAGGGTAGGCTTATTAGCAAAGCCTCCTAAGAAAACTTAGGTTATGCTCTCGAGAGAAAAATTGATTCAAATACTTCAAACAATGAGAGCAAAACCTTTTAGAATATACACTCAAAGCACTTACAAATGATTTTGAACTTGAAGAGGTAAGCTAGAGTGTTTGTAAGAAAGGTATGAGCAATACGAATCAAAAGGAGTATTTTTGCTTGAGAGAGAAATCTTTAATCCTTTTTGTTAATCACACGTTAATTCTCCCAAATGAAACAGTATATATAGACATACCAAAATATTTGACCATTGGGGACCTGTCAGGGATTGTTGGAAAAGTTTAATGACACTTAAACCAATTTAACCCTGTTTAGAATTATTAACCGCGGTAAAAGAAATAGGAGCAACCCGAGAGGTCCGGTTGACTATAAATGTTTCGGTCGACCAGGACTCAAATGGTTTAGTCGACTAGGGGACTTTTGAACTGAAAGGCTCGGTCGACCGGAGAGAGAGATTTCCCAAACTTCCGAGGTTTGGTCGACCGGGCCTTTTTGAACTGTATGGTTCGGTCGACCAGACCACTGGGAATTCTCCCGAGACCCTCCGGTCGACCAGGTAGTTGGAGTACAAAAGTGGTCGGTCGACCGGGAGGTTAAAATGTTGACTCCTAGGTGGTTCGGTCGACCGGGATCAAATGAACTGTAGGGTCTCAGTCGACCGGGACCTTGGTCAATGGTTGACCCGAGTATAGTTCGGTCGACTAGGCTAAAAATGAACTGATTTGGCCGGTCAACAGAAAGTGCACCAAGTGTGCATTTCGGTCCCGTCTTGACACAATCAAGCCCTATTTAAGTGCCTAACAATCATATGAGTACATGTGTGTGTCCTAGGGTGGTCACTTGGGTCCAAAATAGAGACACCGAAAAAGTCCGGTGTCGGTCGACCGAAGGGTACACCCTAAGGTCTTTCTAAGGTCCTTTCTTATTCATGGTTTGTTTAAGCTTACAAGATAAACCATGCATGTGATGTGTGTGCTTATTACAAACCGAATACCTTAATTACTATTACAGACAAATTTCACTAAAAATATTACAATTAAGAATATGAATTTGTCTTCAAGCTTTGATCTTTTACGTGCCATTAATGATCTGCTAATATGGACCTGCACATGAACTAGATATTCATTAAATACAAGAGTATTTGTCATTATCAAAACTAGGGCGTGACCTATAAGGTCAACAGTCTGAGCATCAGAGATCGGCAGGGACAGAATGCTATTTAGGTGGTTGTAGATCAACTAACGAAGACCGCTCACTTTATCCCTATCAATGTCAACTACTCCATGGATATACTGGTAGAAATTTATATTCCAAAGATAGTACGATCGCATGGTGTGCCAATGTCTATAGTATCAGACCGAGACCCACGTTTTACATCACGATTTTGGAGGAGCTTGCAGGAGGCTCTGGGGTCTCAGTTATCATTCAGCATGACATTTCATTCTCAGACGGATGGGCAGTCAGAGAAGACGATACAGATATTAGAAGATATGCTACGAGCATGTGTGTTGGATTTTGGGGGTAGTTGGACCTAATATATGCCATTGGCAGAGTTCGCATACAATAACAGCTATTAGGCCAGCATCGGCATAGCACCTTTTTGAGGTGTTATATGGTAGAAGATGTCGTTCTCCTTTATACTGGGATGAGATAGGTGAGAGGAAAATTTTGGGACCAGAAATAGTGTAGCAAGCATACGATAAAGTCTGGCTTATTAGAGAAAGAATTAGAGCTGCTTAGAGTTGGCAGAAAAGCTACGCAAATAATTGTCGCCGAAAATTGAAATTTGAAGTGGGAGACCATGTATTTCTAAAAATAGCGCCACTGAAAGGTATTATGAGGTTTGGAAAGAAGGGTAAGCTGAGTCCTAGGTTTATTGGCCCTTTCGAGATACTTGAGAGAGTGGGGTCAATTGCCTATCGGCTAGCTTTACCACCAGTTTTTTTTAGGATACATGACGCATTTCATGTTTCCATGCTAAGAAAATACATCCTAGATCCCTCCCACATGGTCAGTTATGCAGAGATAAACCTAAGAGATTCACTAGTTTATGAGGAGATACCAGTGCAGATTTTAGACAAAAAAGAATAGGAATTGCGTAATAAGAGAATTCCATTAGTAAAAGTCCCATGAAAGAATCATGCAGTGGAAGAAGTTTCATGAGAGCTTGAGGAAGAAATACGACAGAAATACACGCATTTATTTAGTGAGGACCAATAGTAATCAGGAAAAAATGCAGGATAAGTATGTTAAGTTTCTTTTGTGCAGGTTAGTTAGTACATGTAATAATTTTCTGATAGTAGGTAGTATTTTGGTTTGGGACAATTTTTCTTTTATGTATTTGTAATCTCCTAGAACCCTAAATGTAACCACGGTATTCCTCCGCCATAAGTGAGGGTAAATAATAAAATAAGTAGCCCATTTTCTTCAAAAGATAATGTTCAATATAGATAGTAAATTTCGAGGATGAAATTTTGTAAGGAGGGGAGAATGTAGAGACGTGAAGAATTATAGAAAATAAGTAAAAAAAAAAAAAAAAAGAGAGAAAAGGATTTTTCAAAAGGGACTCAGCAGGGTCTCGTTGACGAATGCAGAGCGCTCGTCAACGAGCAACCTTCTTGGGCTCGTCGACGTGGACTTGTGTCTCGTCAAGGAGAACTTACTGAGAGGGCTTTAGCAGCCTAAAGTTCATCGATGAGGGTTGCAAGTTCGTCAATGAGCTCCCTTCATGGACTTGTCGACGAGGTGACGTGTCTCGTCGACGAATCCGAATTTTATAAATACACTAACCTCGAGATTTGAGCATGAATTTTTCATGCAAATCTCTCTCTCTCTTTATCTCTCTCTCTAAACCTCATCTCTCTCTCCTTCTCTCTAGATTTCTGACTTCGATACTCGTCGGTTCAACGATCGGAAGCCGTCACACTACTCTTGGGAAGATTCTCTTCAAGTCGGCTGGAGTAGATCGTTGGTTAGGCCAACTTGAACACCATCCCAAAATCTGGGTAAGTTGGTTATTTTAAGTTTTATAAGGTATTTGGTGTTTCTGGACTGAGGAAAATGCTTTAAGTAGAATAATGCTAAAGTTTTGTTGGGGAAAGATATATTTTCAGGGTGTTGAGCTGGGAACACCACAAGAGTAGGTTTGGTTAATTTTCTAGGCTTCTCAGTAAGTCAAGTAAGGTGATAAATTAAGTCGGCATTTTTCATGGAATTATTTATTGTTATACAACATTTATTTTCAGGAAGATATGTATGTTATAGAGTTAAGTTTGAGAATACTGCTGTTGAACAAGGAAATGGTTTTAACACATTTTATAAGAAAATATGATTTCAGAACAAATTATGAGTTTATAAGGCTACTTACATTTGTATGGCATGGGTATAATATTTTTCATGAAAATTATGTTATTTTGAAATATTATGATTTTTTTCAAAATAAGCATGTTATAGCAGCTTTCAGGAAAACCATAAAAATAGTATAAGAACTATGGTTTTAAGAATATTATGTTAAACAAGTGCAAGAATTTCATGTTCAAGTATTATGTTAGGCCGGAGCCGGTGCCATGATTTTCATGTTATGATATGACGGCATAAATGTCGTAATTATGTATGTTATGTTAAGATTCAAGAAAATATTATCATGTCATGTTTTACTCTCAAATATAAAACTGCTATGTTTCAATGTCATGAAATGTATTATATGTTATCAGAACCAGGATGACTTAGTTTAGTTTCACGAAGCACGGTACCGTAGCTATATGTTCACGTTTATGTTTATGTTAGTGCTACCACACATCTTATGTAGAGCGTGGGAGATCGCAGTCGATGTGGCTTCATGGTAGTGTTGTAGTTCTTCTGGTAGTCCGGCACAGGTGGAACAGGCACATCGTACTTACACACCTATGTTTGACTTAGCATGGTCAGCCAGCCATTGCTAGGTCCTGCCTTCGGGCCGCACAACTCTATCATGTGGGGGGTAAGACATGACAACAACTAACTATCTATCCTGGGTAATATTTTAGTATGGTATAATCCTATAAGATGATTTTCCTGTATAGAAATTTAGTATGTTAACTTATGTTATGACAAATCATGTTTTATTCAGATATGATATAAACTGTTTTTACCATATATGAACTATATACTGCTTATATGTATAACACGAAAATACTCATGTTGCCACACATTGATGTTAGTTTATCTCCCTTATTGAGAGGTGTCTCACCCCAAAAGTTACAAACATTTCAGGAAATCTAGGTAGGAGGTCAGATAGAGCCCTGCAGCAATAGAAGTTGATTGAGCTACCCTGTTAGTAGGGTAAGTGGTTGAGCTAAGGTTAGATGGGTTTTTAAATTGAGACCCTAGGATACTTTTTGGTCTTTTTGTGGATGGCTGTATATATAGATATATATGACAGATTCAGTAGAACTCTGGTATTGTGTTTGGTGTCAAATAATATGTATGTAATTTAAGTTTTTCGCTGCTTAGGTATCAGAGATGTATGACAGGTATATCCCTAGTAGCCATGGGTCCAAGTTGATCATGACTTTGGTAGTTTAGCAGGTTATTAGAATTATTATAAATGTTATCATGTGGAAAGAAAATATATGTAGAAAAATAGGCAGGTCGTTTCAAGCCAGAAGAATTCTCAGTAAAAGGTAAAGAGTGCAGCACCCTGACCCTCCAGGTGGTCTCAGAGTGCCACTAAACATACATACATACATACATCTCTCTAATACCATACATATACAACCCGCCCTAATAAGGGAAAAACAGGTATTCCATACTGATCTGTATAAACATACACAGCGAAAATACATACATCATCTAATACTTACTAGAGTTTCTAATTGTTTCCCATATAAATTCATACATAATTGAAAACATAATCTGCTATATATTACAATCCCCAAAAGATACAAACACTATCTAATATCTTACCAACTCTGACAAGGATTGTCTACTATCTAAACTCGGCCCGGCAAAATGCTAGGCTCGATCCCTCGAAGGACTTGAAACAACATTTGTATGCTAGGGTGAGACACCGCTTAGTAAGACGGATTATATTATTATCAGTGTGTGGCTAGCATGAGATTTCGTGTGTACATATACTGCTAACATTTAAATACATTTAATTGGCATTTTAAAATCAGTATTACTCTGTAAATCTGAAAATACATACTGTTGTCTCAACATAGCCCTTTCTATAGTAAATGTGCCCATATATGCCTAGAAGATACAACTTGGTCTATAGGACTAGCATCGTCATGCCATCACATACACGTGCGACATGCTTCCCCCCATGGCAGGTTGTGTGGCTTGGAGGCTAGACTAGCAAATAACCGGCCGACTAATGCTAAGTCAAACATAAAGTAGTACAATGGTGCCTACTCAATCTGTACCAAAGGCTAAGTCATCCAGAATTACTCTGTCGGACGAGGCCCCGAAATTTTTGCCTCGGGGAGTACTTTACCCACGTCACCAATAGCCTTTCCCATCCACTCTCTATTTGAGACGTGTGGTTGCACCCTTACATATATATAGCTATGGTACTGTGCTTTTACCATGAGATCATCATAACAGGGCTCTACTATCATATATGGCAATTTACATCATATAAAACTGTAATCATCTTTCATTTCAATAAACTGTAATATAACATAATCTATACATAATTTTGTGAAAACATCTGCTAGATACTGACTCGGTAAAAAATGGCGTATCATATCTATCATAACTAGCTTGGTAAAAATCAGCATTTCATAAACTCGACATTCAGCCGTCACATCTCATCTCTTGGCATAAAGCCATCATATATCATATCTCGACTTATTGCCGTTACATTTCAGTATTACACAAAACCTGCTCATTTAATGTCAATTAAAAACTATACTCATGCCACACAATTTTCATCTGGTAACTCATATATAACTCATCTGCTTGAGAACATCAATACTGGTGCTAAAATTGGGGTATGAATATGTAGCGACCTCAATTTCCTAAATAAGAAATACAACATAATAAATGGAAAAGTCAACCCGAACCCGTGGGTAATGGGGACACCTGTCAAACACAGCGAAAATCTACGCAGCAGTAAATATAAAATCCAAACATTCATCCATAAAGCATAATACCAGAGCTTTCTATAACATTATAAAACTGTACTTCTATACATCCTCTTATACATCAAAATATCTCTAGGGTCAAACACAAAATAACACTGACCCTATTACAAAATCTTACCCTCCTCACAGGGTAATCTCACTAGCTCAACGGCGGCTTTGACCCGTCGATCTCTCAGGGGCTCCTGAAAAATCAATTAAGTTTGGGGGTGAGACACTTCTCAGTAAGGAAAAATAAATTAAATACAGCTGTGTGGCAACATGAACATTTAAGGCGTTTATACGTATACAGTGCATTTCATAATTTCATAAAAATTCATCATATCATACTGAAAAATCACATGCTTTCATATTCTCTAATAAGTCATATCATACATAAAACATCTGTTATAGCTGAATAGTACTGAAAATATACCTAGGATGAATAGCTAGTTGGTGTCATGTATTACCCCCCATGACGGGTTGTGCAGCCCGAGGGCGAGACCCGACAATGGCTAGCCGACCACTGCCGAATCAAATATGTTTGTAAGTATGATGGGCCCGCCACACCCTGGTCCGGACTGCCAAGTGGACGTCCACACTCTACTGAAAGCCACATCGACTATCCATCTCCCATCTTCTCGTGGGATGGTTAGCACTAATTTGACGTAGATATCTGATCTACGATATAGTTACGGTACCGAGCTTCTGAACTGAAGTAAACTAACATCCGGGTTCTGATAACATATAGTACATGGTAATATAGCATCTTTCATAATTTCATAAGTACGGCCTCGTGCCAAAAACATAAATACGGCCTCGCACCAATAACATAAATACGTGACCTCGCCCCAATAACATAAATACGACCTCGTGCCGATAACATAAAATACTGCCTTGTGCCGATATCATTTCAGGTATTTACATTATGAAAGTAACTCATTTATCATATATTCGTCAAACTCAATATAGCATAACTCGTCTTTTTCAAGATGCCTGAAATATGCTTTGTTCGTAAAATCATTCATATCATGATTCACTTCACATAAAATAATGTCCATGCCACACATGTGCCGTTTAAAGTCATACCTCATATTCTAAAATCATTATTTCTAGCATCTTATACATACATATACATTTTAATCATAATACCAGTATTTTCCAAACATACATTTCACATATGATAAACAAATATAGCATATGTTTTTATGAAAATAAATGTGCTCATAATTAATAATAACTTGCATGGAAAATAACTACTTTAGTTTATTCCCTTACCTTGCTACTGAGAAAGCCCCTAGAATATCGTAGCCTAACCCCCGTAGGATTTCCTGCTCAATACCCTGAAACTAGAAATTTTCAGTATTAAACATCAGTATTTTCATGCGTACATCATTTCCTATAACTACCATAAAGTCTAATTTGACTTAAAAAGTCTTACCTCAACTTAGGGATAATTTCCAACTTCGTTTTCCCAACGATCCACTTCGGCAAACTCATAGAGAACTTCGCCAGAAGCGCCGTGGTAGCCTCAAATCTTTGATCCGGCGATTGGCGGGGCCAAAATCGAAGAGAGAGAGTGAGAGGGCCGAAGAGGAGAGAGAGAAAGAGTGGAGAGGAAGCTTGGAAATGAAAAAAAAAAAAATCGGATTTTTACACACACATATATATATAGGGTCAAATTCGTTGACGAGACACGTCACCTCGTCGACGAGTCATTCATTAAATTCGTCGATGAGACCCTGTATTCGTCAACGAAATTCAGGCTGCCTCAGAACCCCTCTCGGTATTTTCTCGTCAACGAGGCCCTATATTCGTCGACGAATTTTCTTCTGCACTCGTCGACGAACCCCTGTATTCGTTGACGAACCTAGGCAATCTCTTGAAATCGTTTTTATCCCCCAAATGCAATGTCGTGGACGAACACTCTGCGTTCGTCGACGAAGTCTACGACCTCCTTCTGTTTCTGTTTCTATTTCTCTCCCTCTTAATTATTCAAATTTCATTTTATTCCGGTTGTCATAGAATATCTCCAGGTCGTTATTTTACTAAATATAGATATATAGCTAAATATGGGAAAAAATGGAGATAATCAACCCTACCATCTTTGATTCGTTTTAAAACAACTTTATGGTTTGAAATCACAATCTTCCAACCAGTAAAAACATTCAGAATGACCAATACTATATTTTAAAAATATCATACTTAAATTTAAATGGTTGGTTTTGAAAATAAAGTTGGTTAACCGAACTCTAGGCCCGGAAACCTTAGAAAACTTGTAACTATTTATCTAAAAACCATTTTAACATTTCATTTCGTTAGAACTCATAAATATAGCTAACATAATATAATTCCCTTACCTATTTCCTGAAAAACACCCGAGACGCTAAAAAACCGAACCCTATCTTTTTTTTCCCAAAATCAAGAATCTACTCCACTAGACTTGTAGATATTGGCTCCCTGACCCTCGTGGTAACTTCCGATCGTTGAAATGGGCAACGAACGATGAAAAATCAAAGAGAGAGAGAGTGTGGTCGCAGGTTCTAGAGAGAGAGAGAGATTTTGATTTCTTAACCATGAAGCAATTGAAAATCTATTTATAGACCCCTTGAACCGATCAAATTCATTGATGAAAGGATGCCTTCATCGACAAACCACATAAGGTTGTTCATCGATGAAAGAAGGGCCTCATCGAACGAACCTTAAGTCTGATATTTTTCGGACGTTTTGGATCTCTTTGTCGACGAAACTCTGAATTTCGGCAGCGAACCTTGGAAGGGCCTTCGTCGACGAGAACATGGACTTCATTGACGAAGCCTGCTGAAATCCCCTTTTTTTCCTTTTCTTATTTAATTTCCTTATTTTCCTGGTTTGGGTCTCTACAAATAGAATCTTGTGCGCAGATTGAAGAAGAACTTGTACGATCTCAAACAAGCTCCCAAGCAATAGTACAGAAAATTTGACAACTTTATGTACTGAAAAGAAATTCATAAGTGCAATGCCGACCACCATTGCTATTTTAAGAGGTATCAGTCTAGGTATATCATTATATTGTTATATATCGATGACATGCTAGTCACGGGACCAAATATAGAAGAGATCGGAAAATTGAAGTAACAATTGTCAAAGGAGTTTAATATGAAGGACTTGGGTTCAACAATGCTGATACTTGGAATGCGGATCTCCAAAGATAAGTAATAGGGAATGTTGCGGTTATCTCAATTGGGGTATATTAGCCATGTTTTATAGAAATTCAACATGAGTAGTGCCAAAGCGGTAAATACACCATTAGTCGGACACTTCCGCCTCTCCAAGGATCAAGCTCCCTAGACAGATGAAGAGAAGGACTTCATAACTAAGGTACCTCACGTCTCAGCCATTGAAAGTCTCATGTATGTCATAGTTTGTACCAGACCAGACATTGGCCAAGCATAGGAGCTGTCAGCAGGTTCATGTCAAATCCAATGAAGACACATTGGGAAGCAATGAAGTGGATCTTAAGATATCTACGTGGCACTATTGATAAGTGCCTATGTTTCGGAAAAGGAGATTTGAAAATTAAAGGGTATGTTGATGTCGATTTTGCTGGTGAAATTGATCACCGCAGTAGCACCACCGGATATGTGTTCACTATTGGCACAACGGTTGTTAGTTGGATGTCACAGATACAGAAGATTGTTGTTTTATCCACTACAGAAGCTGAGTGCATAGCAGTGACAAAAGCTAACAAAGGGATGATTTGGCTTCAAGGTTTGTTGACAGAGCTCGATATAAAGCATAAGAGAAATGTTTTGCACAACGATAATCAGAGTGCGATACATCTGGTAAAGAACTCAACATTTCATTCTAAAACCAAACGCATTAGACTTCGTTATCACTTCATCAGATTTCTATTAAAGGACGACATGTTGACACTTGAAAAAAAAATCCAAGGTAGTAGGAATCCAGCAAATATGTTGACAAAGGTGGTGGCTATAGAGAAGTTAAAGTTGTGCTCAACTTCAATTGGTCTTCATGCTTGAAGACAGATTTAAGCACATCATTTACTTATATACTGGTTGAGATGGTGTCTTCGTCTCCAAGTGGGAGATTGTTGAAGCTAAAATAGAAACGGAGCCTTGATGAGCTGTAGAGATAGACAACCTTGATGAGCTGTGGAGAGCCAACTTTGATGCATTGGAGTGTCGATGCTAATCCCAGCTCATCCCATTGAATCACCACATTAACCCTCATTACCATCTTCCATTTATGTTAATCCTCATCACTATAAATGGAGGAGTGTGTGCGTGAAATGTTGTGAGTGAGAATGAATGTAATTGAGAGAGAGAGAGAGAGAGAGAGATGTGTGAGAAAAGTGAGTTTAGTTGAGTGGAGTGCAGGAGCCTCCTCTTCTTGTACTTTCTCCAAGTTATAGTGAAATTTGGTGTGCTCCGTGGACGTAGGTCAAATTGAACCAAACCACATTAAATGTGCTCCTATTTTGCTTGTGTGATTGTTGCTCCTAGATCCCTAACACCATGGATAACAAAGTATGCCCCATAGTTTATCCTCAAATCCCAAGGTAAAAGCAAATGCCAGGAAGTGTGAGATAGCTTTGCTACTTTGAAACACACCCCCCCCCCCCCCCCCCCCCCCCCCCCCCCCCAAAAAAAAAGAACTAAAAAAGATTATTGATCCAAAGAGCCAAAAAATGGACTTTGGAGATTGAAAAAATGCAGTCAAATTCACATATTAGAGCTAAAGTTCACCTAGCAAATATATGATACACCCATTCACACAATAATAATTGAGAAATCTTGCTATTAGGTACATTAGGTACTTCAATTAGAGTGACCTTGAAGAACTTGACCTAAATCATGGGAGCAGTAGAAGCATACATCTACTTTAGGTTAATTTGGGGTGCACAGGGTGAAGGAAGAATTCCATATTAGCTTAGCTTAAGGCATGCTCCTAGACCAATGCTTAGGCACACCCTCAGAAATTAGGGCAGAAAAAAAATAAAGATATTTCTGTGGTAAATATAAATCAATCCCTTCACATCTTCCAAACCATCTAGTATCATTTAGATGATACACAGTACAATTTTCACACCACTTTTAATGTCAAAATGCCATTTTGATTGTCGTCAACTTAAATGTCTTAAGAATCACTGAAATGGAGCAAGTTTCTTTTCCTTTTCTATTTTTTTAAACGGGGAGGCAGGGAAGGGATGGTCATCTTCTGGTTCTTCAATGCCTCAAGGGCAGCCACCCCTGGATTCCCAAAATTAAAACCCCCAAATGCCTCGAGGGGAGCCACCCCCAGAGGGGATGGCTTTTGAGGACATAGACCTTTAGCACAAGGGATGAATTGATAAGATATTAAAAAAGCATCACAACCATCACATAGGAATTAGCGACAATCCAAACTAGATAACCTTTTGATTAATTTACAATTCCAAGTAATTTATCAATTCAGCACTTCTACTTGCGACATATCCAGAGAGGAATTCTACAAACTTTTTTCTCCAAGCACAAATACATGTGAAGTGATACTCATAACATGGCACAATTCAAGCAAACCCTCCAAAAAAAAAATCATCTTTAAATAACATAACATAAAAAAAGATCTAAAAAATAGCTTATGGATTCCAAGAACCTACCTAACAATACATCTATATTTGTCCTTCAGATAATCAAAAACATTTTATATTACACCGCAAATTGCTGACTGATCCAATTTCTGTGAATAAAACTTAGAACCACAAAAAAGGAGGAGCCTTCCTGTGATTACAACCCTTCATCAAACTGTAGATGTGAAATCCCAAGTTGGGATTTATTCAGACCTCAGCCTATTACAATCTTCCTATAAAAGATACAAACAAGAACCCCGCCCCCCTCCTCCCAATGCCACCTCCCTCTATTTTTCAAACTGCAATAATGAGTGTACAGGAAAAATACACATACAGATCTTGAGGCCAGCATGTTGCATTGCATGCAGATGAGACAAACCACTCCATCATCAGTTGAGCTCACTTAGAGGTGAACGCGGTATAAGAGATGGTTTTAGTTCCTTCAACCCAAATGATTCGAATGAATGGTTGTCCCGAAAATCCTCAAGAAGAGCCTCCATTGGCATTGCCCGCAGTGACTCAATAGTCCCCTTGCTTGGTACATCAGGCTCACATCTTGTAGGTGTTGTGCCAGTAGGCTCATAATCCTGAGCATATTTCAAGGAACACATTGTTTATACAACAAAATTTGTAATGATTGAAGTTCTATGAGAAACAAAATGGTAGATTAAAAGCTTTCAATATAATTATACCGAGTTTATCAGAAAAAAAGCATATAAATAAAATAATACATAAACAAAGTAGCAAGGACAATAACAGCAATTTCTCACAGAAGGTAATAGCATAAATTCTTAACATTGTTTCCCTAATGAGCAGTGAGTGCCATGCACATTTGCAATTGTTGATAGGTATTTTCAAGAGTACAGTGACAAAGTACAGATATTCTGTACTCAAGGCCTGCAAATTAGTTATTTGGTGCAAGATTCACCAAATGATAGACTTCATCCAAAAAAAAAAAAAATTTAAAAATAAAAGTTATAATTTTATGATTTAAACTAACTAAATGAAAATTGCTCTTTGATAACCCCATTTTTACAAAACAAAATCTCCACATTATATCTTGTTATGGGCTCTTACCAGGTATCTTTGCTGGAAAATGTCCTGAGCCTGCTGTTTTACGAAAGCAGCTTGGCCAGAATGATCATCCCCCAAAAGCTTTAGAGTTTTTTCATGAGCTTTGATGATCTCTAGGATTCCAGATATAGATCCTCTCTCCTGCTCTGAGAAATCTGCAGAGTACCACAAGTAAATGAACAAGGTTTTAGGATCCATACATGTACGAATACCAAAACTACATCACTTTAAAAATGCAATAGATAACAATATACAAAACTACAACTAATGCAGTGACAACCAACAAAAAGCAGCTACATAAGGATTGATCGTCAATCATGATGCACAGACAGAACCGCAGCTGCAAGAGACAGCTGGAAAACAAATCCCATTAAGATTCAAGAGTTGAATATGAACATTCTATCACCTGTCCAGTGACTTTACTGGATCTTTGAAGTTATATTAAAATTTCCTGAACTAAATAAGAGATAAGAGATTAAAATTTAAAATTTTAAAATATTCAAAGCGTTAAATTCGGCATAATGATAGAAATCCTATGACTATCCATTTTACAATTGAATGCTAACTCCATCAGTTAACATAGAGATTGCAAAATTTTATCAAAACTAGAAAGACAAGAATCTCCAGTTACGCCTTTCAACAAAACCACATGCCACTAATCACGTTAGAATTATTGTTTTACTCAAACAAGAACCCAACAAAGATAAAGATGAAACTCAAACAAAGATAGCAGCTATCTAAACCATTCCCTTGCAACTTCTTTATTCTCGTTCTAAATTAATTTTTGCAATAAAAAAATAATTGAAAAAAAAAAAAACTCTCTAAACCATTCACAAACAAAATAGTAATCCTTCTCTTGAAGATAAATCTTCTAGTTGTTGGGCTAGATACAAATTCTGCTGTTTGACCAAATCACAAGTACACGATGATAATTAAAATAATCTTAATTAACTGTCCTTGCTTACTACATATCCACCCCTTCAAAACAATTAAGCAATCCCTCTGGCCAAGATCGGCTACAACTCAATGCATGGCTGGATTATATGAAAATTGCATAGTTGAGAGGAATTCATGGCGAAGGTGTTTGAATTAGTGCCTGGAAATAAGCACCATGCAGCAGGGCTGAGGCTAATGGCAAAAGTTGAATTTCATAAACATTAAAGGAGTGGCCGAATCCTACACTGTTGAAAGCAAACCAATAATATGTTAGTAGTTAATGTATGATTGCATGTAGTAATGCCGTAGATTTGTCCACCTTAATAATTTGTCATTCCAACTTCAACGATCACCATTATTCTTGTTTAAATCAAAACACCTTATTTGACTAGCATGACAGCCACATGATCACTGGAAATTCCTTAATTACATCACTCTGTGATGCAAGGGCAACATCAAGGATCTGCAGCCATAGGAGGGATTAGAAGAAATTGAAGAGAGGAAGGTAGGGGAAGGGAAAAGAGGAGATGCAAGGGGGAACTCACGTTCACTTCTCAAATTCAAATTCAACAACTGCCTAGAACATGACTTTCACACACTTTATAAGAAAGCTGCTTCACATGAAATTACATGCAAACCCCTAAAACTACCTTACATTACAAACATACCCGTAGAATACACAAATACTACAAACAAGCCCCCAAATATGCATAATACTTACAAATTAACCTAAACACAAAATAAACTACTAACTAGAAACCAATAATCCTTGTTCCAATTCTTTTGAATTATTCTCCAACAAAGATCTATCCATGGTGTTGCTTCTTGTCCTACATTGAATCTCCCCCAATTATTAAAAATCTGGCCTATAATTTCAAAAAGGTGGATCAAAAGCAAGAAGCAAACTTGGACTCTTCGAAATCCAAGTATCCAATGCTTCAGTGATACAAGAAACCACAATCGTCTGACAGCATCAGACTCAAATTAAGATTTGGCACCAAGGAACTCATCATGGATGGCAAATTCTACAACGGGAATGTTTGAAAGACTCTGGACGTCTTCAAACACATTCATTTCCTTGCTTGTAGTGTTTTCAAATTGAGTAACTCTAACAAATTCTTTGTCTTGTTTGGTTGGTAGTGTGGGCTTCAAGATGATCTCTCACCATTAAAGTGGAAGGCATATATGTTCTCATGTCCTTGAGTCACACCCAAATCATCTAACCAAAGGGAACCAAGGAATACATGGCCAATCTTCATATGTATTATATCACACCAAACATTATCAAAATAGTCACTCATTTGGATACGAACCAAACATCTTTCAAAAATATGTATGGTAGTGTTATCAATCCTAAGATATCTTAAAACGGCTCTAAGTGAGGTTGTGTATGAAGTTTCATATGAGTAGCTCCATATGTAGAAACCATATTCGTAGGTATGTAGAAACCATATTCGTAGGGAATCTTTCATCAATGATGATTTTGTAAACATTTCCTCCACACTTGAGAAAGGTTTGTAAAAGCTTGAATTGTGCTGAAGGTATGATAAATGGACTTCCTTTGTCCAATAATTTGTCACCATACTGATACCAACTATGTATCACCAAGAGTTCACACAATTTGGTCACTATTCTCATTCTATATAGGTAAAACCACAATATCTTCAAGTCACCTTTAATCTTGAGTATCATGTAGAAATGAAACAAATTTTCTTGCAAAATTCACAAGTTGCACCTATAAAACTTGATTTTTTATGCTGGCAGAATAATTTCTTGCTTTTCGAAGCAAATTATCTCGCTTGCTTGCGATATGTCGAGTTCATCCACGATCAGAGTATCTTGTTGCGAGTCAAAATATCACAGAAGAAACCCAAGATATCGTGGCTAAAGGCAATTCCTCGCAAAACTGGCAGTTTCAGGGAACTCTGGTCACTTTTCTCATGCTCGTCGCCAGCGGCAACTTTCCGGCAATGACATTTGGGGCAAAGGGAGATCAAGGAATGGGGATTCCAATAGTGTGATGAGAAAAGCACAGGGCGTTAGGGTTTTCAGAGAGTCGTGGGCTGGTCAATATTCTACCGGCACGTGGTACTACACGCGTGGTTAGATGCCAATGAAAATTTGCGGTTAGGCCTTCCAGTGGACTCTGTTTCTGATGGTGATGGTGTTGTCAATGTCTGGAAATTAGGGTTTCGAAATCAAGGGTGGCTGTAATTTTTTTGAGAAGTTAAAAATGAACAGTGCCTCTGCTTTCTGGGATTTCCATTGATTTTAATGTACGGCAGTGACTAGAATTCAAAAATCAAAGAGAAATTTGAGGGAATTGTGGGAGAGAGACGAAGAGAAGAGAACAGAAGAAGAGGGCATATGCTGCTGGCCACCAACAGAGAATTAGAAACAGACAGAGGGCAGAATAGAGGGGGGGAAAAAAAAGATAGCATGGAGAAGGCAGACAGAACAGAACAATGATTGAGGGGGGGAGGAGAAGAAAAAAGAAGGTGGTGAAAGCAAAGATATTTGCAGAACTTTGAATAGAAAAAGGTGAAGAGAAATTAGAGGCAGAACAACAGAGAGAGAGAATGAAAAGGAAGAGAAGAAGAGAGGAAGGGGAAGATGGGGGAATTGAAATGGAAGAATGGAGATCAATTTTGGGATCTAAGACCAAATGATGCAGGGGCTGCATGGGATAGGTTACAAGAGATTGAAGAGAGGAAGAGGAAGGAGGAGGATACAATGGGGAACTCACGTTCACTTCTCAAGTTCAAAATCGAGAACTACCTATAACATTGGTTTTCACACACCATTTATAAGAATGTTTCTTCACATGAAATTATTTATAAACCCCTAAAACTACATTATTACAAACATAACCCTAGAATACACATACTGAAAACAAGCCCCCAAATATACATAATAAATACTATACTAACTAACCTAAACACATAACAAATTACTAACAAAACCTTACAATACTTATCCCAGTTCTTTTGAATTATTCTCCAAAAAGGATCAATCCATAGTCTTGCTTCTAATCCTACATCACTGATTTTCTAGAAAGCTGACATCTCAAACATTCTACTTAAGAGAATAGCCTTGCACAGAACAACCACAGAAAACATTGGTTTTAAATAGTGGTAGAGCACCATGGCATAACAGTAATAGGAGTAGCAAAAAGCAGAGTAGCAGATGTTACATAATGGGAAGCTAGCATAGCTGCGGTAATTTTTTTTCTAGCATGCACAACCTTGTCTAATTGATAGATTAGAATTTTTCAAGCCCATACCCCTTTTTTATAAGATCTAAATGTATTTTTTATCCTTTAGTTAACTTATTAACACTGTTTAGTTAGGTTAATAAATTCTATATTAGTTTCAAATGTTTTCAAAAAGATATTCATTTCACTTTTTACACTTTATGACCGTAAATATAAATGGATATATAATTAATCATACAAGCAATAAACAAATTAATGAATTAAATGGATTAAACTTGTAATATGATATACATTATCAGTCTAATAGGCACATAAAAGACACAACGAATTAAACAAGCTCCAACTAGATCTGCTAGTTTTTGGAATCCAGTTGTCAAAAGAGTGTCTAAGCATTTAGGTCAATGGAAGTGTGCTCTTATTTCCCTCAGAGGCAAGATTACGCTCATTTAGGCTCATATTCATAGTATCCCAATATATTTTCTTTATATTTTCAAAATTCCTACCAAGATTGAGAGAATTATGAGAGATTTCCTTAGTCTAGGTAGCAAGCTCTAGGGACCATTTGGTGAGGTGGGAGGTGGTTTGCATGTCTAAATGGGAAATTTGGTATCTAAAAACACGACTTGCTTGGCCAAATGCTTTAGTGGTTCCTACCAGAGGATTCTTCCTTGTGGCAAGTTGTTAAAAAGCAAGTTTGGATTTGATGAGAATGGGTGGGATACTAATTTGGGTTCTAGATGTTCTTCAAAAAGTTCATGGAAAGTTATCTCTCAGATTTATCCCCACTCTTTATTCCCCATACTAAATTTTAGCTTGGTAGATTGTAATATATGTTCTTGGAAAGACCTTTGGTTGGGAATGTTGTTTTGTCCGCCTCTTTTCCTTGCCTTGAGTTCCTTGCCTCTTTCGTCTAAGCTCAAGGCAAAATGGTTCCTCTTTTCTTGTAGATATGGGTGGTCCTTTACCTTCTTAGGATGTTCACTTTCAGAGATCCTTGAATGATAAAGAGACTAAAGAACTATCCTCTTTGATAATCTTGTTGAATTACTGTCAGGTCTCTTTGGAAGCTGACAACTGATCCTGGTCTTTGGATACCTTGGGGTCTTATTCTTACAAATCTTTTTTTTAATTCTTGACTAGTACTGATTTTTCCTTTCCTCTCTACAAAATTATTTGGAAGGCTGAAGTCCCCTCTAAAATCAAAGCTTTTCTCTAGCTGTGCTTAATAGGATCACCACTAATAACTTGCTGCAGATTAGGATGCCTTTGAAGGCTCCCTCTCTAGATGTTTGTGTGCTTTGCTTTAACTGGTCAAAATCTGCTCCATATCCTTTCATGCATTGTGATTTTTCCTTAAGGGTAGGGAACAAGTTATTCAATTATTTTGGAGAATGTTGGATTTATCCAAGTAGGAGTTCTAGGCAATATTTTTTTGTTAGTCTGGTAGGAAAAAGGAAGGAACAGCATTATGGAAATGTGCTTTCTTGGCAGTATTTTGGGCTCTGCTGAAGAAATGTAACTCACGTATTTTCTCAGGAAAGAAGTTGTCATTTCTGTTGTGTTAGAGAAGATAAATTATTTGGCCTCTCCTTGGTGTGTGGTAATGGGATCTTCAAGGGGATGCTCTTTTTGGATATTTAGCACAGGCATTCTTTGCTGACTTGTTGGGGCATGCTGATTTTTCTGGATTGTTTTTGTGCCTTCTGGTTTCTTTGGGGTACCCCAGAGTTTGTTAAGGAGATGTCTTATTCTCTTGTATGTACATTATTAATCTTTCAATGAATTTCTTTTGCTACCACAAAAACAAAAAAACAAAAAAAATGTCATATGAGAAAATTATACAGAAAAAATAAAAATAAAAAAGTTTCTGTTATAAGAGTTCAGTAGTGTAGCAGTTGTAGTGGGCCCAAAGTAGTCGATAGCAGCTGTTTTGCTGCAATAGCAGTCAGTAGAAGCCACTATGGCTGCGATTTTTATACTCATTGCTATAGCGTGTATAAATATAAGTTCAACTTCAAAAAACCCTAACCCTGTGTTTGAGAGCACAAATTTTGGGTCTTGGATTTGGATTTGTATAGATGTGGACAAAATGTTGTACAAAATTGAATTTTCTTCCAAATCTACCAACTCCAAATCCAAACCCATGGCCCGAAATCCAAGCTCCCAAACACTTGCTAAGGTTCTTTGTTAGTAAAATGTGGAAAATTTTCCAAACAGATAAATTACCTGCTGTTTTAGCAAGATTTCAAACCAGTGATGGAAGAATGTCATGCATAGAGTTTGATTTCTATCCAGATTTTCCCAAAAATTATGGTTTTAGATTGGATATGTGACATAAATTGTAAAATTTATGATTCTATAAGATATCGAACAATTGAACAATTCATTTCAAATGGATTCTGGAAAAATTCAAATCATTAGACTAAGCATGTATGCAGGTTGCGGTTGCTGCAGGGTAATAACAATACTCACTGTCAAAGTGCTGAAGGATATCTTCGCTACTCTTTGTGGTATCATGCTCGGCAACAACCCGGGCAGAATTAACCTCAGCATCATGCTGCTCATTACTATCCAAAGCATTCCTACACTCCAAAAAACATGGTTAAAACTTGATGGAAAATCAGATGGGTTTTCGCAATCAAAGTGATATTAACATGCTTATACATGCACAAAAGCAGACATGAATGTGAATTCATCAACTTGTAATAGCATATAATGCCAACAATGCAATATGATTCGAGAAACCATTACCACACAAAGGAAAACCAAAAGTCAAGATTTCCAAACATGGAGATTTTTTCTTACCGTTCAATTTACAAAGCAGATGAAACAAATTATTAAGTGCAAACAAACCTGACAAATGATGCCATAGTTGAAACATGTTTACTACCCATCTCACACAGAGACTCATGCATCCCCTTCTGATTCTTCTGAGCTGTTTCGGTTGTGCTTACACTGGAAATGATAACAAAACAACAAACAGAAAGGGAAAATATTGCAATTTATTCCAAAAGAAATTCACCGATGAAGGAGGGATAAAAGTTTAAAAAAGGAATAGACAAAAAAAAAATTCACAAAAAAAGAACCAAAGGATGTAATCAAGCAATGCAGTTGAAGAATACTTACCATTGCTGTAGAAACAACTCCATACGACAATGTTTGGCAGCAGAGAAATCAGCATTGTCACTGGCATCACTTTCTGCTTGTTTTGAGAACTCCTGCCATTTTCTTTTTGCATCACTTGTAATACCATGCAGTGAAGAAATATGTCCATCTAAAAATTCTTTGTTGCAGACAACGGTTTCTTTGAGACCAATAAGCCTTGCATCCACCTACCACGCCAACCATTAATTCCTCTCGAACAAAAACAAGATGATAAAAATATAGAACAGGCAAGACACAAAACAAACCAACTCTTTTTGACGACGAATGTGACTAGATACTAAATTGGTCACATCAGCAATGAGCTTCTCTGCATCAGATTTTGACTGTTCCTGCATAAATGAACATCAAAACATTAGATACTTCCACAACTAGTCTAATTTTGAGTCACCGCTCAGGAGGACCTGGGAAGCCACCTCATAAGCCTTCTGGAATTCATCAATGCTGTTCATCTGAATCTGATCAGCTTCTCCGGCATGACTTTCAAGCCTTCCTGATTCCTCCAAGAGCTTATGGAGAAATCCATCTGTATACTTGGATATATCCCTGGTGTGCTCAATGCTAAGATGGAATCGCTGTATAATTCAATAATCATGAGGTGAATTAAATTGCAATAAAAAGTCTAAAAGTTAAACAAATTAAAGGATCAGACAGCAAGGACGAGCTAGTTATCAGAAAATTTGTGCAAGTACAAGAATGTGAGCTCAATTAACAAATTTACAGCATTAACTAAGTAGATAACATTTTATAGGAATTTATAATGTATTTACCAGAAACTGAATGTTCTTGAAAAAATTAAAAATCTAAATAATCAAAATTCTCATTGGTAAAAAAAAACATCTCAAATGCCACCAGAATTTCAGTCCATCTATCAAATGTTCTCAAAAGAGATGACTTGCAAAGCACAAACCTGGCGCAGTTCCCTTGCAAAAAGTGCCATTTCTCCTTGGTGAGTTGCCAGTGCACTTTGAAGATCGTCAAACATGGAACCGGCTTCACCAGCTTCTGCAGCTAAAAACTGGTTGCAAAAAAGTAAAAAAAATTTAAGAAAAAAATAAACATTCAATACAAAACCACTATGTGCTAATAGCAATAAAAAAACAACAAATTCATCATAAAAATCATAGTATTCATGAGAAGGGCTGCCAAGAAAACCAAATATCTGTCCACATACTTGTTCAATAGAATGTGCATTAGAAGAAGTCATAGAGGAGATTTCCTCCAAACCAGCATCAAAGCTTGCCTTGTGCAAACGAACAACATTTTGCACAGCCTCAATATGAGACATAAACAAAGCTCTTGAAGCCACCACTTTTTTCTTCAAATCAATAACCGTCTGTGCCAGGATGGTATGAACATGCAGAACAGGTAAAATTCGGAGATAAGTGAATGCTGACAAAGTAAAAATATGAAGGCACCACAAGGGAACAAAGATATTGGGAGAAAAATGAACAGAAAGAAACAGATTCGGTCTTTGTTAAGTACATTATTATGTATGCTCAAAAATGAATGGCACTGTTCCTCAGCCCCCTGGAGGTGCTCATGTTGTTGAGACATTGATGTCGACACTGTGTTGCAAAGAGAACCAATCTGTTGTGCAAGCTGTGCTTGGAAATTATTGACCACTGACCTGTTATTAGCATTTAACTTGTCTTCCCTGGCTGCAGAATATCACATCACACAACAAGAAAATTCAGAATTAAAGATAAATAAATAAATTCAATTAGTGAATATAACTAAAACAACCTACCAATTTTTAAAAATAATGAAGCATTATCCTGAAGAGATTTCTCCAAGTCAGACCGCAAAACGCATGCCTGATGAGCTAAAGCATTTTCTGTTTCACAAATTCAAAAACAATGCTGAGACAGAAAGAAAGCAGAAAACTTTCACGAAACAAAAGTACACATAAAAGTATGCAAACATACCCGCTTTCCTCTGTTCAGATATTATATAATCCCTCTCCTTCAGAGCATATTGGCATCTCTTCAACTCTTCTTCAGTACTAGCCAACAATTCACCAGTCTCTTTCAATTTTTTCTGCATAGCTTTCCAAACCCTTATAAGAACAAAGAACAATTCCAGAACATACACAAAACCACATGAATACACCTCACCTGGGTAACATCAAGTTTGCCGCTCAAGTCAGAGCATTGTCTGACCTGACAGACATATTTATCTTGCAGCTCCTCAATTTTCTGTTCACAACAAAGCAAACATAAAAGAAGAGAAATGAGAAGTCAAATCCATATGCACAGACAAAACCTGCAGTTCAAAACAATAGCATTGCTAAATAAACAACCTTCTGATGTGTTTCTAGCATGACACCCATTTGTTCAATCTGATCTGTCATCACCTACACACAAAAGAATGAGAATACATAAGTGAAAGGCAATGATAAAGTTTGACAGACTACAGATGTTAGAGATGGAGCCAGAGACAGCTGGAGATGAAGCGTTGCTGAGTCAAGAAAACGCGTGGAATTATCTCTTCATTATCATCCCCATTGTAACTCTCATTTGTGATTAATTTTTATCTTAAATGTAATTTATTCCAAGCCACTATAAAAGGAGGGCTGTGGAAGATATTGTAAGGAAGCACAGTAGCTCAGAATAGCACAGAGAGTGCAGAGAGAGCACAGCAGTGCAGAGAGAGAGAGAGAATTGTAACATTTTCAGGCAAGTTATTGAATAGTTGGTGTGTGCTCCGTGGATGTAGGTCGTTCTTGACCGAACCACGTAAATTTCTTGGTGTCATTTTCTTCTGGATGCTCACAGGGTCCTAACAAGTGGTATCAAAGCCCGTTTGGAGCAGAAAATCCAGATCAGAAGTGTCCCGAAATTCAAAGCTCTATCCAGTAGATCGAAAGTGTGTTTTGAGGCCACCATCGTATTCTTCTCGCCGAGACGAAGAGAAGGGTGCCCGCCGGAGCTTGAACAGAGTTCAGACAAGTCCGCACGCGCCCCCACACGCCCTGCCAGAGCAAGACGTTTCTTCACGTGCTGTCCAACATCTCCTCACGCGCTGCACTCGTCTTCTTCGCCTGTTCCACCTCGACCCGACCCGACCCTGCAGGTGACTCAGATCCGGCTCCTGACCCGGGTCTGTCCTCAGCACCACGTCACGTGCACGCGCTAGCAGGAGTGCCACGTGGCAGAGGAGCCACATCAGCAGGTGGACCCCACTGCCACGCCAACAGATGCCACGTCAGCACCACGTCATGGATTTGACTGAAAACTTTGACTGAGTTTTTTGGGGTCGTTTTGGGTCCGTTTTTCGAGCGACTCGAACCATTTCTAGGGTTTTCGATCGTTTTGGATCCAACCGTGCTATCGATTTGAGCTAATTCCATATCTAGATTAGCAAATCGAGATGTTGAATGAAAAGAGCTCAGCAATCGAAATGTTCAACAGGAATAATTTCGGTTTCTAGAAGATGCAGATAGAAGACTATTTGTTTAGGAAGGAATTGCACTTACCGTTGAAGGGTAAGCCAACATCCATGAACGAGGACGAGTGGGAGTTGCTTGATCGAAAAGCCCTCAGAGCCATCAGAATGACGTTGTCGAAATCTGTGGCATTCAATTTCAAGCATATAACGTCCACCAAGTCTTTGATGGATACGCTCTCAAATACGTACGAGCAGCCTTCAGCCGCAAACAAGGTACATCTCATGATTAGACTATTTACGATGAATATGTCTGTAGGTGAGAGTTTCAGCAGGCATCTGAATAACTTCAATGAGTTGTCTGATCAACTCGCCTCAATCGGGATAACGTTTGATAATGAGATTCGGGCCCTACTGATTCTCAGTTAGCTGCCTGAAAATTGAAATGGTGTCGTCGCTGCCATCAGTAGCTCCGCAGGAAAATCGAAGCTTGTATACGATGAGGTCGTCAGCATGATTTCGACGGAGGAAATAAGAATACAGCCGAACCATAGCTCCAATTCGAGTTCAGCCTTGAACATGGATAATCGAGGTAGAGGAAACAAGCATGGACGATCAAACAACCGCGGCAGATCTAGAAGGCGGTCTCAATCCGAAAATCCTAGAGGTACTCAGGACACAAGTTCTCAGAGCACTAAAACTATTGAGTGCTGGAACTGTGGAAAGACTAGTCATTACAAGAATCAGTGCAGGAGTCAAAAGAAGGAATTCGAGACTAGGGCAAAGACAGAAGCAAATATTGCTTCCGAGAATGATGAGATGTTGATCTGCTCTTCGGAGAGCAAGCAGGAGTCTTGGGTCTTAGACTCCAGAGCCTCATTTCATGCCACATGCTGCAGAGATTGCCTAAAGGAGTACACGCCAGGTAATTTGGTAAGGTGTACCTTGGCAACGATCAACCTTGCGACGTAACCGGTAAGGGAGTTGTGAAGATCAGTATAAACGGGTCAATATGGAAACTGAAGGATGTCAGGTATATTCCAGACCTGAGAAAGAATTTGATCTCAGTTGGTCAGCTGGCAGATGAGGGATACACGACGAAATTCATTGGCGATGAATGGAAAGTATCAAAGGGTGTACTAACGATTGTGCGAGGTAAGAAAAGCGAAACACTTTTTCTAACCTCCAATGCCTCCATGTCTATTTCAGTTGCTGCAGGAAATGACGACAGCAACATCTGGCACCAACGACTTAGTCACATGAGCAAAAAGGGACTCAAGGTAATGCACTCAAAGGAAAAATTGAGTGGTCTACAGTCAGTGCAGGTTGACATGTGTGAGGGTTGTATAGTCAGGAAACAGAAGAGGATTAGTTTCCAGATAAACACCCATGAATGTGTTGGGACACATCAGCAGAATACCGAGAATCCTCAGGTGGAGGAACCAGTGGAGCAGATTGTCGCACCACCATCTCCTACTCCAGCTCCGGAGCTTAGGAGATCTATTCGGTCTCATATACCAAACAGAAGGTATATTGATTACTTACTTCCTACAGATGGAGGAGTGCCCGAATGCTACGATGAAGCATGTCAGGTGACAGATACGAGCAAGTGGGAGCTTGCGATGAAGGATGAGATGAAATCCCTCACCTCCAACAGAATGTGGAAGTTGCCCAAAGGCCTTCATAACAAGTGGGTGTACAGAATCGTAGAGGAGCATGACGGCTCCAGAAGGTACAAGCCTCAGTTGGTAGTCAAAGGCTTTGAGCAGAAGAAAGGGATTGACTACACCGGCATTTTTAGACCAGTTGTGAAGTTGACAGCCATCAAATTAGTCCGCAGATCAAGCAGACAAAAAGGTAGCGACTACAGAGAAGCTGAAATTGTGTTCAACTTCAGTTGGTCTTCATGCCTGAAGACATGTTATGAGCACATCATTTATTCATGATACTCTGGTTGAGAAGGTGTCTCTGTCTCCAAGTGGGAGATTGTTAGAGATGGAGCTAGAGACAGCTGGAGATGATGCGTTGCTGAGTCAAGAAAACGCGTGGAATTATCTCTTCATTATCATCCCCATTGTAACTCTCATTTGTGATTAACTTTTATCTTAAATGTAATTTATTCCAAGCCACTATAAAAGGAGGGCTGTGGAAGATATTGTAAGGAAGCACAGTAGCTCAGAATAGCACAGAGAGTGCAAAGAGAGTTGAGAGGAAGAAGGGAGGAAGAGAGAGAGAGAGAGAGAGAATTGTAACATTTTCCGACGAGTTATTGAATAGTTGGTGTGTGCTCCGTGGACGTAGGTCGTTCTTGACCGAACCACGTAAATTTCTTGGTGTCATTTTCTTCTGGATGCTCACAGGGTCCTAACAACAGATATTTAGAGTAAATATTCCAGGAGACTGACATCAAACTATTCTTGTGCAGAACGAGACCTTGTCTCACTCCAAGTAAAAAGACTTCAAATGTCATTCATGCAGAGAATTAGGTTTGAAATATTGACCAAAAACAAAGTAAATTTTCAAAGTAAAATAAATTTCACAAGCAGTGTTGCAGTAATATAAGAAAATGGTATACTACTGTGATCCAGCTGTAATTTGAAGTTACTACAACACTGACCCAAAGTCAAGAAAAGAACAGGAAATAAGGGGAAATCATATACCTTCCGCTCAGCCTCCTCCTGAAAATATCGCTCTTTTGGAATATAGACACCATTTTTCTCACGTGCAGCATAAACCTCTGGAGAAAAAGTGCCAAGTTGACAGAAAAATAAGAAAATCAGGACACTGAACTTTCTTTTTTGCTGCCAAAATGTATTTCTTCACCAACAAGTAGAACATACAAACTACCATACCCGCCTTAAGTCGATCAATTTCACTGTAAAGGTCCTTAATAAGAGTTGATTTCATCATTTTTTGGTTAACCTATTAATAACCACAAAAAAAAAAATTCAAAGATTAATTATCTACAAAGAAAAAATTTTAGAAGAGAACCAAGAAAATTCCTGCATGATTGAAAGAATTAAAACACAAACCAGCAAAGATTCCTTGGAATGAACATCTGCTCACACACTAATTAAAAACAACTTATTGTTAAGTTAAAAAAAAAAAAAAGGAAAAAAATCCACATGCTTACAAATTGGGAAGATTTGTTCCGCAATTCAGAAGATGCAAACTTCTAAATAAAACCCATCAAAGACTGCTTATTTTTTAAATCAAAAAATAAAAATAAAAAACAGAATAAAGCATATGCACAAATAATAATAATAATAATAACAACAACAACAACAACAATAACTATTAGTATTATTACTACCATCATCATCATTTTTACCCTACTGATGCTGACAAGTAAAATTGAGACAACACTATTTGCACAAAACTCCTTCCAGAGTCCACAAACATGCAGAGCATTAATTTCAAAAAATCATAGAGTTAGTAGTTACAATTCATGGAAAAACAACTAACAATATTTCCTTTCAAAGCCAAGGAGTACAAATGAGGACATGATCAACCAAGTCATTTGTTTGACTTAATGATCATCCAGCATGTTGGACAGGTTGCAAGCAAGTGATTCACTAAACCTTGATGGGCATGGATAAATACAAGCTACAAAGAATAAAAAATGCTGATCTCATACGATACAGTAACAAACAAAAAACTAAAGCTGTATTATTGAGAGATAGAGAGAAATATGTGAAACCCACAATCAAAAAATTCTTCGGGTCGATTTACTTAACAGTAGCAACAGACCTCAGGCTTATTTTTTATATTTTTGGCCCTGTGCGCATAATCCAGCGTGCTTAAGGTCTCCTCCAGACAATGTACAGCTGGTGATACTGTGGCTATAATGCATGTCTTTGTTCTCCCTCCCAATGAATCACGAAGTAACCGTGTGAGCTTGCTATCTCTAAATTTCAATTGGCAGTATAATTAGAATCAAACAGGAATGGAAGATGTTAAATGGATGGCAAGAGAAAGAATTCAGATGTGTCATTATAACCTGTAAGGAACATGGCCAAGATGCTCCACAAGGGCATTAATAACTC
Source organism: Malania oleifera (assembly GCF_029873635.1). Classification (NCBI taxonomy): domain Eukaryota; kingdom Viridiplantae; phylum Streptophyta; class Magnoliopsida; order Santalales; family Ximeniaceae; genus Malania; species Malania oleifera. The sequence goes on from NC_080417.1 coordinate 122,923,956, forward strand.
TCCCTAAAGTAAGTAAACTTTTGTTTATCTCTCCAGCTTCTCTTGCACGACCCTATAAAATTTTTGATAAAAGTAAATGAAAAAACAGAACTATTTCTCAGATGTACTTATAGAAATGAGTCGTTGTACATGACTCCGTTGAGATATCTCTAATGTAAACGCAAAAACCATAAACTAAGTATCATCATGAAAATACCTCCCTAGCACCAGAGCGAGAAATATTCTCTGAGCCAGCTAAATCAACCAAATTAAGCTTCCCACATTTTATGAGTTCTTCACCCTCTGGGGTTGGTTCCTTGATGTGTATTGTAATAGAGAAGAGAGAATGTGACCGACTATAATTCAAATCCATGTGTTAAAAATAAAACTAATAACCTAATATTGACATTAAATGCAAAAGTAATGCTAGAGTGATTACCTTGATTGTTTGTTTAATAAAGTCTCAGCTGTGCGACGCTTTGCAGAGCCTCTTTCAAGTAAAGTAAAAATCTCACTAGCACTTGTGACAATTTCTTCTTCTAATCCCCTTACAAGAACTCCACCTTTCCCATCCTCCATCAGAGGTAGCTGTTTTTTCTGCTTGTCATCCAAAGAAACTCTGGATAACTCTTCAGGCGCCAGCAAATCAGTGATCTCCTCATTGTACAATTCTAAGAATGTGACCTTTACGCTATATTCAGCATTTTGACTCTCCAAAGTTTCAAAAATTTGCTGCACAGCTCTAGGTATGACACCCGCTTCTGGAGGCAATTCTCCATTTGGCCCACTCTGGCAAGTGTTATGACAACATTAACAATTCCCAAAAGTAATTTGATGATTCTGTTAAACAAATTTGCACACGCATCTCACTATACAATGAATAGATAATATACCTTGGATCTCTTGCATTCACCTTCCATTGTGTACGTCTTTCCCGTGCCCGTCTGGCCATAGGCAAAAATGGTACAATTAAAGCCTTCTAAAACTTCATTTACAATAGGAATGACGGCTTGTTCGTAAAGATCTTTCTGCTGTGCTGAAGGACCAAAAACCTACATACATAGTCACAGAATATAAGTATCTACAAATATATAAATTACAAACATTTGAGCATGACCTTACTCAAAACTCCAGAAGAATGGCAAATTGGCAATTCAAAAGACAAGAGGGTAAAATTCTACTGCACAAAACCCCTTTCGCACATGTAGTGCTTTCAACATCCCCCATGACAAAAATGTCAAATCAAGCAGAAAAGCGCACATCATACACTACCATAGATATTTCTATGCTACACTAGCGTAATCCAGGTGAACATAACCAGACCGGGAATATTTCACTTGACAAATAGCGAATAAAATAGCTTAATTTTGTTAGGGCAGTCAAAGTAAATTAAAGAAAAGGCCCTTCTTTTGGGAGAATACCTTGTCAAATGTGAAAACCCTATCAATATGCTTCCCGGCAATGTTCTGCGAAACTGCAACCTCTCTCTGATAGTCATTGCAGGTAACCACTTGCGGGGCATTGTTCCGCAACTCCTCTTCGCTAAATGGTCTGAAAATGATTCAACATTCAACATTGTTCACCAAAAACAAAGTAGAGATATGAGCGAATATAAAGATGAACCAAGATAATTCTGAAAGAATTGAATGTGAGGGGAAAACCCCCAAAACCCTAGATAGAGAAAGAGTGATGCTAGGCTACCTGCAGCGAAGAAGGACTTGAACGTTCACACCCTTCTCTTTCTCGTGGCGACCAGACATTCTGAAACGACGATGAGAGAGAGAGAGAGAAGAATTGCCCGATGTCACTAGATCGAATGTCCAATTGCTTCTCTGTCTCTCTCTCTCTCTCTCTCTCTCTCTCTCTCTCTGTGCCTTGTCTGTGAGTCTCTCTCTCTCAAGTTCTGAAAGAAGAGCGGGATGGGGCTGAATTTTGAAATTTGAGATCCGCTCCCGTTAAATATCTAACGGCTCAGTTTCGCCAAATGTACATCTGACGGTGTATATGATATTCAAATTTTAAAATAACAAATTGACTGAAATGCCCCCGCATTTTGTCCACTGCCGGTTTCATTTCACCATTGCGATCTGGGCCACCGGCGGCAACAAAATGTTAGGCTGATGCAATAATGGGCCTCAGCCCAAGCTCAATCCCAAGGCAATACAAGTTCAGAAAAAGCAGGCCCAGTCCAACGGGATGGGGCCGTAACCGCGGTCAAGTTGAGCTGACCCTCGATGGGCTAGGCATTTTCTGTGCACACGACACAACTGCCCAAGCCCTTTTTTAAAATTAGCAATGTTCTTTTCCGTTTTTGGCACAATAAACTTAATTATAGTAAATACTAATAAATATAAGCTCTATAACATTGACATTCGCATATTTATATGTTTATGTACATGCATTCATATGTGTATTGGACAAAATATGAGTAAGGCATATACTAAATACTTGAACTCAACAACATTAATGACTTAATATAGTTCGACCTAGCATCTTCAAGGGCCCAAGCCCTCTCCTCAGCTCATCCAACTCGGCTAAAGTTTATCCTCATCAAAGATATGATCCTAGATCTTCTTCAACTCGAGCCTACCCTTGAAAGGGGAGAAAGTGGGGTGGGGGACACAAACTCTAACTCCATGACATCACTCATTGAAGTTTCAAGCAATGACCTTGTTTGTGTCATCTTTGCACACCCCCAAGATATGATAATAATCAATTGATTATGACACTCGCCTGAGCACTCGTCTAAGCACCTAGCAAGTAAGATGAGTTAATTATCGTAATGTTGCCTTAAAAATTACAATAGGAAGTTGCCTAGTCACCAAGCGATGCGGATGAAATATTGTCAAATTAACTTAGGGATAAAAGGAAAGTTTGCATAGGTGAAACGAGTCACTCATCGCTTACCCATTTAACGAAATCACAAGTAGCCACCTAAGCGACAGAGATTGCCCAATTATCAAGTGAGAGAAAGTCACCTAGTCATATAGGCAATTGCTCAATCATTAGGTGACTGTGCATATAAGCATTGGGCAAATATGTCAACTATAATAAATTGGACCTCTGTCATGAAATGATTCCAATTTATGGCTAGGTTTTAATATTTAGAAAAATCCTCTATTATTAGGATTTAATTTTTGAATTTATGCCTGTAATTGTATAATTAATGTGGGTCTGATCCGAAAAAAGAATAAATATGTGTAATTGTTTTTGTAAGGGATATCTCTCAATTAATTCAATACACATAATACAATAGCACAGTATTCGAATAGGCCCTCGTGTTTTTATCTCTCTTATCTCTTCGTTTCTTTGTCCTCTCATGTCTTTAATATATCTCCTCTTATCTCCTTTCCCCCCTCTTATAATCTAAATCCTTTCACCTCCCTACCATTCTCCTCCTTTTACAATTTATACAATTCTCCCTATCTCTATAATTGCACCTCTAACGGGGATGGCATAACAAGTCAATTCACAATCTCCCCATCTTAATCCACATAATTACTTAAAGGTAATTACCTTTTTTTTTTTTTTATCAAATAGAACTCTAATACACTACAAAAAATGATTTTTTAGTGGCGAAAGTATTAGTGACGAAGAAACAATTGTCACTAATAATGCACCATTAGTGACGAAAATTAAATTTATCACTAATAGTGAAGACATTAGTGATAGATACTTGTTTCGTCAATAATAAGACATTTTTTAGTGACGATTTTTTCTTCATCACTAATACTTTCGTCACTAAAAGTGGGTTTCCCACTCAGACTATTGTGCAAAAATATTACCAATGATTTGTTGACTATTTGTGATGAAAATATTCTTGTTTTAGTAATGATTTTTAAAAACCGTCACTAATAGTCTTGTTTTAGTGACGGTTTTAAAAATTGTCACTAATAGTTTTGTTTTAGTGATGGTTTTTAAAAATTGTCACTAATAGTCTTGTTTCAGTGACAGTTTTTCAAATTGTAAAAACCTTGCCCAGAAAAGGGTGATTCTGCTTCTTTGTTTTGCTAAATCCCCAACCCCTCCCTCAAAATCCCGAACCCCCCGAACCCCCCGCTGCCGCAAGCTACTGTTAGTCGCCGGACTCCCCTCCGCCGTAGGCTCAAGTCCATGGATCGACTCCCCTTTGCCACAAGCCACCACCTGCGACTCCCCTACGTCACAAGCCACCATCAATCGTCGAATGCCCTTCTGCCACATGCAAGTCACCATCCATCGATCGGCTCCCCTGTGCCGCAAGCCCAAGTCCATGGATCGTTTCCCCTCAACCGCAAGCCACCACCTATGACTTCGCTTTACCGCAGGCCCAAGTCTGTGCATCAAATCCCCTCTGTCACAAGCCATCACTTGCGACTCCCCTCCTCCAAAGCCACCACCTGCCACCAACAAGAAGAGTCAATGAGGTTAGATCCCAAGAATATATTGACTTTTTAAGTCTAATCTCTGTTTTGATGCTGACAAAATACTAGTATTTTATATGTGTACTTACCATGTAAACAAGTTCATAATTCAGATCACACATAACGGAAAGGAAAAATGGAAGCCACGAGGAACTTAAAGCTTATACACGTGGCGTATTCCATGAAGAAGTGAAGAGCAAAGAAGAAGACATTTATTGGTTTTCAAATGTAATGTATTTAGATTTTGTTTTGTAATTATGCATGACTCATATGATATTATGCTAAGCTCGAACATAGACCATAGATAGATCTTAGGGACCAATATTATAAAAAAATCATTTTCATAAAAGTTAAAATCAAACAAGAGTTTTTGGAATAAGTTTAAGGTAAAAAATTAAAGCAAAATGTTAAGTGTTAAAAGACCTCGATCAACCAACCCTTGCTAGTTCAAACTAACTCAGTCGACCAACCATGCCTTAGGCCAAAAATCAAAAACATTTCAAAGCTCAGTCGACTAACCCTTTCTAGTTGAAACTGCCTCAGTTGACCGACCATCAATACTCAGCCGACCGGTCATTAGGACAGCCTACTAAGCATCGAAGGGTTGGGAAATCGCCCTAGGTCACTCGACTGGTCACTTTCTCAGTCAACCAAACTTCATGAAAATTTGATTTGTGCCCTAGGTCAGCTGATCGGCCTCTTGCACAATCGACCGAGCCTCTATGAGAATTTGAATTTTGGCTTAGCTCAATCAATCAACCCTCTCGAGTTGCTCAATTTTTTTAGAGCTAAAACGTGTTTAATTTTAATTTAACAATTTTAAAAATATCCTCTGCATCCCTAACGATCATTTTTCTTGGAAACTCTATATATATCCCTTTCATAAGCATAATTAGTAACTTTGATTAACCAAAATTCTTATCAAATATTTGGGCAATTTTTTAATCAAAGTTCCCCCAAACTCATTTTTATTGCAAAATTTTCTTTTGGGGCAATCTTTTAACTCTCCCCTACTCTCTTTATTATTCTTTGAAAAATCTTTTGAAATAGAGATTAGGTTTCTTCTTATACTTCTTTCATTTGCAAAATCATTGCACTTGAGATGTTGGCCTTACAAAGCTTAACATCTTGTTTTGATGCTAACAAACAAGAGAAACTTAACATATTTGGTTGAGTAATGATATTTCAGGACTCACAAAGATCGAGCATGTAAATGCAAAACCAACGATCCATTGCGAGCTTATACTTCAAAGAAGAATGATCATATGAAACTTAAAGCATGGATTTCAAGATGACACTTTAAAGCTTGAAGAATATGAGAGAAAGCTTAAAAGTATATCAAAGCTTGAAGAAAAATAAGAGAGGCAAAAGAAAGCAAAGTAAGAAAACTCAAAGAAAAGACAAGCATGAAGACTCAAGCGACAAGAATGTTCAAAGTCCTAGAAGTCTTTATGTAAGTGCTTCATATTTTCAATATCTTTTGAAATATTTTTGAAACTCTTTTAGGATTGAATATGGACTTAGAGACCAAATTTTTAAAATCCTAGAAAATGTGTTTGACAAGTTATATTTAAATCTTTCAAATAACAAAAGAGTTTAAAAATAAAATTTGAAAGTTTTTTCAGAAAATGGACTGGTCAGCCGACTAACCAGAACACACTGAGATTGGCTAGCCGACTGACAAAATACCAGAATGAATAACTGCACAGCCAACTGATAGTTTGAATTGAGATCAGTCAATCGACTGAAGTACCCAGTCAACTTACCATTTTGAACGTGGTTGAGTCAGCTGATTGACAATTTATGAGAATTAATTTCTAGCAGACAGAAAGGTCTCAGTCGCCTGTCCAACCGACTGACCTTATGAAATGAACTATCCAGTCGCCTGTCCAGCCGACTGACTCCACGAGAATTTGAATTTTAAACTTCAATGGGAAAATTCTAAAAATTAGTTTTTCAAATGTGAACATTATAAAAACTTGGTGGACACTCCAAGTAACTTGGGTAACAAGGAAACTAATCCTAAAAATTATGTAAATATTCCCTTAACCCCAAGAAATTAATAACCAAGGCAATTACACAACACACTTAAATTCAAACTCTCAATCTCTCTCAAAGTTCTCTATTGCCTATACTTTTGCTGGGGGAATTCCTCTGAATTGCTGCTAAAACATCAACCTAAGGTTCTCATACTAAGTTTTCTCAATCACAAAAGAACCCTTGGTGATCTCTTTACTTAAACTTCAATTCTATTTCATATTGGTCTTTAAATTCTTGAAGTACATAGTGCTGAATTTGTACTAATATGCTTTGTTTTGAGAGTACTCTTGTACGCAGTGTTTACTTCACATTTTTTGTAGTTTTTGGAAAATTTGAGGTGTTCGGATCATTGACCAAGTGTGGAGCATCGCTTGGAGAGGTGCAACTCTAGCCTTCTGAAGGAGTGTGTAACGGAGTTGTTCTGCCCGGAAAGGAACTAGTTTAGTGGAATCCTTTGGTGGTTTGCCAAAGGCAAGGACGTAGGATAGGGATAAGTCGAACCTTATAAAAACTCGATGTCACTCTCTTTCCCTTACTCTCTTTAATTTCCTGTATACATATAAACTGCATGGATGATTTAGTTTCTTAATCATAAATACTACTAAGTTTGGAAATTAAATAAATTGAAGTTAAAATTGTTTTTGGGCTTGTGAAAACCAAAAGAGAGTACGTTGGTTTATCCATACTTTGCGAAAACTGTAAGGAAGTTCGTTGATTGGTTTAACACCCAAAGACTCTTTAACTGAAAGTTTATTTAGAGTCTAAGCTTTTGAAAAGAGTATTGGATTTTACATTGTACTTCATTTTGAGAAAGCAAATTCATTATTGTAGACACCCCATTTTTACCCAGGCCCAATATATGTATTACTATTATTATTATTATTATTATTATTTTATTATTATTATTATTATTTTTCACTAATCTTATTATTATTATTATTTTTATTATTATTATTATTTTCTTTATTATTATTATTATTTTTCATTAGTATTACTAATATTACTTTTATCTTTATTTTTTTATGTCTATTTTATTATTATTATTATTTATTATTTTTAATTTTTATTATCATTATTATTAGTATTTTTATTACTATTATTACTATTATTTTATTTATTATTATTATTATTTTTTTTTCATTATTATTATTATTATTACTTTTATTTTTATTTCTATTTATATTGTTTATTATTATTATTATTTATTATTTTCATTATTATTGACATTATTTTTAATATTAGGAATTTTACTATTATTATTATTATTTATTTATTTATCTTTGTTATTACTATTATTATTATTATTTTATTATTATCATTATTTTTACCTTATTATTATTATTATTATTATTACCATATTAATAATTATTTTCATATGTATTATTTTCAAAAAGAAAAATATACCATAAACTAAAAAGGAAAGGGGAGATTTAGGGTTTCTAATTTTTGCTCATAAAAAGCCTCTTCTTCTCTTCAAACAGGGGGCGCTGCACACAGCCGCGGGGCACAGCCGAGCATAGGAAAAACACACAGCGCCGGGGGGCCAGGCACAGCCGAAATAAAAAAAAAAGCTCTGTGCTTTCTTCTTCTCCATCATCTTCTTCCCTCTGCCCTCACGAATCCCTTGTGCATGCCTTTGCAGTCCCACGGCCAAACCATCAACTTCTTCTTCTTTTTTGCTCACCATCCGGCCATCACAGCAGACAGCAAACCAGCCCACGACCCGACGAACAGCAACCCAGCCACCATCCATCCTCTGCAGCGCACCATCAACTCCGGCGTTCCACCTCGCGAAGCAGCTCTCCGCCAAGACAGCAACGCCAGCGGAATTCTCAGCAATCACTCCGGCAAGACTCACCACCCCGAGCCCAATCTCTCCCGCATCCGGCCACGCACGGCAACCCAGCAGCCGCCGTTGTCGCCGTCAGTCCCACCACTCAGCTCTGCAGCCCCTCTGCATAGCTCCGGCCACGCGGAACAACCGTCAACCACCACCGACGCCGGAAGAGTTCTCTTCGTCATCGCTGCTCAGACACCGTCGCCTCTCACCACTAGCCATTACTTCGCCCATTGCCGTCGTCGTCTCCTTCTGTTGCTGCAACTCCTATGACCCATATACTCAGTTCCTGCAACCCCCTGGTGAGTTCCCTTAACCCATACACACACACACACACACACATGCGGGTTCTTTTTCTCTTTTTATATATATATATATTTTTTTAGCATCATGGAGTTTTATTTTCTAAATACTTTCTTAGATGCAACTATGATTATATTTTTGTTGGGATACTAATGAATTTATTATTAGTGTTACAGGATTTTTGTTGGGAGTTGTTTCGGTGTCTAAAGGTCGAATCTTTGTTACATTATCTTGACATATTAAATATTTTTATTGTTGTGGTTGGTATTTTATACTAATTAATTTATTATTATTGATGCAAATTCTTGTTGGGAGTTTCAGTGTTTAAAGGTCAAATCTTGGTTACATTAGATGGACATATTAAATATTTTTATTGTAAATTTATTGTTGTCGATAGTATTTTAATGGTGGATCTTTATGTTTAGGTTGTTGGTTGTTATATTGTATCATCATGGAATTTATAATATTTGTTCTTAAAAATTTTAATCTCCAAGTTCATATTTTTGGTGTTAGTATTCATGTGTGTTCATAGCTTAAAACTTTCCTATCGCTTGTATATCATTATTAGTAAGATTATTATTACGCTGATTGTATATCACTATTAGTAACATTACTGTATTCATTAGATATTATTATCAATATTATTACTACATCGATTACATCAGTACTATTATCATATCGATCTTACTAGTATGAGCAATCCGTTGCTTGCATATTATTATTAGTATTATAGGTGTTGGGTTAGCAGTAAAATTATACCCTTTTGTACATGATTATTGGTAATATTATTATATTGTTCGTGTATTAATATTAGAAACATAAGTATACTACTTGTACATTATTATTAATATTATTGTAATTATCATCATCATTAGCATTATTATTATTTTTACTATATTCTATTTTAAAGTATACGTATATTCGATTGTGTTATTTTTAGTATTTGTATTAGCTTGTTGTTATTTTAGTATTACTATATTTTAGTTATTAAGTACTTTCGATTTTAATCCCTATGATTTTATTGCGAGGGTATGAGCCTTCGGGCATCACGTACCCTAAGCTCTGAGGGAATATCTATATATATATATATATATATATTATCTTTATTTATTTATTATTTTATTTATTTATTTATTTATTTTTTACATGTACTTATAAATTCATAAAAAAAGGAGTAATTTAAAGAATTATTAGATTAACTTAGGGATAATTTTAAATTAATTAGGTACCGTTCGTAAGAACGGGCGCGTAGGGGGTGCTCGTACCTTCCCCTCGCGTAACCGAACTCCCGAGCCTAACTCTGGTAATGTAGACCGATTCTACCCCTAACGGGGTAGTAATCATGTGTTCTAACCGCACTAAAGGTTAGTGACGACTCCTACACCATATTTTTCTATGAAAATATTAAACTGATTTTAATTTCGCCGCACGGGGCACACGCGCTCCCGGAACGTCGCGACAATTATTACAGGGCTTTATATCAGCAAACTTGCATTATCAATCTTTACTTTAAGAGGTTGAATCAAAATCATATATACAGGGTTGCAAACAAACAAAAGCTGAATTCTTGTAAAAAGCTGAATCTTATATCTTGGTTTGGATATTGTGGTTGAATGGAAAATTGATTGGTTTGGTTGATTGGTTAGTTATTTGATTGAATAAATAAATTGTGTTGTTGTGAATTGTATAAAGACTTAAGTATTTGTTGTATATTGAATAAATCAACAAGAAGTCAAAAGTTCCTAAAAGAACTAAAGGAGATTAAGGATTCTTAAAAAGAATTAAAAGAAAATTTTTATGAGAGTTGTTGAAAGAAGTTTATATTTGGGTATTTATTATTTCATTGAAAAAATATTTTACTCTCACTCATATTTTATTTTGAAAATCATATTTGAGGGTAAACTTAAAAGTTTCTCCTCATATTTCTTCTTGATAAATATTTTTGGAGAAACTCATTTTAGCTTGTAAATATTTTTGCACACTAATTTTTTAAGCCCAAGATCATACATATTCATTTGTGCAAAAATCCCTTTGAAAGCAAACCCTAGCTTCTCCTGCACTTTTATTGAAAAATATTCTTCAGAGAAAATTTAATTTGGGGTTTAAATCTTTGAAGCTCTTATCATGTATATTTTATTCAAAGATTGCAAAATATTTTTTTAAGAAAAATATCCTTACTCTACTAAGCATATTTCATATCATACAAGAGTGCATTTAGAGTTTTAATGTGTATATCTCTGCTTTTTTAGAAGCATTTTATTGTACAAAATATTTTATATCGTTGTATTTCAAGCGTGGCCTGAAGAGGGAGACTTGTCCTGTAAGGATTTCTGGTTTGGCTCAAACCCGGTTAGGTAAGTTAGGAGAGCACCATCCTGCAAAGTGTGTACAGATTGGCTCAGTTTGGTAATTGAGCTGAGGTGTCTCTGCCTCGTGAGGAGAACTAGTTATGGCTCAGCCCCATAATTGAGTTAGCAAGACTCTGCCCCGTGAGGAGAGGTTTGGCTTCGCCTACAAGTGAGCCGAGGAGATTCCGCCTCGTAAGAAGTATTGTAAATGGCGTTGTTCCGCCTGGTTAAGTGAACACTTAGTGGAAACCTTGGGTTGCTTGCTCAAGGCGGGGACATAGGCTGGTTTGGCCGAATCTCGATAACAAATCATGTCTCTCCCTCTCCTCTCTCTCTCTCTCTCTCTCTCACATTTATTTTCTGCACTCTAATTTCCATGCGTATGCTTGTTTATTTATTGCTATAATTATTTGCATATACACATTTAATTTAAATGAGATATGCTATATATGGGTATGGTCATATTCATTACTTAATCATTTCACATACACGCCTTTATTTTTAAATGGGATATGATGTGGTGAATCGGCGTAGTTTAATTAGCCAAAATGTTTTAAAATTCAATTCACCCCCCTCTTGGGAATACACCATTCCTATCAAAATGGACTGTCATCTTGTGCTTCCAAGTAGTCAAATGCTTCTTGTTACCTTCAATTCTAGTCCAAGTACAACTTTTTCTATTTTATCTTGCTTCGTTTAAATGTTGCAATGGTAATATTAATATATGAGAAATAGCATATTCGATACTTTTAGGTATTTACTAGGTGCATTTTGTTAACTAAAATTTGACAATAGCCTAAGTTAACATAAGAGAATTCAATTTTTGCTAAATATGCGCAATTAATGACAATATATATATCATGATTAGTCGCATGATTCGGGTCTTTTAGCGTTGAAAATTAAAATTTGTGTAAAAAAATTTAACTTTGATGATAGTTTAAGAATCTTTAGCATAATTAATTTAACTTTTAAAAGATAAGATTGTATGAAAAAAAAAAAAAAGGAAAAAACTTAATAATTCAAGTTTTGAGCTTGTTTCTTTAATTAGGGAATCATGGACATTAATTAGTCACACATCTAGTAACTTATACACACACACACACACACACACAACCAGTTCCAACTTTCAAATTTATGAACGATCAATCAAGACCAAAACTACGATTTTAATGAAAAAATATTGGGTACAACGGGTGCATATACTAAATCTAACATGATTTTTCTAGATACACTAAAAATTAATTAATTTCATAGAATACATAAACATGACGAAATCATGTTAGATTTCGTATACATATCTTGTATATTTAATAATTATTGGATTTTAATACTATTGGTGGCTCAAATTATATATATAAAATAATCAAGTATTAATAAACTTATTATTAAAAAATTAAATGAAATTAAAACTGTAATGTCCCAAAACCTGGTTGGATCACAGAGTGCGATTTTCCATAAATTAATTAATATAAGCAACAAAAGTAAATATAATCTCGAATATTATACACCAAAGTACTAAATAATCATATTTACATGAGTATCTCAAATAACAATATTTACATCATGTGAAATATAATAACATTTTTAACTAGTATTATACAAATATTTATTCTAAACTACATTCTCTTATCCCATCTAGATGTTTGTTATGCCTGATTTCTATTACGTCTTGCATAACTATCTGTAATGTGAAATAATAGTTGGGGTAAGACTACACTCAATAAGTAAAGACTAGATTATTATTAGTGTGTGACTAAGATGAGCTTTACGGTGTAAAAATTCATTTAATAACTTAGCTATTAAAACCTGCATTTGAATAATTGTAAATCATTTTTATCCAAATAGTCATATGCATATAATTATATATACTTCCCTTTATACTTTTCCTTCACATCATCATTTAGCCTACTAAACAAGACCTGTTCATATATATGTGTATACTTTCCTTTACTAAAAATCATCATTATGCCCTTTAAATATGACTATATGTATGTATACTTATCATTCAAATTATTATTTAGGCCTAATAAATGACTCTAATCACATAAATATATAAATATGTATAAAAAAATTCATTTTGGCCTGTGGGTGTCATGTTTACCCCCATGACTGGGTTATGCAGTCTAAAAATTGTTGAAGATTAAACTTGAAGACCTGCAGCCCACCTCCATTGAAGACCGGCAGTCCACCGTTGTGGACATTGGAGATTTGCAGGCAACCTACTCCACCTACCAGCCCACCTCTATTGAAGATTTGCACCCACCATTGTTGATTATTTGATTTCTATAATTACTATAAATAGCTGAGTTGTGTGTGAGTAAATGTGAGCAATGTGGTGTGTTGAGAGTTGAAAGCTAGTGAGTGAGCGAGAGATTTTGTTGTTTGAATTCCTCTGTATTATTTTTCAGATTGAAATATGCTGGCATTTATCCTCACTGAGTTTCAGTCACATCCAGTGACTGAGTGTTCCTCTCCACCCATCAGTGGTATCAGAGCATCTAGGTACGCCGGATTTCGCCAAACAGAGGCCAACAGAGGAGAAATCCGATTTTCTCCTAGTTTTGAAGTTGCTCAAAATTCAAATAGAGCCTATCATTTTAAAATTCCATCCAAGACGATTCCAACGGTGAAAACCACGTCTCAAACGGACACCGGAGGACACTACACGCTCTCCCACGCGCCTCCCACGAAGACAGCGCTCTTCCCACGCGCTGCACGCGCCGACGAAGACTCCGGCAGACGGCAACACGCGCCTCACGCTCCCGCAAGCGTCTTCTTCGCCCGATTGGCGAGATCCGACCGGACAGCGACCCGCAACCCGGCCCATCGACGCGCGAACCGGATCCACGACCAGCAACCCGGATCCGTACCCGAGGGTTGACCCGCATCCGACCCGCCTCCAGCAGCGACACGCGGCACGCGCAGAGAACGCCACGTGGCGTAACGGAAAAATTAACGCCGTTAAGCGGCCGTTAAGTTAAACCGATTAGTTAAAAAAATTCACCAGAATTTCCTATAGCCGGTTCAGTGATTTTTGGACCGGTTCTTTGCAAACCAAAACCGGTTCCTAAGGTTTTTCAATCTTCTGAATTTATTGGTGTCATTAGATTTACCAAAATCAGCCCCCATTTCTCTGTTTTTTATATATTAAATTTGATGGCTAACGGTACTATCCAATCGGTCATTCCAAAATTGACCCGAGAGAATTATGACAACTGGTCGATTCAAATGAGAGCCCTTCTAGGTTCTCAGGATATCATGGACATCGTTGAAGATGGGTACAGAGAAAGCCCATCAAAAGAAGTCGAAGCAGCTATGCCCGATGCTCAAAGAACGACCTTGCGAGCCGATCGAAAGAAAGATTGCAAGGCAAAATCCATAATCTACCAAGGCCTTGATGAGGCCACGTTTGAAATCATTGCCTCCGCGAAGACATCTAAAGAAGTCTGGGACTCTCTCCATTGAACACACAAAGGTGCAGATAAAGTAAAAAAGATTCGTCTTCAGACATTGCGAGGTGAGTTCGAATCTCTCAAAATGAAGTCTACTGAATCCATTTCAGACTACTATACACGAGTAATGGTAGTATCAAATCAATTAAGAAGAAATGGAGAAATTCTCAATGACGAGAGAATTTGTGAAAAAAATTTGCGATCTTTAGATCCAAAATATGATTATATAGCTGTGACCCTGGAAGAAACAAAAGACTTGCAAACAATGTCTGTAGAAGAACTTGTGGGCTCACTCCAAGCCCATGAGCAAAAAGTCAATAGAAGAAGTGATGATAAAGCACTGGAGCAAGCTCTCCAAACGAAGTTGTCCCTCACTACAGATAGATACGACAAAGGGGGGACGTCACAACAAGGAAGAGGACGAGACCGAGGATCTCATGGAAGAAATTCTAGGAATTTTAACTCCAGAGAAGGTGGCAGAGGCAGAAGAGGTCCCACTAGAGGAGGACAAAATCAACAGAGCTATGTCCCACAAGGTAGAGGACAAGGAAGAAGAGGAGGATATAATAATCGCTCGAATGTAGACAAAAGAAACATTCAATGCTACAATTGTCACAAGTATGGACACTATAGCAATGAATGTTGGGGGCGACAACAAGAAAAGGTTAGCGAGGAGGCCAACCTTGCCAAAACTGATCATGCAGATGGAGAGTCATTGATGCTGATGGCACACAATGCAACTCCTCAGGACCAGAGTGTTTGGCACCTTGATTCTGGAGCCAGCAACCATATGACTGGCAGAAAGAACCTATTCTTTGAACTTGATGAGAAAGTTTAGGGGGAGATATCTTTCGGCGATAATTCTAAAATCCCAGTCCAAGGGAGAGGAGATGTTTTGATCAAACAAAAGTCTAGAGATCATGCTTACATCTCCAACGTCTACTATGTGTCAGCCATGAAGACTAATATACTTAGTCTCGGACAGCTCGTGGAGAGAGGCTATCGAATTAGCCTCAGTGATAAGCAGATGGTGATAATAGATGCTTGAGGAAAGCTTGTTACTCGAGTTCAAATGGCAAAGAATCGAATGTTTCCGCTCGCCATCCAACATGATACGCCAAGGTGTTTGAGCGCTATCATCAAAGACAAAGACTGGCTATGGCATCTAAGGTATGGGCATCTAAACTTTGAAAGTTTGAAACAATTGGGAAGCAAGAAGATGGTGAAAGGCTTACCAAATATCCATCATCCAAATGTGATATGTGAAAGCTGTATTTTGAGCAAGCAACATAGAAACAGCTTTGGAAAGCAAACCGACTGGAGATCAACTATGCCGCTCCAACTAATACACACAGATGTGTGTGGTCCACTAAGACCATTTTCAAATGGATAGAATCGATACTTCCTCACCTTCATAGACGACTACAGCAGGAAGACCTGGGTCTACTTCTTGAAAAGGAAGTCAGAGGTGTTTGACAAGTTCAAAGAGTTCAAAACTCTTGTGGAGAAATAGAGTGGCTTCCGCATTAAGTCACTCCGGTCAGATCAAGGAGGAGAGTACAAAGACGAAGCTTTCCTGGAATTCCTTAGACAACAAGGAATTCAGAAACAGTTCACACCATCATACACTCCCTAGTTGAATGGTGTAGCCGAAAGGAAGAACCACACAATTCTTAACATGGCTAGAAGCATGTTAAAGGATAAAAATGTGCCCAAGAGTTTTTGGGCAGAAGCAGTGTTATATGCAGTCTATCTGCTCAATAGGTGTCCGACGAAGAGTCTTGATACAAAGACACCATATGAAGCCTGGAGTACTCACAAGCCCAGTGTGAGTCATCTGAGGGTGTTTGGCTCCATAGCCTACGCCAAGATCCCAGAAGCAAGAAGGACAAAGCTGGATGATAAAGGAGAGAAGTGTATCCTTGTAGGATACGGTGACAGCACCTTGGGATATCGACTTTACAATCCCATCAATAAGAAAGTCTTTCACAGTCGGGATGTCATCTTTGAAGAAAATGAATCCTGGAAATGGGACCAGGCTGAATGTTCCAAAGATGCGGAATTGACACTTGAAGGAGAAGAACCTACACAGACAAGAGAAGTGGCTATCGAGCCACAAATTCCTGAGCTGCAGACACCTCCACATGGTTCACCACAGACAAATGAAGCTCCATCACCAATAGAGCGTGAAATCTCAGATATGAGACCTAGAGGAGCTCGAAATCTAGCTGACCTGTATGAAACTACAGAACCAATTGAAGAGTATGTTACTCTTTACTGTCTATTGTTAACCAGCGACCTGGTTAGCTTTGAGGAAGCTAACGAAGAAGACAAATGGAGAAAAGCGATGGATGAGGAGATTCAATCCATCGAGAAAAACAAAACTTGGGAGTTGACAAATCTCCCGAAGGGCCGCAAAACCATTGGTGTGAAATGGGTCTACAAGACCAAAAAGAATGCTCAAGGGGAAGTTCAGAGATATAAAGCAAGACTTGTCTCCAAAGGCTACAAACAAAAAGAAGGGATTGATTATGGAGAAATCTTTGCCCCAGTTGCTAGACTTGAAACCATCAGATTACTTATTTCACTTTCAGCACAAAATAGATGGAAGATTTACCAGCTAGACGTGAAATCAGCTTTTCTGAACGGTTTTCTGGAAGAAGAGATTTATATCAATCAACCACCTGGATATGTAAAGAAGGGCAAAGAAGATAGAGTGTACGAGTTGAAGAAAGCACTCTATGGCTTGAAGCAAGCACCTCGTGCGTGGAACATGAGGATTGACGATTACTTCCAGAAGAATGGATTTGAGAAGTGTCCCTACGAGCATGCGCTATATATAAAGATGGAGACAGATGGAAGCATGCTGATAGCCTGCCTATATGTTGATGATTTGATCTTCACCGGCAACAATCCAGAGATGTTTGCCGTTTTCAAGAGGAGCATGGTCAAAGAATTTGAAATGACGGATATTGGGCAGATGGCTCACTTCCTTGGCATAGAAGTCGTGCAAAGCGAGAAAGGAATTTTCATCTCCCAGAGCCACTATGCAAAAGAAATATTGAAGAAGTTTGGGATGGACAAATGCAACCCAGTGACAACTCGAGTTGAAACAGGATTGGAGTTGAGAAAGAATGAGCAAGGAGATGTTGACCCCACATATTTTAAGAGTCTGGTTGGAAGCTTGAGGTATTTGACGTGCACCAGACCAGATATACTCTACGGAGTTGGACTTGTCAGCAGGTACATGGAGACTCCTGACCAGTCCCACCTGAATGCAGCGAAAAGAATACTCCGATATGTCAAAGGTACCATCACCGATGGTATGTTTTATTCATCAAGAGGTAATTGCAGACTTATTGGCTATTCAGATAGCGATTGGGGAAGAGATCTTGATGAAAGAAAAAGCACAACTGGATTCACATTTTTCATGGGAGATACAGCGTTTACATGGTCTTCAAAGAAGCAACCCATCGTAACGTTGTCATAATGTGAAGCTGAGTATGTTGCTGCCAGCTTGGCTGTTTGTCATGGTATATGGATTAGGAATGTACTGAAGTATCTGGGATTTCTTGAAGGTAACCCCACAGAAGTTTACATCGACAACCGATCAGCGATTGCACTTGCGAAAAATCCAGTTTACCATGAAAGAAGTAAACATATTGATACTCGGTATCATTTTATCAGGGAGCATGTCAAAAATAAAGAAGTGGAATTGATATCTTGCAGAACGTATGATCAGATTGCTGACATTTTCACAAAACCACTCAGACATGATATTTTTGCAAGACTGAAGACAATGCTCGGAATGACAAAATTAGGAGAGTCAAGTTTAAGGGGGGATGTTGAAGATTAAACTTGAAGACCTGCAGCCCACCTCCATTGAAGACCGGCAGCCCACCGTTGTGGACATTGGAGATTCGCAGGCAACCTACTCCACCTACCAGCCCACCATTGTTGATTATTTGATTTCTATAATTACTATAAATAGCTGAGTTGTGTGTGAGTAAATGTGAGCAATGTGGTGTGTTGAGAGTTGAAAGCCAGTGAGTGAGCGAGAGATTTTGTTGTTTGAATTCCTCTGTATTATTTTTCAGATTGAAATATACTGGCATTTATCCTCACTGAGTTTCAGTCACATCCAGTGACTGAGTGTTCCTCTCCACCCATCAAAAACTAGATTTAACTGGTTGGCCAACTAAACTAAATCAAACATCATCATCAATAATAAGTATGATTTTCCCTATTAAGTCTTGGTCTGACCCAGGTGTACACTCAGGAGAAATCCATCGTTATTTCCCACCACTCTGTAAATAGTGTGGTTGCACTCTGTAAGCTACGGTATCGAGCATTCATAACGTTCGAGCCATCAGCGTTTTTAAAGCATACAATTATAATTTATGCAATAAAAACAATATCATAAAAATCCCATCATTTTTTAATATAAAACCTGTAATAAAATCTCATCATTATTTGTATATAATAAATATAATACCGTAAAAATCTCATACTTGCTCATTAATGTAATAAGATAAGCTCATGCCACATGATTTGTGTGCTAATCATTTTTATAATTTTATAAATTACCTAAGAAAATTTATAATATTTCATAACAAAAATATACTCAAGTGTATTTAAATAAAAAGCGGATATGATTAAATTCACGTATTTTAATTTAATTCGAACATATTTAAATAAAAAGCAAATATGATCAAATCAATGTAGATTAATTTAACTCAGGTATATATTTAAATAAAACGGATATAACTAAATTCACATACTTAATTTAAATCAGGTATATTTATAAAAAATCTGAAATAATCAAGTCCACTTACAAATAAATTTGGATATATACACATTTTATAAAAATCTGACATAATGTAGCCTACTTACAAATAAACTTGGATATATATATATATATCTCTGACATAATCTATTCCACTCACCTTGATTTATTTTTTTAATGCGATAAAATAATAAATTTCTAAAGTGGAAGAGTGAAAATTTTAAGTGTATCAAAAATTCTCTTTCTATCACTAAATCTTTTTCCTAACTTTTTCCTTCAATTTCTCTTCAAAATTTCTTATGAAAATGAATATAGCAACTGATCCTATTCATAAGAGAATTGCGTAAGGGTATTTTAGAAATTATGCATGCAACTTGCATGCAGAGATATGCTTGCCTAGGGACGATAGGATTGAAGTTAATCAAATAGGTGTTTGTTTTGCATGTGGGAAAGCTTTAATGCAAGCAGGAGGCGCATGCGGATGCATGCATGTGGCAGTGGGCGGGGTGAAGCAAAACTGGAATTGAATTGCTCCTTGTTAGAAGCACCCATACATACCAATCTACATGTATATGATATTATTATATATATTATTATGATACTATTATATATATTATTATGATACTATTATTAATTTATTTATTATTAATTTATTTATTTTATTATTTTAATTAATTAATAATTTTTAATTTTTTTTTTTCGGATTATTACATTCTCCCCTTCATATAACAATTTTATCCTCAAAATTTACTAACTTTAAACTTAATGGAAATCAATTGAATTATTTGAATGAGTACCTGATTTAGTGTCAAGCCTCATTGAAAAGATGTTGATATTTCTAATGTATTTTTTCTTCTAATTTCACACGAGACTTTTTCTCAATGGCATGATTGCATCAGAGTACATTTACTAATGGAATCTTCTTCGTACATAATTACTGATCCTTTCTGTTTAGAATCTGGATTGACACTTCTTCATATGATATGGTGTCATTGACTTCCAATGACTCATAACTTATTACATGAGAAGGGTCTGGAACGTACTTTTTTATCATTGAAATTTGGAATACATCATGAATTTTAAATAATGCTAGAGGTAAGGCTATTTTGTAAGTGATTGGACCAATCCTTTCTAGGATCTCAAATAGCCAAATGTATCTAGGGTTTAGCTTACCTTTCCTTTCAAATCTCATGATTCCTTTCATTGAAGCAATCATCATGTTGTTTATGGTGTGGATCTTATATGTGGAGTTTCATAAACAAGGGAAGGAAGAAGAACATGGAGGGGCTGCACAGTAGGCACGCGTCGACGAGTACATACCGAGAGCAAGAAAATCTCAGAGCAAAAGACTCGTCAACGAGATGATAGACTAGTCGACGAGTGGGCTTTTTGGACTTGTTGACGAATCCCCTGTTCTCGTCGATGAGTATGACTGGGCTACGAGAGGTAATTTGAATTTTGAATTTGAACATTGTGACAGTTGGGGATTCGGAGGGAAACCTTTGAGGGTTTGTTATATTTGCTCTTTTGGGCATATTTTGACAAGTAAAAGAGTAAGAAAACTGCCCGAGAAAAATATATTTTCGTTGAAAACTAGGTCTGACCATCTCCATAATTTTTATTCAACTCAAAACACCGGTTTAATAAGAAAAAGGAGACAATCAACTCTACTCACTTTGGTTTTTCCCCAAATATGAATAAAAATCAAAACCATTAATTTCATATACATGAATCATTCAGAAAATCATATAACACATATACGAGTCCTTATACTCAAGTTTAAACGGTTCAAATTCGAGAAAAAGCTGACATAATCAATTCCCCCTTACATGTTCCTGAAAATATGCCTAAAACGCTCAGAGGATAGAACCCCAGTTTTCTTAAACTTGCCGCGGGAAGTGAGTCGGCAAGTCGAGAGAGGAGAGAAAGACAATCAGAGAGTGAGAGCGGATCTCGGGAAGCCTTAGAAGAGAGAGAGAGAGACACATGACGGAGGGAGAGAAAAGAGAGGGAGAGAGAGAGAGAGAGAGAAATGAGTGTAATAATTTTTTTTTAATGTTATCTCGGTACTTAAGGATGCTTAGCTCGGCTGAAACCATCGACTATTTTTCTAAGCTTTACGAAACCGTCGACGATTTGACTACTTAAAAGGTCTTGGTTGTTTTAATCGTCGACGGTTTCCTGAGACTCCTTGAAACCGTCGACGGTTTGGCCCTATGCCAAACCAATTTCCTTCTTTTCTTTATCTTTTCTTTTCTTTTCTTTTCTTTTTTCTGGGTTCGGGTTCCTACACTCTAGGTACTATTGGCTTTCTACCAAACTAATTACTTTTGAATCATGTTTAAGTTTCAACACAAATAGTCAGATGGCAAGTCTTAAGACAATCAACCTTGATCACTTTCTCGATAGCAATGATACTTATCATGTCCTTCTATATTAAAGTTATAATGACTTGCCTATTTTACCATAATTTTTTTTTCTCAGATACATAAATATCATTCTTAATAATATCCCTAATACCAATATAGAAACATCAACCCGAACCCGTGGGTGCCGGGGATGCACCTGAGATACACAGCGGACACCTAAATAGTGGAAAAACATAGATTACATTCACAAAAAACAGTACTAGAGTTTTACTACAATCCCTAATATTTATGTAAATATAAATATATAACCTCCAAAAGACCAAAAGGGGAAGAAAAACTAGGATCATAATCCAAAAACCATTTGACCCTAGTTCAGTAACTCACCCTCCTACCGAGGTAGTATGAATTGCCTCTACTAACGCGGAGCTTGATCCGCCCATCTATCTGGATTCCTTGAAATGTTTTGTAAGTTGGGGTGAGACACCTCTCAGTAAGGGAAATAAACTAATATCAATTGTGTGGCAGTATGAGTATATTCGTACTATAATACATAAATAATACATAACACATGTCTGGATAAAAATTGGTGATATAATACTGGATAAAACATATATAATCATGATCATATTAAATCATACTGAATTTCAGTTATTATTATAAAATCATCTCTTATAACTGGTAGTACTGAAATATTACCCAAGATGGATAGTTAGCTAATGTCATGTATTACCCCCTATGACTGGGTTATGCAGCCCAAAGGCGGGACCTGATAATGGCTGGTCGACCATTGCCAAGTCAAATGTATATGTAAGTACGATGGGCCCGCCCCACCTTGGTCTAAACTGTCAAGGGGATATCTACAACACTACATTGAAGCCACATCGATTATCCATCTCCCACACTCTTTACTGGCAAGTGTGGTAGCACTAATTTGAACTGAACTGAATAGTTACGGTACCGAGTCCTGAATACTGATATAAACTAAACCATATGGGTTCTGATAACATATAGTATGCTTACATATATTGATTTAACATGAAACTAGATTGATAGCATCTTTCTGAATTCTGACAAATCATACATAATCACGGCCTTGCGTCGAATAACATACATAATTATGGCCTTGCGCCGGCTATCAATCATGGTCTTGTGCCGAGCATATTATAACAACTGGACTTTAATTTGTACTGTTTATCATAAAATTCTGAAATCATAATTTCCTATACTATTTATGGATTTCCTAAAAAAATGTTGTAAACATGCTTTTATTGAAAATCTGACATAACATAATATTCGTAAAATGATACTCATGCCACATAGTTTTAAATAGTATTAAAACTAAAAACCTAAGTTGAATACATTTTTGATTAAATATTTTAAAACCATTTTCCTGTTCAACAACAGTATTCCCAAATATTTTGATATAACATACATAATTATTGTAAATACATGCTGCCTTAAAATAATAAATTTTCATAAAAATAAACTTGAAATTAGGAATAGCTTCCCAAGAGGGGGGGTGAATTGGCTTTTAAAATTTTCTTTTAATTCCTTTTTAGATTTCTTAAACTTATTTTATTTCTTTTAACTAATTTGTGACTTATTTGTTTAATTTGTTAAGCACTCAAGAACTTAGTTTCTTTATTTAATCCTTAACCATACAAACATTCAATCATTCAACCAAACCAATCAACTATAATTAGAAAGCAAACAAACGAGCCAATACACAACACTTATGTAATATAAAAACTCAAAATGGTTGTTTGTTGATATTAGCCAAATTTGAACCAAACCCTGTAATGAATGAGAATTTATGCTTACTGATGTAAAGCCCTGTATAAATGAATCCAATCACTCTTTCTAAATATTTAGAATTCAAATAAACTCTTGGTAAATTTATCTTTGAGATGTTAACCAAATACCGTACTCTCGTATGGTTTTCGCAAGATATGATGTAACCAACGTACTCCCTGTTGATTTCCACAACCCAAATCAAAATTGGACTCTAAGTTTACTTGATTTCCAAATATGCGCAATACGTATAATTTAGATATTTAAAACATCTACACAGTTGTATATGAACTGAAAATAAAGAATAGGGAAAGAGAGAGTGAGACGGGGATTTTTACGAGGTTCGGCTTATACCCAGCCTACGTCCTCACCTTTGGTAAACCACCAAAGGATTCACTAAAACTGTTCCATTGACGGGTGGAAAAAAACCCTTACAAGCGATACCCCACGCTCAAACACTCCTTCACTAGGCTAGAGCCCGCCTCTCCAAACGATGTCCCCTCGTTCGGTCATTCCTTAATTAGGCTAGAGCTCGCCTCTCTAAGCAATGTCGCCTTACTTAGCCAACGATCCAAACGATCCTTGGAACGTCAAAGAGCTACAAGAAACACAAGATAAGATCTATGTACAAGTATACTCTCTCAAAGAGCAAATTAGTACAATTTCAGCACTATATACTTCAATGTAAAATATCAATATGAAATACAATGAAGCTTAAGTGTAGAATTCACCAATATCCTTCTTAGATAAGGATTAGCAGTACGAATTCAAAGAAGGAAGGATTAGCACTTTAGAATATCTCAACAAAAGAGATTTGCAATGAGTGAGGAAGAGAATTTTGGAAGAATAAAAGTGTTTTCAGCTTCTCAAAACAGATTTTTCAATTCTTGGATGTGTTTTGATTTGCAAAACCATGTATTTATAGGCTTTCAAACAAGTTTCCTTGTTGTTAAAGTTTCCTTGGAGAATTTCCCAAGTTGTTAGAAAATTTGGAGCTCAAACGGCTATAATTTAAAAAATTAGACTTTAAAAAATTTGCCCGTTGAACAGTTTTCAGATGCCTAAAGAGAGGGTTCAGACGTCTGAAGTGTCGAGTTTAGATGTCTGAAGTGCCGGGTTCAGACGTCTGAACAGCTATTGCCTATTTCAATTCTTTCCCAGAAAATCTTCAGACGTCTGAGGTCGTTCTATGTGTTGTTCAGACAGCTGAAGTTCCTCCTGTGAACAGTGTTCAAATGGCTGATAGCTATGATCCCGCTTCAGTATTTTAGCAATAACTTTTTCTGTATAACTCCAAATTAGGTGTTCTTGGTGTCAAAAGAAATCTAAGAGAAAATAATACAACTTTTATGTTGAACACATTTTAAAATAAAGAGTTTTTGATAGAGAAAAATTCACTTCAATGAAAATGTATAAAAACTGACAGCATTTGAAAAAACTCTTTTTGGTGCTTTTCATTCCAAAAATGATTCTAACCTTTTTAAAATAATTTTTAACCTTATAAAAATATTTTCCAAGTATTTTAAAAGGTATCTAAGTCCAAGAAGTTAACCTAAGAGTTTCAAAATATTTTAAACGATATTTTAAACATTAAAGCACTTACATGAGACTTCTAAGACATTAACATTCTAAACGCTCAAGTCTTCACGCTTGCTTTGGCCATTTCTTGGTCTTCAAGCTTTAATATTCTTTGAGCTCTCTCACTTTACTTTTCTTTGGCTCTTTTTACTTTAAACATTCCTTGGCTTTCAACAAATCATGCATGACCTCATATTCTTCAAGGTTTAATATATCATCTTTAAATCCATGCTTTGACTTATTTAAGCTTCATTTGATATTTGTGAGTACTTTCACCTTACTTTCTCATATGTGAGCCCTGAAATAACATTACTCACACAAATATGTTAAATTCCACTTGTTTGTTAGCATCAAAACAAGATAACAATATTTTAAGCCTTGTAAGGCCTACAAAACTAACTTAATTTATCCTCTTACCTGTCTACTGAGAAACCCAAAAATTTAATTAAATCTGCACCTGTGGTATTCCCAGCTCAACACCCTGAAATTCACATTTTACCCTAGTAAAACTTTAGTATTATTTCATCTACTACACCTCCTCAGTCCAGAAATACAAAATACCTTATAAAATTTAAAATAATTAACTTACTCAAATTTTGGGATGGTGCCGAAGTTGGCCCAACCAACGATCTACTTCAGCAGATATGAAGAGAATCTTTCCAGGGGTAGCGTGGCAGCTTCAGATCTTCGAACGGGCGTGAAATAAGGGTTAAATTTTAAACATTTAGATCCTTACCTCGATTTTAGAGAAAATCCCAAAAATCTTCAAAACGATGATCTGATCCGCTATAACTGAAGAGATTCTCCTTCTGATCCGCGCAGAAACTTCCAATCATCGAAATGAACAACGAAGAATCGTAAAGAGAGAGAGAGAGAGAGAGAGAGAGAGAGAGAGCTTGCCGGTTCCAGAGAGAGAGAGAGCTTTTGGGTTTTCTTACCCCTTAAGCAACAAAAAATGATATTTATAGAACCTTTGACCGAGTCAACTTCTTCGACGAAGCGGCGCCTTCGCTGACGAACTAGCCAGACTATTCGTGGACGAAGCTTTTCCCTCTTCGACGAATCCCATCAAGATATTTTCTTTGGTTCGTTTAGTATCTCTTCATCGACAACGCTTTGAATTTCAATGACAAAAAGCTGAAGGGACTTCGTCGATGAATATACTGTCCTTGTCGACGAACCCTGCTGAAATTCCCATTTTATCCTTTTCTTATCTATTTTCCTTATTTTACGGGTTTAGGTCTCTACAATTCATGCATTGTATTTCAGCGATACTTAAAAAAAAATTATATATATATATATATATATATATATATATATATACATATCCTTATTTTTTTTATTACATAGGAACTCCAGCCACCAATGAGCCCTTTGGACCCCCTGGTGCGACACCAAACCTATCAATCAACATCTTTCACCCCCAGGTCTCGCTGAGCAGGGTAAATTCCGGATGCGGACACGACTTCCGTGCATTAGTTGGACGTTCGGCCAACCCGACCCCCGGGACACATCTCCATTACCATCCACTATCACCGCTAGCTCACAGAGAACTCTCACCATCAACGGTTCTCGCTAGCTCACAGAGCGAACTCTCACTATCTACGGTCTCCACTGGGTCACAGAGTAAACTCTCACCATCCATAGGTACCGTTGGCTCCGTGAGTGTATATACTTGGAATTGAAACCCCGATACTCTATCTTACGTGCTGATGTCTTTCCAAATCCTCTTATTTCTTTTTCAATTATTATAAAATTATTAATGCATATGTTACATTTCCTAAAAACACACACTCATTCTAATCATTATAATATTTTCAAACACCTTGTAATTTTTTTTACCAAACATTCAAAATCAACTCTTCTTTTTAAACTCGTTTTTGACATGAGATCTAATAAGTTTTTTCAACAATATCAATTGACTCATTAATTTTTAAATGTTCATTTTAAAGTTAAAATTCCCTACAAAATGACCAAATTAAACTTTCATTATGACAATATTTGTCACATTTATGAGTCAACCTAATAAAAAATGTGAATCATAAATATGGAATTTAGAAACCTTACGCAACTCCGAGTAACGCCTTGATATTTTACAATAAATATAGAATTTAACAACATATCTTTATCAAAATATCAAAATATCAAAATAAATTATATATGTATTATGAATGACGACATAACAATAAAAGGACTCTTATTAATTTTAACCAAATATCAAAATTCACCTATTAAACAACATAGGGTGAATATAGTTTTTTTTTTTTGTTAAAGGAAAATTATAATGAACAAAACCACTTTTTCTCATACATCAAACAAATTTTTTAATGAACTCATCTCAATTCATCTAAAAAAGAAATGCTCAAAATGATAATATAATCTTTGATTTTCATCAATAATTCAAATATAATCTTTGGAAAATAATTCGTTTTCATCGAGGCATATATGCACATACATATACACAAAAACTTTGATTTTCATTAATAACTTCAAATATAATCTTTTTTTTTAAGAGCAAATTACTATTTAAATATTCAACACATCCAGCACACACACACATATAGCTGCTCTCACAAGGGCACGTCTCATATATATATATATTTATTCAAATTGGTTTTACTTTCCCCTATTCTCCAAAACAAGAGGAATTTGACCCCTTTTATTTTGTTGCAGAGAATAGAAAGATACCATCAAGCTAGCCCACATGCTTGAGTCATAATTAGTAATGGGTCATACATATATGGGTGTGTGTGTGTGTGTGTGTATTGGGGTGAAAGCTGGTGGGGGTTTTTTCTTAGTTTTTTCAAATTTAAATTTACTTTAATTAAAATTATTTGACAATAGTTTGGGTGAAACTTTATTTTTAAAATTGATGCGTTCAACAAAAAGTTAGATGGTCCAATGTTTTTTTAAATAAAAGACGCTGGATGGTTCAACGTCTTTTGTTCTGAGTGAGGGTCACCGCCTGTTGATGCGTGGCAGTTAAAAAATGCTATCCCAAGTAGTGTTTTTTGCTCACTTAAATAATTTCTCCCTCCTTCCTCTCTATTTGCAATTCGCAAAAGGGGTCGAGAGTGTAGAGAGTCGAGAGGGAGGGCACCGACTAATGTGAAGCAAATCTTGTAGGTGAACATTGGGTTTTGTACAATTTGAACGTCCTACCACGAAGTACAATCCGAACGTTGAGAAGGTAGTATATAAGGAACAAAAATGACGTATCTTTTCCTACATTAAGTTGTTTAAAGCTAGTTTTTTTGTTTGCAATTTGAGCTGAGATTCTGAAATTTGAATTGAAATTTGTATTAGTTTTTAGTAAAAATTAGTATTTTATATCTTGAATTTGATTATATTGAATTCAATTTGATGATTTGAATCATCCTTTTGGAACCCCCAAATTGAGGTTAGGGGATTTTTTTTTCATGTTTGAATTTTTTTTTGTATAAATGGTGAATGCATATTAAATTTATTTGAATAAATGATGAATGCATATGAAATTTTGTGTTTGATAGCATGAAATTATATCATATGATTTGTATTTTTTTTTATCTTTTATTTGAATAAATGATGAATGCATATGAAATTTTGATATTTTATGTTTGTTTTTATTTTGGATTTTTAATTTTTGTGTGAGAAGAATCAAGATTTATGCTTGTTAGATGTTATGTTTTAATATTCAAAATTGATTTTTTGTGTTAAATTATTTAATTTTATACAAAAGTGTTAAGTATAATTGAAATAAAATGAAAAATTAATTATAAAATAGTTAAAATAAAAATATTAAACAATATGTTTGTATGTGTTTTGAATTTTTAAATTTTGTGATCTAATTTGTAAGAAGAATCAAAATTTATTCAAAAAAATTGATTAATTAAATTGGTTATGGAAAACATCTTCCACTTCTCATTTATTAGTTTTTCAAAGACTTATAAAATTTTCTTGGCTTATTTTTTAGTTTTTTAAGATTTGCCTTGAAAAATAAAAGATATAAAAATTGTTTAAATGTGTAAAATAGTTTGCTATTTTCTTTATAGATTTCGAAGTAATTCAATTTTTTTTTTCAATTTTTAGGTAATATAGTTTTAAAAAAATTAATTTTTAATTTTTATTAATAATAGAGCATGAATTTTAAGACTTAGTTTGATGGAGGATGATTTTAGGGATGCTCTTTTAGGGTTTCCTTTAAATAAGTTTACCTCATGCCATCTCATTCTTTGGGTTATTTCTCTTGTTCCCAATACTACGCACTCTTTCTCATCCTACAAGAACAAATTAATCATATGTTCTTGAATTTTACTTATGAAGTATTTTGTTTGAAGGTCGATCTCAACAAAGTTGACGAAAAATAGTTTTCAAAAGTGCAGGAGTTGGAGTTTGTGGACTGCATTTTGGAAAAGGGGTAAAATACCCTAGATTCCACTCAAATGGTGACATTATGTGCGATCTCTTGCTTATCTCGTGCCACTAATAAGATATTACCTCCTAATTTGAATAAAATAGGAGAAAACTTATTTCAATAATTAAATACGCTATTGTTGACAAAAAAAAAAAAAAAGGAAGATCGGCTCGCGCATGCATGAGTCATGCAAAAAATACTATTTGGAGTAGTGTTTTTTAATTAAAAATGCTATTTGGTATAGCGTCTTTTATTAAAAGACATTGGATGATACAACATCTTTTCTTTAAAAAATGTTAGACCATCTAACATTTTTTTGAACGCATTAATTTTGAAAATAAAGTTTCATTCGTACGGTTGTCAAATAATTTTAATTAAAATAAATTTAAATATGGAAAAAAAAAGGGGAAAAAGCAGCTTCTTTGGTCGGTGAAATTAGGGTAGGTAGGTAGCCACAGCTAGGTTACGTATACGCAGTCATGGAAGCCTCTGGCCATTGATAGATGTTTGCATTTATTATTGAGGGCTCATCACCACCCCGCTTCTGCAAACCCTACAGAGCTCTTGGCTGAGAATTATACATGACTGAATATAATTTAATGCAATTCATGAATTCATGTAAATAATCGACCCACCGACGGAATCGGTCGAAACAAACCCAAACGGTGACATTTAATATTGTTCATACCTATGATTACGATGAAGATTCAAGAATCTCATCTCTTGGGCGCGGCAGCTGGCCTGCATGGCATGGGTCTGGGTCTCGGTGGTACGACCTTGAACATGAATTTATATTCGATATTATTAATATTGATGGAGTCCAAACTTAGGCAGCAGTACCCCTGTACTATATTACTGTAGTGCGCATGCATGGGAATGGAGGAAGGAGGGTGACCCTTATCTTCTCATCTTAATTTGCATGCCAACGTCTTGATGGCCTGGTCTCTCTCAATCAATTTTACATAAACTTGATTTCCTGGGCATTTAATTTAATGTTGCTCTAATGGCTGGTAGGAAAAAATTATCCCGTTTGGCTTGCAGAATTAAGCTTGGAATGTAATGTGGTTTACGGAATTAAGGATTATAATCGCTACGAATTCGGGAATCGTGATTCTATCTAGACGGGTTGGAATCGATTGATTTTTATATTATGGAATCGGACTTATTTATAAGAAAAAAAATTTTAAAAATAACAATAAATACAAATAATGTTAATTATTATTACTATTGTGTTAAAAATAATAACAACTAGTAATAATTGCACAAACAATAATATTTATTATAATAAAAATAGTAATAATAACAACGACAACAATATTAATAATAAAAAAGGCCAAAATAATAATAATAATTATTATTTTAAGGATAATAATAAAAATTAACAACTAATAATAATTATAATAAAAATAATATTTATTATTTTAAAATAATAATAATGACAAGAACAATGATAATAAAAAGTTCAAAACATAATTATTATTTTAAGGATAATTATTGTAAAAAATAATAATAAATAGTTATAAAAACAATAAAAAATAATAATTATACTAATAATAATCACTATTATGAAAATAATAATCAAACAAAAACAACAACAAATAATACTAATTTTATTATAATAATAAACACAATAACAACTAATAATAATTAAGGGAATGGAAGCTCTTTCGCAAATGATCACTAAAGGTTTGGCCAAAGATTTGTTGAAGGGAGTTAATATTCACAATCTGTCACATTCCATCACTTTATCACATCTCTTAATTGCCTATGACACTTTGATTTTTTGCAGCAACTCTTCCTCTAAATTCAGGAACTTAAGGGTCATCTTGCTTTGTTTTGAGGCAATCGCTAGGATTAAAAGTTAATCTTTCCAAGAGTCGTATCTTCCCAATTGGAGCCTCTGAAGGTGCAGAGGAAAAGTGATTGAACCATAATATTGCAATTATTTTGTATGATAATTCACATTAATCACAGTTTTACTCACTTTTAATTGATGAAATTAGGTCGTGAAGAGAAAAAACGTGTTTAAATTCGGTTCTTAAGAAATCACTATGTTTTCCCTTTATTAGTTGTGTTCTTAAGGTTTGATTTGGTTATAAAATGTTTGATACTTGCGTAATCTTGAAACACAGTTTAATGCTTAAATTATCAATATATTTTACTTTATTTCCTAAAACATGATTTACTATTTGATTTTTCTATTCAGGTTAAAATGGCAATAGAAACTCATTCCAAGCCCAAATAGTACGGGCTCTCGCAACATTTCAGGAACTTGTGGGGCTCTCGCCGCATTTTAGGAACTTTAGGGGCTCTCACAGCATTTCAGGAACTTGAGGGGCCGTTGCAGCATTTTAGGAAATTGGAGATTCTTTTCCCCTGCGCATGTGCCAATTCGTTGGGGAACTTTGCAGCTGGAGTAAGAATTTGAGGGGACGCATGTGCAATCCGTTGGCGGGAGATTCGATTGGGAGAAGGAAAGAAAAGGAGAACCCAACAGCAATTTCAATTGGATTGGGCTGTTCATACACTCCTTGAGCCGAGCTCCAGTGCCCACTTCTTCTTCTTCTTCCTCCATTCTTCCAATTTTGCTTTCAATTTCCAGTTCAATTTCAAGGTGCATATAAGGTATTTGAAAAAATGTCTTTTAGAGCATAAGCATTATACTTTTTCTATTTATTGTTGGAAATATATATGTCGATTAGATGATGTTGATGATTATAATTTAACTTATTGAGCAAAGATAACCATAATTCATTGAACATACGTGCTCAAATTCCTCCATTTTAGGGGAAAAAGTAATGTTAGTGTCAAGGGCATTAGAGCATAAATACTAACTAGTTACGTAACTGGGTTCCGCTTCTGACTTGTGTTTGTAAACACATTGCATTAAAATTATTTTAATTTATTGAGTACATATTTTATCAATCTCATACAAAAGAAGAATGAAGCATCTTTGGGTTATGCCCAAAAATCCCGTTTCACTATAAATAATTTTTTAATTAATCATAGTGCTTAATAATCCTTTACTTTTTATAGTTAAATTTGGAACTTAAACAAATTGTTTCCTGGGGAAATGACTTAGGGACTCCCCTAATATTACTTGGTGACACTCTTATATTTGGGAGTTATTCTCTAAGGTTTTTAGAGTGAGTCAAGAAGGTAAAAATCCTCAATTGCAATTTGGGTTCCTTTCCCACTTTGAACTTGGGACATCCCATAGGAGTCAAGTCGAGCTCTTGCCATATCTAGGATCTGATTGTGAAAAAAATGGAGCGGAAGCTGGTAACATGGAATTCAAAGTTCCTTTATATAGGAGGTATACTAATCCTTATTAATTCTATTTTATCCAGTCAACCCACATATTACATGTCTATTTTTTCCATGCCAAAGAAGGTTGCATAGGTCCTAGAGAGGATGCAAAGAAACTTCCTCTAGAAAGGAATTGAAATTCAAATACCCCCTAGCTAAGTGGAGTTTAGTGACTCAACCCAAAAACCAAGGCGGATTGGGAATTAAACATTTGGAGACTATGAGCAAAGCTCTTTTGGTCAAATGGATATAGCGGTTTAGTAGGGAAGATCAGGGGCTTTGGAAATCAGTGATTTGCATTAAGTATAGGTATAAGGCTTTTGACTAGTATCCATCAAGGCACTCAAGCTATCTTGGGTGGAGTTTATGAAAAAAATTCATTAAACTAAAGCCAAACATCTGGGAATACATGAAGATCAATGTTGGAGATGGAAGCAAAACAAAGTTTTGTTTAGACAAATGGGCTACAAAAGCCACTTTTCAAGATCTTTACCCAAATATTTTTACATTGGGTAGACGAAAGGATGTAAAGTGGCAGAAATATTAAGCTTCCCCAACAACAGGCCTTTCTAGGACTTATCCTTTAATAGGCGGGTTAGAGGCAAGGAGATTAACCAAGTAATCGAGTTGCTCAATCTGGTTTACGATTCAACAGTCAGCAGGGGGGATTTCATCTCATGCTCGTGGGATCTTTCCAGCTCCCAACCTTTCATGGTGGCTAGCTTGTACAAACATCTTTCTCATAAGGACACTCATAATAACCTAAGTCTGCTCTTCAATCTTTTGTCGAACACTTTAATCCCCTCAAAGGTTAGTGTTTTCTGCTGGCTGGAGATTAATAACTGAATTCTGACAGCTGATAACCTGCAAAAAGGAGGCTAGAGGTTGGCCTCAATATGCACTTTTTGCAAAGAGAAAAGCGAAGGGGTCAATCATCTCTTCCTCCACTGCCACTTCAGCAGACAAATTTGGGTTTTTGTTTGCCAAAGCCTGTTTAATCATATAGTCATGCCAAATACTTGCCTTTCAAAATTCTCTACATGGAGTTTCTCTAAACTTAAGGGGTTAATTAGAAGATTGAATGCAGCAATCCCGAAACTATTTGTTGGGAGATATGGAAGGAGAGTAATAGGAGAATCTTTAGGGAGAAATATTCCACTGTCTCAATTATGTATGATAGATGTTTATCAAATTTGTTCCATGAAACTAGGTCTAATACCTCTCTGTCTAATCTAGATTGGGAAGAGTTCTCTTGTATTTTTTTCGAGTTGGTTGAGAGGGTGATTCTTGCCCTCTTCCATTCTAGCTCCTCTTTTCTCTTTCTTGTTTTCCTTTTCAGAAGTTTCAAGTCGCTTGCTT
This sequence comes from Malania oleifera, assembly GCF_029873635.1. Classification (NCBI taxonomy): domain Eukaryota; kingdom Viridiplantae; phylum Streptophyta; class Magnoliopsida; order Santalales; family Ximeniaceae; genus Malania; species Malania oleifera. The sequence goes on from NC_080417.1 coordinate 122,957,903, forward strand.
GTCTCTTCCCCTCTAATGAAGTTACCTTTTAAAAAACAACTAATAATAATTAAAATAACAAGAATAACAACTAATAATAGGTGTCAACGTTGAACGCCTTGAACTTAGCTCGTGACACTCCCCCACTTATGCGGTCGACGTCCTCGTAGACTTTGGCGGTAGGTACACTTCATGTGACGACCTTCCTAATTTCCACCATTATTTTTTTTAAATTAAATATATTATCACATATCTCATATCCCAGCTCAACAGATCAGAATCCACCTGGGCTCGTGGGTACCAGGGATACATCAGAACACAAACGGAAGCTTAAGTAGTAGGAAACATACAACCACAATATAATAAATACAGAAACATCCATCACATTACCATAACTAATAGAGTCACTATAACCACTGTATTTCCATATATACAACCCAAAAATGAGATCTAGGAATATTTCTCACAAAATCTAACTGTCCCTACAAAACTTTTCCTCCTAAGGGGCAGATCTATCATATTTACCTGCTCTCCTATCGTGGCTCCTGAAAAGTTAATAAAATTTAGGAGTGAGACACCTTTTAGTAAGGGAAATAAACTAATACCAGTGTGTGGCAATATGAGTAATCTGTGTTCTACATATACCATACATAATATATATACAGTAACTATTTCGTCAAATCTGGGAAAACATATATATATATATATATATATATATATATATCAAATCATGACAGAACATAATGCATTTTCATAAACAAACCTCATCTCATATAATAATAATAACATAAAACATTCCTGGTAGGTTAACTGGTTGTTGTCATGTATTACCCCCACATGACTGGGTTGTGTGGCCCGAACGCGGGACCTGATAATGGTTGGCCGACCATTGCCAAGTCAACAGTACATTTTGTAAGTCCGATCGGTCTGCCTGACTTGGTCCGTACACTAGGGGTGATCACACACTTCTTAAAAACCACATCGACCATCCAATCTCACACTACTCTGTACAGTGGTGTTAACACAAATATCATGATCACGAGGACCATGGACGCATAGCAACGGTACCGTGTAAGTGCTAGCATAGACCAAGCCAATTAGGTTCTGATATCATATAACATATATTGAAACTATGATACATGGATATTTCATATAATTAATTTTCACATCAATCATATCATTTCACATATATACGTATATCATGAAAATCATTGGTCCGTACGCCGATATTACACATTTTACCATAGCTTGGCCCGTACACCGGCAAATTATAGCACAACCTGTACGTTGGCAAATCACATCATAGCACGGCCCGTACGCCAACAAACATATCATAACATAGCCCATACATTGGCAAATCACATCATAGCACGGATCGTACACCGGCAAACATATCATAGCACAGTCCGTACGCTGGCAAATCACATCATAGCACGGCCTGTACGTCGGCAAACATATATAAAAATCTCAGCCCGTATGCTGATTTTCCCATCATAAAAATCCATATCATAATCCCATTCCAGAAAACAGTATTTCATAACATTTTTATACTCATGCCAGACTAACAGATTTTTCACATATTCAACATACCATCATTTTAACTGTATTTCCCAAATATAAATCATATATGAATATATTCATTTCCCTGAAATCAAATTCTAAAATAATATACATACATTTTCCATAAAATACTAGCTTAGTTTATCTCCTTACCTGACTACTAAGAAAGCCCCCAAAACAATCTAGTTTAACTCTCGTAGGATTTCCTAACCAATACCCTGAAAATGAAAACCACCAGTATCAAACTTCAGTATTTCCACGTGTATATCATTTCCTATAACTATCACAAGACCCAATTTGGCTTAAAAAGCCTTACCTCAACTTTGGGATGATTTTCAACTTGCTTTCTCCGACGATCCACTCTAGCAGATTTGGAGAGAACTTCCCTAGGAGCGTCATGGCAACTTCAAACTATCGATCCGACGTAAATTTAGCCCGAAATCAAAGAGAGAGAGAGAGAGAGAGAGAGAGAGAGAGAGAGAGAGAGAGAGAGAGAGAACCGAAGGGAGGAGAGAGAGGGAGAAGTTAGCTTAATAAGGAAGATAAAAATTGGATTTTTCATATTTATAGAACAGGGGAATTCGTCGACGAGCCACGTCATTCGTCGATGAATCCTTCAATAATCTCGTTGACAAAATTCAGTCTTCGTCGACGAAATGCAGTCGGCTCAAATCCTCTCTCGATATTTCTTCGTCAATGAATTTTCAAATCCAGTCTTCGTCGACGAATTTTCTTAAGCCCTCGTTGACGAATACAGGGGATTCATCGACGAAGCCCTGATGATTCCCCTCGATGATTCCTTCCAAAGTGCAATGTTGTCGACGAAGTCAACCTCCTTCTTCTGTTACTATTTTCCATTCCCTTTCCTCTTTATTATTTAAATGTCATTATTATTCGGGTCATTACACTTTAAGTTTGTCCACGAACAATTGAATATCTTTCTAAAAAATCCAGCTGATTTCTTTGTCATCAAGGCATTTCCACTTCAATAGGAACTTCTGTTGCTTTTTCCTTGAAGGTATGAACTTTTTGTTTGCAAGGATATCTTCAATTTCATGTCAGTTAGGTGGCACTATCTTCAGCTTTACTTTGCCTTTTATATGTTTAAAAGGTCAAAACAATAATTATTATCATTTTAAGAATAATAATTATTATAAAAATAATAAAAAATAAAACTAATAATAATTATAATAAAAAAAATATTTATTACGATAAAAATAATGATAGAAAAGAGGAAACTACTAATAATAATAAAAAATTTATTATTATTTTAAGGATAGTAATTAGTATAAAAAATAATAATAACAATAAAAAAAATATTAATACTAATAAAAATACTCTTATAAAATAAACAAATGATAATACAAAATTAAATAATTATGTATTAGGGATTTTTATTTTAAAAAAATGGCTTATTTTTTATTTCATTATAGAATTAAGTCATTGAAGAATACCAAATGAAGGAAAGAAATTGGAACTGGATTGTTACAGCCATTCCATGTTACTAATCAAATGAAGTAATTGCATTTCAAAAGCAATTCCATTCCTACCATAATTCCATTCCTCACTTGATTCCTTTCATGTTTCAATTTCATTATGGAAACCAAATGGGGTTTAGGAGGTTTGGTTAATTTGCACCATAGTAATAAGAATGTTTTCAATATTTTTGTAAATTTAATTTTTGAGGAGACATTTTTCATTTTGTGTTTTTGTCCTTAGGAAAATATTTTTATTTGATTTGCGGTGAAATATTTTCCTGTAAGAATGAACATGTGAATGTTTGGCTCAGTAGAAGGATCTCGAAAAGCATTTCAAGAAGATGTAGGAGTACTATTATATGCCCATAGACACCCTATTCTGTCTGAGACTTATATAACACAAAATTGGATAAAATTTACTAATGCATTAAAATGAAAAAATACAAGAAAAAATGGAGAAAAAAAATGAATACATGGAAAAAAAATAAAAAAAAATTGAATATATCAAAAAATAAAAAATAAAATAGAAAATGAAGTAAAGTGGGCCAACATCTTCATCTTTAAACTTGCAAGCACAAAAGGAAAAAATAGAAATTAGGCATGTGGGAATTTATATAAGTAACATGTGGCTGCAGAAGTCATAGTTTAATACAAACATAAATTGATCAATTCAATTTAATTTTGATTGATGGATCAGTTAAATTCTGATTAATCAAATCAGAATTGATTGAATTGATCCCCTAAATCTATAAGTAGAAAACTTTAGAAGGACAAGGATACAAACACAGAGGCTGGCAGATATAAAGAAACAGAAATGGAATAAAGGAATTGCATCATTGAAAAATTGGGAAAAAGTTGTGAGAAGAGAAGCTGAGAGTTTTGAGTGATTAAGATCAGAAGGTGAAGAGAAGTAGAAAAGAAAAAGGTATTGGATTGCAGAAGTTTTACAGAAAAGGATTTTAAAGGCTCAGGCAAAAGGAAGAGAAGATTGCAAAGTGGAGAATTTAGGAACAGAGGTTGGTATACTTGTTCATTTTGTGCTTAATTTTTAATCCAATTTCTAGAAATGTTGAATTTTAATTCTATAATTAGAGTATAAATTCAAATAGAACAAGAATCAATAATTTCCTAAACATACCAAAAAGAATTCAGGTATATGATCCCAATTCAGAATATCTAAACTCGGGTGTTGAATTGGATCTGAGACGAAAACTCAGGTCAACTTTACCCACGTCCAAGTAAATTGACCCAAATGTTAACCAAGATCTGATTACCCAAAATACAAATACCCATACCTGAATACTCCTAGATCCTACCTAAAAGACTTGGGTCAACTTGACGCGGGTCTAGGTCCAATAGCCCAAGTTAGATTTGGAAAAATGGATAAAAATCCGTTAATCCGATCCACATCCAACCCATTTTAACCGACTTATAATCAACCACTTGCTAAATGAGTCGAATATGGTTTTCCATTTTCATATCCGCTTTCTTAGTAGGTCGGGTCGGGTTTATCCGGCGGATATCCGCCAATCCGCTTAAAAGTCCATTACTAATTAACCTATAATGGTCCAACTGCCCATAGCCCACAACCCAAGTATGGAGAGCCTAGTGCGGTAGTGCACACACGGCCCACGTTACACAAATGACCCAGTAGCCCACACGGCCACAGGGCCATTGCCCATAGTCCGTCAATCCCTCCTTCCCACTCCCAGGCCAGCCTAGTCCCAAATCTCAAATCCTATTAGGGTTTCATTGATTCAAAGTTCAAACTTTCAATTCCAGCTACGCAACCACATCCCACGACGACGACGACTCCCACTACTACTGCCATAGCCGACTGCCACCCACGGCCACGAGCCACGATTCTCTCACCCAGTCTTCCCTTGCAGTCTTGCCCAATCACTCACCCATTTGGCCCTCTCCAGCTATCATGAAACTGCTGGTATTGTCCTCCATGCGGTAACAATTTATTTAGTTTGCCCGCTACCCCTCTTACCTTCCCAGTTCTTTCCGTCCTTCCAAAATAATTTCCAATCTCCTTTCTCCAAGTTTTCCCAAATATTTGCAACAGTGGCGCTTCTTTCTAAAATGTTTGTTCTATCTCCAGGCCCTTGCTTTCAAGCCCTTTGCAGGTATTTTCTTCTCTTACTCTCCTCCTCCTTCAGTTTGTAGGGTTTAACGAATGTCTCTGTTTCAATTTTGATTTTTTCTTAGGATGAGGCGTGGGAGAGCTGTTATTAACCTACAACATATGGAAGGTTGTAGAATTTTGATTGGATACTCATTGTAGAGTACAGGCCCAGCGAAACCCTCACCAAACACCTATTCATCCTTTCCATTTTTCTGACCTAATCCCTCCTTAAAAGCATTGCAAATTGCAGGTAATTTTCATTATTAATACTCTTTTCCTTCTTCTTCTTATGTCTAATACGGTCCATCTTCATTTGAATGATTTAAATAAATCTTTCAAACTTGTGGTCTATCTTCATTTGGCAGATTAATTTAATTAAATCTTCAAACTTATCTTGATGTTTAAACAACCAAAGGGTTGCCTTTTATGACTTAATTTTATTTCAACTGGCTGTAATCATCTACTCTATATTTCTAATTTATAAAATGACAAGTTGTTGTGTGAAGTGCACAAATGCATGGTGGTGGACTCAAAAAGAAAGTGCGTGATAACCTCAGTGGGATTAATCTAAATTATAATAATTAATTATTTTTACAAGAAAACCATTCTTAGTAGTTATTTTACTAGAAATAATGAAAGTTAAGTGCAATAAGTCCCAAATATTGTTGGTGATATGCATGAGATGCTATATGAGGTCTTTCAAATGCATAGCCACAATTAGAATGAATTTGAAGGCTCACCTAGAGAAGAGACTACTAGCCGAGAACCTACACAGGGCCGAATGAGGATGTCAAAAAGTTTTATGACTTGCTAAAGGATCTGGATAAAACTTTGTGTACTAGTGGATTGAACCTAGGCATTTAAAATGATAGGAACAGTCATCCATCTTACCTAGCAATTCAATTTAGATTTTTGATAGACTCACACAAGTCACACAGTTTGAGTTTCTATTTTGAGTTGGATTGAAACTAATTTATTATGTTTTAATGCTTACAATTTTACTTACATGAATCTGGAGTTGTTAATTAGTATAAACGATTGAATGATTAAAATAATTACTAAAAAATTTAATACACAAACTAATCGCGAGTTGTCGTATACAATTTAAATTATTATGACATAAAATAAATTATTAATAAAATTATATTTGAAAATGGCAGATTATCCGCCCATCCGCCATGAATTATCCGACCCGAAACTGCCTAATCCGCCACTTAAACGAGTCGAATATGAATTATGATTTCTCCACCCGATAATCCGCCTTATCCGCCACGGATTATCCGATCCGATCCGCTTTGCCAGGTCTAGCCCAAGTCTAACCCAATCCACTCAAGCCCAATCTCTAAAAGCCCATCTAAAATCATATCCAATTCCCTAAACTAAGCTCAGCCTAGCCCAATTAACACAACCTAATTGTCCCTAGAATTTGGCCCAAAACTAGCTCAGGCCCAAAAACTAAAGCCCAACCTACCTAGGCCTGATCCTAAACCTACCCATGCTACTCGCCCAATTCAACCATAGCCAGAGCCCAACTCCCATGACCAATTAACCAAGACTAGCCCAAACCTAGTCCAAATTACACTAGGCCCAACTTACCTGAGCCTAACTAACCTAACCCAGCTAACCTAAGCTAACTCTAACCTTCACTAAACCCTAACCTTACCCCAAACTTCTTCTAGAACCTAACCTAAGTTAGAACCCAAGTCAATCAACCCCCAATCCCTTGTTTGGATTGCAAGAAAATGCGAGAAAACCTTAAGAAATTTCATGCAATTTAAAAAAAAAAAAAACAATTTAGAATGAAAATAGATTGATTTCTCACATTTGATAAAATCCAAGCCTTGATCTGAAGAGCAAGGCAAAGAGTTTGAAGATCTTTACTCTTGTCAGTTTTGTTCCATTTGCAAAAGAAAAAGGGAGAGAGGCTAGAGAGAGATTCGAGAAGAAGAGAGAAAGAGAAAACAAAAATCAAAAGAGGGGGGGGGGAGATCTTACCCTGGCTCCATTGTGCGTGGCAAGGGCCACCAGAGGAGATGATGACCATACATGCCAACAGTTGAGAGATAGAAAAAAGAGACTAAATGTAGAAGCAGAGAGGAGAGAAGATGGAGAGGTCTGCGCGAAAGAAAGGAAGAAAGAAATGCAGAAGCACAGAGAGAGAGAGAGAGAGAGAGAGAGAGAGAGAGAGAGAGGAATAAAATGGAGTTTTTATATATACAAGTGGGATGGTGACAAATGGCACACTTGGGATCGCACGTTTGGGGAGCGGCGTGGCATAATCTGGCCTAACCGTTCAATTTATGTTTTCTTTAGTTGACTGGATTACTACCACTTCAACGATCCGTGTTAAAACTCCCAGGATCAACTAGGACTTGCCACATGGTAGGTGATGTCATGCCGATGTCACCATACTGCATAAAATCTAAAAAAATAACAATAATAAAAAAAATTTGTAAACAGTGCCACGTGTAGCCATGGCTGGCTAACATGTAGCCACTCTTCCCTAACCTAGTCAACCTCAGTCTGACCCAAGTTAACTTGAGTTGACCTGTTGATCCAATTCAGATTGGCTAAACCATTTTGACTCGGCTGAACCGTCGGTTCATTTATTCAATTTTAAAATTAATTTTTAATTTCTAAAAATTAGAAAAATTGTAAAAAAAAAAAATTAGAAAAAATATTCAAAAATTCAAGAAAAATAAAATAAAAATTATTTGAGCTATTTTGACATACATGATAAAAAAATGAAAAAATGAAAAAAAATAAAATGAAGGAAAAAATCTTTAAAATTTTGAGAAAACTATAGAAAAAAATATTAGAAAATTTTTAGAAAATTTCTAAAAAAATTTGAAAAAATCTAAAAATATTTTAATGACTCTTTTTGATAAAATTTGATGAATTTTTTTTAATTATATATATATATATATATATAATAATGCAAACTTTGTTGATATGCCCTCACTTTTGGCGAAGGAATACCGTGATTACAAGACAAAGATTGGGGGATTATAGATAAATAAATTAAAGCCCTCCCAAAAACAACACCAACAACCAACCAAACCAAGACCACAAATCCAAACAATGCTAAATAAGAAACAAATCTAAATAGGCCTAAAAAGAAAAAACCATAAACAAATCTAAACCCACCAAACAAAAATCGAGAGGTTAAACTAATGACAAAAGGAAGTGATACCCAACCTATCCATCTAAAGGATACATTTCAAAAAATGTGGTAAAAGATGTTTTTCGTAGATGACATTGTTTCCCATTTCTCATTCTCTAGTGAGAACATCAGCCGCATTATTGCCTTCCTTATATTGATGGATCACCATGAAGCTCACTCCTTCTAACTCCGTTACAAGGTCCTCCCAAAAATCTCAAAGATACCACAAGGTACATCGACCTTTCCGAAGTCAATCAACAACAATTCGCGAGTCACTTTCAATAATCACATTAAAATAATGAAGTCGTTTGCATAAACGAATTCCTTCCAAAATTGTTTTTAATTCCACACTATTGTCCGTACCATTGCCAAAATAGCTTAAAAAAATCGCTTTCACCATGCCATGACAGTCCCGAATAATTCCTCCACCTCCTGAAGTACCCAGATTGCCCCTACAGCTCCCATCACAATTAAGTTTTATCCACTCTGCTGGGAGTTTAACCCACGAAATAATTTTTCCAAGCCTAGCGCAAACTCCCTGATGCTAAATTTAAAATTCCTTCAAAATCTTAATGTCCGACATCTTCAATTTTTGAAAAGAATTAGAGCTCTTAGCTAAAGAACTAACCTAGTATCGAACACTTCTCCACATCTGATCCGCACTTTGATAAACTCCTTGCATTCGCGCTTTGCATCTTCGATTCCAGAGGCACCACGTAATCAAACACGGAATCAGTCTGATTAAAATACCTTTAATAGATGATTTTTAAGCATAGTAGAACCAGTTTGCAATTCTATTTTTCCAGGGAAGGAACCGCTAGAAAGGAATCCCCAACACCACACTAGCCCGATGCCAAACCTCTGAAGCCAACTCACCTAAAGAAAGAATGTGATTAGTTTTTTCCTGACTTCTCTGCACGCAGCAATCACATGTCGAAGCCATCAATATTCCTTTGGCCTGAATTCTATCATCTACTGCCAAGCATCTGAACTAGGATTTTCATAAACACATTGAGATTCTTCTAGGCAATAAAGAATGCCAAAACCAGTCATTCAACTCAAAATTATCACTTCTACTCCTTACTGCTTCCCATGCTGTTTTTGTAGAGAAATTACTGTCATGCCTTTTATGCTGTTTTTGTAGAGAAATTACTATCAGGGGCAGGCTTCCAGATGAATATATCCTAACCACTTTTACAAGCTGGCACATTATGCAAGATTTTCATTGTTCTGTCAGCCCCAACCAATTCCAGTAATAAATCAGAGTTCCAGATGTTATTCAGCCTGCAATCCATAATACACAACTTCTTGTTCAAAATATCCTCAGTGTGCACAGCTAACGGGCCTGATGTAAGCCACCTATCAAACCAAAAAGAAGAGTTCCCACCCCTCACCTTAACATTATCCATAACTTTCGGAATGGTGGCCATCATTGATCTCCAAAATCGAGAGTCATTTGGTCTCCCCTTCCTTATTAATAAATGATAATTTCTACAATATTTAGTCCTGAAAAAATCTAACCATATATTGTTAGAAGTAAGCAATCTGAAGGCAAATTTCATGAGAAGAGATTTCTGAACTTCTTTAAAATCTCTTAAGCCCATACCCCTTTCCGAGGTAAGTTTACAAAATTTCTCCTAAGAGCGCTAATGAATCTTCCTTTTACCTTTCACATCTACCTATAAAAAATTAGTAAGAAGAGAGTTGATGCTAGAAAATGTGACCTGCGAAACATTAATAACCGACATCAAATGTATAGGCATGTTATACAACACATGTCTTAATAAAATCAATCTTCCACCTTGCGAGAGCAACTTAAATTTTCATCTTGCAAGTTTCTTCTTAATCTTCTCCATAAGAGGCTCCCAGATCCTGGAGGACAATTTTTCAAAAACCAAAGGTGCACCCAAATACGTAACTGGAAAATTACCTTTCATGAAACCCGTGATTTTCAATAAACTACGTTTTCGAGCAGGAGTAATTTATTTCGAAAGGAATAACGTTGACTTTGTCTTACTGATTTTTTGATCCGAGCATTTCTCATACATCTCTAGAGTGTAAACCAAATTTCTAATAGACCTCTACCCACAATTTGCAAAAATAAGAATATCATACGCATAAATCAAATGCAAAACCAAAGGGGCGTCAATTGGATAATTAAATTATCCAATACGACCTGTCTCATTTTTCCTAAGCAAGCTTGTCCAAACCTCCTTCATTATGATGAATAAATAAAGAGAAAGTGGATCCCCTTGTTGCAAGCCTCTAGTCGATTGAAAAAACCCTTTAAAGGTTCCGTTCATCATAATGAAAAATCACAGGGACTCCACACAATTTTTTATAAGCTGGAAAAACCACTCAGAGAAGCCAGCAGCCTTAAAAACCTCCAGAAGAAAATTTCAGTTCACTCTGTCATAAGCCTTAACCATATCAAGTTTTACCATCACATTGCCGCTAGCCATTTTTTTGTGCAAAGAATGAACCATTTCCTGTGTAAGCGTAATATTCTCAAAAATACTACTCCCACGAATAAAAGCGTCTTGTTCATGCGAGACCAACTCATCAACAACCTCAGTTAGTCTAAAAACAATAATCTTGGAAAAAAATTTGTAAGCCACAAAGCATAAACTAATAGGTCGGAATTTATCAAAGCTAGAAGGATTGTCTACCTTTAGAATTAAAATAATAAATGAAGAGGAAAAGAACCTGGAAAGAGGAGTGTCCTAAAGAAAATTCTTTACCGCATCCAAGACATCTTTTTTTACAATGTCCTAGCAAGATATATAAAATTCAAAGCCAAATCCATATGATCTCAGACTACTTTCTTTGGAAATAGAGAACAATGCTCTTTTAACTTCTTCTTCCATTGATTTAGCATAGAGAAAATTATTATCAACACTTGAAATTCACCTTTGAATTAACTCGGAGAGATCACAAGGTTCAACCACTGAAAACTCTGAAAGAAAATTTTGAAAAAAGTAGCAGCTTCATTATGTATTACTTCCGCACCATCCAATATCCTCCCATCATTTAGAACCATACAGTTTATACGATCCTTATTCCACCTCTGATTGATTACTGAATGGAAGAATTTAGAGTTTTGATCCCCCTCAATCAATCATTTTTTTTTCCGCAATTTGTCCTAAGAAAGATGCTTCCCCATTTTCCCACACCTAAATCTCCAACATAGTAGTCAAGTAATCGGCTTCGACCTCCTTAGAAAAACCTGATTGCAGCTGATTTTCTAGAGATTCCATCCTTTCCTCGAGAGCTTGTAGGTTTTCTTCCACTCTCCCAAAGACATTTTTATTCCATGCACGTAAAGCAACTTTAGCTCTCTTAAGACAAATAGCAAGTTTTAAGAGACCCAAAGCCGAGTCATTCATGATCCAGGCATCTTTAACACATGACAAAAGCAAATCATGCGAGCTCCAAATATTAAAGAACTAAAATCGAGTAGGGCCATACAAAGAGAATGACGTATTCGTATAAACCACTATAGGATTATGATATGAGGATTTCCGACTCAGATATTTGAATTGAGTCAAACCATAGAGGTTGGAAAAAAACATTATTAATAAGAACTTGATCAAGCTTAGCTCAGCTACGAGCCACCCCTTCATGGCCATTTCACCATGACATGTGAGGGTTTGTGTTTGATAAATCAAAAAGACCATAATGATGTAAACAGTCATTAAACTCCATCATAGATAAAAGTGGTCTTGGATTTCCACCAATTCTTTCGGCATCCGTTCAAATAATATTAAAATCAACCAAGACCAAGCAAGGAAAATCTGAAATTTGGCACTTCTCTAGTTGTCGGCATAAATTTCTTTTTTCAACATAAGAACATTTGACATAGAAAAAACTCACCAAAATCCTTTGGCCGTCCTTGAAGAACCACCCAAAAATCATTTGAGTCGTGATTGAAATAACCTCAAAGGCATTCATATCCTTCCAAAATAGCCACAATTTGTCGCCTTGATTTTCATTTGATATAAAATGGTGATAATTCAGAAAATTATCCAGCATTACCATCCTCTCCTTATCTGCGAAAGGTTCTGAAATAGTAAATAAACCAACATTAAACTTATTAATCAGCTTCTTTAATCTACCTCTAGACATGCCCAACCCTATAATATTTCAAAAAAAAATTGTATCAGTCATAAATTTAATTTATGCTGTCGGATGTGAACCCTATGGGATTACCTCACAGATTTTTCCTTTAAGGTTTAGTGTTTCCAGAAGTCAATCTCTGCCCTGTATCAGACTCATACATTTTTTCTTTTCCCTTCAACACTGAAATTTCACCTTCCTCCCTCTCAGATGAATAACCCAGAGCCAATTCCCCTGTATCAGACTCATACATTTTTTCTTTTCCCTTCAACACTGAAATTTCACCTTCCTCCCTCTCGGATGAATAACCCAGAGCCAATTCCCCTTGACGTAAACCTTGGTTCCCACCTTCAGTCAGTTTAATACTATCCGCATGATCCACTTTCTCTTGAGAGATAGTTTCACCATATAAAACTCGAGCATCATCATCACACCGAACTTCCTCACACTCCTCTTCATCACTCTATGTTGAACCTTCATTTACATTATCTTCCAAGCCTCCGTGTGGTACATCAGAGTTTTGCATTGCATGTTTCCTTTTAATTGAGCTACAGGAATTTCCGATAATACAGGGCACCTATCTATGGTCCTCTTCATCTTCGGCACATTACTGGATCCTGCTTCCTGCTCCACCTTCTTTGCCCCCTTATCCACATCGGTATTGGTTTCCATTACACCATCATTAGTCGTTGGTTTCCAAATATTTTTTTCTTTATATTTTCCATCATCCCTTCACTTCTCACCCACCCTACAAACAATTGAGGTATGTCCTTGCCGGCAACATTTAGAGAAAAAAAAAAAAAACCCATTTTTCCATATTTGGTCTCTTGTCAAATACATTGCTTCAGAGATAAAACAAAAGGAAATCCCTTTACCGGCTCCATCGTCAAGTCGACTTCCACGCAAATACGTGCCCCCGAGGCTCTTATACGACTGATTGTTGCATTATTGGTTTCAATATAACGACCGAAACGAGTCACTATAATATGTAGAAAATTCGTTCGGTAAAGATGCATTGGTAACCCCGTTAAGAAAATCCATTGAGGAGCCAATGGAGATTCTTTTTTGACATCAAAATCCTTCGTCCATTTGAACTAGGGGTGAGCAAACGGTCGGTTCGGTTAAATTCGGGTAATTAACCGAATTAACCGAAAAATTCAGTTAATATAAACCATTAACCGAACCGACCGAATTGACGAAAGACACCGAATCGACCCCGACCGAATTGCCCATTCGGGTAATTCGGTTAACCGATTTTAACCGAAATCATTTAAAATTAATTGTTAGAAATATAATACAATTATAAATTATTTTTAAAACCAAATCCAACTTAATTAAATACCTTATTTATTAATTTTATTAATGAAAATAATATTTTACCATAGAACAAAGAATCCAAATAGGTTAAATTAACTCCTTAATGTACTTACATAAGCAAAATTTATATTCATAAATTATATTTAAAATCTAATTAATTAGTAATTCGGTTAATTCGGTTAACCGAAATTTTTTTTACCCTTAACCGAACCGAAACCGATTAACCGAAATTTTGTAGAATTATAACCGAACCGACCGAACCGGGATTTTTACCCGAACCGAATCGATCAATTTTGGCCGGTTAATTCGGTTAATTCGGTTTTCACCGAATTTTGCTCACCCCTAATTTGAACAGTCGAAATGAATTGCCTTCCATAGTTTTACCTTCCCTTGGCCAACCATGCAAAAAATCACGTTCGTTATAAGAAAGGGTAAAGAAGTATTAGACCTCACTTATATTAGTTCTTAGGGGGGTTTATCAAATAAGATCCCCTCATTTGGAGGACTTGTTAGACATTCTTAAATGACATCTTATTTCACATTTTCTTTTTAAATCATAAATATTTATTTATTTTTTTAAGGAGTTAATTAAAGGCCATTAGATTCAGTTTAGGGATAATACATAGTTAATTAGATACCATTCGTAAAACAAACGTGTAGGGGGTGCTAGTACTTTCCCCTCACATAATTGAACTCTCAATCTCAACTCTAGTAAATGCAGATTGAGACTGCTAGTTCCTTCGCCTTAGGATTAGTCTAGATACCAATCAACGAGTAGTAATTAGGTGAACAAACCACACTTAGATAAATAACAGGTTAGTGGCGACTCCATCGAACTTTTATTATTACTCTTATTCGTCATTCCAGACCCTTCTGCAGGACTCTACAACAATGCCCTTTGACACGTGGGTGAACAATACCTAAAGAATAATTAAATTCAACACAAAAACCTGCTAAGAATATGAACTTAATTAAATTTAGGGCCTAAAATTTTCAATAATAATTATAAATTTAAATAAAAAAATTAAAATTTATAAAATTCAATTGGCTGAAATAATTAAAGGCAATATAGTCTCTAAATATTAACAATTATATATATATATATAATTTTATAGCACAATGATAATTAGGATATTACTATATTAACATTTATTTTTATTCAAGTGTGCAAAGGGTCTCACACAACATTCTCTTAAAAAATAACAATATTATTCAATAATTTATTATTTTAAATGTAATAATAACATGTAATATGTAATGCTACCTTACATAGGTATATGTCCGGTCAACCAAAATAGTGAGGGTAGTTTGTAGCTGAGCTTACAAGGGACTGGGAGGGTAAGAATAGAATGCTCGTAAATGTTTTGAGAGAATTTTTCATTACTAAAACCATTGAGGTACATGCTTGTTATGTAGGATTTCAGGTACTCAAATAAACATGGGAGTTGGATGTTATAGATATCATATTTTGGGACAATAGAAACATATTGCAAACCAAACATCCTAAATTTATTTCGTAAAAATATATAATAATTTTATTTTTTATTTTGAATTTACTAGCCTTCCCAAAGATTTTATTTTAGAAATTTTTTAAAAAGACATGGTGGTTGGACCCACTTAGAGAGTGTATATAGGTGAGGTCCATCCATTATGTTGGGAGATTAATTTCTAAAGCACAATCCTGAGAAACTTAGCATAAAACTTTACGCTTTCTCCTTTTTTGACAACTTAAAGTTTAGGTCATAAATTTTGATTAGTTTAAGCAAGAAAAATTAATATAAAATTATAATAAATTTTTTTCAAAACACTCCCAAATCTAAACCTAAATCTCAAAATACATAAAACTTTTTTTTTTTTTTAAAAGATATTTTCAAACCCTTTAGCTAGTCTTATAAAAATTAAAAGGTAAAACTCAACAACACTCCTTAAGTTTTTCAAATATGACATTTCACCCCCTGTGTTTTTGAAAACTACTAAAAATCCCCCTGAGATTTAAAACTATTGACAATATGAACCTTTTGTTAGTTGGCCATTAGTTAACTGTTAAATTAATATTTGTGAAAAAAAATAATGTTGTGAAAAACGAATTGCATAGTGGAATATATAGGATCAAATACACGCAACACTTAATGTTGAAAATACAAAAACAATCCACAACAAATATATGAAAGCAATAACAACACAATACACAAGGAATTACTTGGTTCAACAATGCCTACATCCACAAGAGCAAACGATAATAATTCACTATCTTTTTGTCCAAAGGACATGAATAATATATCGACCAAGTACAACTAACCTCTACAAATACATCAATGATATATAAATAGGATTCCTGGAGGTTTTCTCTCCAAACCTCAACCAACTTACATCCCTATTTTAAATTTGAAATTTGCGCTGTATTCCTCGAGCTAAACCATTGACGGTTTCAAGCAGTGAGTAAAATCTCTCAGACACTGCTCCAAACCGTCGACAATTAGAGAGCTATCGTCGATGGTTTCCCATGCTGCACCCTAATTTTCATCATGTTTTCTTTTTATGTATGTGTTCCACTCAGTATGTGAGTCATATGTCACAAAAATCCCCACATTGGTAAACATACGCCCCTTAGGAGAAATTGAAAACTTGAACCCACTGCTCCACCTTGATCTTGGGACATTAGGTTGGGACCGCCTTCCTTTTAGCAACTAGAAACAAAAACCAAATCCAAGCAATGCTTGAACTTGTCCATGGCACCTTCAGCTTTTGCCATGAACCTTGATTCAATTGTAGATGTTACACCCAAAGACTGTACCCTGAACTTCCAATAAGTAGCTATTCCCATAATAGTAAACATAAACCCTGTTGTAAACCTTTTGTCATCAAAGCCTCTTGCATAATTTGCAACAACAAATTTCACAACTGATGGACCACTTTGTTGTCTAGCAAAACACCCCATTGCACCAACATAAGGGGACCTTTGACATATCCCGGACTTCACCGTCCATCCTTGGGTACCAAGTGGTAGACATTTTAGATTGATTCTCCAAAAAAACCACCCTGAGATGGAAAACAAGTCTCCCTATAGTACTCTGTACACAAAGCCACCCTAAGCTAACTCCAATCTCCCTGCAGCTCTGTCAATGCGAATCTTCAAACCAAGACCCTTCTTGGCCGTACCCAAAACCTTCATGTTAAATACACTTATCAACAGAGTTCCCAACTGATTAGCCTCAGTCAAAGCCTTCCCAGCCAATAGCATGTCATTCACAAACAACAGGTACATCACTCCCTTGCATCTTATCACCATTTTCCATCATGGAAGTTCCACCAACTCCCACACTTGGTTCTTATGCAATACTTCCATTTCCTCCACCATAGCACCCATTTATTTATTTTTCCCTTTGTTGTGCACCACATCTTGAAAAATAGTAGGAACCTTGCTGGTAGTAATGAATGCATAAGACACCAAAATGTCAAATTTATACCTGAGTGGTGGTTTGATAGTGCACTTGGGCCCACTATGATCATGCTGGTCTCCCGAGCAGAAACTCCTTGAAATATGAACAATGTCATCTCTGCCCTCAGTCTGTAGCTCCACCTGCATCACACATGCCAATTTTTGCTACAATTTATATTGTGATATTGTTGACCTGAGATAGAACTCCCTCTGTTTCTACCTTGAGTATCTAACTCCACCTGAACCATATGTTCATTGTTGCTGCAGTTTTCTGGCATCTATTTCTCTTCCTATATTTGAGTATGCTGCCACATGACTTTCTCACCTAAAATCATGTCTCCACTGATCACCACCTTGTTTGTCATTGGATCACCCAACTTGAACTCACCTTTTTTATACCTAAAAAAGATGTACTATTCGAACATTACACCAAGCCTAGATCCCACCTCTCTAGAAACTTGCACTTGTGGACATCCACTCAAACCTAAGTAGTCTACAGCAAAACCTGCAAACAATTCTCACGCAACTCTCCCATCTAGTGATACATTTTGCGATCAGTGAAATAAAAAATACTCCATACTCACTGACTTCACCAAGAAGTTCCCTGAAAGCCCTACATATAACCTGCCTTACTCATAAAACTCCTTGAACTGAACCAGTGTACTCAGTCCCAATGTCTGACCCGAGGATCTCTCTTCTGGTCTGGTTTTCCATCTCAACAACAAGTTAAACATGAAAAACATCTCATACTTGTGCCACATAAGATACACCAAGACCTTTCGTGATAAACCCACGAAATACATATGTCTACCCCGTAATGCTATCCTCACTAGTCCCTAAACATTTTGAATAAATATAGTCATTTATATGCCCTAACTGCATATGCCACAAAACATCTGGCTCAAATTCTAAAGTTGCAGCTCCACCTACAACTATGATACCCTACAGTGCATAGATATTTCCTGCTACCTTTTGTCTTTTAATCATCATCAAGTTGCCTTCACACACTTTCATTACCCTAGTTTTAGACTTGTAAGTACATCTGTTATAGTCTAAAGTACACGATGAAATTACATTCTTTTGTAGATCCAGTACATGTCTTACACCACATAAGGTTCTCACAACACCATTATACATTTTGATTTTGACATTTCCAATACCAATTATTTTGCATGAAATATCATTTCCCATCAAAATAGAACTAGTATTAACTGACATGTAGGTGTTGAACCATTTTCTATTTGATGTCATATGATAAGAGCATCCAGAATCTAGGATTCAAGAATCCATGAGGTACTCTGAACTCGATGAAACATATAACATATCACCATCACTACTCCCTGAGTTTCCTTCCACTACATTTTCAGATTTTGACGAACTTTTCTGATTTTCAGTATTCCCTTTCTTCGACTCTGGACATTCTAATTTTATATGCCCAATTTTACCACACCTAAAACACCTTATGTCCTTCTTCTTCCTGTACTGCAACCGAAATCTACTTCGGGATTTACTTCTCCCACGTTCCTGGTTACTTTTCACCACAAATCCTTCACCATGTGAAATTTCATTGTTGGCCATCTTTCTTTGATGAAAATCGAGCAATGTGCTTGTCACCTTTTATAAATTCAAGCTTTCTTTGCCACATGTCAGAGTAGTAACCAAATTTTCATACATGTGATACACAGGTAGGGAATTCAATAACATCAACGCATTATCTTCCTCCTCGAACTTTACATCAACACACATCAAATCACTTTCAATCTGATTGAATGATATGTTGGTTCAAATCCGAACCCTCCACCATATTAAGTTAATAAAATCTTTGCTTAAGAAATAATTTGTTCAATAAAGACTTAGACATATACCGGTTTTTCAGTTTTCGCCAAACTGCACTTGGAGAATCCTTATCTATGATGTGATACAACATATCATCAGCCAAACAAAGTTGGATGGTTGACACTGCCTTTACCTCCAATTCATTCTAACTTGCTTCATCCATGCCTTCCGATTGAACTTCGTATAAGAACTTCAATATACCTTACTGCACTAAGAGATCCTTCACCTTTTTCGTGCCACAAACTGAAATGTTCAGTTCCATCAAACTTAACAACGTCAAATTTTTGCAGATGAAGTTCCTGAGGCTATTACAACAATGCTATGATACCAAATTTATTGTCAAAAATAAATTGCATAGCGGAATATATAGGATCAAACACACGCAACACTCAACGGTGAATATACAAAAACAATCCACAACAAATATATGAAAGAAATAACAACACAATACATAAGGAATTACGTGATTCGACAATGCCTACATCTAGAAGAGCAAATAACAATAATATAATTCACTATCTTCTTGTTCAAAGGACATGAATAATATATCAACCATGTACAACCATGTACTATCTTCTTGTTCAAATGACATATAAATAGAGTTTTCGGAGGTTTTTCTTCCAAACCCCAACCAACTTAATGTACCTATTCAAAATTTGAAATCTGCGCTGGGTTTCCTGAGCCAAATTGTCGACGGTCTTAGGTAGAGAGTAAAATCTCTCAGACACTACTCCAAACCGCCGATGGTTAAAGAGCTACCGTCAACGGTTTCCCCTGCTGCACCCTAATTTCCATTATGTTTTCTCTTTGTGCACGTCTTCCACTCAATATGTGAGTCACATATCATAATAAATAAGTTTTTATTCTTAATAAAATAATATTTTAAAATGATATTGACTTAAATAAATTAAATTGAAAAAATTGGCAAGTATAATGTCTTTAAAATTAAATAAATGAATTGGAAACTTAACCTATTCTCGAATTAAATGTTTTATCGGTCCAATCGCTTTAGATCAATCAATTGACAGAAGTATGAAAAAATAATTTTATTATTATTTAATTTTTTAAAAATATATAAATAAAATAAAATAAAATGGTATGTAATTAAATAAATTAAATTGAAAAAATTATTGAGTGTAATGTCTTGAACATTGAATAAATGAATTGAAAAGCTAATCGATTCTTGAATTGAACAGTTTATCAGTCCAATCACTTTGGATTAATCAACTGACGTAAGCATGTCAAAAAAAAAATTTACTATTATTTTAAAGTTTTTAAAAAATATTTAAAGAAATAAAAATTACTAATAAATCATAAAATTCCTAGTAATTATAGTATTACAAATACTCGTTAGATGTAATTTCATAAAAATTTAATGACTAAACATATCATAAAACAAATAAAAGTTAATTCAATATTTTTAAATTCAAGTAATCTATCAACCATAATGCTAAAAAAACATAAATTAAAATTTAAAAATTCATGCTTCATAAATTAAAATTATAAAGTTGACTATTAGTTTATCTTTGTGTAAATATGAGTGGTAAATAGATAAAGAACACCTAAATTTATATTACTTGGTTGATATTTCAACTAACCAATTCACCAATCTTTTTAAATTTTAACCAACTTGTTATATTATTAAATATGGATTCAATTAAATTCAGAAAACGAGTGACAATTCGATCAACTGGTCGATATGATTTGATATTTAAACTATATTTTAATTTTAAAGATAAATTTAGTCATTTAATTTGCATGTAAATTGTATACAACAAATTTTGGTAACAATAAAATTATGTAAGTATTTTTCTGAATTATTAAATTTTTTATTTTACATGTATTTTTAATTTTTAAAAATAATAACTTAATTATGTTGTCATACTTATGTCAATTGGTTGGATTTAAGCCTGTTAGTCTAGTTAACTCGAAAACTAGGTGTCTAATTCATTTTTAAGTTCAATTTCCAAAACATATTTTACTTAATTGAATATAAATTTTGATTTAATTTTTTAGATTAATATTATTTTTTTAAGTTATCTAATCATAAGTGAATAGGAAAATGACAAAATTATCATTTTATTTATTTTGTCGCATATACTTAATGGTTGATTAATAGTCAACTAAATTTAAAATTTAAGAGATTTTTTTGATAGTTTTTAAAAACAAGAGGTAGAATATATATATATTTTTTTTATAATTCGTGACTTCGGCCACTATTGCATCATTATGGTGCGGCACCAAATTTACGGGGTGAGAGTCGACCGCCTATTGACGCACCGTAATTTATCAGGATAAACTAGCAAATATAAATTGAACCCATGGCCGCTTAAGTTACAAATCCCTTTACTACTCTCGAGGCAGCCACTTTGGAAAGGAGGTAGAATATCGTTATAAGAGACAAGGGATTTTGCCCGAAATTAAATCTTGAAAGACAAAGCAGAAGAAAAATAAATGAAGATTGAAAGAGCGGAGCTCTCAGAAGCGCAGAGTGCAGCATGTGCGATTCGAGGAGTAGGCATGGTCCCTAGTAACTCACCTTAAATCCCAACCCACCAACTAGCCTTCCCCCCACGCAGCCCTTATTTAAACACTCCTTCCCCTTCTCCCCTCCCTCCATCTCCACCACTTCCCTCCCACTCCGATGTCCAATCACAGCCTCAGCTTAGAAGCGGCAGCGCCGCCCACCGGCCGCCTCCTCGGGGTCACCGAGCACAGCTGGTGCCGAGCCTTGGCGGGCGGCACCGGCACAACCGCCGTTGCCATCCTCGCTAGCAAAGCCCCCGACGCCTCACTTCTGCAGACCGCCCTCCACAAAATCCAAGCAGCCCATGCAATCCTCCGCTCCAAAATCCGCCATCCCTCCACCGGCGCCTCCGCAGCTGCCGCCCTCTCCTTCGTCACCCCCGCCATCCCTTCTCTCCAGATCAAACTCTTCGACCTCTCCTCCACCTCCCGCCTCCTCCACCGCCTCTCCATCCCCAACAATCTCTCTCTCCCGTCCTTCCGCCTCGTCCTCGAGCACGAGCTCAACCAGCCCACGTGGTCCGATCCCGGCCGCTCATCATGCAACGCCGAGTACTGCGACTGCGAGTTGATGTTCGCGAGCGTGTACGAGCTGCCGGAGTCGAAGTGGGCGGTGGTGCTGCGGTTTCACACGGCGGCCTGCGACCGGACCACAGCGGCGTCGCTGCTGAGGGAGCTGCTGGGGTTGATGAGAGGAGGAGGAGGGACCGGGAGGGAAACGGGAGGGGAGGGGGAGGTGAGTTTGGGAATAGAGGATTTAATTCCGAAGGGGAAGGGAAGTAAGGGGCTGTGGGCGCGTGGGGTGGACATGCTAGGGTACTCTCTGAACTCACTGAGGCTAACCAATTTGAAATTTAAGGACATGAAGTCCTCTAGATCTTCTGAGATGGTGAGGCTGCGGATGTGCCCCCATGACACTGCTCGGGTTCTTGCTGTGAGTCATGCATTTTTATGAAATTTTTTTTATTAATTTAATTTAATCAGTTGCAATTTTAATCAATTAATTTTATGGGATTTTTTTAAAAAAAATTTAAAAATGGGTTACCTAGGAAAAAATTGATTAATTAATTAATGGAAGGCGTCATTATTAATATGTGCACTAATTAACATTAATTAGTTTGTCCTTTTCAAAAGCATAATTAAGTATTTTAATTTTCTTTGAAAATCTCAAAAGAAACTGTAAAAGGGTTAAATAAAAATTTTTTATTTTCTTTTTTTGAACTGTATTTTAAAGGGTCGCAGTTATCCAACATAGCTTCTTTAAAAGATAAAATTTTGAATAAAAAATTTCTTCTTTAATAGAAAATAATTACATGAATACAAGAGACTTCCTTCAAAATGAAATCACTATCATTGATCCTAAGCTAAACTTTCCATTTTATCAATTATATATGAGGGGTATACTGCAGAGTACTTAGTTAGGGGCAAACACCGTACAGCCTCAGCATAACTCAAACAACAAGAAAATTCGTTGAAAGTGACATTACAATGTTATACACATATGCACAAATATATATATATATATATATATATATATTCACACATGGACAGGGGTGGATGCACAATGATTTTTATTGTTGTTGTTGTTTTTTTAGAATAAAATCTTAAAATTTAATAAAAAAATAAACATCTTTTTGGAGATTTTAAAAATATCAAGTACCTCAAATTTCAACAATTATGGAAGAATCGAATGCTTCTTTTCATCTTTCTACCAAATATAATAAATGAAAACACGGGACATAATTTAATGCCGGTAGGGTTGGTAGCTTTAACATCATTTGATTCGTCAATATGTGATGGCCAATTTGGTGACAGTACGATCCAATCAATTGAAACATATTCAAAATAAATATTTTGCATTAATAATGCATTCAGGGCTGCAAGTCCAGAGGGATCAAACTGTGCGGGGCCCTGGCAGCGGCCGGATTGATCGCCGCCGATTCCTACAAACGACGCCGTAAGGATCACCAGCGAAAGAAGCACTACTACGGCGTCGTCACCTTCACTGACTGCCGCCCCAACCTTCACCCTCCGCTTTCCCCTCACCATTTCGGTACTTTTTTAATTTATTAATCAACCTTAATTTTAATCCTACCCATGTTTCATTAAATGCTAATAATTTTGATATAAAATTTTAAAAATTATTTAATTTAGTTAAAATATATACACGACATATTGTTCTTAATAATTTTTTCAATGACCGGCAGGATTTTATCATTCCGCCATCCTGAACCAGCACGCTATTAAAGGCGGCGAACAGCTGTGGGACCTCGCCGGCAAAAGCTACGACGCATTTGCCACCTCGAAGAAGGAGAACAAGCATTTTTCGGACATGGCGGACCTGAACTTCCTGATGTGCAAGGCGATAGAGAACCCCAGCCTCACGCCGTCGTCTTCCCTGAGAACCTCCTTCGTGTCGGTGTTTGAGGACCCCGTGGTGGACGAAGGCGACGCCTACGGGGAGCTGGGGGTGGAGGACTACGTGGGGTGCGCGTCGGTGCACGGCGTGGGGCCGTCCATCGCGCTGTTCGACACCGTGCGTGGCGGAGGGCTGGACTGCGCCTGCGTCTACCCGGCGCCGCTGCACTCCAGGGAGCAGATGCAGGAGTTAGTTGACGTGATGAAGACTCTCCTTGTGGAGGCTGGGAAATGCGCTGAAATCAGTGAGATTTATTAGGTATCACTATTATATATATAACATTCTTCAAGCCTCAACGTTAATTAATTGTGTCAAGAAAAAAAAAAAATTTATGTCATCGGAAATTATTAATAGTAATTTAAAGGCAGTAATATTCTCCTTGCAGATCACATCATATATATAGACATGTTGCATTCTAGATGGCAAATCTATGTTCATTTAAATCTTGTGTATGAGTCTATTCAGGATAGGACACATTGTAGGTAGGGTGACAAAAGCGGATCGAAGCTCGATAAATGACTTGTGATCCGTCCATTTAATTAAATCGGATTTGAATTTAATACAAATTAACCCATTTATAAATAGATCAACTCGGATCCGACCCGTTCTAAGCGAGTTCGAGTCGGATCACCCAACGAGTGACCCGTTTATCTAACTATATACACGCTGAAAACAACCCTAATTTCTATGGGGAGGTCACTGTGAATCAAGGACATGGTGTGGATCATCTTGACTGTGCAAGTGGTGGGCATTGCCATGGACTCGCAGCCACCAACAAGCTCGCAAGTGGCGATGCAGAGGATGGGGCGCATGCGCTTGCTGCCGGTGAGGAGAGAGTAGCGCATGGATTCGTGGATCTTAAGGGGTTCTCAGAGTGAAACAACGGCATCCAATGCTTGATTCACCAATTTAGCCTTCTGAAATGTCTTTCTTATTGCATGTTAAATGAAATAATAAAAAAAATACAAGAAATAAATAGCTATTACCTCCTATATTCCTAAAATTTTCATCATATTTCATCTTTTATTCCAAAAAGTTGTTATTTAGAGAACCAATCTAACCTATCTATAAATGATAAATGTGAATTATGAAAGATTAAAAGGTCCAAAACCTGTAAAATCATTTGATCAGTGTGCCATCCTTGTGCAGTTTTCTCAGAATATGATGGTGATCATTCAATTAACACTACAAAAAAAAGAGTTTTTTTAGTGACGAAACGATTAGGGACGGAGCTAAAATCGTCACTAATAATGAGGCATTAGTGACGAAAATAAAATTCATCACTAATAGTTAACGTATTAGTGATAGTTTGAAAAACCGTCACTAATAATGCATTTTTAATGACGAAAATAAAATCGTCACTAAATGTATATTTTCTTGCTAAAACTATTGCGGAAAAATTTTAGTAACGATTTTTTGCGTATTAGTAACGGTTGTGGTCCGTCACTAAAACCCTTATGCAGAAGGGTTATTTTCCCTTTGTGCTGTAAGTTGCAAGAACCCAAAATTTCCCCTTCCCTCTCTTCTAGCTGCTTCGCGTGAACCCCTCTTCCCTCCTCCCGGCCTCCACCCTATGCCACTTCTAGCCATCGCCACCGCCAGATGCACACAGTCGCGATATAAACCCAAAATTTCCCCTTCCCTCTCATAGCTCCCTTGCACGACCCTCCTCCCTGCGCACACAAACAGTTGCTAGATAACCCCAAAATTTCCCCTTCCCTCTCTCAGCTCCTTTGCGCAACCCTCCTCCTTGCACCGCTGCTACCCACCGCCACTGTTGGACGCACACAGTCGCAACCTCCTCCCCCTGCACGCCATTGCCAAAAATGCTTCTGAGAGGTTTTTTTTTTTTTTTTTCTTTCAATTAATGTGTAAAATAGTAGATATATTTGAACTTTATTGATGGATTTGTGCATATATGGAGGGACGATAAATTTATTAATTGATTTTTTCAATTTATTTATTTATTATTCTTTTGTTAATATTTCATTTAATTTTGTGAGTTGAATGTGTTGCGAGTGTAGACTAAAATAGCCATGGTTACATTGTTTCCTTTATGAGTTTGTATTGGTATGGAATAATAATAGAGTTTGTAGCTGTGGTGGCTGCTAAAGCAACTTTCTCACCGTGATTGCATTGTTTTTTTGGTATATTTGCATGCATATGAAATAGGACAAAGTTTGGTAGCTGTGGCGACTGTTAGGGCAATCTTTTTGCTATGTTTGCTTTCATTTATTGACGAATTTTCATGAGAACTGAATAAAAGTTCAATAGCAGCGTCTATGGAGGTTGCTAGGGTTTCTTTTCTATTGTGTGCATGAGCTAGAATGAAGCAAAAGCGGTCGTAGCCATTGATGGGGTAGTTAGGGTGGTCTCCTTTGCTGTGTTTGCATGAAAGTAGCGGTAGTAGCCATAAGGGCTGCTTGAGTTAGTCATTTTTCTAGGTTTTCACAAGTCTGGGTAGGTAGTAGTAGATGCATTGGGTACTGTGCAGACATGATTTGTGTAGGCCATGGTGTTAAGCTTGGATGAGAAGGGTAGCGACCCATAGGCATTAGCTTGAGGGAGAAGGAGTTGCATAAGGCTAAATATCTGGAGGTTGCACTTGAAATGGGTTAAGATTTTTCTTGGCTTTGGTTATGTTTAACTCCCCATACTTATGCTTTCTTATTCTTTATAACAAGGTTCAATGTATAATATAGTTTTAGATGCATTGTTAACACATGTTACAAATGAATGTTTCATACGAGACTTGAAGGAAACCTTCTTTAGTCATTCATTATATGCATGTGTTCATTGAAACTTAGACCTATTCAAGAATTGTTTCTATACATTCATGTCTTATCGTAAATGTGAGACAAATCAATTAACATTCAATTGATTATTAGTCATACTACGTAGATTAATAATCAATGGAACATGTTTATTATTTGTTTCATTTACGATTGGCTAGTGATATGTGTATTTCAACCATTCTTGAAACAAAAGGTGGTTGATTTTAGGATTCACGATGCATGCATCATAAACATTATGATAATATAATTAACATCATTTACTTTCACATGTTATAGGCTAATTAATGAACATGGATAAGAGTTGGATGAAAGCTCGAGGTAGGTTTCTTCCATAATACGTGAAAAGGGTACATGATTTCATAGAGTTTGCACGTCTTCATGCTGAAAAATCCAGTAGAATAAGGTATAATTACAAGAAATGCCAAAACATAATATTTCGACACATTGATTTTGTAACAACCTGCTTTAATATTCATATAATAAAAACGGAATAAATAAAATAGTCAACCCAAACCCGTGGGTAATAGGGACACCTGTCATATGCAGCGTAACCTAGACAGCAGTAAATATAAATCGTCATTCTGATAACCACAAAATATATATTACCAGAGTTAACTATAAACCAAAACATTGTGTTTATATACATCTCCCAAAAATAATACAAAAATATCTCTAAGATCTCACATCCAAAAACTTCTGATCCTAGTCCCAACTTACCCTCTTAGCGGGGTAACTCAACAGACTCAACGGTGGCCTCGATTCGCCGATCTTTCTAGGTTTCTTGAAAATTTATTTAAGTTTTGGGGTAAGATACTTTCTCAGTAATAGAAAATAAACTAAATACAGTTGTGTGAAAACACGAACATTTAATACAATTATACATATACAGTACATTTCATATATTTGTAAATATTTATTATAACATGCTGAATAATCATATACTTTCGTATTTTCTAATAAATCATACCGTTCATAAAATGTCTGTTATAACTGATAATACTAAAAACATACCCAAGATGAATAGTTAACTGGTGTCATGTATTACCCCCCATGACGGGTTGTGCAACTCGAAAGCAGGACCCGACAATGGCTGGCCTACCACTGCCGAGTCAAAAATATTTGTAAGTATGATGGGCCCGCCATACCCTGGTCCGGACTGTCAGGTGGATGTCTACAACTCTACACTTAAAGCCACATTGACTATCAATCTCCCACCCCCTTGTGGGGTGGTTAGCACAAGTCTGAACGTAGATATCTGATCTATATAGTTACGGTACCATGCTCCTGAAATTGAATTAAATTAACTTTCGAGTTCTGATAACATATAATACATGGTAATATAGCATTTAACATAAATGGATTGATAGCATTTTCTATAATTTCATAAATACGGCCTTACACTGAACATTTCATAAATATGGCTTTGTACCGAACATTTCATAAATACGACCTTGTGCCTAAATCAATATCATACACGACCTTGCATCAGCTATCAATCACGGCCTTGCGTCGAATATCTCATACATATCATTCTGAATAAATAAATCAATTATCATGTATTTTTCAAAATCATAATGTACTATATTATTTCATAATCCCTGAAAGCATGCTTTACTCATAAAATTGCCATATCATAATACTTTTCACGAAAAATAATATTCATGTCACACAAAGCTGAGTAAATTCGTACATTTCATTCTATAATCACATTTTCTGTATAACAGTAGTATTTTCCCAAATGTGCATTTTCCTCAATAATATTCAAATGTAATACATGCCCTCCTGAAAATTAATTGCTGATAAATAATAATAGTTTGCATGGAAAATAACTGCTTTAGTTTATTCCCTTACTTGACATTAGAAAGAAATCCCCTAAAAATTCCACTCATCCTGCACCTGCAGGGTCCCCCGTTCAACACCCTGAATTCAACAACTCTCAGAACTAAACTTTAGTATTTTCACGTGAATATCATTTCCTATAACTATAAAAAAAACCAAATTTGGCATAAAAAACCTTTCCTCAACTCAAAAATGAATTTCAACTTGCTTCCACCAACGATCTGCTCTGACAGATTTGGAGAGAACTTCCCTAGGAGCGTCGTGGTGGCTTTAGATCGTTGATCCAGTGAACGACGGAGCTGAAATCGAAGAGAGAGGAGAAAGAAACTGTAAGGAGGAGAGAGAGAGAGAGTGAAAATTTTCTGATTTTTCTGCATTTAAATCTGAGTTTTAGGCTATTTATAGAACCGAATTCGTCGACGAGACACGTCACCTCGTCGACGAGTCCCTAAAGAGTTTCGTCGATGAACCTTCACCTCTTGTCGACGAATTCAGAATTGCCAAACCCTCCTCGGTATTTTCTCATCGACGAGACATACCCTCATTGACGATGTTTGCTGCGCCTTCTTTCTATTCTCATTTTTGTCTCTCTTAATTATTATTTAAATACCATTATACTTTGGGTTATTACAGATTTGGTTGGAAAACATTTATTAGACAATGGAATGGACAATAGCTACACAAGATGAGTGTTTCATGGTGAAAATTACACAATTCTAAGCAATGATGATCAAGATGAAGATGAGGGGGCCAATATAGGAGGTGGTGATACACGTTCGGATGTGTTAGTTGAAATGTTAGGTGACTTGCAAAGGGGGAATGAAGTGGACGAGGAGGATGGCAATGTGTCGCATACTAGTCCTGAATCTACCTCAATAGGCAGCAGACCATGTGATCTTAATTAGTTAGTTAAATAAACTCGGTAAACCATTTGCTAATCTTGTGAGGGATGCACAGGTGCCCCTATATCCAAAATGTAAAAATTTCTTAAAATTAGAGTTCCTGATAAAATTGCTTCATGTAAGGACAATGCATGAGTTATCTCAAAGTGCATTCAACATGAATTTAAGGCTAATTAAGGCGGCATTGCCTGATAGTGAAACACTTCCAAAGTATTTTTATGTGGTGAAGACATACATGCGTGATTTGGGTTTCGGTTACACTCCAATACATGCATGTAGGTATGATTGTGCATTTTTTTATGGTTAATTCAAAAAATGCAAATGAGTGTATATAATGTGGTGAACTAAGGTATAAAACTAATCATAAGAAAGGTAAAAAGTTCCCCCAAAAAATTTTATGATATTGTCCATTAATACCAAGACTTCAAAGATTATACAAGTCTAGAAAGACTGCTGCAAATACGTGTCAATGCTGACGAAACTCCTCCCTAATTGAAAATTATGCGCTCAGAGGTGACCTTAGTAAACTTAATTTATTTTAAGCACTCAGATGTCCAAGTTGCGCATACAAGGTCCAAACTGAGTGGGGTCAGTCCCAAAGCATTTGTGACATTGAGCTGGATGTGTTGGAGTGACAATGACAAAAAAAAATCCTCCCCACGTATTTTTTACGCACTTAGAAGTAAAGTTAGAATATGAACAAACTTAGTGGATTTAAGCACTCAGGTATTCAAGTCAGGCAAACGAAGTCCAAATCGAGTGGGGTCAGTCCCGACACGTCCGTGCATTGAGATAGACGTGTCGGAGGTGATGATACCCAAAAACTCCTCCCCGATTGAAAATTATGCGCTTAGAGGCGAACTTTGTAAACTTAGTTGATTTTAAGCACTCAGGTGTCCAAGTCGGGCACACAAGGTCCAAACCGAGTGGGATAAGTCCCGACACATCCATGAAAATAACCCAACCAAGAACTCACTCCAAAAATGGCATTAATTAAAAAAAAAAAAGAATAAACTGAATTTGATAATACTCCAACAATTATTAGAATAAGAGAGAGAGAGAGAGAGAGAGAGAGAGAGAGAAGAAGAAGAAGAAGAAGAAGAAGAGAACAAAAATTAAAACAGATTAAACACACTAATAAAATAAGCTCAACATTAACTCCAAATAAAAGCACTAATAGTCAAAACAAACTTTCAAACTAAATGCTAAAATAGAGAATGAAAATGCAGTAAATGATAATAAAAAAATAATTAACCAGTCAATACAAACTTTCAAACTAAATGCTAAAATAGAGAATGAAAATGCAGTAAATGACAATAAAAAATTAATTAACCAACGACGAGAGAGAGAGAGAGAGAGAGGTGGCTGGCCGTGAGAAACCCTGCGGCGCTACAGGAAAAACCCCACACCTTTTCTTTTTAACCCTAACTACCAACTCTTGCCCCTTTTCTCCCTTTACTTCCCCTAGCACCTACTTCCCCCAGCGCACACACACGGGCCTGCCCTTTCTTCTTTTGCATGTGACCCAGCCTTCCTTTTTTTTTTCGTCATTTCCGTTCCAGCCCCTACAAAGGCCATGTCCCTACTGTTGTTAGCCGAAAACCTCACACAAATTAAGCCCAGCACACGTACGGCCAGCAGCCCAGCTCACTCACGCACGCACCAGCAGCCCTCAAACACCTCACGGCTAAGGGGTGCACAAAAATTACTGAAATACCAAAAACCGAACCAAAACCATAAACGGTTCAGTTTTTCGATTTTCAGTTTCGGTTGCCAAAAATAAAAATATTCGGTTTCAATTTCGGTTTCGGTTTTATGTTGAAACTGAACCGAAAAAAATCGAAAAACCGATTTAGCCATATAGCCACTATAGAAATTAAAAATGTTCAATAAAATTTTAAAAAACTTTATGAAAAATAAAGGTTATTTTTGTTAAAAGTGTCCAACAAATTTTATTTTGTTAAAATTATGAGTCACTATAAAAATTAAAATATTCAATAAATTTTCAACAACTTTATGAAAAATAGAGGTTATTTTTTTTTTTTGTAAAAAAAATCGATTTAAAACCGAAGAACCGCAACCGAACCGCCACATTTTTTGGTTTTCAATTAAAGCATAAATTCAGTTCGGTTTCAGTTTCGGTTTCAGCTCGAAAGTCCCAAAACCGAAAATTTCGGTTCGGTTTTCGGTTCTAGCCAAAATCGAACTGCACCGAACTGTGTACAATCCTACTCACGGCCCAACCTCCCTTTGTATTGCTAGCCCACGGTTGAGGCCCAACGCATGCATGTCACACGCGGGCTCCCAAGAACTCCCAAGGCCAGCCTTCTTGGTCTTCAACTTAGCATGCATGGTGTCTTAATTCTCCACACGTCATGGCCAGTCTACGTCTTCACGAACACGACCCAACTTTTGAAAATTATCCTCAAACACGCACACTTCAACGCAAACACGTGTTCGTTCACACGACCATGTACATTTAATTTTAGATTTAATTTCCAAAGTCTTTCTTGCAATAACAAAGTACAAAAGTCCGTAAATTATCAAATAAAAACTCAAAGATTATAAATTGAGCTCAATGTTAATATATGGAATATAATTAGGCCTTTAATTAAAAATATTATCTTTCATGAATGATTTTAAACACCTAATTACGCAATAATTTTGACACGTAATTAGTTAGTAATATAAGACTATTAGTGACGGTTTTCATAAACTGTTGCTAATAATAGGCTATTCGTAACGGTTCTTATAAATCGTCACTACTATTGTTGACTTTTTTCAGTCAAGAAATGCATTATTAGTAACGATTTATGGAACCGTTACTAATACAATACTATTCGTGATGGTTAAATAACCGTTACTAATAAGGTCTTTTAGTAACGCATTGAAATCATCACTAATTCCCTAAGAAACGTCGTTAATATTTTCCCGGGATTGTTTCAGTGTGAAAGTGGTTTCCTGCGATAGTTTGAGCAGGAAAACTAGATTTTAGTGACAAAAGTATTAGTGACACTGTGAAATTCGTCACTAAAAGTTTCGTATTAGTGATAGTTGTCAAAACTGTCACTAATACTTACACTATTAGTATTGGTGTTTAAAATCGTCATTAATACGCATTTTTAGTAACGAATTTCATACTGTCACTAATACTTTCGTCGCTAAAAACCAAGTATTTTTTGTTTTTGTAGTCATGGATGTTTCACAGTGAAAATTACACAATTTTAAGCAATGATGATGAAGATGAAGATGAGGGGGCCAATATAAGAGGTGGTGATACACATTCGGATGGATTAATTGAAATGTTAGGTGACTTGCAAAGGGTGAATGTAGTGGACAAGGAAGATGGCAATGTGTCGCATACTAGTCCTGAATCTGCCTCAGTAGGTAGCATACCTTACAATCTTAGTCAATTAAATCAACTCGGTAAATCATTTGCTAATCTTGTGAGGGATGCATAGGTGTCCTAGTATCCAAACTGTAAAAAGTTCTAAAAATTGAAGTTCCTGATAGATTGTTTCATACAAGGACAATGCATGAGTTATCTCGAAGTGCATTTGACATGAATTTAAGGCTAATTAAGGCAGTATTGTCTGATAGTGAAACACTTTTAAAGTCTTTTTCTGAGGCGAATAGATACATGCATGATTTGGGTCTCAATTACACTCCAATACTTTTTTGGATTACGCACCGAGTTTCCACGTGTTCGTTTTACGGTCCATGTAACTAATCCCGCGCCCCTTGAAGTCGACCCCACAACTCCCAAGGGAGGTAAATTTCAGGAATCCAAGGGCGAAAACGAATCCGGGAGGGTTTGAACACCTGACCTCATGAGAGACACTCTCGCAACCCGCACTACGACCTAAACCACACCCTCAGGGTAATTACATTCCAATACTCTCATGTAGGTATGATTGCACACTTCTTTACGGTGAATTAAAAAATACAAACGAATGTCCATGATGTGGTGAACCGAAATATAAAACTAATCAAAATAAGGGTAAAAAGATCCCCTAAAATTTTTTACGATATTGTCCATTACTAGTAAGGCTTCAAAGATTATACATGTCCAGAAAGACAGCTACAGATACGTATCGGTGTTGACGGTACCTAAAAACTCCTTTCCGATTAAAAATTATGTGCTTAGAGGCAAATTTAGTAAATTTAGTTTATTTTAAGCACTTAGGAGTCCAAGTAGGACATACGAGATCCAAACCGAGTGAATTTAGATAAAATTTATGGACTAAATTATTTTAAGATGTGCAATTCTAAATTAGCTGCATAATTTTCAAAATATTTTAAAATGGACATTGAATTTAGATCAAAATTAAGATTTTTTCCGCTGAAACCTAAATTTAATTCAAGATCTAAAATTCGTATGCAAGCCTACACTAAAAATCGCATCCAAGCCTATGTAGAAAAATTAGAAATCAAGTCCAAGTCAGCCCATGATCATAACTAAGAATGAAAGAATGAAAAAATATATATTTCTCAAAAAAAAAAAAAAAAAATTGCTTTCAAAGCAAAATTGTAAGTTGGCTTTGTAGGCCGACTCCCGCCGTCACATAGCGAGCTTCCTCGTCGCGAAGGAATAGCCGCCGCCGAATCCACCAATCACCAAGCCGGAGAGAGTCTATAAATAGACTTGGAGAACATCAAGGCAACGGAGGGGAGAAAGATTAGGGCAGAGAACAAATCGGCGAAGAGGCTAGGTTGGAGAGATCACACCTGTAGAAAAACACCCACATCTCTTAACATTCACACACTCCTACGCCCAAATATCATCCACACAAGGAAATCCACCTTTTTTCAAACCCAAATCGTAAGAAAATAAGAAGATAAAAAGAAAGAGAAGGTAAGCAGTACCAGAGCTACTGCCGCCATGCCTTGCCTTGCGCCATCGCGCCTTCCAACGCAACAGCCAAACCATTATCGCGCATCTCACTATCTTCGATCGTACCAGTATGAAGGTTTATCCTCCTTTTTCTCTCCCTTTCTCCCTCTTAGTCTTTTCGAGTTCATGACGTGGATGCAGCTTCCCCATTATGATTTATGATTAGGGATGACAAAACGGTTAACGAGCCAACTTTAGACCGGATAGATTCAATTTTGAACTAACACATTTATTAACAGGTGGCTGATATATAAATTTAGATTCATAACGATAAACGGATCATAATTGAGTAATCCGTTTAAAAATATAATTTATGTATTTTAAATTTTTTTAAACATTTTATATAAAATAATATCTCAAAAAACACTCTTTCATGTTGAATTAAATGGAGCAATAAACATAGGTTTAATGAATCCATGAATTTAATTCGGGTAGTAGCAATAGCAACTAAGACAGGGGCGGTCCCCTATTTTGAATTAAATGGAGCAATAAACACAATACATAAAAAACGATAATAAATTTTTGTTTCAATTGGGAAATGAAACGAAGAGCATGCACAAATTATTGGACAAATTTGTCCAACTTTTACTGGATAATTTCCAAAATGTCATACTATGTATCACTCACTAACTTGAGTTTGTGGGGAAGCAAATGAAGATACTAGTGCTGAAGCCTAGAGGTGAAGGTGGGGAAACTCTTGAATGTGCTTGAAGTCATCGGGATGATGGAAGCATGGAAGTACTTCTCCATCATATCGATGAATCGATCGTTGTCTCTTCGGCGGAGCATCTCGAATCCTTGACAAGAAGGGCTCCGGTCTCCCTCAGGCTCTGGCTCACCTCTTCGCAGAGAATTCTTAGTTTTGAGTCGAGGCTTGAATTCTTATCTGACGAAGCAACGAAGTGAGAAGTCCATGTAAGGGGCCAGATCTATCACCAAAATCTCCTTTTTGTGTAAAAAAAATTTGTTGATCGAGTAGTCAGCGATCGAGACTCACCGATCGGTGAGAACAGGGTTTGGGGGAAATAGAAAATGGAGAATGAGGGTTTCTTCTGAGTGCTGATTCTACTATACCTACTGGGTAACTGGGTTACTGGCAGTAGGGTGAGGTGAGACCGTGATCGTGAGGCGTAAGGCACTGCCCACTGAGGTATGAGACATTGAGATGAGGGTCTGAGCATTAATTGAGGAAGATGCATATATATATATAAAGATATACGGGTCACCCGGCTGGTGGTGACCTAAACTCGTCCAACCCGTTTATTAAATGGGTCAGATTTGGGTTGATCTGTTTTTAAATAGGTCATCTTGTATTAAACCCAAACTCAATTTAAACGTACGGATCACAAGTCACCTGTGGATTTTGACCCATATATATATCGTGCGTACATAACTAAATTTATATATGTACCATATGCATATGTGTTCATATGTTTTATCTTTATTTATTTTTAATATAGTCTTATTATTAACTTTTAATTCAAAATATAAAGTCTTCTTATTAACTTTTAATTCAAAATATTGAATAATCAAATATTTCACTGAATTGGTGATTTAACTATGTAAAAAAAATCCTTTTATTCATTTTTTTGTTTTTTTTTGTTCCTATTTCATTTCATTTCATTTTCATTTTCAAAGAAATGAAAAATAAAAAATAAATATATATCAATTGAAAAATCATCAAGAAATTGAAAATTTCCAATGATGCCCCTAATTTTCCAAAAATGACCAAAATGCCCCCATTGATTTCAAAAAATTGTCTGAAAATACTAGAAAATGCTCAAAATTTATTTATTTTATTTAGAAATCAAGGGAGTATTTTTGGCTCATTTTGGCACTTTTTTCTTTTTCTTTTTGCATTAAACTCCAAGCTTTTAAATAGACTTCAAACTAGATGCAAAAATATATATATTTAAAGGCTAGTAAATCACACAATTATAGGTGGTTGAAAGTCATTGGATTCAAATTTGAATAATTTTAGGTTAATTAGGAACTATCCATTGGAGGGGTGTATAGGGAGTGCTAGTACTTCCCTTCGCATAATTGAATTCTCGAATTTGACGCTGGTAATGTAGATTGTGACAACCTTGGCCCATAGGTCTAACTACGAAACCAATCAATTGACAGTAATTAGGTAATCTAACCACACCTAGAGAAATAATAGGTTAGTGGGTACTCTAACAAAAAAAATAAAAGAGATAAAATCAAAATCCTTACCATCCCTGAGTCGAGGCGGTCCCCATCTCGCGTTCCGCACGTCGTGACATCGACTAGATTTACCAATTTTTGTTAGATAATTTTAAATTACTTTAATTATCTCATAGCGTCATATTCTACATACATAAGTATTCTTCATTCCTTCACATCATGTTACATACATTTTCTCTCCCTCTTCAGAATGTATGTTATACTATCCAAAGGTCGAAAATGAAGGGTATTTCATCAACTTCCCCATCAGACCATATTAAGACAAAAGATGCATAAATAACAATATGATACAAAGTTAGAGTTTTTTCCCGGAGTAACTTTTTTTTTAAAAAATATATTAAATAATACCCCTCTCTGGGAAATATTTCCCAGAATGACTCTAACGTAATCTCGCTACTCGGAGTAGCGAGATTTACTTTTAAGAGAAGGAGCTCGTGTCGACGCATGGCAAATCTCGCTGGTTCGTCTAACGAGATTTGCTTCAGATACTTAAATGCTGGGCCACCCGCCGTTTGACGCGTGGCATATCTCGCCACTTGGAGTAGCGAGATTTGCTTCGGATTTGAAATGCTCGTCCACCCGGCTATCGATACATAGCAAATCTCGTTGGATCAACCAACGAAATTTGCTTCAGCCTAAACTCAGTCGTTCTTCCTCCTTCCATGCGCGAACAGAGAGTGGTACCTGTTTGCAGAAAGACGGGGAGGAGCAGAGCTGCTGGTTACCGTTGAAGGACAGGCCGGACGTTTGTGCAGGTGACCGTTGCGACGAGTGGGGTTCAAACCATTAAGGGCGTGCGTATATAAACTCGAGATGGGGTAAAACACATTCTCAATGTTTTATTGTTCATAAATTTTGAAATTAATTTTGTTTAATCGAAAGCTTGTTTGATAATCGGAGTTAATTGAGTTTAGAGTGCTGAAAGTTTCGTTCGAAAGCACTTTTCTTTAAGGTTAGTATTCGTATTTTTGTATTTGAATTTTCTTTTTTATGATACTGGCTAAAACATGAAATTTTTTTTGTTTAGAGTGCTAAAATTTTTTTGAATGTATTTATATTGATATAGTAACAATTTTTTTTGAATGCATGTTTTCATTAATCATTGGATTTTGATGCTCTCTTATAACATAATATGAATCAAGAAAAATAAAAATAATAATATTATCATCAAGAAAAATAAGAATAATAATATTATCATATATATTGCATATATATTTATATTATGAAAATGTAGGATGATAATGTATATATATATATAGCAGACACTTATACATATTACTGTTTACATATAATATATATGCATATATATAAACATTTACATAAATACATATAAAAATAAAAATAAAAATAATAATAATAATAGAAATATATATATATATATATATATATATATATGCTAATATGTGTATCTATACATATAATACATATATTAACATACTAAAATACATACATATATATACTGTAGTGACCCGAAGAATAATAGCTTTTTAATAATAAGAGGGAGAGAAAATAGATACAGAAACAGAAGGAGGCCGTAGACTTCGTCGACGACATTGCATTTTGGAGATAATATTAAATAATCCAAATTTCAAAATTTTTCCAGGCTTCATCGACGAATACAGTGTCTCATTGACAAAGGTCTTCAGAATTTCGTCGACGAATACAATGCTTCGTCAACGAGAAAATACCGAGAGACGGTTCGGGTTTCTCTGAATTTCGTCGACGAACATAGGGCTTCGTCGACGAATTTGGTGAAGGGCTCGTCGACAAAGTGATGTGTCTCGTCGACGAACTCGGTCCTATAAATAGTGGAGACTCGGGATTTTTGTCATTCACTCGCCGCTCTCTCTCTCTCTCTCTCTCTCTCTCTCTCTCTCTCTCTCTCTCTCTCTCTCTCCTACGCCTCACTCTCCCTTCTCCCTTCATTTCTGACCCCACCAGTCGCCGGATCGACAATACGAAGCTACCACGACGCTCATGGCAGAATTTTCTACACATCTACCGGAGCGGATTGTCGGGAAATCAGAGTTGGAAATCATCCCAAATTCAGGGTAAGGCCTTTTAATCTCCTTTTGGCCTTGTGGTAGTTATAGAAAATGATATAGACGAAAAAATACTGATATTTAGTTCTAACAAATATTGGTTTAAGGGTGTTTTGTAGGAGGCCCTGCGGGTACCAGGCTAGAGTACAGTAGGGGCTTTTCAGAGATAAGGTAAGGGAAATTATTCTATGCTAGGATATTTCTAAATATTATACGGTTTATTTATTTACGAAAATTATGTATTAAAGTATAGTGTGCCTTCTGAATATGTATGTAGTACGGGGATATATTTTACGAATGCTAGCTTCATGATTTTTATGAATTTCAGTACCATGATTTTACAAATTTACGTATTATGATTATGTGAACTTCAGTACCATGATTTTACGAATTTTAGTACCATAATCATACGAATTCCAGTATTACGAATATGCAGTTCCATGTTATGATTATTCAGACCTCAGTACATTATGCAGCATCATGGTTATTTCAGTACTTCAGAATCATGGTAAATCAGATAGACATGTATATAGAAATATATTATACGATATCAGACCCTGTAGGACTTGCAGCTACAGAGCACGATACCGTTGCTACAGATACTATGTTACTTTATGAGTGTAACCACCTATTCAGATATACGTGGTACGGTCGACCACCTAGGCCCTTGAAGATGTTAGACTCCCCATCCAGATATGGGTTGAGGTGGGCAGGTCGACTGATGGAGTTCAGTAATTTATTACTGGTTGGCCAGTCAGGGTAAATCCAGCTTACGGGCCGCACAACCTCGTCATAAAGGGCATGTCATGACACAGATAGCGACAGGGAACAGTTTCAGTTATTATTACTTATGTATAGATTTATAGAAACAGGGATCCTACTATATACACTAGAAGTATTTTGAATTATAACCATAATACTGATATGTTAAGCAGTAGGGAAAAGAGGGTG
This sequence comes from Malania oleifera, assembly GCF_029873635.1. Classification (NCBI taxonomy): domain Eukaryota; kingdom Viridiplantae; phylum Streptophyta; class Magnoliopsida; order Santalales; family Ximeniaceae; genus Malania; species Malania oleifera. The sequence goes on from NC_080417.1 coordinate 122,997,498, forward strand.
GTGTGTTTTATTATATGTACTGTACTTTTGTACTCAGTTATTCATATTTACATGAAACAAATTTCATGATATATATATATAGTAGCTCATTTGCCACACACTAGTAATAGCATATTTTCTCTTACTGAGCGTTGGCTCATCCCAGTGTTGATATATTTTTCAGGTGATCCAAGTAGGCGAGCAGACCAGGCTCGCAAGTAGAGGGGCATCTGTAGTGCCCCATCAGAGAGTGAGTATCATTTATGGGAATGATTTTAACCCTAGCTAGTTGAGTGCAATTTTTGGGGATACAGTTATGTTGTATATTTTGCAAAACATTTCAGAATTTGGTATTGTATGTAATGGTTTAGGTTTTGTTTATACGATTATGCTTCTTGCTGCTTAGGATAATGTTATAGTATCAGAGTATGATAATTATTTACAGTGGGAAAAAAAATCAATTAATTAATCATGTCGTTACAGTTTGGTATTAGAGCCTATGTTTGCTAGGTTCTGTAGACCTTAGAGTGTAGCAGAAGCAATACCAGAGTATAGGAAAAGGATTTGAGGTTTGTTCTGTGTCTGGGTACAGGATTTTCGTAGTGGTTTCTATGCTTTTCTTGGGTTGACGATTTCAAGAAAACCATAGTAAACTATTGTCGAGTCGTGTGTCTAGGTGACAGAACTGGATATTGGGTAAGGTCAGGGAAGGTAGTTTTGAATTAATACGGGATAGGTCCTTATACGGGATAAGATGCTTAAGGGTGTTTCTTGTTTTCAGGATGGATCTAGGAAGTAACGGTACAAACGCTGGGAGGGATGGAGCAGGTCCTCCCAGCATGGGTGGAGGAGACACAGATGCTGTTCTGCGCAGTGTCACTCAGCAGGTGATAGCTGAGATGGCCAGGAGTTCTGGGGAGCGTCGCTATTCGATTGAGCAGTTTAGGCATATGAAGCGCCCATCCTTTGTTGGAGGAGATGACCCGACTGTAGCTGAGAATTGGGTCAAGGATATCGAGGAGATGTTGGCGGTGCTTCCATGTACAGATGAGCAGAAGGTAGCATTTACCACTTTTAAACTGACAGGGGAGGTGAAGTGTTGGTGGAGAACAACGCGTCTGATAGAGGAGCAGAGTCCAATTCCAGTTCTAGTGACATGGGACAGATTCAAAGATATGTTCTTCGAGCGGTACTTCCCTGCTATCATTCGGAGTGCGAAGGCAGCAGAGTTCCTATATTTGGTTCAGGGGCAGATGACTGTATCTCAGTACGCGGCTCGGTTTGTCGAGTTGTCGCGTTTTGCTCCACATTTAGCACCGGATGAAGAAAAGAAAGTTAGGAAGTTTGAAGAAGGGTTGAGGCAGAATCTATTTGAGCAGGTGATAGGTTTCAGGGCTCAGACATTTAAAGAGGTTGTAGACAGAGCTACGATCATTGAGAGTCATATTCAGAGGGGTGTGGTAGGTCAGAGTCAAAGGAAGAGGCCTGCGCCTTAGGGTTTCTAAGCAGACACTAGTAGGGGTCCATGGAGAGGTGGTCATGATAGGGGTGACCAGAGGAAGATGGCGAGACCTCGTGGGAACCAGAGTGCGCAGACTTACCCAATTTGTTAGACATGTGGGAGACATCATTTGGGAGAGTGCCGGGCAGGTAGAGGCGTATGCTATCATTGTGGGAGACCCGATCACGTGATGCGTGATTGCCTAGGTCAGCAAGACTAGGTCCCACCACCCAGGCCTTATCAGAGAGCGCATCAGGCAGCTCGAGGAGGACACCAAGCGCCCCGAGGTGGCCAGTAGAGGAACGTAGTTCCAGCACGAGTATATGCCCTGACGCCAGGTGATGCTGAGGCCGCTACGGATGTGGTGACAGGTACATTTACCGTTTTATCATACCTAGTTATTGTTCTTTTTGACTCGGGTGCTACTCATTCTTTCTTTTCTGCATCTTATGTTAAATTATCTGAGAGTGAGACCCAGTCATTAGATATAGCACTGTCGGTAGCTACACCATTAGGGTTAGTGATCAGATGTCAAAAGGTACTTAGAGGGTATCCGATAGAGATTCAGGGAAAAGTATTACCAGCAGATCTTATTGTACTTGATATGTGTGGGTTCGATATAATACTGGGTATGGACTGGTTGGCTACCAATCATGCTAACATTGATTGTTTCCAAAAAGAAGTAATTTTTAGACCTCCTAGAGGGCAGGAATTTAGATTCCTTGGTTCACGGGTACGTGCTCCAACACAGCTGGTGTCCGCTGTGCAGGCAGACAGATTACTCTTGGATGGAGGTCAAGGGTTTATCGCATTTGTGAAAGAAGCATCTGAAAATGGGTTGAAGATTGACAGCACCCCAGTGGTACGGGAATTCCTAGATGTTTTTCCAGAGGGGCTACTAGGGTTGCCTCCTGTTCGCGAGGTAGATTTTCCTATAGATTTACCTGCCTACCGTATGGCTCCAGCTGAATTGGGTGAATTAAAGGAGCAGTTGTAAGATTTGTTGAACAGGGGATTTATACGGCCTAGTTTATCGCCATGAGGAGCTCCAGTATTATTCGTAAAGAAGAAAGATGGGTCCATGAGGATGTGTATTGACTACAGGGAGATAAACAAAGTTATTATCAAGAATAAATATCCTCTACCCCATATAGACGATTTATTTGATCAGCTCCAGAGGACACGGGTATATTCCAAGATTGACCTCAGATCTGGGTATCATCAGGTGAGAGTAAAAGCAGAGGACATTGCGAAGACGGCCTTCAGGACCTGGTACAGGCACTATGAATTTCTCGTTATCCCGTTTGGTCTGACGAATGCCCCGGCTGTATTTATGGACTTGATGAACAGAGTCTTTCACCAATATCTAAATCAGTTTGTAGTAGTTTTCATGGATGATATACTGGTGTACTTGAGGAGTTTTGAGGATCATGAGGTGCATTTGAGATAGGTGCTGCAGACTCTCAGGGAGGAGAAGCTTTATGCAAAGTTTAGCAAGTGTGAATTCTGGATAGAGAAGGTGGCATTTTTAGGAATGTGATCTTAGGGGACGGTATTGCAGTGGATCCCAGCAAGATTGATGCAGTGGTAAATTGGTCTAGGCCGAGAAACGTGAAGGAAGTCAGGAGTTTCTTAGGACTGGTAGGTTATTACTGTCGTTTTGTTGAGGGTTTCTCAGCTTTGTCAGGTCCTCTTATGCGGTTGACTAGGAAAAATTCTAGTTTTGTGTAAGATAAAGAGTGCGAGCAGAGCTTCCAGGAATTAAAGCAGCGGCTCGTCACTGCACCAGTTTTTACGATTCCATCGGGTGGTGATGGTTATGCTATTTATAGTGACGCATCCTTGAAAGGGTTCGGTTGTATGCTGATGCAGCACGGTAGGGTGGTAGCATATGCGTCCCGACAGTTGAAAGAATATGAGAAGAACTACCCTACTCACGATCTAGAATTGGCTGCGGTGGTACATGCATTGAAGATCTGGAGGCATTATCTTTATAGTGAGAGGTGTGAAATATTCTCTGATCATAAGAGCCTGAAATACATTTTTACGCAGAAAGAGCTGAACATGCGACAGAGGAGGTGGTTGGAACTTATCAAAGATTACGATTGCACCATTAGTTACCACCCAGGTAAAGCAAATGTGGTGGCTGATGCTCTAAGCCGCAAATCAGGAGACTCAGCACAGTTTGCAGCGATGATTCAGCATCCGATACAGATGGACTTAGAGAGGCTTGGTGTAGAGCTAGTGGAGAATGATCCTCAGGCACTTATGGCCAGTTTGGTTGTACAGCCCACGTTGTGTGAGAAGATTAAAGCTGCTCAGAGAGACGATCCATAGTTGGTGGAGGTTATAGCCAGAGTTCAGGACGGTCAAGGGGAGGAGTTCAGTATTTCTGACGATGGGGCTCTAATATTTCGCTCTAGATTGTGTGTGCCTGCAGATGATAGCATCAGGAGGATGATTTTAGAGGAGGCACACAGATCCCTATACACTGTTCATCCTAGCAATACGAAAATGTATAGGGATTTGTGAGATTCTTTCTGGTGGAGTGGCATGAAGAGGGAGATAGCAGAGTTTGTGCAGCAATGTCTGACGTGCTAGCAGGTTAAGGCTGAGCACTAGAGGCCGGCTGGTCAATTGCAGCCACTTTTCATTCCTGAGTGGAAGTGGGACCACATATCTATGGATTTTTTTACTGGGCTGCCACCGGCGTTGCATGGTCAGAATGTCATATGGGTGATAGTTGATAGATTGACGAAGACAACGCACTTTTTGCCTATTAAAGTCAGCTACCTTATGAATAGGTTAGCCGAGATTTATATACAGGGGATTGGTCGATCCCATGGAGTGCCAGTATCCATAGTCTTGGATCGTGATCCACGTTTTACGTCACGGTTCTAGAGGAGTTTACAGGAGGCACTAGGGACACAGTTAGCATTCAGCACAGCTTTCCACCCTCAGACCGATGGTCAGACAGAGAGAACCATCCAGGTATTGGAGGATATGCTTCGTGCTTGTGTACTAGACTTTGGTGGTAGCTGGATTCAGTTTTTTCCGTTAGTTGAATTTGCTTATAATAACAGTTATCAGGCAAGCATCGGCATGGCACCCTACAAGGCATTGTATGGTAGGAGATGTAGATCTCCTCTTTTCTGGGATGAGGTAGGCAAAAGGTGAGTTTTGGGTCCAGAGATAATTTAGCAGGCATATGATAAGGTCTGATTTATTCGTGATAGGATCAATGCAGCGCAGAGTAGGCAGAAAAGTTATGCAGATACTCGTAGCCGGGAACTGGAATTTGGAGTAGGTGATCATGTTTTTTTGAAGATAGCTCCTCTGAAAGGAGTTATGAGGTTTGGAAAGAAGGGCAAGTTGAGCCCTAGGTATATTGGCCCTTTTGAGATACTTGAGAGAATAGGGTCAGTTGCCTACAGGCTAACTTTACCACCAGCTTTGGCTCGTATTCATGACGTGTTTCATGTTGCCATGTTACGGAAATATGTCCTAGACCCATCCCACGTCATTAGCTATGTAGAGATAGAGCTCAAGGATTCATTGGCATATGAAGAAGCTCCAGTACAGATTTTAGACAGAAAGGTTTAGACTTTACGCACTAAAGAAATACCGCTAGTTAAAGTTTTGTGGAGGAACCATGACATAGAGGAAGCCTCTTGGGAGCTCGAGGAGCAGATTAGACAGAGATACCGACAGCTGTTCCATGAGGTATAGAAGTACTCAGGTAGAGTATAGTAGTTAGATAAGTTTCTTTTGCAGGTACGTGTATTGATTATGGTTAGTAAATAGTATTTTGTTCCGGGAGAAATTTTCTTTTATGATATATGTAATCTCCCAGAACCACTCATGTAATCACGGTATTCCTCCGCCATAAGTGAGGGTAGGTAATAAAATAAGTAGACCATTTTTCTTTACAGAATGATGGAGAGTATAGATAGAGATTCAGATAGTAAATTTCGAGGAAGAGGGGAGAATGTAGTGACCTGAAGAATAATAGCTTTTTAATAATAAGAGGGAGAGAAAATAGATACAGAAACAGAAGGAGGCCATAGACTTCATCGACGACATTGCATTTTGGAGATAATATTAACTAATCAAAATTTCAGAATTTTTCCAGGCTTCGTCGACGAACACAGGGTCTCGTTGACGAAGGTCTTCAGAATTTCGTCAACGAACACAGGGCTTCGTTGACAAGAAAATACCGAGAGACGATTTGGGTTTCTCTGAATTTCGTCGACAAATACAGGGCTTCGTCGACGAATTTTGTGAAGGGCTCGTCGACGAAGTGAGGTGTCTCGTCGACAAACCCGGTCCTATAAATAGTGGAAACCCGAGATTTTTGTCATTCATTCGCCACTCGCCACTCTCTCTCTCTCTCTCTCTCTCTTCTCTCTCTCTCCTATGCCTCTCTCTCCCTTCTCTCTTCATTTTCGACCCCACTAGTCGCCAGATCGACAATCCGAAGCTACCACGACGCTCCTTGAAGAATTTTCTACGCATCTACTGGAGCGGATCGTCGGGAAATTAAAGTTGGAAATCATCCCAAATTCAGGGTAAGGCCTTTTAATCTCCTTTTGGCCTTGTGGTAGTTATAGAAAATGATATAGACGTAAAAATACTGATATTTAGTTCTGAAAAATATTGGTTTCAGGGTGTTTTGTAGGAGGCCCTGCGGGTATCAGGCTAGAGTACAGTAGGGGCTTTTCAGAGATAAGGTAAGGGAAATTATGCTATGCTAGGATATTTCTAAAAATTATACAGTTTATTTATTTATGAAAATTATGTATTAAAGTATAGTGTGGCTTGTGAATATGCATGTAGTACGGGGATATGTTTTACGAATGTTAGCTTCATGATTTTTATGAATTTCAGTACCAAGATTTTACAGATTTACGTATTATGATTATGTGAACTTCAGTACCATGATTTTACGAATTTTAGTACCATGATCATACGAATTCTAATATTACGAATATGCACTTCCATGTTATGATTATTCAAATCTCAGTACATTATGCAGCATCATGGTTATTTCAGTACTTCAGAATCATGGTAAATCAGATAGACATGTATATAGAAATATATTATATGATATCAGACCCTGTAGGACTTGCAACTACAGAGCATGGTACCATTGCTATAGATACTATGTTACTTTATGAGTGCAACCACCTATTCAAATATACGTGGTACGGTCGACCACCTAGGCCCTTGAAGAGCTTAGGCTCCCCATCCAGATATGGGTTGAGGTGGGCAGGTCGACTGATGGAGTTCAGTGATTTATTTCTGGTTGGCCAGCCCGAGTAAATCTAGCCTACGGGCCACACAACCTCGTCATGAGGGGCATGTCATGACACAGATAGCCACAGGGAATAGTTTCAATTATTATTACTTACGTATAGATGTATAGAAACAGGGATCCTGCTATATACACTAGAAGTATTTTGAATTATAACCATAATATTGATATGTTAAGCAGTAGGTAAAAAGGGGTGGTGTGTTTTATTATTTGTACTGTACTTTTGTACTCAATTATTCATGTTTATATGAAACAAATTTCATGATATATATATATATATATATATATATATATATATATATATATATATATATATATATAGTAGCTCATTTGCCACACACTAGTAATAGCATATTTTCTCTTACTGAGCGTTGGCTCATCCCAATGTTGATATATTTTTTAGGTGATCCAAGTAGGCGAGCAGACCAGACTCGCAAGTAGAGGGGCGTCTGTAGTGCCCCATCAGAGAGTGAGTATCATTTTTGGAAATGATTTTGTGTAACCCTAGCTAGTTGAGGGCAATTTTTGGGGATACAGTTATGTTGTATATTTTGCAAAATATTTCAGAACTCTGGTATTGTATGTAATGGTTTAGGTTTTGTTTATATGATTATGCTTCTCGCTGCTTAGGATAATGTTCTGGTATCAGAGTATGATAATTATTTACAGTGGGAAAAAAAATCAATTAATTAAGCAGGTCGTTACATATACATACTACTTACCTAATGTTAAATAATATACACAATAATACTAAACATATAAATATTAGATATAAACATATTGGTATATGAATATGCCTCTTGTGCATAAGAATAAATATCATATCTTGATTGAACATATTTGATATATGACGCTTTGTTAAGCATATTCAATGGTTTGGTGTTTTTGTTGAGCTTATGGAAATTGAACTTGCTATTAAGATTGATTGAATATCTTGCAATTGAAAAAAATTGAGCATATTGAAATATTTTTGTGAATGATTTTATGAATTTGAGCATAATGTTAAGATTATTAAACTAAAGAAATATTGAGTATCTTGTGCCTTGTATTAGCATAACATTTTGATTAAGACTTTTATTGAGTATCTTGTGCCTTGTATCCTTCCCTTTTATCCCTCCTTTTCAATTATTGCCCTCCCCTCCATTATCTATGATCTCGAATTTTATTATTTGCATATCTTCTTTTTAAAAGTTTTTAGTATTAATCTATGCTTCAAACTTGTAGGAGTTATTCTATATTGTTTTTTTCCTATTTTAATCGAAATACCTTCCCGATTATTTTCATTACTGCTTGATGGTGAAGATTTTTAATTCATGTATTTTTTTATTTTTTATTTTGGTTTCATCTTCATTTTCACTTTGTTTGGGTAGAATATATTAATCTATTATCATCCAATTGGAAAAATCGGAATAATAACAATGGAAAATTAAATATAGCCCAAAAGAGTTGAAAATATATTGGCAAAGTTGTCCATCACCTAGACTTTTCTTTGGGCAACAATAAGCTTGGCCCCTTCAACAATTGTTACTTTTTTTTTTATTATAATTATTTTATTACATGTACAATTGCATAGTTTTTAATTTTGATTTAATATTGAATATTTTTTTTAAGTTCAATTTTAGACTTAATTTTAAAAAAAAAATTGATCTGCAAATTCTAACCGATTCAATAAAAGTCTTAATCAAAATGGATGTAGATAGACTTTTTTCTAATAATAATAATAATAATACTTTTTGTGCCTTATATTCAAAAGTGAAATATTTAAAATTGCAAAAATACCTTGCACATAAGAATTCACTTAAATTGTATTAATTGGGTTGCGGAATAGTATAAAAATGTATGTATTTTGAAAAAAAAAAATATTGTAATTATAGAACAAGTAATATTGTAAAAGTTTCTATTATTCTATCATGAAATATTATTCTATCATGAAATAGAATATGATAAAATCGATATTCCAATAAATTAAAACATTTGAAAAGTATTAAATTAATAAAACTTATAGGCTTGTGGTATGCTTTATGGATAAAATAAATTAAGAGAATTGTCAATAATTATTATTATTTTTTCTAGCTAATTAAGAGGCTTGTTTACGAAAGTTTGCATACTTGTCATGGATGGTGGGAGTCATGGGAGTATTGATTCTTAAGAGATGATGAAGTTATCTTGTGTGACATACTTATGGGAAGACCTTGATCATATGGTAGGCATGTAATTCATGATAATCATGGGAATACTTGCACCTTAAAAATACATAGAGTAAAAATTTTACTTTTACCAAGGGGGTGGCAGTTTTCAAATACCAAAGAAAGAGGGCAATGACATTTTAACTTTGTCTAACTTCTTTAAAGGAAGTGCAACTTTGTACTCGTTAATAGCTAAAAGAAAGGGATTTATCTTTATAGTTCATAACAGGTTGGAAGATCTCTTAATGCAATTTCAAGATGTTAAGCCGGAAGATTTACTAGGTTGCCTCCTTTAAAAGACATTTACATAAAATTGATCTTATTTTAGGTGTTACTCTTCTTAACAAAGCCCATATTAGAGTCTTATGGAGCATGAAAAGCTAATCAACAAGTGGTGAACTTATTTTAGAAAGGGCATACAAACGAAAGCACGTGTCAAACTAAGAGAATACAAACACGCAAAAGCATGTGATTGACTTGTTATGTTTATATGTTCCTTGTCATTTATTATTAAATTGGTTTGGATATTTTAATAATATCGATAAAACTGAATAGGTAATTAACCATTTGAGTATTGTTATAATCAGTTTGAAAGGTGAAATAAACCTAAAGTATTTATTTCGATAAGCTATAAGTAACACATATCACTTATACATACAATTTTGTTTTGCGTAAGGTTTTTTTTATTTCCCGATCGCCGATCTAAATGGCAGGAAGCTCAAGCAGTGCTCCAGTGACTACATTATTATATATAGGGGGGACATTATAACTGGATTAGATGGTGTTAGGTATAGTAGTCCGCCAGTTCGACCTAATCGAATTGGCCATAAGTGTAAATTAAATAAATTATATACGAAGATATATAAATATTTGCATATTGATCTAGATCAATATGCATTATGGGTGACCGCAAGATACCCTTTGCGAGGGTTAAATAATACAGCATTCTACGAGGCTGTTCCCATATTTGATGATTATGGGCTGCGCATTGTGTTGGACGCACACTACGTCAGTGAGACATATTTAACGGTGCAATTATATGTCGAGACCATTCCTCAAATGGGTGTAATCGCGGTTAGGCATCCAGACGGGCCTGCGGAGCATTTGGATGAAGTCGGTCAAGACACTGAGCAAACACATCACCTCGATGTTAGTGTGGAGGTTCGTGGTATGTCTACGGTCACTTTTAACGAATATCCACGATCGTCATTCGAGCCATCGGCGTACGAAGCACCTGTTCTTGACATGTTTTCGTAGGAAGGTTGCGAAGACATCCCGAGTGCAGGACTAGCATCGTTGTTTGCCATTGCAAACGACGCATTGGACGAGGGCATGAACATTACGAACGATGTTCATCTTGAAGATGAAGATATGCACGAGCAGGAAATGGGTGAAGGGTTAAATGATGTCCTCGATGATGTGAACTTACCCCGCCGTGACACGGATGACGCAATGTTTGACGCCCAATTCATGGGCGAGCTTCCGATGTACGGTCATATTGACCTAGATGCTGCAGATTTAATTGCGGTGGATGAGCTTCCTATACGTGTGACTTGTTGTGATGAATCCTTTGAGTTGAGTATGGGGATGCTCTTCGGATCGAAGGATTAGCTGATTGCTGCAGTGCAAATATATCATGCTCGCACCCACCATGACTTCCCCGTCGTGCGATCTACCCCAGATTTATGGGTTGCTAGGTGTAACGACCACGATTGCGTGTCATGTATCAGATGATACACCGTTTATTCGAAATCACCCAATATGCTGGTCCGCACACGTGTCTGAATGAACTTCTGTCACAGGACCATAACCAAATCACGTCGTCCCTCATTGCTGGGGAGATAGTGAATATGATAAGGGGAGATGCGTCGACGTCGATCGTTACATTGAAGGAGTTCATAGATCATCGATTCAGCTATTCAATCTCTTATAAGAAGGTTTGATTGGGCAAACAGAAGGCAATTGCCCAAGTATTCAGCAATTGGGAGAAATCCTATGAAACGTTACCAAAGTGGATGGAAGCGATGTGCACGTACAATCTTGGGACTATAGCCAGGTGGAGGTGGACTCCTGTTCCAGGTAGCGTGAATAGCGCAACCTTCGTATCTGTATTTTGGTTATTCACAGCATCTATTTAGAAATATAACGGGAGGGCAGTGACGAAAGAGGAAATCCTGGGACACACTTATACGGTAAGTACAAGGGCAAACTCCTTATTGCCACGTGCCCGGATGCAAATAGAAATATTTTCCCTTGCATTCGCTATTGTGCAAGATGAAAGCCTCGACACATGGAATTGGTTTCTGTGTTGTCTGCATTCCATTACCGACAGGGATGACATTTGCCACATATCAGATCGGCATCCAGGGATTATCATTGCAGTGCAGCGCAATCCTAATTGGTAACCACCGCGTGCGAACCACCGATTCTTCCATCGACATGTGGTGAGCAACTTTAATACGAAAGTGCGGAGTGTCAATCTGAAGCGAATGGTTGAGCGAGCAGGAAGGGAGCATTAGGTGAGAAAATTTGACATGTGGATGGAGAGGATATTCGATGAGGGTGGAGAGCTAGCCAAGTCGTTCTTTGATCAAATCCCTCCTCATATGTGGACTCAGTGCCACGACAGTGGAAAGAGGTATGGAAACATGACCACTAACCTAGTTGAATGTTTCAACGCCGTCCTAAAAGGTGCTCGTTGCCTTCCTATAACGGCCTTTGTGCAACTAACATTTTATCGCGTTGCACATTATTTCAATAGCCGAAGGGAGGTTGCTCGTAATGCAATACTTGGAGGATATACGTTGACTCCGCATATTGCTAGCGATGGAAAGAAGGAAGCTGAAGGCGACTGGACTTCGAGTCACGACATTCAACCGATCTAGGGGTACTTTTAACATCATGACCGTGCAATTGGGACCCCATAAAGGAAACAATGTCCAAACTTTGAGCATCTAGAGGCGCGAATGCTCCTGCGGGAAGTGGCAATCTTTACACTATCCCTGCTCCCATCTTCTCGCCGCCTGTGCTGAGACACGGCTAAATGCAAGCCAGTATGTTAAGCCATATTGGAGCACTGCCGAGCACTATGCGACATATGCTGCGGATTTTCATTTGATTATGCATGAGGCATATTGGTCAGCTTCCTCGTTGCCGAATTTGTAGGCAAATCCTGCATATGCTCAACTTAAAGGTCGGCCTTGGAGCTCACGTATACACAATGAGATGGACGCCCAGGAAGGTAGGAAAAATATCACGTGTAGCATATGTCATCAAGAAGAACATAACCGTACGAGATGTCCGAGAAGGACACAACATGGGGATGCAGTTGGACCTTCCCACTAACCTATCACTTATAGGTTAAATGACATGTCCTACACATTTAATTGCCATAAGGGGGGAGAAATAATGATTATGGGTGCTACCACACGTCAACCATAAGATAAAAGCATGCTTAGGGATACTACCACATTTCCAAACATCTTTGTGCCATACTAATTCTATCTCTGTGTTTCACACACGTTCCATATGCAATAGATGAAGAAATTTGCCTATTTGTAGCCCCATAATTTCAACAAGTTTTCAGCTGCCATACTACTTCCTCCTTCTAAACAAGGGGATTTTTAAGATCAACTATTTTTTTTCCATAGTTGGGAAGCATCATGCTTAGCCTCTGCATCCCGAAACAGTGAGTCTTTAAAATAAGTCAGCAGCATCCATTTAGGCCAAGATTCCTGATCTTGGGCTCGGGTAAGGAGAGCCTTATTTCTAGATTCCAAATCTAAGATCCCCAGGCCGCCTTCCTTTTTCGGTGTACACATCTAGGATGAAACCTGAGATTTCCGTTCAGTTCCACCCTAGAAAGCAGTCATGACAGATCCTCAATTCTGATTATTTTTATGTTGACGCTTTAACTATGCTGTCTTGTTTGCAGGATCGATCTAGGGCCGTCTGATCCTAGTGTACTAACTATGGGCGATCGTCACCGGTCCAATCGGGCGTGGACCGATTCGCACGCTGACGTGTTATATTGCCGAGGGGGCACTCAGAGCGTATACGAGAGGATAGGTGCAGACCCCTACATTGTTGATTGGATACGAGACGCGGGCTTTTATGGGATATATTAGATTGGCCATATCCAGTTGGATTGGCATCTCGTAACCACCTTGGTGGAGCGATGGAGGCCAGAGACGCACACGTTCCACTTGCCGCACGGAGAGGCGACTATCACCCTACAGGATATGGCGGTATTGTTTGGGCTGCCGATTGATGGGATGCCTGTCACTGGTCATATTGCTGGACTAGTACAAGAGGAAGGCACCGGTTAGGGGGGAGCACTCTCCCGCATATGCGAGAGATTGTTAGGAGTGGTGCCTCTAGATGGTGAGCTTGTTGATGCCCGCATTCTCATGTGGTTTCTCGAGGGCGAGATGTTTCGCCAACTCCCGACAGCTTCCGATGATAACACAGTAGCGTGGCACGCACATGCCCAGATGCTGCAATTTATATGAGGGACGCTATTCTGCAACCTCTTGGCGAGTTATGCACACTTGATGTTCCTTCCACTCTTCATGGAGCGAGCAGAGATATGATAGTACAGTTGGGGCTCTGCAACGTTAGCGTGGTTGTACCGGGAGATGTGCCGCGCTGCTAACGTTTCCCACTCCCAGATCGGAGGAGCACTCTGCTTATTGCAAGTTTGGGCGTGGGAGAGATTCACGTCGTTAGCTCCTACGTGCCGCGGTCTCCGGTGTTTTATTCAGTGGGACTAAGACGGATGCCTTGTTGGCTTTACCGTGATCCCAAGAGGGGGGTGAATTGGTATTTTTAAAATTTAATCCCTAGGTCAATCTCATAACAGCAGTATATTCACAACCCTATGGTCAATCTAGTGCAAGTAAAGTAAATGTATACCAGAAAGTAAATAAAGCAATTTAATCAATCACACAAGCACCAGAAAACAGTAAAGAGAGGGTGACACGTAAATATGTTATCGAGGTTCGGCCAATTGCCTACGTCCCCGCCTTGGCTAACAAGCAGAAGGATTATCACTATCACTTGCTCATTTAATAGGGTGGAGCGGCACCTATACAAACCAGGTCAATTACCACAGGACTGACCTCAACCTTTACAACAATCCTTATCAGGTTGGATTACCGCCCCCTCAGGCCACACCTGGAATCACACAGATTTACAATCAAATGGTACAATATAAAACTGCTTTCACGTGAAGCAGATTTGTACCCAAATGCGTTCAATCACATACACCACAAATGATTTATATGTAAGCTCAGTGTGGTCCAAATAGTTTAACTCTTAAATGTATTTTCTATCAGTGTAATCCATACATGAGAGTGTCAACAAGAAATCTTTGTATTTCAAGATGTTCTTAATCAAGGTGCTCAAACAAAGATATCACTTAAGTTTCAAATATTCCAAAATACAGAATATATCAATTACGTGAATAGTGTATATGCTTGGTTTGCAAGATATATGTAATCTTTGTATTTAGCAAAATGATATGTATTTGAATAAATATTGCAACAAAGACCAATATCACAAACGCAAATATCTCTTCACAAATATATCAATGTAAATCCCACAAGATATTTGAGTAAGTTTAGAAAACGATTTGCAACCCAAAACAAATACCAAACTTCCTAAGTTATTGCAATGAAAATGCAATACTCAAAAGCTTAGCAAAGTCTTCTTAGGATAGGCTTATGAGAAAAGCCCCCTAAGAACACTTAGGTAATGCTCTCTAAAAAATCGATTTAAACAATCAAACAATGAGAGCAAACCTATCAATACAATCACTCAATCAACTTACAAAGACTTTTGGCAATAGAAGAGGGTAAGTATGAGTGGTTTTTGAGAAAGTAGGAATAGTAGTGAGAGTTTTGCTTGAGAGAAAATATTTGGATTTTGTATGCTAATCAAGTTGCAAATTTTCCCGAATGAAGGGGTATATATAGACACCCCATGAATTATGACCGTTGGGGAGCTATTGGGAATTTTTAGGAAAGTTTAATGACCTTTTAATTATTTTAACCCTGTTTTAAAAAATTAACCACAGTAAAAAAGTCAAGGCAACCCGAGAGGTCCGGTCGACCATAACCATTTCGGTCAACCGAAGTTCATATGGTTCGGTCGACCAGGACACTTTTGAACTTGAGACTCGGTTGACCGAAAGTGTTTGTTCAAAGGGCGATTTTCCATTTCTCCGAGGTTCGGTCGACCAAGTCATTTTGAACTGAATGGTTCGATCGACCAGATTGTTGGGACTTCTCCCGAGGACCCTCGGTTGACCTGGTAGTTGGTATTCAATTTTGGCTCGGTCTACCAGATGGTCAATTTGTTAACCTCAGGAGGTTTCGGTCGACTGGGGGATTTGAACTACACTGGTTCGGTCGATCGGAACCTTAGTCAACTATTGACCCAGGCCGATTTCGATCGACTGGGGCAGAATGAACTGCCTTGGCCTATTGACCGAAAGTGCACGATGTGGGCATTTCAGTCCTGTTATGATCCACTCAAACCCAAATCAAGTACCTAAAATTTATAGGTGCAATGGTAAGTGTCCTAGGGTCATTTTTGGGTCCTTTTGAAGACACCTAAAGAATCCAGTGTCGGTTGACCAACCCTAAGGTCTTTCTAAGGTCACTTTTAGCTTACGGTTTGTTTGATCTTACGTAATAAAGCATGCATGTGATGTGTGTGCTTATTACAAACCAAAGACCCTATTTACTATTACAGACCAATTATATGAATGAATTATATATATTACAACACAATGGTCTTCAATCTTTACTTGCTTTGTGCCCATCTCGATCTTGAATATTTAGTTCCTGCACAAAACCTCAAACACCCATTAGGTATAATGAGTATTTGTCATAATCAAAACCAGACATGACCTATAAGGTCAACACGCCCGATTGACCCAACTCCACTTGCGTGGAGGTTAGAAACTCAACTTACAATCCATTCCTTGTATGAGTGCTACGAATATAGAGTCGTAGTATGTACTAGTCATTACACCTTTTTCACTTACGTTTTATTTTGTATAGGTAGAGGGATCAGTTGTTAGTGCCTAATATTGTGCAACATACGTTGCCCTGGTACAGATTCGAGCTGGACATGCACCGGGAGCATGAGGTAGTCTCGATCATGTCTATTGACTATATTTTGCATACTTTGCAGATATCCCTACCCAGCTCTTACATTTACCATATGTTTACGCGCAGTTTGTATGGGCGCTATACATAGATGACATTTTAACCAACCTACTAACTGATTATGCAGTTGGGTCCGACCTCTGAGTTGCCTGAGTGCCACTCATATGTTTTCATATTATCGAGTGGCATCTCCCAGAACGAGTGATGCGTCAGTTTGGCTTTCGACTGGGCATCCCATACTGCTTCTCAACTTCAGGGGTCGATGTACGTGGGGACGACTTACACGAGATTGATGGTCGCGGTCGGGGGAACACGGATTGGGCTGCCGAGCACGCGATGTACGTGAGTATGTGGGGACATAGAAGGGACTACATTATACAGGGTGTGGAGTCGGACGGCCCGATGGGTCCGAAGGATCCGTATTACACGTGGTATAGGTCGATCACACGTCGCTTCGTAGATAGGACCGCGGCGGTCTACATGAGCCTCACACGAATACTCGAACGCATACCTAATTTGTTATCGTTTACATTAACAGTTCAATGTCGTAACCACTATTTTTGTATGCTACAGGCTGACGTATTACACTAGGTCGACGTACTTGTAGACACTCCATTTTTACCCAGGCCCAATATATGTATTACTATTATTATTATTATTATTATTTTATTTATTCTTCTTATTATTATTATTATTAATTTTCACTAATCTTATTATTATTATTATTATTATTGGTATTTTCTTTATTATTATTATTATTATTTTTCATTAGTATTATTAATATTACTTTTATTTTTATTTTTTACGTCTATTTTATTATTATTATTATTTATTATTTTCATTATTATTTTTATTATTTTTATTATCATTATTATTAGCATTTTTATTACTATTATTACTATTATCTTATTTATTATTATTATTATTTTTTTTTTTCATTAGTATTATTATTATTACTTTTATTTTTATTTCTATTTATATTGTTTATTATTATAATTATTATTATTTATTATTTTCATTATTATTGACATTATTTTTAATTATTATTACTATTAGTATTTTTACCTTTATTATTACTATTATTATTATTATTTTATTTATTTATCTTTGTTATTACTATTATTATTATTATTTTATTATTATTATTATTATTATCTTATTATTATTATTATTATTATTATTATTATTATTATTATTTCCTTATAACCATAATAGTAGTATATATTATTTCCAAAAAAAGAAAAATACCAAAAACTGAAAAAGGAAATGTTTTTAGGGTTTTTTTTTCAAAAATTATTTTTATAAGAGGGGGGAGCACACGGATAGAGGCCAAGCGCACAGGGGACAGCCGGGGGCAGAACAAAAAAGAAAAAAAAAAAAGAAAAAAAGGCTTCTTTTCTCATCCTCACGCTCCAGCCCTAGCCTCTCCCATCTCCTTCTCCCCTCTGCTCTCTATCCCTCACGCACAGCCGGAGACACACCGAACACACCAAAGTAAAAAAAAATTCTGCTTCTTCTTCTTCTTCCCTTGCCAACAGCGGCCGCCACCCTCTCCCATCACCACTCTCTCTTCATCAGCCCCCACGCCCTTTCTCCTTCACTCTCACATCCTACAAACAGCCGAGAAACCTATCTCTCCGCTCTTCATCTCGTCATCTCAACGTTGTCCCTCTCCACGCACATAGCCACGCCATTCAGGCCACAGCACCATCTTCTCCGGCCACCACTGCAACTCCGGCGACCACGAACATCCACAGCCACAACCACCTCTGCTGCACGGTCTCCACAAGCACGACCAGCACACCCAGCCCCCTTACACACGGCAAGAACAGTAGCACAGCAGAGCGGGGGAGGCCTCTTCTTGGTTTTCTTCGTCAGCTAGTGAGACCAAACGCAACATTGGTCTTCGTCTCCGGCAGCTGGTCCGTCATCTCCGTAGGGGGTAGCAGCAGTAGCTGTATCAAACGGAGCAGGAGCAGGTATTTCGGCTTGGGGTAGCAGCAGCAGCAACGCTGAAGTGGAGCAGAGGTCTTCACCGGCGAAGTAGCGCAGGCAGCGTTTTTTTTTTTTTTGGGTAACTTGATAGATTATTATTGTCAGGATTTTACTATAGTGTTTATTTTTATTTTGTATATTGTTGTTAAAAGGTTTTATTTTGTGCTTATTATAGGGAGTTTTCTTTTATAGTATATTATTAGAAATTTCCTTTTATTATTATTAGTATGTGCTTATGATATAATTGTTAATATTGTTATACATATTTACTTTATATAATCTATATTGCTATCTATTCATCATATATAATTTTAATTATTATTATTTATCTTGTTGTTATATTTAATGCTTATAGTGTAGTTATATTTAATTTAATATGTATTGCTAGGGTTGTGTTGTTAGCTGTTCTAATTGTTATGAGAATTTTAATATGGTTGTATTTATCAAAACATTAATATTTACATTGTGGGATTTGTATTGTTGACATATGTAATTCGATATTTAATACATCTTTAGGGTGTCGTTGCTATTTGTTATGTATGTAATATTAATATTATAGGATTTTATCATAATGGTATTTGTTAAAATGTTAATGTTCATATTGTAAAGTTTAAATAGGATTTAATTTTAAAATGTATTTCTAAAGTTTTCATTTCGTTGGGCTTATTATGTGTTTGATATTTATATTATAAGGTTTTTATTATTGTGGTCTCGATTCAAATGTGTGATTTTCGTATTAGGGTTTCCTTTGTATACATATTGTTGTTGCATTTAATAAATGGTATGTTCATATTTAGGGTTTTGTCCTTCCTTTTTTTTTTTTATTGTACTATTTGTTTTATAATTTGATATTCAAATTTATGTGTTTGTTGTATCTATTGAATGATGTATTATCAAGATAGGGTTTTTATTGTCATCATATCATGTGTAAGGTTATTATCATGTTTTATCACTATATTTAACATATCAAATATTTAGGATAGTATATTGATTTCTAGTTTGATTTATTACCATAATTTAGTATTTGATGGCTATATTGATCGTTTCACGTATTAGCAATAATTTGAATTTATTTCTATGATTTCACTACTATCTTACCCTCGTATATTTACCCGCTAAATTTAGAGTTAATTGGTTTCCAGGTTTTCTTCATAAGTTTGAATTGTTTCCTTAACCTTGGTAATTGCTTCCATGTGTGTATTATGTATATCCTTAACCGTGTGCTAATATTAAGGTAAGTATTATTAAAATATGTATATTATCTTTACTACTATTATTAATAATATGATTATTATTACTATTAATATTATGATTATTATTATTATTATCACTTTTATTGTTTATTATTATTATTATTATTATTATTTATTGTTACTACTATTATTATTTATTATCATTATTATATTTATTATAATTATTATTATTATTATTATTATTATTATTACTATGATCTTTATTGTTATTATTATTATTATCATTATCCTATTTTGAAGTATACGTATATTCAATTTTAGTATTTTTTATATTATTTTATTATTATGATTATTTTCGATTCTCTTCCCTATGATTTTATTGCGAGGGTATGAGCCTTCGGGCATCACGTACCTTAAGCTCTGAGGGAATATCTATATATATCTATATATTATCTTTATTTATTTATTATTTTATTTATTTATTTATTTATTTATTTATTTTTTTACATGTACTTATAAATTCATAAAAAAAGGAGTAATTTAAAGAATTATTAGATTAACTTAGGGATAATTTTAAATTAATTAGGTACCGTTCGTAAGAACGGGCGTGTAGGGGGTGCTCGTACCTTCCCCTCGCGTAACCGAACTCCCGGCCCCAACTCTGGTAATGTAGACCGATTCTACCCCTAACGGGGTAGTAATCATGTGTTCTAACCGCACTAAAGGTTAGTGGCGACTCCGATATCCATGTTTTTCCATGAAAATATTAAAATTGATTTTAATTTCGCCGCCCGGGGCACACGCGCTCCCGGGACGTCGCGACAGTACTATCATAAGATCCCGCTGTGAGTGATTTAGTGAGAGCGGGTTTGGACATTGTCTATGAGGACGGGCGAAGGATCCCTACCCCACGCCGGACCCCGGCACCACGAGGAGGTCGAGCAGCTCCAGTACGAGGTGGTCGGGAAGCTATTTCCAGTTGTCCGTCGAGTCCGACCTTCTCGTTGCTCGTTGTACATGCAGAGTTATTCAGGTCGTCCGCACCATATGCCCCATCGACAACCGCTGATATTGTGGGCCCCTCCAGTAGACCAGCGGATTATCGATCTGACTCTGCCGCGACCCCGTCAATGTCATACCTACTAGACGACCCTCTTGATGCGGAGGAGGTGGACGCACCCGCGTTGCCACCTCGGACTCGTCGAGAGACTACATATGACATAGTTCCTCATCCACTCTACGTGGAGATAGATTATCCAATACCTATGGGCGAAGACGATGGACATGCAGCACATCGATGTGACCGGACGCCAAACGTGGATGAGCAGCCAGGTGAGGGCAGACGCAGACGGCAGCCACCCCGACACCAGAGATGACCTCCTTGCGGCATTGAGTAGGCGATGATCGTCGTATTATTTCACTTCTACAACATGTATATGTTCATTCTTTGATTTGTACATCATGTATATGTTCATTTGTACATCATATATATGTTTAGAACTTCATTTGTACATAATGTATTTTTTCATTACTTCATTTGTACATAATGTATTTATTCATTACTTCATTTGTACATCATGTATTTGTTCATTACTTCATTTGTATATAATGTATTTTATCTTAATTTTGAATATATAGAGGACCCATATATAAAGTGCCAAGCATGTTAATTTGTTCATTTGAAGAATGTTTTTTTTGCACAGGTGCGTGGATGGACATGTTCAATTTGTAAACAGGACTCTGCCGAAATTATTATAGTATTTTGATAGGTTGAATGTATACGAAACTTGTGAGTGTAACGTTGTGAACATACTGGCATCAATTGTATTTGAAGAATATTTTCTTTGCACAGGTGCGTGGATGGATATGCTCAATTTGTAAACAGGACTCTGCCAAAATTATTATAATATTTTGATAGGTTGAATGTATACGAAACGTGTGAATGTAACATTGTGAACATACTGGTATCAATTGTATTTGAAGAATGTTTTCTTTGCACATGTGCGTGGATGGATATGCTCAATTTATAAATAGGACTCTGCCGAAATTATTATAATATTTTAATAGGTTGAATGTATACGAAACTTGTGAATGTAACGTTGTGAACATACTGGTATCAATTGTATTTGAAGAATGTTTTCTTTGCACAGATGCGTGGATGGATATACTCAATTTGTAAACAGGACTCCGCCGAAATTATTATAGTATTTTGATAGGTTGAATGTATACAAAACTTGTGAATGTAACGTTGTGAACATACTGGTATCAATTGTATTTGAAGAATGTTTTTTTTTTTGCATAGGTGCGTGGATGGATATGCTCAATCTGTATCCAGGACTCTACCGAAATTATTATAGTATTTTGATAGGTTGAATGTATACGAAACTTGTGAATGTAACGTTATGAACATACTGGTATCAATTGTATTTGAAGAATGTTTTCTTTACACAGATGCGTGGATGGATATGCTCAATTTTTTAAGAGGACTTTATCGAAATTTTTTTAGTATTTTGATAGGTTGAATGTGTACGAAACTGGTGAATTGAATTTTTATATGCTCAATCTTCTTAGAAGATATATTACTTTTGTAATAGAGCTCCTAAGTATAAAACTAAATTGATTTTTTGAAACCTTAGCTTCTAACCTTAATGCTAGTTCCACTAACTTTTACCGCAGTTCCATTCCATGAGTCATAAACGTAATTGCAGAGTAATTAATACAATTGTAAATATGTTCTTTGTTTTTGTTTATAGATATTAAAGTGTTTTCCTCTATTTGTTTGACATTTTCTTGATTTTTATAATTGTGTTAAGTAAATTAGTTAACATATAATTTCGTATCATCTAGGCATTTCCAAACTTTAATGTCTTCATAATTAATAATCTTAGGTACCAAGTCCATTAGTTTCCGATGTCTTCATGATTCTAAGTCTCTTCACTGTGTTGAGAAACATCCTATACACAAACCAACAAACATATGTTTACCATCTAAATTTCCAAAGACAATATTGTCTTTTCCAACGACATAGGCCTCTACCTGTCCAAAGTACTTAGAAACTTGAATGAAACATGCCTTAAAAGCATGGTCCAAAATGTTTAATATTACGTTACTAGTAGTGGAGCTACTGCTCCTACAACTTAAAATGTTGCTCGAAATAGACCAACTACTCTTCCACAAGGCTAGTCTTGTCATTTGATGGGATGCCATTTAGGGCTTAGTAGTGCATATACGAACAACAGTCATAAATATGTGCATATATACACACAAAGACTCATTCACAATAACATATATACATAAGTATAAATATATTGCACTAGTATAATCATTTAAAACAAAATGAAAGGTGCATACTCCCAAGGAACATCTCGTACAAGCATCAAGTCCCCCTCCTTATCTTCATAAGTAAGCACAAATTCGGATGATCCATTTAAAAGCTTGGTAGCCTTTCTTGATTGCTTACTCTCTCCACTTGAACCTAGTTACACAATCATAATTACATTTTAAAATTAGAAAGGAATTATCTATGCAACTCATTACTGTCCTAGTCCTACTAATTTGACCTAGATTATCAAAATATTTATGTCATCTTAAACTACTTGGTTCTAAAATTTAGTCGTCAGATTGAGGTGCAACAATGATTTAACAACAGTTTCACATCAAAACATTTAAGATCGAATTTATAGAAAATAAGTAAATTATACATTACTGATAAAAAATACAAAAAAGAAAGATTACACTCACGAATGGAAGTGATGCCTGTGGTTGGATTAGCGAACATGTCCTCCCGTGCTTGGGCTAAAGTCGCATATATAGAAGAAGCATTTAGATCCACTTTCCTCCCAATTGACAATCCATCTATGTCAACTTTAACAAACCCAAGATGTCCTTTTTCCATAGTAACAGTATTGTTCTTATTGCTACCATGGTACACTTTTTTCTTTGAAGTTTGCTTCAATTTATCATCCTCGCTTGTCTCATCTTCTTTGGAGGTCAGAGTCTTTACCTGGTTAGCCAAGTTGTACATCTTATAAGCCATATAGGCGGTTTCCTTACCTGGTTAGCCAAGCAAGTTGTTCATCCTATAAGCCATGTAGACGGTCATCCCAAAACATGACTGCTCCCAAGGAACAAAATTAATTATAGTAATGATTAATGAGTAATATATTAATTGACACATGGAGAGACAAAATAATGGAGGCAATCATGATCTCAATCCTTTAACAATCCAAATTAATGGAGGCATATCCCAATCTTTTAGTTACCCTCATGATCAACATTTTATTCTCTATTCTTCATCATTCCAATTTTCTTAGTAATTTTTTTTAAAAACGATTATCCCTTAATAGAAGAAAGTCGAAACACCCATATCAGCAAAATAAAAATGACGTTAGAATTTACAGGGAAAATGATGGAACAGAAACAAAGAGAGAGAGAGGATAATAAAGGAACAAATATAAAATACGAAATGCTAGAAATGCGGAAATTAAAATCTTAACTTCATCAAAAGGAACAGTATGATAAATTGATGGATCATCGGCTCTCTTTGTGCTAGAGATAGAGGCAACAAATGGAACATGTTAATATTTAAATATTTCCTACTCAATAAAATATATAAAGATTTCCCTATTTAATTAAATATAATTAGTGTATATTTATAGTGTATGACTGTTATATTAATTTTTTTTTATAAAAATTTTTTTTAACTAAATTACAAACTGTAAATTATAAGTGAAAATTTAAATTAATAATTGATTCTCCACTCAAATAATTTAGAAAATAATTTAATTAATAATGAAAACCTGGGGCACAGAAAATCTCGCTACTCCAAGTAGCGAGATTATGTCAGAGTCATTTCTCAAAATATTTCCCAGAAATGGGTATTATTTAATATATATATTTTTTTAACGGGAAAAAACTCTACAAAGTTATCACAAAGGTTTGTTGTAGTTAATAATGTCGCATCGTGTCCTAAGACTGTCTACTATTGAAGGGGTTTTGAAACATCTTCAACTCAAGTGGCAAACTTGAAAAGAGTAATTAAATATAATCAATAGAGTTTTCACTAACCTATTCTATCATAAGTGCGATTAGATAATTTAATTAGTGTCAATTAATAATTCTAATTATTACATAATGGGAGGTACCCATCTCATATCTAACTCTTACATTTTTTCACTCCTACTCAAGATTCGAGTTTGAACTTTCAAATATGGTAGTTCTAATTTGTAATTGATGAGATGTCTTAGAGAAAATCAATTTTAAGAGATGGTTGTTCAATATTGACCACGAAAAGAATGTACACACATTCTTTTTAAAGATAAATAATTATTATTATTTAAATAAATAAATATTAAACTATTTATTAAATATTAATCATTTTGCCAACCCTATAATTAATTAATTATCCATTCAAGGTCATTACCCCATTTTGCAATCCCACTTTCTATCAAGCAAAAACCACATTCTCCCGCTTCGATTTTTCTCAAAAAGAAAACAAAAATTTTTTTTTTAAAAAAAAAAAGAGACAAAAAAAAAAGCAACAGAGAAGTTATCTCGTCACCAGAGCCGCATACCTCGTCGCATATTCGTCCCCCGACTCGCGTCGCAGCCAAAAGTTCCACAGCTTTCCGCCACTCAAATTCCCAGATGTCTGAGATTGAAGGCAGTTTCATCACCGGTCGACCTGTCGGCGGCACCGAGAACAGCTGGTGCAGGGCCGTCCACGGCGGCACTGGCATAGCCGCCGTAGTCCTGCTCCTCTCCAAACCTCTGGACCTCTCCCTTCTCCAAAACTCCCTCCACAATCTCCAAAACGCCCACCCCATCCTCCGCTCCAAGCTCCGCCGCGACCCCACCTCCGCTACCTTCTCCCTCTTCACTCCCCCAAACCCCACCCTCCAAATCCAATCCTTCGATCTCCAATCGACGGCCCAGATCCTCCTCTCCGGCGACCCCGCCCTCACACCCCTCAGCCTGATCCTCGAACGCGAGCTCAACCGCAACGCGTGGCGCGACGGGGACCCCACGACGCCCTCCGAAGCCGACGTGTTCTTCGCAAGCACCTACGCCCTGGACGGCGGCAGGTGGGCGGTGGCGCTCCGCCTGCACACGGCGGTGTGCGACGTGGCGACGGCGGTAGGGCTGCTGAGGGAGTTGCTGGCGGCGACTAGGCGGGGAACGACGGCGGAGAGGGACATAGGGAGCGAATCAGGGGAGGTGAGTTTGGGAATTGAGGATCTGATACCGAATGGGAAAGCTTATAAGCCGTTGTGGGCAAGGGGAGTGGACATGATCGGGTACTCTCTGAATTTTCTGAGACTGGCGAATTTGAATTTCGGAGACGTCGAGTCGCCGAGATCTTCTCAGGTGGTGAGGTTGAAGATGAATTCAGATGACACTCGCCGGATTCTTGATGTAAGTTATTATTATTATTATTATTATTATTATCTTGGTTTAATTTATTTCCTCCATTTTTTCCTATACACATCATTTAAAAGTACAACCATGCCCTCACATGGGTCCCAGTTGATGTCGGTGATTGGCCTGGCTACACACACAGGGATAGATCCGACACATCTCTTGGGATAAAGAATCGAGTGAATGGTCGACCTAAACACGAAAAAGCTGTAAATTGCATCTACCTTAATCACGAGGGGTTTGGTGTCGCATGAGGGGTCTAAAGGGGCTCATTAGTCCTCATATTTAAAAAAAGAAAAAAAAAAAAAAAGTACGTCGTTTTTCACCTATTCCTAGTTTACGAGGTTATTCCTTGTTACATGATAGGCTTCTTATGTATCTTGAGAAATAAAAAAGATAAGCTATGCAAGAGAACATAAATAATCTCTTAGCTGTATGATTGAAAATTTATTTTATATATAATTTGTTAATCAAATTTTGACCTTGTCATTTATCATAATTTTAAATTAACATAATAAACATTATAGTACTTCAAAGCATTAAAATATTTAAAATAAAAATTTAAATTTTTGAACTTAAATTGAATATGGAGGTATAAATTTGATATTTTAAAATTTGAATATAAATAGATTTCGAAGAAATTTTATATAATTTTATGTTTTTTTTTTAAAAAAATGTATAATTTTAAATTTAAACTTATAATCTATGTTTTATGTTGCTATCTAAAAATTGAACGACTTTCATGAATTGTTCCTCCATCACAACCACTTGAAAAAGATCAAGCAAGAATGACTTGAAGAATCCGGAAGATCTTCTAGGAGATGTTTACTTCTTTCCAAGTCCCTTTTTATAATAATAGAGGTTGGCCATAAATTAAGATGACATTGATGAACATTATTGTATTTGTAGGGTTATAGGGGTTTTATGGGTATTTAAATGGAAATTTTAAGTATAGTTTTGTAATGATTCCCTCCCATTAAGGTTTGTGTTTGTTAGGTAGAAATATTTAATTGTGGTTTCGTTTTCCTTCTTTAAAGGATATTTTGGGCATATCACTTTCAAATTTTTAAAAATAAAAAGTAAAAATATTAGTAGAAGAACTAATGGAATCTATTTTGTGAAGCCCAAAATTGACCCCATATGTCACATCACACTTTTTGTTTTATTATATTTCTCTCCACAACTTCTTCATTTTTTTTTTTTTTTTTTGCAAACAACATAACAACCTGCATGTGAGTCGCGGCCCATGGCCCACAACTTATAATATGGGCCACTTACTGAGGTCCAGGGCCCACATAGTAATAATTGTTGAATGATGGGCAGGGCTGCAAGTCAAGAGGTATAAAACTATGTGGAGCGCTGGCAGCCGCTGGATTGCTCGCCGCGCGTTCTTCCAAACGCCTTCCCCTTCACCAATGGGAGAAGTACTCAGTTGTCACCCTCGTCGACTGCCGTTCCATTCTCCACCCACCCCTTCCTGCCCACCGACCTGGTAAGCAAACATTAAGCCCCATGTGAATTGTCAAAAAAAAAAAAAAAAAAAGTATTTAAAAAAAATATTTTTTCAAATTATTTATTTTATCAAAAATAAATATTTTTTTAAATACTTTTTTAAAAATATTTATGATAAAAACTTCCAAACTATTTTTAGATTTTAGAAAAAATTTCTTTTCTATGAATGATTTTAGATACTCCTTTTATCCCATTGAGTTGATAGGCTAATATGTATTTGAAGAGCCAATTTAAAAATGATATTAAAGTCATTAAAAGATTTAAATTTGATTGGACTAACACTATTAAAATTTAAATTTGACTTAATTTATTTTAATTTAATTATAAATAATTCTGAATAAATACATGAATTATATTTAGTATGTAATATTAAAAACACATTATATTACTTATACAAAATTAATAAAATTATTAAAATTTAATTCAACTCATAAGTAATATTTTAAATAATTTTAACACTATTTGCTTTTGAAAATAATTTTATTTTTTACGCCTAGCCTTTAAATAATTACAAAACGCTATCTGGATGGGCCAGGCCCAATAAGTTCATTGAGCCCATGGGTTCTGCAGAAATGTGATAATTAAATTAAGCCCAAGTTTCATGCTTCAGGGTTCTACCATTCTGCCATCCAAAACACGCATGACCTGAACGGGGAAGAGAGACTATGGGAACTAGCAACAAGAACCTACAAGTCATTTGAAAACGCTAAGAACAGCAACAAGCATTTCTCAGACATGGCAGACCTGAACTTTCTCATGTGCAAGGCCATTGACAACCCTGGTCTCACCCCATCTTCCTCCCTCAGAACTTGCCTCGTCTCGGTGTTCGAGGACCCCGTGATCGACAAATTGAACGAAATGTGCCGCGAGACCGGGCTGGAGGACTACATGGGGTGCGCTTCGGTCCACGGCGTTGGCCCCTCCATCGCCATATTCGACACCATCAGGGATGGCGAGTTGGACTGTGCGTGTGTTTATCCAGAGCCACTGCATTCCAGGGAGCAGATGCAACAGCTGGTTGATGATATGAAGAGGGTTCTTAGGGATGGTTGTGTTCCTCTCTGCTGAGAATTATTGAAAGCTAAACCTTATAAATCAGATCAAATTCTTAACTATTAAGTTGCGGGTGTTGCGTTGTAGTTCTACATTTGTTTGAGGATGGCAGAGTATCAACTCAATTACTAGATAATCTTAACTATTTTCTTGCCAAGGGCTAGATAAAATTCATTGGCATGTTTGGGAGCATGAATTTCGGATCTTAAATTTGAATTGGGATGAATTTGGATGAATTTCAATACAATTTTATATTAAACTTTATTCAAATTCAATATAAGTCCAAACCTAAAATTTATCGTGAAAGATAACATTGAATCTTGTGGCGATCATGTTGAATTCTAATTTCTATACATGCATGTGCATACAAATAAAAATTAAATAGTAAATTAGATAATTAAGCCTTTGAAAAAATAAATACACTCTTTGGGGACGCGAAGCTCATTCTCTCAATTACAGCCTCCAAATTTATAACGTGTTTGGAATTCAAAGACTAATTGTTGAATTAAATTTAATAGAAAATTGTACTAAATTTTATCTAAATTCTAGATATTCAAATTCAGTATTCATAATTCATTCTTTAAAAAACTTCTTCAGGGTTTAAAAGACCCCGACCACCTTAAGTTCCCCACCATAAACAATTTTTAAATAAATAAATAAAAAGATGCATGCATGGACCTTTTACTGGCATTACAATAATTGTGTAATTCTTAAGAGCATAGGAATATAAAATAAATTGATTGATAAAAATCAGTTAAATTGATCCTTAAAAAGAAAATCAGCTAAATTGAACTACATAAATATGTGTGTGTGTATGTGATAATCAAACCAGTTGTTCTTCAATTAATTTACGGAGGTCAAAGTGGCCGCGGCAGCTTTGGACGGCGGCGACCACCTCTTGGAAAGCAGAGACGGTGCAGGGAAGCACGAGGGCAGTCCCCTGGGGGAATCCAAACTCGTCACGGGCCTTCTCCAACAGCATTATGAATAGGGGGTGAGACAGAAACTCTGTCGGCACCACGAATCGCCGCCGCTCCTCCCCAACATACATCGCCAGAAATCCAGGCGGCGTTGTGGCCTCGGCGGCGGAAGGAGATGTCGCCGTCGTCGTCGACTCCACCAAACAATATTCTAGCAGCAAATGGGAAGCAGCTGCAGCGTCGGCACCATCATCTTCGCGAGCATCTCCACCACCCCCACCACCACCAAGGACCGTATTCACCCTTACAAGCTTCTTGGCTAGTTTCTTTATGTAATATTCCATCTTCTTCTTCTTCATCTTCATTAAATATTTCCTCCGTTATCACGCATCTTCCATGATTTTTAAAAATATTCTAAATTGGTTGTAGAGCGACTTTGAAGTTTGATCAGGAAGGACACGGTGAAGAAATGGGTAGTGTCGTGAATTTATGGTCGAAGCTGCTCTCTCTCTCTCTCTCCCCCAAACATGGGCTCACATCTTTTCTCAGTTAATCTTTATATATATAATTATTGCGGTAGCTAGTAGGGATCAAAGCATGATGTATTTTGCTATTTATTTATTTTTTTCTCTTTTTTTGGTATCTAACTTTAACGTCCCGAGAAGTCTAATAATTCTCATAAAAATTTAATTGGGCAATTCATTTTTGTGTAAAATCACATCTTGAGTGAATTTGTTTCCTTTTTATAGCCACTAAATATGCATTTTGAATTGTATGGAATGTTATAATAAATATATTATTTATTTAATCTAACAAAAAAAATCATGATTGATACTTATAATTATGTTTTATTATTAACTTAATTACCAAAATTACTATTGATTTTGTTGGAGCTCAAATAGAGACTTTTGTTCTTATTATATGTAGTATTATGATGTACTAAACAATCGTACAATATATATGTACAGGATATCATTTAATTAATGTCCTTACTTTTTAATTAACTACTCAAGAGTTAATAATTTAATTTAATTTAATTTAAAAAAAAAGTTATGATTGATACTTATAATTATGTTTTATTATTAATCAAATTACCCAAATTACTATTTTTTTTTTGATAAATCTGAGAAAAAGCCTATAGCTTTTTGAAACCTTATGGGAGGCCTCTGTATTTTTACCAAATTTTTAGGTGAGGCAAGTGTCTTTTACCCTAATTTTTTTTTTTTTAAATCCGATAAATGCAAATTTTAATTTGTTTGTATCATCATATCAAATACATTATTCCTTATTTATTCATTCAATAGTACACAAACTTTTATAATAAGCATGTTAGTTTGTCTATATTTATTTTATAAATTTTTTTTTGGCTTTCGAAACTTTATATTTTTAAAATTTATAATTTTTAATTTGGGTTTGGTGGTTATAACATTGTTTTTTTTTTTGTGGCGATTATGTGTGTGCACTAGCAAAGAGCTTGTTCTATCCACGGATTTAAAAAATTTATATTTTGAAATTAAAATATAGTTGTATAATTTTAAGTATGAAATCAAATGTAGTTTCTACAATTGAATTCTGAAAAATAGTTATAGAATGTTATTTATAGATTAAATTTTAATTTCCATTATTTATTTATTATAACATGAATTAATTATTATTAACTATTACTAAATTATTAATTTAATCATTAATAAAGATTGCAAAAAAATTGTTAAGATATTATTAGCAATTAAAAAAAATAAATTAAAATCTATAAGTAAGTTTTAAATACTAATCAATTTATTATGAGATGGTTTAATTTTTAAAGATAAATTATATTTATTATGATAGTGTAATTTGACAAGTACTTTTAGTGATTGTAAAAATTATTATCCTAATTATTGTTATTGTTAAAGGAGTTATTAATTTAATTATTATTCGTGGTTACAATTTTTAAATTATAAACTTATGGGGAGATTTCAAAATGCTAATTATTTTGTTCATAGGGAGTCCACAAAATATTAATCATTTTATCTATTGTTTTGCAAATCAATTCATTGATTAATGACATGTCATATAAATTATTAATTAATTTATTATTAAATTATTAATTCAATTGTGAGTAGCAGTGAAAGTTATATTACAAATTAAATTTAAAAGATTTCAATTCGATTATTAGTGATAACAAAATTAGGAATTTATTTCTTAATAGTGGACTATAAAAATATATATATTTTTTTCAATTGTTATCTTACTAATTTAATGAATAAATTATATTATTATAAGAATATTTTTTAAAATTAATAAATAAATATATTTTAGAACAAATATGAAAATTTTATTTTAGGAAAGTTATGTGTGATCAAGGCGAATCCCCTATCTAATATTGTAAAAAAAATATTATTTTGTGAAAATTTTGAATAATTAGGGATATTGTTTGAAATATTTATGGGCAATTATGTGAATTGTTTCTATTTATCACATTTGAGCGTAGATTTATATGATTTTTAAATCAAATTATTTCTACTTTTCGTATGTATTTCTCAATTTCTATTATACACATTACTTCGCATTTCTTCTAATTAATTATTAGAAGACACAATATAAATTCTAATATATAATTTATTTCTAATTACCTAACTACTTAACTACTTTGTTTTACTATTAATATTAGACATTTCATACTCTTCAGGGTATTCTGGTTTAATTATGCCAAACGATTTTGAAGCAAGTCTAAGTAATGCAACTACTGAAAATCAAAACAATTTGTACTCTTAAAATTTTTTTTAAACAAACTATAAACAATGAAGAAAAAATGTATGTAAACTAATTTTAATATATTTAACTATTATTAAAATTGCAGAGGATCATGGCGTTGGTGAAATACATGAGAGAATTATTGTTACTATGCTGGTGCAATTATATATATTACATTTATTTTACATTAATTTCAAAAAAAAAAAAAATACTTTAACACATTTCTTCACTCTATTCTTTAATTTATTCATTCATGTTTTCCTTATGTATTAGAATATTTCTTCTACTATTATGAAATAATATAATTGATCTCATTTTAATATAGTTATTCAATATGAAATTGGCAGGACAATTAGTCATTTACGAGATACACATTGTGAGATTAATGAAAGGGGTAAAATAATTTTTTATATTCTATTCTATAATGTTTTTTTCCATACGTATTCCTCAATTGTCCATTATACTCATTATTTCAAATTTCTTCTAAGTAACTATTTTCTGCACAATATAAATAGTAATATACAATTAAAATTTCCTAACTATTTAAACTACTTTGTTTTATTATTAATATTAGACATTTTGTACTTTTCTGGGTATTATGGTCAAGTTATTTGAGATGAATTGAGCTAATAAGGCGTGCTTCACTTATTATTTGGGATGAAGCACCGATGGCAAATTGACGTGCATTTGAAGTTTTGGTTTTAATAATCAAGGATATTATTGACATTGATTTACCATTTGGTGGAAAGATGCTGGTTCTTGGTGATAGGTCCATACCCTAATTAAAGCAAAAATTAAGGTGGTTCTTGTTAGTTAAGAAGTTATTTCACTTTATTCCTTGTATATAAACGCTCAGTTTTCAATTGTTTGTAGAGTACTGCATTTTATCAAGAGTATAGAGTATATATCTCCTTTCTTGCAACTTATTTCTTTTCCTTCTACATGATTGATCTCAGTTTATTTTTCCACACGGTATCAGAGCATTTTGAGATCAACTACTACTTTTCCAATCCATTTTACACAAGCTAGTGAATCAAGATGAAGTGATGAATTCTGGCGATTGAAGTCAGCCTCCTTAATTGAAGATCTTAGGAGTTTCTTGAAGCTCGAAGAAAGGTAACTTGATTATCATTAATGACGTCCTCTTCCTCTTCCTCCTCTGTCAATCTTGCAGACGATTCTTCAAGTCCTTATCATCTCAATAATGTTGATAATCCTAGCGTTCAGCTGGTTACACAACCTTTAAATGGAGAAAATTATCATGTTTGGTGTCGATCAATGCAAATTGCTCTATGATCGAAGAATAAGCTTGGTTTCATAAATGGAAGTCTTACCTTGCCATCTAATGTTTCAGACCCAACACATAATGCTTGGTTGCGGTGTAATGATATGGTCTTCTCATGGTTACTCCATTCTGTATCAAAAGAGATAGCAGCAAGTTGTGTCTATATTGATACTGCAAGAGAACTTTGGTGATGGGGATCAGCAGGCCTTATCCCTTTCCAGTGCTGACATGGTGAGATGTGGACAGCCTCCAGATATACTATTTTGCTTAGAACCTATGAATTGATGTGCCAATTTCTTTATCAAAACCTTCCCATCTTCAATTGGGTTGAGCACAAAAGTTATGGAAAATTTTGTTAGCTTTCTTTTGATACCAAGATCGCCTTATTTGAAGTTTTCTCAGCCATGTCGTGACTAAGACACCATGAGGTGTGACCAGGTCGCCTGCACACTGAGAAAATCCCGAGAACTTCAGCCAAAAGTGCGACCAAGAGTCTTGGGGGTGCAACCAAGTCAAAAATACCATCATCTAAACACCAAAACAAGCGAGCTCGAGTCCCAAATGGCCCCACACGGATTAAGCTTCTTTTTGACTTTATTTAATATGTAATATTGCAACCAAGCTTGCAAGTATATGTGTAATAGTATAGTAAGTTGTGTGAGTTAATGTGTTTGTAATTTGTGAGCATTTAAATCTTGTGTCTCCCATGCTTGTATGGGAAGTGCAAATGAGTTTAGTGTCTTCTCTCTTTATACTAAGTTTATATATATTTCCATTGTACGTAAGAGCTGGAACAGCAGCTAAGAACTTGATATTGAATATAGAAAAGGAATTTCCTTTGCTGAAGCTATTAAGCTTTGTTCCGATCCTTTAGATTGAGTGGCAAGAGGCTATGACATTCTCCTCGGAGATCAGGTGGTGTGAGACCACTAGTTGTCCAATACTTCTTCACTATCTCTTACCTTCTCACATCATTTCATACACATACAACAACAACACCTTCACTTATTCAAGTCATTTCAAGGATTTTTTTCTATTGTGATTCAGATTCGGGGTGAACAATAGTAAGTTATCCAATGATTTTCCTATGGTAAGATTGTTCTTAATCAACCCTTAAATTGCTTGATAACCTTGATTAAAGTTCCCTAAATACTGGTTGATAAATTTATTTGAATCCCAACATATTTTTTCAAGCCCATAAGAGAACAGGCGACTGACCTTTAATGCCAGTCAACTAAAGTCACCCAAAAGTTAAAATTTTCAGCATTTATATACTTACTTTCTTGTCAATTGTGAGAATATTATTGTGATAACATAGACTTATATTCTTAAATGATTGAATAACATCTTCATAGCATATTACTTGATTCCTTGTGAAAGAACATTTGAGATTGGATTACGAATCAAATTACATACCTTTTCAAAATCCTTGGATACGTGAGATAAAGCATGTTTTATTTTGTTTAAGTTTGGTTTGTTAAATTCTCAGTTCAAAGTGTTTATTATGTATGTGTTGATTGAGGGTTGAATTCGTAGGACTAGGCCGCCCTACCCCATCCTACATCATTTGGTGTGATTTGTAGCAACATTACCTACAAACTAATGCACCACAAATTTTTCAAATTCAGAAGGAAATTGGAAATCCAGTGTAAGATGATCTCTTTGTAAGTACATACTTCACTCGTTTGAAGACTCTTTGGGATGAATTGATGAATTACATGCCCCTGCCTCTTTGTGGTTGTTCAAGAAATTATAATGACAAGTCTGAAGGCTATTCTTGGATATCGGAAACGAGAATATGTGATGTGTTTCATGATGGGACTCATGACACTTATGCAAGTGTTCGATCACATATTTTTCTAATAGAGCCACTTCCTTATATGAACAAAATTTTTTCTTTGATCCTGCAAGAAGAAAGACAACGTGGTATTCAACCTAATGGAAAATTTGCCAACATTGATTCTATTGCTCAGGATTCTACTACCCAACAATAGAATTTTTAGAAGAACAATTCAAGATATAAAGCCTCTTCGAAACCCAAACCTGTGTGTAGCCACTGTGGCATGATGGGGCATTCCAAGGAGAAATGCTATAAACTTCATGGATACCCTCCTGGTTACAAGTCTACAAAGTCTCTAATTAATTCTGTTAATGGTAATTTTTCTTGATTCACACAACTCTTCAATTAAGCCTACTATGGTTCATCGAGTAGGTACTCAGCAAAATTCTCAAACATTCTTTAACTAATCAAGTATATTACCTTATCCTCAGCATAGTATCTTCACTACCATTAATTTTCAACATTTCTCTTTGTTATATTTGTGTGTGGCTCTTATACTTAGTGGGATCACAAAAAAAGGAAGGAAAAACATGTGAGAGAAGTCTTCTTGTGCTGGCAGCAGAAGACTCATGGACGAGTGCCATGTGCTCGTCAACAAGTAGATACCGAGAGGCAAAAAATCTCAGAGTTAAAGGCTCGTTGACAAGAGGATAGATTCGTCGATCAGTGGGCTTCTTTGTCTCGTTGAAGAATCCCTTGTACTCATTGACAAGTGCGACTGGGCTGCGAGAAGTTATTCGAATTTTGAATTTAAACGTTGTGACGGTTGGGGGTTTAGAGAGAAACCTCCGAGGGCTTGTTATATATGCTCTTCTAGGCATATTTTTTCGTGTAAGAGAGTAAAAGAGGGTAAGAGAAGGAGAGAAGATCATTATATTATGAGACTATGAATTTCATAGTGAAATCTCTTACCGATTGCTCCCATGGATATAGGCTTTGCCGAACCACATAATTCCTAGTGTTGTTACTCTTATCTTTACTCTCTTTATATTGCTATGGTTGTGGAATGCTTCTGTTTATCACAAATTTGTTTGTTGCAAGTATGTATATGTGATCGTTTATACAATGTTCACTCCGTTGCGCATTGTTAGGAGAGGCCGCCCTTATTTCGTAACAATTGGTATCAGAGCGTGTTGTATAGCCTCTGAATTGAAGGATCTCTTAGTGAAACAAGGTTTGGTGAAAGCTTTATGTAACACCCCGACCCCGAGGGGCTTGGGATATTAACTTTTTACTACTGATTTACAGCGGAAGCAAAATAAACTCAATTTTTATTAAACCAGAGCGCTAATTATTCATGTTACAATCACTTATTTCAAAAGAAGAAAATTACACAAACGTAAATATCTGAAATCATACTATATTTCTAATTAATCTTTATTTTTCTAATCCCCACCCGCATGCTTGCTAAGCCTGATTTCCGACATGTCCTTCAGAGTTATCTGAAATA
Source organism: Malania oleifera (assembly GCF_029873635.1). Lineage (NCBI taxonomy): Eukaryota > Viridiplantae > Streptophyta > Magnoliopsida > Santalales > Ximeniaceae > Malania > Malania oleifera. The sequence goes on from NC_080417.1 coordinate 123,034,051, forward strand.
AAATATGATTGGGGTGAGACGACGCTCAGTAAGTAAATAAGATTATTATTAGTGTGTGGCCAAAATGAGCTTTTAAAGAATTTCGTAAAATAATATTTAATACTATAACTTCAATACTGCTTTTAGAATAAACATAAATTTAAAAATTTCTGCATAAAACTTTTGTCATCAATTTCAACAGTAAATTTTTACAATCATATACTATAACTGCTAAATTAAACTTTTAACTTTAAAACTATAAAAATATTTAATGATAAACATACATATACTTTTCCTTATACGTTTTCCTTAGATCGTCATTTAAGTACCAAAATGATCCTTTTCACGTAAACTTATACTTTTCCTTCAAATCATCAGTAACTTTGTACACGTAATTAAATATGTATAAACATATATTATAAAAACCACCCTTAGGCCTGTTTGCCGTAAGTCATGTTTACCCCCATGACTGGGTTGTGCGGTCCGAAGACTGGACTTAGTTGGCTGGCCGACCAAACTAAATCAACGTACGTAAACTTTAAGTGAGATTTTCCTTATTAAGTCCTGGACTTAAACCAGGTGTGCACTCAGGAGAAATCCACTAACATAAATAACCACTCTGTAAACAGTGTGGGTGCACTCTGATCCGTATAAACTTTAAGCTGCGGTACCGAGCATCTGTAACTTTGAACTTTCGTTGCCATAAGGGGTTTGAAAATCATCTTATTATCATTTATGCAATTTAAAATAATATCGTGAAAATCTCATCTTTACTCATATTTACATAAAAAAAATGTAACGTAGAAATAAACTCATGCCACACAATTTTTGTGTTAAAAATATATATATATAATTTTATTTTTGAATAGAAAGAAATGCTGAAAATTTACCCGAGGGGATTGGAACATTTCTTAACCAAAAAATAGATGCAAGTATATTAAAGATAGAACTGGTATAATTAAATATGCGTGAAAATAAACTCATGAAAATTTTGTGGAACTAATTGACATAATTAAAATTTACGTACAAAATAAACTCGGGTATGAATTTAAAATAAAAAGAAACTAACATAATCAAAATTTACTTACCTTCTTCTTTTACCGTGTGCTACGAACACAATAATTATCTTTAAGAAATGAGATCGGAAAAAGTGGGTGATTAAGAATTTATTTAAAAATTCTCTCTCCACCACAATTTCTTTCACTCACTAATCCTTCTCTTCCTTGAAAAATTGTTGTGAAAAATGAAGGTTGAGAGCTCCCTATTTATAGGAAAATTTTGGGGAAGAAATAGAATTTATAAAAATGTGGGGAGATGGGTGAAATTATAATTTTTTTAAAAATTAAAGAATGGGCAAGGGATGGGCAAGGTATGGGTTGAGTATGGGATAGGGATGGAGGCCATGTGGGAGTGCTTGCCACCATTCCCACTAAATAATTTTTTTTTTTTTAATTAATTACTTACCTAATTAATTAATCAATAACTTAATTAATTATTCTATTATTTTATTATTATTTTTTTCTAATCATTATTATCATTATTATTATCATTGTTATTAATTTTAAACTACTTTTAGTATTTATTTATTTTATTATTTTTGAACAAGAATTAAATTTAAATTTTAAAAACTCATGTGGGCCCCACATGGTCTTGTGGGCCCCACACAACTTCGAGACCCGAATGGATCCTACGTAACTCGAATAACTCTTATACGATTTTATGCATCCTACATAGCTTTGAGATTTGTGAAAACCTCCATACGGCTTCGGGACTTATGTGGGCCCCACACAGTCTTGTGGGCCCCGCATAGGATACCTATATTATTATTATTTTATCATATATCTCTACAAATTATATCAGTTAAAACATTATTTTATGTACTTATTTACGTATATAAACAGTGTCTTGTGGCTCCGGGACTCATGTGGACCCCACATAGTCTTGTGGGCCCCACATATGATACCTATATTATTATCATCTTATTATGTATTTCTACAAATTATGTCTGTCAAAATACTATTTTATGTATATATACTTATTTACGTGTACAAACAGTGTCTATCCTGTTTATCCTATGAAATTCCATTTTGACCAGGCCGACCTCCAGGGAGCGACTGAGCCGCAATGGTCTCTGAGCACTCGCTAAGACAAGGTCTTTCTTAGGCATCAAACATGGAATCAAGGATCCTACAGAAAAACACTTCCGTATTGATATTAACTTAATGACTATTTTTATTATTTTATTATTATTGTACTTTAATCATATATATATATTTTTGGGTCATCACACTTTATGCATAATTTCAACCGGATAACATGGATGCAACTTGGAATGAATTGGGAGCAATCATTCAATTTTGTTTGACTACAGACGTGTTGGGTCACGTCGTGGATGAAAATTCACCGGCATTAGTTTGGCAAAAACGGGAATGTTGATATATGTCTAAGGGTTCGACGAAATCTGCAAGTGTAGTGGAGGAAGACTGAGAATGTAGTGATAGAGATTTTCTACGTGTTTCATAGGGTTCAGAGTGCCTCACGGGTAATTCTTGAATCTTAGATACTGGATGCTTTTGTCCTAGAAAATGGTTTGACATCCACATGTCAGTTTGTGTTGGTTGTATTTTGATTGAAAAATAATATTTCACACAAAATATTTGTTATTGGAAATGTCAAAATCAAAATGTATAATGGTGTTGTAAGAACCATATGTGTTGTAAAGCATGAATCGGGTCTAAGGAAGAATGGTATTTCATTGAGAACTTTAGACCGTAATGGATATTGTTACGAGTCTAAATGTGGAGAAATGAAAGTGTATGAAGGCAAAATGATAGTGATGAAAGGAGATAAAGTAGCGGGAAATATCTATGCACTACAGGGTGTTACGGTTCTAGGTGGAGTTGCAACTATTGAATCTGAGTCAGGTATCCTGTGGCATATGCGGTTAAAGCATATGGGTGACTACATATATTCAGATAGTTGGGAATTGATGATGATAGCATCAAAGGAGAGACACATGTATTTTCGTGAAGTTATCACGAAGGGTCTCGGTGTACTTCATGTAGTGGCTGAGGTGGAGAACCAGACCGAAAGAGAGATTAAGTCAAACATTGGGGCTAAGTACGCTGGTTTTGTTCAAGATGTTTTGCCAGCAGAGTAAGTTATATACAGGGTACTTCTTGCTGAAGTCAGTGAGTATGACACATTTCTCGAGTAATCGATCGCCAAAGGTATCGCTAGATGGGAAAGTTGCAAGTGAATTATGGGCATGTTTCAGCCGTAGACTACTCGGTTGTAAGTGGATATCCACTGGTGCACTATTCTAGTGATGGAGGATCTAGGCTTGGTATTTTTTCTGGACAGTACCTCTTTCTTTATTCGTTAATAAAGGAGGGTGCAAGTTGGGTGATCCTGTGACAAACAAAGGGGTGATCGAGGACATGACTTTTTTGTTGATAAAGTCATGGGGTAGCGTACTCAGGTAAAAGAAGAGAAACAGAAATGCCAAAAAACTGCTGCAGCGGTAATCATGTTACTTAGGTGGAGTTAGGGACTCAGGGCAGAAATGCGGGGAGTTTTAACTCAGGTTAACAATATCATGGATTAAATGGGCTTGTGACGCAGGTGGAGCAACAAACTCATGGCAGAGATGGCATTGGTCATATTGCAAGGAGTTTCATCTTGAGAGATTCGCAGAATCATGGTAAGCATATGTGCACTGTCAAACAACCACTCAGGTGTGTAAGGTGGTGAGGCTTCCAATATGGAAAAGGGTGATAAGATGCAATTGAGTGATATGTTTGTTGTGTATGAATGACATGTTATTGGTTGGAAATGCTTTAACTGAGGCTTTAATCAGTTGGAAACTCTTTTGAAAGGTTTTGACATGAATGTGTTGGGTACGACCAAGATGGGTCTTGGTTTGTTGATTCACATGGACAAAGTTGTAAGGAGATTAGCATTATCTCAGGGTGGCTTTGTGGACGGAACCATAGGGAGACTTTGTTTTCCGTCTCAAGGGGGATCTATGGAGAATTGTTGTGAAATGTCTATCGCTCGGTACCCAAGGACGGGCTGTGATGTCCGGGATATGTCAAAGGTCCTCCATGATTGTGTAAATGGGGTGTTTCAACAGGCAATAGAGTGGGCCGTTAGTTGTGAGATTTTTTGAAGACTATGCAGGGGGCTTTGGTGATATAAGGCTTGCAGTAGTGTTTGTTTACTATTGTTGGAAGGCTTTGTTGGAAGCCTGGGGTGAAGTCTTCGAGTGTGATTCTACAACTGCATCAAGCTTGATGGTAGAAGTTGAAGTTGCCATCGGTAAGTTCAAGCAGTATTGCTTGGACTTGGTATTTGTCTCCAAGTGTTAGAAAGGAGACATAACCCAACCGAGCGTTTCAAGTTCAAGGTGGAGAAATCAGTCATGTTTTTCAGGTTCTCCTAAGGGGTATATAAACGCCCTGTGCTCATCAATGAGTAGATACCAAGAGATAGAAAATCTCAGAGTTAAAGACTCGTAGATGAGAGGATAAATTCGCTCACGAGTGAGCTTCTTTGTCTTATCGAAAAATTCCTTGTACTCGTCGACGAGTGCAACTGGGTTGCGAGAAGTTATTTGAATTTTGAATTTGAATGTTGTGACAGTTGGGGATTTAGAGGGAAACCTCCGAGGGCTTGTTATATATGCTCTTCTGGGCATATTTTTACATGTAAGAGAGTAAGAGAGGGTAAGAGAATGAGAGAAGATCATTGTATTGTGAGACTTTGATTTTCATAGTGAAATCTCTTACCAATTGCTCCCGTGGATGCAGGCTTTGCCGAACCACGTAATTCATGGTGTCGTTGCTCTTATCTTTACTCTCTTTATATTGCTATGGTTGTGGAATGTTTTTGTTTATCACAAATTTGTTTGTTGCAAGAATGTATGTGTGATCCTTTATACAATGTTTGTAGTGACCCGAAGAATAATAGCATTTTAATAATAAGAGGGAGAGAAAATAGAACCAGAACATAAGGAGGCCGTAGACTTCGTCGATGAACACTCGGCGTTCATCGATGACATTGCATTTTGGAGATAATATTAAACAATAATAATTTTAAGGAAATTGCTCAGCTTCGTCGATGAACACAGGGTCTCGTCGACGAAGGTCTTCAGAATTTCATCGAAGAACACAAGGCTTCGTCGACGAGAAAATACCGAGAGGCGGTTCGGGCTGCCTTGAATTTCGTCGATGAACACAGGGCCTCATCGACGAATTTTGTGAAGGGCTCATCAATGAAGTGACATGGCTCATCGACGAACTTGGGCCTATAAAAGGCGGGAAACCGAGATATTTTTCATTTTCTCTCACCGCTCTCTCTCTTCTCTCTCTCTCCTACGACTCTCTCTCCCTTCTCTCTTCATTTTCGGCCCCACCAGTCGCCGGATCGATGATCCCAAGCTACCACGACGCTCCTAGCAGAGTTCACTACGCATCTACCGGAGCAGATCGTCGGGGAATCGGAGTTGGAAATCATCCCAAATTCAAGGTAAGGCCTTTTAGTCTTCTTTTGGCCTTGTGGTAGTTATAGGAAATGATACAGGTGAAAAAATACTGATGTTTAGTTCTGGCAAATATTGGTTTCAGGGTGTTTTGTAGGAGGCCTTGTGGGTATCGGGCTAGAGTACAGTAAGGGCTTTTCAGAGTTAAGGTAATGGATATATGCTATGTTAGGAAATTTCTAAATATTATGCAGTGTATTTATTCACAAAAATTATGTATTACAATATGGTGTGGCTTGAGTATACGTATGCAATATGGGAGTATGTTTTATGAACCGTAGTTTCATGATTTTATGTATTTCAGTACTATAATTATGTGAATTACAGTACCATGATTTTACGGATTTTATTATCATGATTATACGAATTACGGATACAGTATTATGATTATGTAATTCTAGTACTATGATTTACAGAGTTTAAAGCATGTCATGTTTTCTATTACCATAACATACAGAGTATGCAGACAGAGCATTTACAAAGTATATATATAGACAGCTATACAGAGGTAGCATCGAGATGCTACAGTTACAGTATTTACAGAACAGAAAGAAAGCGTTACGGTAAATTTGAAAACATGATGAAAACAGTGAAAGAGTATATATGAATATGTATATAGTATCAGACCTTGTTGGACCATACAGTTTATAGAGCACGGTACCGTAGCTATATGCAGCATACAGTTTACAGAGTGCAATTGCCTATTTAGATAATAGGCTGTAGGTCGATCGTATAGTGCCCTTGACGTGGACAGACTCCCCATCAGATATGGGTAGAGATGGGCAGATCGACTGAGGGAGTATAGTGATTTACCTGGTTGGCCAGCCAGTGTAGATCCCACCTACGGGCCGCACAACCCTGTCATAAGGGGTTAAATCATGACATACAGATATCCACAGGGGAAGTTTTACGGTTATTATTATGTATATTATGATTTACAGAGACAGGGGAATTACTTATGTATGTTAGAAGTATTTTGAATATTAACTTAAATACAGATGTGTTAAATGACATGAAATTGGTAATGAATATCATGATTTATATTATATTTATAGATCCAGATGTACATGATTATATGGAAACAGATTTTTATGATATGATGACTTATTTGCCACACACTAGTAATAGCATATATCGCCTTACTGAGCGTTGGCTCATCCCAGTTGATTTAACATTTTTCAGATGATCCAAGTAGGCGAGCAGATCAGGCTCGCAGGTAGAGGGGCGTCTGTAGTGCCCTGACAGCAAAGTGAGTACAGTGGAGGGTTTTTGTATTTGTCCTAACTAGCTGAGGGCAATTTTGGGGATTTAGTAACTCATGTATATATTCTTTTGGGTAATATGATAGCACTCTAGTATTGTACAGTATGGTATATCATTATGTATGGAAATGTTTATTTGTATTATGCTTCTCGCTGCTTAGGATTATGTTATGGTATCAGAGTATGATAATTATTACAGTGGAAAAAAAAATATTCAGATAATTAGGTAGGTTGTTACAATGTTCATTCCATTGCGCATTGTTGGGAAAGGCCGCCCTTATTTCGCAACACTCTTCATTCATCAACAAGGCTGAAAACAACTCTTCTAATGCACCTTGGATAATTGATACTGGTGCAATTGACCATATGGTCAGCTCTGTTTCTTTCTTACATTCATCTTCACCTATTCAATCTATTTTTTTGACCCTTCCAAATGGTCACAAAGTCAATGTTACACACATAGGCATAGTCAAAATTTCTAATACTTTAATCCTGACTAACGTTTTATGTGTTCCATCTTTTTCTTTCAATCTTTTATCAGTTAGTAAGCTTGTTCATTCTACTAACTGTGTTGTTGTTTTCTTGAATAAATCATGCTTGTATGCATGGATGACAATTGGTTTGGGTGAACAATGAGATGGACTTTGTTACTTGTTGCCATCTAAGCCATCAGCATCTGCTATGGCCGATGTTTCTATTTCAAATTTATTTTATGTAGCTGATGTTTCAGTAGCTAATACATTTTTTTTCCCAATCCTCAATCTTTAGACATATGGCATTATCATCTAGGTCATCCATCACATGCTAGACTTTGTTTGTTGATTAAACAAAATTCTGTTATCAATTCTCCTTGTGCAAATATTTGTGACATATATCATTATGCAAAAAAAGCTCATTTATCTTTTCCCCTAAGTAATTCTATTACTAAATCACCATTTGAAATCATCCATACTGAAATAAGGGGTTCTTTTTCTACTTCCACTTTGGAAGGTTTTCAATATTTTCTTACAATTGTGGATGATTTTTCATGGGCAACTTGGGTCTATATGCTGAAACATAAATTTGAAACTCGATCTAAGCTACTTTCTTTCTTTATTCTTGTTGAAACACAATTTAATCATAAAGTTAAGACCATTAGAAATGATAATGCTCTAGAGTTCAATATGACCAATTATTATGCTTGTCGCGACGTCCCGGGAGCGCGTGTGGCCCCGGGCGGCGAAATTAAAATCAATTTAATATTTTCATGGAAAAACATGGATATCGGAGTCGCCACTAACCTTTAGTGCGGTTAGAACACATGATTACTACCCCGTTAGGGGTAGAATCGGTCTACATTACCAGAGTTGGGGCCGGGAGTTCGGTTACGCGAGGGGAAGGTACGAGCACCCCCTACGCGCCCGTTCTTATGAACGGTACCTAATTAATTTAAAATTATCCCTAAGTTAATCTAATAATTCTTTAAATTACTCTTTTTTATGAACTTATAAACATATGTAAAAAATAAATAAATAGAATAATAAATAAATAAATAAAGATAATATATACATATATATATTCCCTCAGAGCTTAGGGTACGTGATGCCCGAAGGCTCATACCCCCGCAATAAAATCATAGGGATTATAAAAAATAAAAAATATTTAATAAAAAAAATGTATAATAAAATAAATAATAATAATCATTATAATAATGAACATAATAATAATAATAATAATAATAATAATAATAATAAATAACAATAGTAAAAATAATAATAATGGTACTAATGATAATAATAATAATAATATTAATATTAATAGTAGTAATCCCATAATGACAATAATAAATAATATTAATACGCACATATTAACAATAAATACATATTCTAAATATCATAATGGTAACATAATAATTTCACACATGATAATAATAATAATACACTATAAATAAAAGGTAATAATAATAATCTTCCTAATGGTACACACCCCTAATATCCTATAAATACCTTTACACCCATATGGAAATAATTGATAAAAGAGATAAATCAAATTTCAAATTAAAACATGGAAACCTATACACAAGTAAAGAAATAACGAAATTATGGAAATAAGGTATTGCTGAAAATAATAAATACAAGATGGTTGCCAAAATTAATACACAACCCTAACTATACACATATTAAATACAAAGTGAGTACAATAATGACTAAAAACCCTAAGTACATAATTTATATGAAAGCAATTTCAACCCTAAAAGTACATCAAGATACAATAAATCAAAATATGAGAATACAATAAACCAAAACATGATATACAATGTTAAGAATATATAGTAGTAAGGCAGCAATTTTAAATATACCCTAATATACAATATATACTAAAGTAAATAACATATCACAATCAATAACATAGTTAATTAAATGCTACAACACACAATATATTAATATACACCCAATGAATATTACCACATTTAGATACAAGGCAATAGACTACTTGCCTCTGCAGATAAAAGAAATCCTACAACAATGGGAACAAATCAATTAATATTTATAATAAAAAACATAGACGTGGGTATTAAATATGAAAACAATTAAAAATATGGACATGGATATATATACATATTTTATCTTCAATATAACAATAATAAGGGTGATTCATAACAATAAATAACAATTATTAACGAAAAAAAAACTACCATGCGATATAAGTGTAATAATAATAACAATAATGCTACACATAACAATAGTAACATACAAACAATACCACAATATTGCTAATAGTTTTATACAGAGGATATTAATATTTAACATGATCAACATAAAAGAAAATATATATATATACACATATACCTAGTTGGCCGGAGAAATCTGGAGGACCGCCGGCAGTGGTGTGGTGGCTGCTGCTGGTTATGGCCTCCGGGCTTGGAGATGGTTGCAGAGAAGGTGACCGGAGAGCTTAGGAGCCTAAGATGACGGTGGAAAGTCTGGGATGGTGTTCGGCGGTTGCTGGAGAAGGTGACCGGAATTGCAGGTTCGTCGACGAGATGGAGATGAGAGGACTTGGAGGATGGCTGGGGGATTGAGGACGGAGAAAGAGTGGTGATGGCAGAGGGTGGCGGCGGTTGTTGGCAAGGGAAGAAGAAGAAGGAGAAGCTGTCGCCGGAGAGCTGCTGAGTCGTGGAGGTTCTGATGGTCGGATTGTGATGGAGTTGCAGAGGGTCTCGGCTAAGTTTGTGCTGGCAACCTATCTGGACGGGAGGACCTTCACGGCAGCAGGAGTGACACGCGGAATCCTGGTGGTTGGCCGGAGATGATGGCTGGGTGCGGTGGTTGTGAGCAGGGGACTCACAGGGGAGTCGTCAGAGCTATGGCTGTGGCTGTGCAGCGCAACCTCCTTTTCTCCTTTGTGTGTAATGAAGCCTTTTTAAAGGCTTTTCCAAAAAACCCTAACCCCTCAAAATAATAATAATAATAATAATAATAATAATAATAATAATAATAATAATAATAATAATAGGGTAATAATACTAATAATAATAATAATACGTAAGTAAATAAATAATAATAATAATAATAATAAGAAAAATAATAATAATAATAATAATAATAATAATAATAATAATAATAATAATAATAATAATAATAACAACAACAAAATAGTAATAATACTAATTATAATAATAATAAAGATAAAAATACTAATAATAATAAAAAATAAATAACATTAATAATGAAAATAATAAATAATAATAATAATAATAATAAACAATACAAATAGAAATAAAAAATAAAAGTAATAATAATAATACTAATGAAAAATAATAATAATAATAATAATAATAATAATAAGAAATAAAATAATAGTAATAAGAGTAATAAAAAAAATACTAATAATAATGATAATAAAAATTAAAAATAATAATGAAAATAATAAATAATAATAATAATAAAATAGAAGTAAAAAATAAAAATAAAAGTAATAATAATAATACTAATGAAAAATAATAATAATAATAATAATAATAAATAAAATAATAATAATAATAATAATAAGATTAGTGAAAATTAATAATAATAATAATAATAAGAAGAATAAATAAAATAATAAAAATACTAATAGAATAATAATAATAATAATAATAAATATATTGGGCCTGGGTAAAAATGGGGTGTCTACAATGCTTCTAAGGGATTCATCAAAGGAGTTGTAATACAACTCCTCGATTAGCAAAATGGGATTGTGGAAAGAAAACATAGACATTTATTGGAAGTGGCTCGAGCTCTCAGATTTCAAGCTAATCTGCCTTTATGTTTTTGGGACGATTGTGTCTTAACAGCTGCTTATCTTATTAACAGATTACCCAGTCCACTTCTTTCAAATAAATCTCCTTATGAAGTGCTCTTCTCTAACAAACCTTCTTACTCTCATTTCAAGGTTTTTGGGTGCCTTTGTTTTGTTAGTACTCTTTCTGTCCATAGAAGTAAATTTGATTCTCGAGATCGTAAATGTTTGTTTCTTGGTTATCCTTTTGGTGTAAAAGGTTATAAACTTCTATGACATACATTCTCTTACAATTTTTTGTCTCGGGATGTTGTTTTTCATGAAACCATATTTTCCTACAAGTGTAATCCTGCTCCCTCTTCATCACAACTTGTTGTTTCTTTAGATTTTTTTTATTTTACCACTTCCTTTTTCTGATTCTATCTCGGATTCCAGCAACACACAACCACATCATTCTTCTCCAAATACTGATTCTTCCACTAATAATTCTCCTTCTCTTTGAAGGTCCACTAAATAGAAACATCCCCTAAATTATTTGCAACATTATCATCGTCATCTCAGCAGTTCTGCTCCAAAACTTGGTTCTCTTGCAGTAGCTGCTCCTTCCAAGGTATGTACTTCTTATCCTTTGTCTTCTTATCTTTCTTACTCCAACTTATCCTCTGCATACAAAGCCTATAGTGTTTCATTGTCTTCTGTTGGCCTTACAAGGCTTAATATCCTATTTTGATGCTAACAAACAAGTATAACTTAACATATTTGGCTAAGTGTTGTTATTTTCAAGACTAAATAAAGAATGTAAGGATAAAGAGTTCATGAGAGCTTGTAATTCAGAAAAGGATAACTATATCAAGCTTGAGGTATGTATTCAAGAATAAAAAGACAAAACTCGACATGGAAAGTTCAAAGTTCAAATGAAACTCAAATTTCAAATGCTATATCATGAAAGCTCAAGTGATCCAAATTGAAAGTTCAGAGAAGTCTGGGAGATCAGAAGTTTAACAAAGAAGATCAAGAGACCTCAAAGCCAAGAAAATGTCAAAACAGCTTGGGTCTAAGTCTTTGTAAGTACTTCAAGTTGATTCAAATATGAAGTTTTCATTTTGAAGCTCATTAGGAAAAAGGAGACTTAGAGACCATAGCTTAAGCCTTGGAACATGTTTTTAAAAGTTAAACAAGTTAATATTCCAAGATAAACTTAAACAAAAGAGAGAGAAATCAAAAAGGGCTTAAAAAGGAAAAACTACCAAGACAGATGACTATTTGTTAATAGACAGATGACTGGCAAGTTAAGAAACCTGATCAAAGTAGCAGAGCCTGACAGACGACAATCAACCAGCTGACAGACGACTTCCAAGGTAAAATGAGACGCCTTTATGTGTTTTACCAGACGACTGCCACCATTATGAGTGTATTACAAATTGAGTGGTTCATGGATAGACGACTGCCCACTTGAGGACAGACGACTGCCATCTCTCTGTGTGTAAAAGTTATACCTAAAATTCATGGACAGACGACTGCCACTCTGAGGACAACCGACTACCACCTTTTTGTTAGAGAAATATATATATGTTATACACTAAGAGCTGACTACCAAAGTTTGACAGACGTCTGGCTTGCGGCATGTTTCAATTTTCCAACGGATAGAATCTTTGAAATTCAAAATTTTTGGAAGCTTAAATATTTTTAATATTTGGAAACAAATCTTAGTATTCTTGGAGAACAAGCAAGGAGGTTTTCTACCTCTATAAATACCTCAAGAAACATTGATTTTAAACACCAAGAGAGACACCAAGAAATCAAATTCTGCAAATATACTCTCTCAAGCCTACTGAAAGTTTGAAATTCTAAAAGTTCTTCAAAGCTCACATCATTCACGAAATCAACTGAAGTCTTGCTGATCTTCTCACCAATCTTGTGCTTAAATTGCTAATTCTTTCATCTATTGAAAGAACTCTACGGTGATACAATTCTGGAGCTTCAATTCTGAATTTCATATTCTGAATTTACTTTGAAGTATATTAGTTGTGCTGTAATTGTTGTACTAACCAGCTCTTTGAGGAGCAAGTTCTTTGTACACATCTATTTGATTTTTATCTTGTAGATTGATGAATCCAAGGAATGTTTGGATCGTTGGCTAAGCAAGGGGATATTGCTTAGAGAGGTGAGCTCTAGTCTAGTTAAGTAGTGACCAAGCGAGGGTACATCATTTGGAGAGGCGGGCTCTAGCCTATTTTGAAAGAGTGACCGAACGAGAGGATATCGTTTGGAGAGGCGGGCTCTAGCCTACCGAAGGATTGTGTAAAGGTATTATTCCCCGGTAAAGGAACAAGTTTAGTGATTTCCAAATTTACGTAGTATATATGATCCCCCCCCCCCTTTTGGGAAGCTATTCCTAATTTCATTTGGTATCAGAGCGCGGTTATAGAAAATCTTAATTAGTAGCTATAAAAAAATCTAAATGGCTAACTTAGGCATAGCTCCCTTTGGAGAGGGACAATCTTCAACTAGGCTACCAATCTTTTGTGGTTTGAACAATACCTTCTAGAAAAAGGGAATGTAAATATATCTTCAAACTAAGAATTGGAAAACATAAGAGGTTGTCATGAAAGGTGACCAAATTCCCACTAAGATAATTAAAGGAAAACAAGTCCTTAAGGAGAAAATTGATATGACTGACTTAGACTATACAATGCTGCAAGTAAATTATGGTGTCATGAATGTTTTATATTGTACTTTAGATGCCAATGAATTTAATAGAGTAATGGCTTGCAAATCAGCTAAGAGATATGGGACAAATTAGAAGTAACATATGAAGGAACTATAAATGTTAGGGATAATAGGATTGATATGCTCACAAATGAATATGAAGCTTTTAAGATGAACCTAGATGAATCCATAACTAATATGCTCACTAGGTTCACTCACATAATTAATTCCCTAAATGCACTAGGAAAAATCTACACTACTTATGAGATGATTAGGAAAATTCTTAGAGGGCTGCCACCAAAATGGGAACCAAAAGCCATTGCCATAACTGAAGGAAGAAATCTGAAAACCACTTCCTTAGATGAAATGACAATGAATGAAAAAGATGGAAAAACCAAAACCCAAGACACAATAGCCTTCAAAGCCCTAAAAGACAACTCAAGTAGTGAAGAAGAAATGGCTAAAGATGAAGTAGCCTTCATATCTAAAAAGCAAACGAGAATACTAAGAAAGAGAAACAAATCCAAGAGAAGTAATCAAAACTCCGAATCAAAAGAAGAAGCCAGCAAAAATTCAAAGAATAAAACTCCTATGTGTTACAATTGCAACAAAACTAGACATATAAAATTGGAATGTCCTTTACTTAAGAAAGAGTCTAAAAAGAAAAAGAAAAAGGCCATGAAAGGCACTACTTGGGACATGATGAGTACAAGTAATTCTGAAATTGAATCAAGTGAATAAGAGGTTGCTTATACGTGCTTTATGGCTTAAGACGATGAGGAAAGCTCTTCCGCCAAATCCTTAGATAATTCTTGTAGTAATTCTTCAAAAGAATCCAATAATGAGGGGATGCCATCTTATGAAGTACTACAAAATGATCTATTCAAAGTACATAAGATGCTAATCAAAGTAACGAAACAAAATGCTTCATTGAAGAATAAGACTGAAGGTATAATGACAGAATTAGAATCCCTTAAGAATACTGAAAGGGAAAAGGATTCAAGAATCAAGAAAATTGAAAATAAGTATGATGCTGTAATAAAAGAATTAGAAGCTAAAACTCTTGATGAAAAAAAAAAACGACTTGAAAAGTAAGAAATTAGAAAGTAATAATGAACAAATGATGGAAGACCTTCGATCCCTATCCTCTACGGTATATGAGAAAGATATGTATATTTCTGAATTAGAGAATAGAATCAAAAAATTATCTCAAGAATTGGAGAAATCATTAAAGAAAGTTGACAACAAGAAAGAGATAGAGTTAAATGATCTCTAAAATCATATTAAAGATAAAGAAAAGATCATTTATAACTTTAAAAAAGGAAAAACAAACTTTAACAAAATGCTAGGCTCCCAAAGAATGATTCTAAATAAAGAAGGCATTGGTTTTAATGGAATTGAAAATACAAGAAAAAAAATATTTATATGGGTTATTTTTCAAAAGAAGCCAAAGACTATGCTACCACATCTAGTAATGTCTACACTAATACAATATGCTATCAATGCAATAAAAAGGGGCATATAAAGTTTAAATGTCCATTCAAGAGAAAGAATGTGAAAACGAAACAAATATGGAAAATTAAGGAAACGTCCCTTATGAAACCTACAAGACCTAAAAAGGTATGGGTACCTAGATAAAAAGCATTGAAAAAAAAAACTCAGTGTTTACAAAAATACATTGTTGGCCAAAAATCATAAAATGATTCATACAAACTCATGATAAAGATTTTTTTAAAAAAGAAAAAGTCATATGAAAGCAAAATTCAAGCTTGCTAAAAAGAGAAGAAGAACAGTTGGTCCTGGCAGACAACTACCAGAGAGCTGGCAGGCCACTGTTTGTGTAAAAGACAGTAGACAGACAACTGCTTAAGAGCCGCCAGGCTACTATCTATGTTAAAGACAGTAGACAGACGGCTGTCAACAAAGTGACAAACAACTGTTTCGCGGCGGGTGGTGCTCATTTCACTTAAAAACACGATTTTTAAACCCACCAGACGTCTGTCGATTCATCTTCCCTTCTCTAAATCGTCTTCTCTTCCTTTTCTTCAAAGTTCTTTCTCTCCCAAGCTGCTCCTAGCGATCATCCATCATAACCCTAATCCATACACATCTTGGGTTTCTGAACTTCAACTGGTTCAAAATGGTTCGTACCAAAACCGTAGGAAGAAAAGAAAAAAGGCTCCTCATATTCTTCAAAGCCTACAAGCAACAATGACATAGAAAAGTGGCTGGTTTCCTCGCATGCAAAAGCAATATATCAAAATCACATTTAGGCAATCGATCCAATGTTCTGCAAGGTACTAGATGTCACTTTCTTTGAAGAAAATTTTCTTGGAATTCTCGAAATGTTCAAAACTATAGGATGGGATAAGTACATTCTTCACCAAGTAAAGGGGTATTACCCGGATTAGATTAAGATTTTTTATTCAAACTTGGTAAAGAAAGAAGTTGGAATTGCTACCTAAATTTATGGTTGGAAGATAATTCTTACGCCACACTCTTTATGGAAAATTCTTCACATCAAGCATGGAGATTTTGAGTGTACTCCAGTTGAAAAACAATGGAATTTGGAACAAGGCTTCTCACCACAAGAATTTTTGCCCCTGGTAATGAACAATGTACCTATTTATTTTGGACATCCTCCACCATATAAACAACTCAATCTTCAAGCACAAATCCTGCATAAGATCATTGCGTACAATATAATTCTGAGGTCTGGATCCTTTGATCATGTATCGTTCTTCGATTGTTTCATAATGTGGTGCTTATTAAAAGGGAAGAAATTAGACTTAACCAGCATTATACTGAAATGGATGGTTATGAAGCTCAAGTCCCCTAGAATTGGGCTTTCGTATGGCGGGATTCTTTCCTTGATCTTTGCTCATTTCCAAGCTCTCTCTCCATCCTCAAAAATAGTGAAGCGTACCCATTAGCATGTTTTCTCATCTACTACACTGAAATGAATGGACTACAAAAAGTATACCGAGGGTTGGATGTTTCGAGGCAATGGATTGGCAAGACCTGCACACGAAGAAAGGATTCTAGCTCCTAAAGAAGCTGATATGCCACCTTGGTTTGTTTCGTTTTATCAGAATTATACCAGTTTCGGTTATGTGATGAGAGAAAATTTTGCTTCTCTTCAAGATAAAACCACAAACATTGATGAAAAATACACTTCACTAGACCAACACATTGCCAAAATAGAACATCATGTCACTAAAAATGACACTGATTTAGATAACGAGGGTAATGACAATACTGATAAGGAAGAAGCTGAAGATGAAGGAGAAGATGAAGAAGAAGCTAAAGAAGGAGGGGAAGATGCAGAAAAAGAAGAAGAAGAAGAAGAAGAAGAAGGCTCACAGCAATCCAAAGGAAAAGGAATTGCTGAAGATAGTGACACTAATTCTGATACATAGACTTTTGATGTTGTGTTTGATACTTTGTATGCTACACATGCTCAAAATCTGGATGTATTTTGCTAATGTAAAAAGGGGGAGTATGTGTGAGCAAAGTCTATGCGTCTTTGTATGTATTTGTTTTTAGTTCTGAAGCTCTGAATCTATGTAATGTTTTGTTAACAGTTTGATGAACTATAAGTTATAATGTTAATGTTAATTTTGAGACTTTGAATCTTCTGAACTTATGACTTAAAAGAAATTATTGAGTATGCTAATTGACAGGGGGAGTATGTTTTATCACTTGTATATGATCATTTTCCTATTAATCAATTGATATCATGCATTATACTTTAAAATTGGTATCACATATTTTGTTAAGTTCGGATCATAAAATCAACTAATGATATCTTGGATAATGACAAAAGAAGAAAAAACTGTTAGAAAAGATATGCCTATTACAAAACACTAACCATGCTATATTGAAAAATAAATTGAGGTGTACACATGTTTGATGATATACTCAAAATGATATTTGAACTTGATCATCATATTTTTTTTCTCTTTTTGATAGATGTCAAAAGGGGAGAAGTGTTTAGCAAAAATATAGTTACAAAAATTGAGCTTGAACATAATATATATATCAAAAGGATGAGAAGTATTTGAACTTGAATGTTGTTAAAATGATGCTTATTGAAAGGGAGAGTCTTATTTAAGGCTCACTCCAATTTTATTTTTGCTTCTTGTTTGTCATCATCAAAAAGGGGGAGATTGTTGGCCTTACAAGGCTTAATATCCTATTTTGATGACAAACAAGTATAACTTAACATATTTAGTTAAGTGTTGTTATTTTCAGGACTAAATAAAGAATGCAAGGATAAAGAGTTCATGAGAGCTTGTACTTCAGAAAATGATAACTATATCAAGCTTGAGGCATGGATTCAAGAATAAAAAGACAAAACTCAACATGGAAAGTTCAAAGTTCAAATGAAGCTCAAATTTCAAACGTTATATCTTGAAAGTTCAAGTGATCCAAATTGAAAACTCAGAGAAGTCTAGGAGATCAGAAGTTCAGCAAAGAAGATCAAGAGACCTTAAAGCTAAGAAAATGTCAAAACAGCTTGGGTCCAAGTCTTTGTAAGTACTTCAAGTTTATTCAAATATGAAGTTTTCATTTTGAAGCTCATTAGGCAAAAGGAGACTTAGATACCATAGCTTAAACCTTGGAACATGTTTTTAAAAGTTAAACAAGTTAATATTCCAAGATAAACTTAAAAAAATATAAAGAAATCAAAAAGGGCTTACAGAGGAAAAACTACCTGGACAGACAACAGTCTGTTAATAGACAGACGACTAGCAAGTTAAGAAACCTGATCAAAGTAGCAGAGCCTGACAGATGACTTTCAACCAGCTGACAGACGACTGCCAAGGTCAAATGAGACGCTTGTGTGTGTTTTACCAAATGACTGTCACCATTCTGAGTGTTTTACAAATTGAGTGGTTCATGGATAGACGACTGCCCACTTGAGGACAGACGACTGCCATCTCTCTGTGCGTAAAAGTTATTCTTAAAATTCATGGGCAAACGACTGCCACCCTGAGGACAGCCGACTACCACCTTTCTATTAGAGAGATATATGTATGTTATACACTGACAACCGACTGCTAAAGTTTGACAGACGTCTGGCTCGCGACATGTTTCAATTTTCCAACGGATATAATCTTTGAAATTCAAAATTTTTGGAAGCTTAAAAATTTTTAATATTTGGAAAAAACTCTTAGTATTCTTGGGGAACAAGCAAGGAGTTTTTCTACCTCTACAAATACCTCAAGAAACATTGATTTTAAACACCAAGAGAGACACCAAGAAATCAAACTATGCAAATATACTCTCTCAAGCCTACTGAAAGTCTGAAATTCTGAAAGTTCTTCAAAGCTCACAACATTCACGAAATCAACTGAAGTCTTGTTGATCTTCTCACCAATCTTGTGCTTAAATTGCTAATTCTTTCATCTATTTAAAGAACTCTACGGTGATACAATTATGGAGCTTCAATTCTGAATTTCATATTCTAAATTTTATATTATAAATTTACTTTGAAGTATATTAGTTGTGCTGTAATTGTTGTACTAACCAACTCTTTGAGGAGCAAGTTCTTTGTATACATTTATTTGATTTTTATCTTGTAGATTGACGAATCCAAGGTCTGTTTGGATGGTTGGCTAAGCATGGGGATATTGCTTAGAGAGGCGGGCTCTAGTCTAATTAAGGAGTGACCAAGCAAGGGTACATCGTTTGGAGAGGCAGACTTTAACCTATTTTGAAAGAGTGACCGAACGAGAGGATATCGTTTGGAGAGGCGGGCTCAAGCTTACTGAAGGAGTGTGTAAAGGTAGTGTTTCACCCGGTAAAGGAACAGATTTAGTGAATCCTTTGGTGGTTTTCCAAAGGTGAGGACGTAGGCTGGGTATAAGCCGAACCTCATTAAAATCTTCATCTCACTCTTTCTTTTCCTACTCTTTATTTTCAGTACATATTTTAATTATGTGGATGGTTTAAATTTGAAATCATATATACTATGTAAATTTGGAAATCAAACAAACTTAAAGTTCAATTTTGATTTCAGTTATGGAAACCGAAAAAGAGAGTACGTTGGTCAAACCATTCTTTGTGGAAACCATACGGGAGTACATTACTTAGTTAAACACTCAAAGATAAATTAACTGAAAGTTTATTTGAATTCTAAATATTTTGAAAGAGTGATTGAATTTTATATTGAACATCATATTAATGAAGAAAATTCACTACAGGGCTGCGAACTGATATAAGCAAATATAAAATTATCATATTCAAAGTGTTGTATATCTCATTATTGGTTTGGTTGTTTTTACGTTCAAATTGTGGTCGAAGATTGAATATTTAATTAGTTGATTGTTTAAAAGAATCTCAGTTATTGTGTAATTGATAAATTAAACAAACAAGTTAAAGAATTGGTTAAGGAATTAAAAAAGTTAAGAATTCTCCAAACGAATTAAAAGGAAGTTTTAAATTCCAATTCACCTCCCCCGCCCCCCCCCCCCCCCTCTTGGGAAGCTATTCCTAATTTCATCTTCCAATATTGAACCTAATACTTTTTCACATGTTATGCAATTTCCTCATTGGTGTCGTACTATGTCAGCTAAATTAGCTGCTCTTGAAGAAAATCATACTTGGATTCTCACTAGTTTACCTCTTGATAAACATCCTATAGTATGCAAATGGGTGTACAAAATTAAATATAAGTCAGATGGTACCATTGAAAGATACAAAGCTCGACTTGTAGCTAAGGGGTACACTCAACAAGAAGGTTTGGATTTTCTTAATACCTTTTCTCCTGTTGCTAAAATCACTAGTGTTCATTGTTTGCTTGCTATTGCTGCTATGAAAGGTTGGTTTTTACATCAATTAGATGTCAATAATGCTTTTTTTCATGGAGATTTAGATGAAGAGGTGTACATGTCACTTCCTCCAGGTTATGGAAGTGAGGGGGAGACACGAGTATGTAAATTGACTAAGTCGTTATATGGAATCAAGCAAGCTAAGCTTCTCGCCAATGGATTCACAAGTTATCACATTTTCTTTTGACTCATGGTTTTTCACAATCTAAGTGTGACTACTTTTGTTTACTAAAGTTACCACAAGTTCCTTTATTGCTTTGCTTGTTTATGTAGATGATGTGATAGTAGCAAGCAATGATATTCAAGATGTGCAAGACATCAAGAATGTTCTTCATGCTGAGTTTAAAATTAAAGATCTTGAAGAATTGAAATACTTCCTTGGACTAGAAGTGGCTCGAACATCTAAAGGAATTTCTATTTGTCAAAGGCACTATGCTCTTGAAGTGTTAACTGATTCAAGTTTCATTGGTTGTAAACCAAATAAACTACCTATGAATCCTAACTTCCACCTTACTAATACATATTACGGTTTATTAGAAGATCCTACTATCTATCGAAGGTTAGTAGAGAGGTTGATTTACCTTACTAATACTTCCACCTTACTAATACATATTCAGTTCATATTTAGGCTCTGTTTATGGATAAGCTAGCACAACCTCATTTGGATGCTGCATATCAGGTGTTGAGATACTTAAAAGGGACTTCAGGACATGGCATATTCTTATCTACATCTTCATCCTTATAGTTGAAGGCGTTCACAGATTTAGATTGGGCAACATATCTTGAAACAAGAAAATCAATTACGTGATTTTGTGTTTTCTTGGGTGATTATCTTTGTGATGACCCAAAAATATATATATATATATATATATATATATGATTAAAGTACAATAATAATAAAATAATAAAAATAGTCATTAAGTTAATATCAATACAGAAGTGTTTTTCTGTAGGATCCTTGATTCCATGTTTGATGCCTAAGAAAGACCTTGTCTTAGCGAGTGCTCAGAGACCATTGCGGCTCAGTCGCTCCCTGGAGGTCAGCCTGGTCAAAATGGAATTTCATAGGATAAACAGGATAGACACTATTTGTACACGTAAATAAGTATATATACATAAAATAGTGTTTTGACAGACATAATTTGTAGAAATACATAATAAGATAATAATAATATAGGTATCATATGTGGGGCCCACAAGACTATGTGGGGTCCACATGAGTCCCGGAGCCACAAGACACTGTTTATATACGTAAATAAGTACATAAAATAATGTTTTAACTGATATAATTTGTAGAAATATATGATAAAATAATAATAATATAGGTATCCTATGCGGGGCCCACAAGACTGTGTGGGGCCCACATGAGTCCCGAAGCCGTATGGAGGTTTTCACAAGTCTCAAAGTTATGTAGGATGCATAAAATCGTATAAGAGTTATTCGAGTTACGTAGGATCCATTCGGGTCTCGAAGTTGTGTGGGGCCCACAAGACCATGTGGGGCCCACATGAGTTTTCAAAATTCAAATTTTATTCTTATTCAAAAAATAAATAATAAAATAAATAAATACTAAAAGTAGTTTAAAATTTATAACAATGATAATAATGATTAGAAAAAAAAAATAATAATTAATTAACTAATTGATTAATTAATTAGGTAAGTGATTAATTAAAAATTTATTTAATGGGAATGGTGGCAAGCACTCCCACATGGCCTCCATCCCCATCCCATACTCAACCCATACCTTGCCCATTCTTTAATTTTAAAAAAATTATAATTTCACCCATCTCCCCACACTTTTATAAATTCCATTTCTTCCCCAAAATTTTCCTATAAATAGGGAGCTCTCAACCTTCATTTTTCACAACAATTTTCTAAGGAAGAGAAGGATTAGTGAGTGAAAGAATTTGTGGTGGAGTGAGAATTTTGAGTAAGTTCTCAATCACTCACTTTTTCCGATCTCATTTCTTAAAGATAATTATTGTGTTCGTAGCACACGGTAAAAGAAGAAGGTAAGTAAATTTTGATTATGTTAGTTTCTTTTTATTTTAAATTCATACCCGAACTTATTTTGTACGTAAATTTTAATTATGTTACTTAGTTCCACAAAATTTCCATGAGTTTATTTTTACGCATATTTAATTATACCAGTTCTACCTTTAATATACTTGCATCTATTTTTGGGTTAAGAAATGTTCCAATCCCCTCGGGTAAATTTTCAGCATTTCTTTCTATTCAAAAATAAAATTATATATATTTATAACACAAAAATTGTGTGGCATGAGTTTATTTCTACGTTACATTTTTTATATAAATATGAGTAAAGATAAGATTTTCACGATATTATTTTAAAATGCATAAATGATAATAAGATGATTTTCAAACCCCTTATGGCAACGAAAGTTCAAAGTTACAGATGCTCGGTACCGCAGCTTAAAGTTTATACGGATCAGAGTGCACCCACACTGTTTACAGAGTGGTTATTTATGTTAGTGGATTTCTCCTGAGTGCACACCTGGTTTAAGTCCAGGACTTAATAAGAAAAATCTCACTTAAAGTTTACGTACGTTGATTTAGTTTGGTCGGCCAGCCAGCTAAGTCCAGTCTTCGGACCGCACAACCCAGTCATGGGGGTAAACATGACTTACGGCAAACAGGCCTAAGGGTGGTTTTTACAATATATGTTTATACATATTTAATTACGTGTACAAAGTTACTGATAATTTGAAGGAAAAGTGTAAGTTTACGTGAAAAGGATCATTTTGGTGCTTATATGACGATCTAAGGAAAACGTATATGGAAAAGTATATGTATGTTTATCATTAAATATTTTTACAGTTTTAAAGTTAAAAGTTTAATAGCAGTTATAGTATATGATTTAAAAATTTACTGTTGAAATTGATGACAAAAGTTTTATGCAGAAATTGTTAAATTTATGTTTATTCTAAAAGAAATCTTGAAGTTATAGTATTCATTATTGTTTTACGAAATTCTTTAAAAACTCATTTTGGCCACACACTAATAATAATCTTATTTACTTACTGAGCGTCGTCTCATCCCAATCATATTTTATTTCAGATAACTCTGAAGGACATGTCGGGAATCAGGCTTAGCAAGCATGTGGGTGGGGGATTAGAAAAATAAAGATTGATTAGAAATATTAGTATGGTTTCAGATATTTATGTTTGTGTAATTTTCCTTCTTTTGAAATAAATGATTGTAATATGGAATATTAGTGCTCTGGTTTAATAAAAATTGAGTTTATTTGCTTCCGCTGTAAATTAGTAGTAAAAAGTTAATATCCCAGGCCCCTCGGGGTCGGGGTGTTACAATCTTATTCCTTGGAAATCAAAGAAACAAAACACCATATCAAGATCATCAGCTGAATCTGAATACAGGGCTCTTGGTTCTACAGCATGTGAATTAACTTGGCTACTCCCTTTGCTTAAAGACTTTGGCATCCATCATACCTCACTAGTTAACAATTAAATATCTCAATTTCCCATTTCAATAAGCTTTTTAAAAATGTTCGTAATTTTAATTCCTGAAAAGAATAATTAAATTAACCGAAATTAACTATAAATTAAATAAAGCATACATGAATTCTTCATTCATAAATAAATGGAATCATCTAGATAAAGCATCAAAACTAATAAATGAATAAACTAAATCGAACTATATATTGATCCTTGTTTTGAAAAAGGAAATTAAAATTTTAATTCCCCATTTGAAATTTGAAAATCTTATTTTTTTTAGAAAAAGAAAATATGAAGGAACTAACTATTTTACATTTAGTTATGAAGAAAAGTAAGAAAAAAAAAATTTGTGGTGAATTAACGACTGAAAACTTATTTTTTCATATCACTAAACTTTTATTTTTCTAATTTTTTATTGTATTTGAATAAAATTTTATTCTTAATTAATATAATGAAAAATCAATTTTTAATTTATTTTTTTAAAAAAATTGTATTAATTTAAATAATGTTTAATATCTATTTATAAAAAGAGTAAAGAGAATACATTCTTGATTGTAAAATATATATATATTATTCTTAATGCATCAGTAACCACATTGGCTTTCCCTGAGTGGTAGTTGATAATACAATCATAGTCCTTTATCAGTTCTAGTCATCTCATTTTTCTTATATTCAATTCCTTTTGCGTGAAGAAGTACTTGAGGCTTTTATGGTCCGTAAAAATCTCGCATATTTACCATACAAGTAGTGTCTCCAGATTTTCAATGCAAAAATCACTGCCGCCAATTCCAAATCATGTGTTGAATAATTCTTTTCGTACTCCTTGAGTTGCCGAAAAGCATATGCCACAACCTTCCCCTATTACATTAACACACATCCAAGCCCTTTCCGAGACGCATCTCTATAAATCACAAAACCACCCTCTCCAGATGGAATGGTCAGCACCGGAGCAGTGACAAGTCATTATTTTAGTTCTTGGAAGTTGTGCTCATAATCATCTAACCACTCATACCTCACATTCTTTCTTGTCAACCTTGTCAGAGGACCTGAAAATTTAGAAAACTCCTCCACGAATCTGCAATAGTACCTTGCCAAACCTAAGAAACTTATGACCTCGTGAACATTCTTCGGTCTTGGCATATCCACTACTGCCTCAATCTTACTTGGGTCCACAGAGATATCACCCCTGGATATCACATGTCCTGGGAATGCCACTTTTTTTAGTTAAAACTCACATTTCTTGAATTTAGCACAAAGCTTCCTTTCTCTTAGTACCTGAAGTACCAACTTCAAATGATTCTTATGCTCCTCAAGACTCTTCAAATAAACTAAAATGTCATCAATGAACACCATTGCAAATTGATCCTGATATTTATTGAAGACCCTGTTCATAAGGTCCACAAATGTAGCAGGAGCATTGGTCAATTCGAATGGCATAACTAAGAATTCATGGTGACCATACCTGGATCAAAATGCAGTCTTCAGAACATCCTTTGACTTTATTTCACCTGATGATACCCGGATCAAAGATCAATCTTAGAGAAGACTTATGTTCCCTAAAGTTTGTCAAACAGATCATCTATCCGGGGTAGTGGGTACTTTTTCTTGGTTGTCACCTTATTTATTTCTCGGTAATCGATACACATCCCCATCAACCCATCTTTCTTTTTAACAAAAAGAACTGGTGCTCCTCAGGATGACACACTAGGTCTGATGAATCTCTTATCCAGTAACTCTTGTAACTGTTCCTTCAATTCTACTGGAGCCCTTCTGTATGGAGCCTTAGAGATTGGTGCCGTCTCTGGAAGTAGGTCAATCACGAACTCAACTTCACAATCGAGAGGCAACCTTGGTAAGTCCTTTGAAAACACATATGAGAATTCCCTCACTATTGGGATATCCTCAAGCTTTAATTCTTCCTTTGGTACTTCCTTCACACACACTAGGTACCCTTGGCACTCATCCAAGAGTAGCCTCTTTGCCTGAATAGCTGATAGTATCTGTGGTGAGGAGCGCACGCACAACCCAACAAATTTATACTCCTACTTCCCAAGAGGTCTGAACACTTCCTCTTTCCTATAACAATCTATACTAGCATAACTAGATACTATCCAGTCCATCCTCAGAATTACATCAAATTCATGCATGTCAAACACTACTAGATTAGTAGGTAGCATTCTTCCCTAGATACCAATTGGATAATCTTTAAGTACTTTCCTACATACCACCACGGTTCCCATCGGTGTGACCACAGATAGGTCTGTATCTAACAGCTGAGTTCCCACTCCACACATCTTAATATACCCCAGAGATATGAATGAATGTGTCGCTCCTAAATCAAATAATACAACAGCTTTATTTGCAAATATGTAGATATTACCTGTCACCATATCTCCAGCATTTTTTGCATCTCCTGGTATGAGAGAATAAACCCACGCCTAGGCGGTGTTCCTCTAATAGCCACCTTGGGGTGCTTGATGATTTCCCCAGTATTGATTAAGAGTGGATGCTTTAATTGGTGGCCCACAACATTCTCATG
This sequence comes from Malania oleifera, assembly GCF_029873635.1. Lineage (NCBI taxonomy): Eukaryota > Viridiplantae > Streptophyta > Magnoliopsida > Santalales > Ximeniaceae > Malania > Malania oleifera. The sequence goes on from NC_080417.1 coordinate 123,060,654, forward strand.
CAAAGTGGTCGTGCTTACTGCATCGATAGTAGATAACTCCTCCAACACGACACTCATCTGAATGCCTCATATTACATCTAGGACAAGGAGGGCGTGATTAATTACCTTGATCAGCTTGTTTCCCCATCTCCGGTATCAGGCTTATATTGTTGCTATTCCTCCTCCATGGACCTTGAGTAGTATCAGCATGAAAACCAAGAGGCATGGGCCTCTTCCTCTGATTTTGTATCCTTGCACTCCTCTGTACACTCGTCTCCAATATCATGGCTTCATCCACCAACTCCGAGAAGGTTTGAACTTGGAATGCCACTACCTCCGCATAGATCCTCTAACTCAGGCCTTTCTTAAATATTGGCGCCTTCTTTAACTCATATGAGACCATATACGGGGCGAATGGGGACAGCTCCACAAACTTGGCCACATACTTTTGCACGGTTAAGTTCCCCTAAGTCAAGTTAATGAACTCCTCCGCCTTTGCATCCCTAGTGGAAGGAGGGAAGTACCAATCAAAGAAGAGCTCCATGAAATTTGTCTAGGTTAGAATTGTAGGTACTGGTCACTGATATTCACCAAGGCTTGGCCTCCCCTTTCATTTTAAAGGTGGCATACAAGACCTTCTTTTCATCTATGCAGCGAAGGACAACCAGTATCTTTTCCATCTCTTGAATCCAATTATCTGCAACTATTGGGTTAGTTCCTCCCACAAACGTTGGGGGATTCATATGGGTAAATTACTCAATAGAGCAACCTTTGTCAGCAGATGGGTAGCTCCGGCCCCTAGATGTAATGATCCTAAAAAAAAAATTAAGAAAAATTTTAAAAATTATTATTAAAAAAAATTAATTAAATTAAAATTAAAATTTTAAAAAAATTACTTAATTAATTATTATTATAAATAAAATAATAAAATAATAATATAATATTATAATGATATATATATATATATTACATATCCTCAAGGATCCTAAGATCCTTCAGGAGGAAGGAAGAACAGAGACAGTGCCCCCTGTGTCTCCTCATATATATATATATATATATATATTACATATCCTCAAGCATCCTGAGATCCTTCAGGAGGAAGGAAGAACAGAGATAGTGCCCCCTCTGTCTCCTCGTCCCCTCTCTCCCACTCTTCTCAATTTTGTCACTTATATTCGGCCGATTGGAAATCCAAAAATACCGTTGGGCTATGCTCGCTGCCACCGACACTTCTACTGGAGCGGATCTGTCGTGGGAGTGATGTAGGCATATCTATTGGGGTAAGATCAATTCTCAAAGTTACCTTAATTTCTCTTAAACTATAAGCCCAATTAATGAACAGAAATTGTCAGGAGACTCGTGGGGAGATTCTCTACAATCTAACCGGAGCGGGTTTTCAAATTGGAGCTCCGGAGTACCAATCCTAAATCGGGGGTAAGTTTAATAATTTAGGCTTTATTAGACTATTTAGGGTATTCAAAGCTTAGGGAAATTTTAGGAAAAGTTACTTTAGGGATTGTGATGAGTAATGTAGTGAAATTTGAATTTCAAAGTTTCAGGGATTTTGAACGCCGTGGGGCATAAGCTGGGGTGTTAGCGGGCGTTTTTCAGGAATCAGGTAAGGGGATTAAGTTAAATCAGTAATTTTTACGAAATTTGAATCAATTTAATTGTTATTTTTATATAAATATATTTATTTATTTATTTATTTATTCATTTGGGAATTTAAAGGCTATTTTGAAAACCAACCGTTCTAAATGGATTTTTTTCAAACCTAGGAAATATAGTATGTGATGACCCAAAAATATATATATGATTAAAGTACAATAATAATAAAATAATAAAAATGGTCATTGAGTTAATATCAATACAAAAGTGTTTTTCTGTAGGATCCTTGATTCCATGTTTGATGCTTAAGAAAGACCTTGTCTAAGCGAGTGCTCAGAGACCATTGCGGCTCAGTCGCTCCCTGGAGATCGGCCTGGTCAAAATAGAATTTCATAAGATAAACAGGATAGACACTGTTTGTACACGTAAATAAGTATATATACATAAAATAGTATTTTGACAGACATAATTTGTAAAAATACATAATAAGATGATAATAATATAGGTATCATATGTGGGGCCCACAAGACTATGTAGGGTCCACATGAGTCCCAGAGCCATAAGACACTGTTTATATACGTAAATAAGTACATAAAATAATGTTTTGACTGATATAATTTATAGAAATATATGATAAAATAATAATAATAATATAGGTATCCTATGCGGGGCCCACAAGACTGTGTGGGGCCCACATGAGTCCCGAAACCGTATGTAGGTTTACACGAGTCTCAAAGCTATTTAGGATGTATAAAATCGTATAAAAATTATTCGAATTACATAGGATCCATTCGAGTCTCGAAGTTGTGTGGGGCCCACAAGACCATGTGGGGCCCACATGAGTTTTCAAATTTTAAATTTAATTCTTGTTCAAAAATAAATAATAAAATAAATAAATATTAAAAATAGTTTAAAAGTAATAACAATGATAATAATAATGATAATAATGATTAAGAAAAATAATAAAATAATAAAATAATAAAATAATTAATTAACTAATTGATTAATTAATTAGGTAAGTAGTTAATTAAAAATTTATTTAATGGGAATGGTGGCAAACACTCCCACATGGCCTCGATTCCCATCCCATACTCAACCCATACCTTGCCCATCCATTGCCCATTCTTTAATTTAAAAAAAATTATAATTTCACCCATCTCCTCACACTTTTATAAATTTCATTTCTTCCACAAAATTTTTCTATAAATAGGGAGCTCTCAACCTTCATTTTTCACAATAATTTTCCAAGGAAGAGAAGGATTAGTGAGTGAAAGAATTTGTGGTGGAGAGAAAATTTTTGAATAAGTTTTCAATCACCCACTCTTTCCGATCTCATTTCTTAGGGATAGTTACAGTGTTCGTAAGGAAGAAAGTAAGTAAATTTTGATTATGTTAGTTTTTTTTAAAAAAAAATTTATACCCGAGTTTATTTTATAAGTAAATTTCAATTATGTTAATTAGTTCCACAAAATTTCCATGAGTTTATTTTTACGCATATTTAATTATACAAGTTCTATCTTTAATATACTTGCATATATTTTTGGGTTAAGAAATGTTCTAATCCCCTCAGGTAAATTTTCAGCATTTCTTTCTATTCAAAAATAAAATTATATATATTTTTAAGACAAAAATTATGTGGCATGAGTTTATTTTTACATTGCATTTTTTTTATGAAAATATGAGTAAAGATGAGATTTTTACAATATTATTTTAAATTGTATAAATTATAATAAGATGATTTTAAAACCCCTTATGACAACGAAAGTTCAAAGTTACAGATGTTCGGTACCGCAGCTTAAAGTTTATACGGATCAGAGTGCACCCACACTGTTTACAGAGTGGTTATTTATGTTACTGGATTTCTCCTGAGTGCACACCTGGTTCCGGACTAGGACTTAATAAGGAAAATCTCACTTAAAGTTTATGTACGTTGATTTAGTTTGGTCGGCCAGCCAGCTAAGTCCAGTTTTCGGATTGCACAACCCAGTCATGGGGGTAAACATGACTTACAGCAAATAGGCCTAAGGGTGGTTTTTTTTCAATATATGTTTATACATATTTAATTACGTGTACAAAGTTACTGATGATTTGAAAGAAAAGTGTAAGTTTACATGAAAATGATCATTTTGGTACTTAAATGACAATATAAAGAAAATGTATAATGAAAAGTATATGTATGTTTATCATTAAATATTTTTACAGTTTTAAAGTTAAAAGTTTAATTTAACAGTTATAGTATATGATTATAAAATTTTACTGTTGTAATTGATGGTAAAAGTTTTATGTAGTAAATTTTAAATTTATATTTATTCTAAAAGCAGTTTTGAAGTTATTGTATTAAATATTGTTTTATGAATTTTTTTTTTTAAACTCATTTTGGCCACACACTAATAATAATCTTATTTACTTACTGAGTGTCGTCTCACTCCAATCATATTTTTATTTCAGATGACTCTGAAGAGCATGTCAGAAATCAGGCTTAGCAAGCACGCGGGTGGGGATAGAAAAATAAAGATTGATTAAAAATATTAATATGATGCTAGCTATTTATGTTGTGAAATTTTTCTTTTTTTGAAATAAATGAGTGTAATATGGATAATTAGCGCTCTGGTTTAATAATAATTGAGTTTATTTTGCTTCCGCTGTAAATTAGTAGTAAAAAGTTAATATCCCAGGCCCCTCGGGGTCGGGGTGTTACATAGTATGGTATTTTTGAATAAAATGAACGATAGAAAGTTTGTTTGTTAATATGGATATGTTAAAATGTGGAAAATCGTGTGGCAGATGATTTAATTAGTATGGATTACTGTATATCTGGATTTGGGATTTTGAAATACTGAATTATTTGAGAAATACTGGAAATGCTTGTGAAAATACTGGAATTGTTTATAAAATGCAGGTGTTTGAACTAACGGCCAGTGGCTAGGTATTGTTTGATTGGCCAAGGACCAGGATTATTATTTAACGGCCGAGGGCCGAGTTTTAATTGATAGCTATATACCGGATTGTATTTTATGGCCGAGGGCTAGGTTTTTGGAATAACAGGAAATATATGTGAATTAATGTTTTAAATGGTGATTTCTATTATCTAAATTGCATGATATGCTTTAGGAACCCTGGGGACCAGTGTATTGTGAGCACGGTACCGTTGCTAGAGATTTGTTATGTAGTCGTGTGTGCCCACACTTGTACTGAGAGGTGTAGGGTGGCCTTGTCCGATTTGCCCATGTGAGGTGAATGCATCCTTGGGTGAGGGCAATCGGACTAGTAGTTGGACCTGCATAGACCCGCGGAGTATGTTAGCGGAGAGTACAAATGACTATTGTTTGGGTGGATTCCCCAGGACAATAGTCTAGCCTTTAGGTCGCACAACTCGTGCCATGGTAAATGAAGTGTTTGTCACAGGGATTCTTTTATATGCATATTTGTTAATTTATGTAAATACAGTTAATTAATAAGATAACTTCAAGGGTTTACTGAAAAATGTGAGTGCCCTAGTAGCAGTAATGGTATTAGAGTAGAGGGAAGCTACTTGTATGGGCGGGGAATCTTCCCTATCCTCGGCTAATTGTGTGTGAGAGAGTAAAATAAGAATGTTTTCATAAATGTGTTTATCTACTTAGTGAACTAGTTATTTTTTGTACACTAAATGCATGCTGGCCACACACTGACATTAACTTAGTATTTCCCTTACTGAGTTGTGCCTCACCCCTACTTTACAAACTATCTTTTCAAGGTATCGTAGAGATCGGGTCTAGTTGGCTAAAGGAGTCGGGATAGTGGTGTAAATTTTATGTAGGTAGTGTGTAGATAGAGATTTTATTTTTGTTTAGTTTTATGGGATATAATTATGTGAAAATGGTAATATTTGTATATAAAGATAGTTAGAACTCTAATAATGTAATTTGAAGATTTTATATTTTATTTCCGCTGCGTATGTGTGTTTTATATTTGATGAATAAGGTATCAGGTACACTAGCGTCACTAAAGTAGCACTTTGGGCCCACGTGGTGGGTCGAGGTCATTACAGGTGGTATCAGAGCCTAGGTTTGCTAGGTTCTGCAGACTTCGAGGATTGATAATTACCAAAGTATAGGTTGAGATAAGATAGGGATAGGAGTGGGTAGGTTAAGATGAGTTTTAGTCTGGAGGCTTGGAGGTAGAAATCTATTGACAGACTTCCGTGATTTTCTAAATCAGTCGCGAGTTTCAAAAAATCATGGTAAATCTATCGATGGTTTCGTTTCTGGGTTGAGGGATTGGAATTCAGGAAATTTAGGTTGGAATGTTAGGATGAGTGGGTATGTGTGTGAAGTTAATGTTAGGATAGAGATTTTTACCTCAATGGCTTTGTGATAGAATTGGAATATGAATTATTAAATTAGAACCTATATATTATATCAATTCCATTATTCCATATTTGTATTAATTATGTTAAGGGTGAAATTTCTAAGTCAAGTTATAACCTATTTACATACTATCAGATAGTGCCATTGTATTATTTGATTCAAGTGCAACCCACTCGTTTGTGTCTCGGGGATATGTTAAATTATATGGGTTAGAAGCTCAACTATTAAAGACTGAGTTAGTAGTGGGTACACTGACAGGGTCAGTGTTAATATGTAGCAAGGTGATCAAGGACTGTTCAGTGGAGATTCAGGGGAGAGTGATGCCTGCTAGTTTGATAGTCCTTGATATACATGGTTTTGAAATTATTTTGGGCATGGACTAGCTAGCATCCAGCTACATGAGCATTGACTGTCACAGGAAGGAGGTGGTATTCAGACCCCCTGGGGAGTAGGAGTTTGTATTTGTTGGGTCGTGTGTATGTTTGGCACCACGACTCCTTTCTGCTATCCAGGTGAAGAGGTTACTTTAGGGGGATACCAGAATTACCTTGCAACGGTGAATGAAGCGCCAAAAAGGGAACTCAAGTTGGAAGATATCCCAGTGATAAGGGAGTTCTCTGACGTTTTTCCAGAGGATTTATCAAGGTTGCCTTCTGATTGGTAGGTGGAATTCGCAATTGATCTAATCCCAGAGACAGCACCAATCTTCAAAGCCCTATACAGAATGGCTCCAGCTGAATTAAAGGAGTTAAAGGAACAACTATAGGAACTTCTTGACGGGGCATTTATTAGACCGAGTGTATCACCCTAGGGTGCATTGGTGTTGTTTGTGAAGAAGAAGGACGAGTAGATGAGGATGTGCATAAACTATCGGGAGATTAATAAAGTAATAGTAAAGAACAAGTATCCATTACCCTGAATTTGACAACCTATTCGATCAACTTTAGAGTACGCATATTTTCTCTAAAATCGATCTGCAATCTGGATATCATCAGGTGACGGTTAGATCAGATGATGTATCAAAGACTGCTTTTCAAACTCGGTACGGCCATTACAAGTTCCTGGTTATGCCGTTCAGGTTGACGAATGCTCCCGCGGTATTTATGGATCTGATGAACAGGGTATTCCACGAGTACTTAGACCAGTTTTTTATTAGGTTCATAGATGATATTTTGGTTAATTCGAGGAGCCCTGAAGAGCATGAAGCTCATCTGAGACTAGTACTTCAGGTGCTAAGGGAAAAGAAATTATTTGCTAAACTTAAAAAAATGTGAATTCTGTCTAGAGTAGGTTGCATTTCTGGGTCATCTGGTTTCCAAGGAAGGGATTTCAGTGGATCCGAGCAAAGTAGAGGCTGTGGTTGATTAGTCAAGGTCGAAGAACGTGCAGGAAGTCAGAAGTTTTCTAGGTATTGTCGGATACTACCGCCGATTTGTTAAGGGGTTCTCTAGATTATCAAGATCTTTGACACAACTCACGAGAAAATATATGAAGTTTGACTAGATCGACGAATGTGAGCAGAGCATCCAGGAGTTGAAGGAGTGTCTAGTCACTGCCCCAGTGTTGACCCTTCCATCGGGTGAGGGTGGATTTGTAATTTACAGTGATTCATCGCAGAAAGGACTTGGTTGTGTTCTAATGCAGCAGGGGAAAGTCATTGCATATGCATCTCGCCCGTTGAAAGAGTACGAAAAGAACTATCCTACGCATAACTTGGAGCTGGCGGCAATTGTGTTTGCGTTGAAGATCTGGCGACACTACCTTTATGGTGTAAAGTGCGAGATCTTTACTAACCATAAGAGTCTCAAGTAGTTCTTCACCCAGAAGGAGTTGAATATGAGGCAGCATAGATGGCTTGAGTTTATAAAGGATTACGACTGCACCATTAGCTATCATCCAGGAAAGGCGAATGTGGTAGCCGATGCATTGAGTCAGAAATCTAGGCGTACGTCAGCCTCAGCAGTTATGGATTATCATGATGGACCTAGAGAGGTTGGGTGTAGAATTAGTATAAAGGAATCATCAGACGTTCACTTCTAGTCCATGGTTCAACCAACTTTACGGGAGAGAATCATAATAGTTCAGCTAAAAGATGCAAAGTTGATGGAGATTGTAGAGAAGATACAAGATGAGCAGCATACAGACTTTAATGTTGTTGAGAATGAAGTTGTTAGATTTCACACTTGATTGTATGTGCCAGATGACGCAGAGATAAAGAGGGCGATTCTAGGGGAAGCTCACTGCTCTCTCTATACTGTTCACTCGGGTAGTACAAAGATGTACAGAGACTTGCAAGAATCTTTTTGGTGGAGTAACATGAAGAGAGAAATTACTAAATTTGTGGGTTAGTGCTTGACATGTTAGCAGGTGAAGGTAGAACACCAGAAGCCGGCGGGACCACTTCAACCACTTGACATCCCTACGTGGAAGTGGGAGCATATTTCGATGGACTTTATATCGGGATTGCCTTCAACGTTGCATGGGCAGAATGTCATATAGGTAGTTGTTGACAGATTGACGAAGACTGCCCATTTCATTCTGGTTAGAACCAGTTATTCCATGGATAAACTGGCAAAACTCTATATTTCGGAGATAGTTAGAATACATGGCATGCCCGTGTCCATCGTTTTAGATCAGGATCCGTGGTTCACTTCCCATTTGTGGAAGAGTTTGTAGCAAGCGTTGGGTTCTCAACTCACCTTTAGTACTGCATATCATCCTCTGACGGATGGACAGTCCGAACGAACCATTCAGATTATTGAGGATATGCTACAAGCATGTGTGTTAGATTTTGGGTGTAGTTAGATCAGATATCTGTCGTTGGTTGAGTTTGCATACAATAACAGTCACCCGACCAGCATTGGAATGGCACCATATGAGGCTTTGTACAGTCGCCAGTGCCGATCTCCATTGTACTAGGATGAAGTAGGTGAGGGGCAGATTTTGGGACCAAAACTTATTCAGCAAGCCTCTGTAAAGGTCGAACTTATCAGGGAAAGGATCAAGGCAGCCCAGAGTCGGTAGAAGAGTTATGCAGATACTCGATGACGGGAGCTAGAATTCGAAGTAGGGGATATGATATTCTTGAGGATTGCTCCGATGAAGGGGATGATGAGGTATGGAAAGAAGGGCAAGCTGAGCCCTAGATACATTGGGTCGTTCGAGATTTTGGATAAAAAATACAGGAACTGCATACCAAGGATATACCATTAGTGAAGGTGCTGTGGCGAAATCATGTAGTTGAGGAGGCTTCTTGGGAGTTAGAAATGAAAATATGCCAGAAGTACCCGCAGCTATTCAGTGAGGGCTAGTGCTAGACGGGTAAGGGCATGATGGTATGTAGAGGGATTAGAGTAGGTTGTGTGGTTAGTTGTGTATAGTTTTAATTATAGATAGTCTTTGGGAAACTTTCTTATGATTATTGTAATTTCCCAAAGGCAGTATTGTAACTACAGTATTCCTCCGTCATAAGTGAGGGTAGTTAATAAACATGGGACGAGACTGCTGTGTGCGTGGCTACTAACTCTTTTGTAGATAGGGGTAGTGAATTAAGAATGTGATTGGTAATAGTTAACAAATTTCGAGAACGAAATTTTTGTGAGGGGAGAATGTAGTGATCCTAACAAAAAAAAATTTTAAAATTTAAAAAATTATTATTAAAAAATTAAAATTAAAAATTTTTTTTTTAAAAAAATAAATAAATTATTATTTATTAAATAATATAATATAATATTATAATGATATACATATATATATATATATATATATATATATATATATATATATATATATATATATATATATTACATATCCTGAAGGATCCTGAGATCCTTAAGGAGGAAGGAATAACAGAGACAGTGCCCCCTGTGTCTCTTCATCCCCTCTCTCACACTCTCATCAATTTCGTATCTGATATTCGGCTGATTGGAAATTCAAAAATATCGTTGGGCTCTGTTCGCCGCCACTGACACTTCTACCGGAGCGAATCTGTCGTTGGAGCGACGTAGGCATACCTCCTAGGGTAGGGTCAATACTCAAACTTACCTAAATTTCTCTTAAACTATAAGCCCAATTAATAAATGAAAATTGCCAAGAGACTCGTGGGGAGATTCTCTATAATCTAGCCTGAGCGAGTTTTCAAATTGGAGCTTTGGGGTACCAATCCTAAATCAGGGGTACTGCAACAACCTGGAAAATATTGATATTTAAATATTAAAGAGAGAGGAAAATGGAAACATGAATTGAAGGAGGCCGTAGACTTCGTCGACGACATCACATTTTGGAGATAATAATAATAATAATTTCAAAGAAATTGCCTGAATTCGTCGACGAATACAGAGGTTTGTCGACGAGTGTATGAAGGAATTCGTCTATGAATACATGGGTTCGTCGACAAGAAAATATCAAGAGAGGTTTTGGGGTAGCCTGAATTTCTTCGACGAATACGGGGAGTTGTCGATGAATTTACTGAAGGATTCGTAGACGAATATGGCCCTATAAATAAGGAAAAACTGAATTTTTATCTCATTTCAGCACCCCCCCTCTCTCTCCTATGACTCTCTCTCCTTCTCTCTTCTTTTTTGGGCCTGTTTTTCGCCAGAACGAAGATCCGAGGCTACCACGATCCTCCTAGCAAAGTTCTTTACAAGTCTGCCGGAGCTGATCGTTGGAAAAGTTGGGTTGGATTTCATCTCAATCTCAAGGTAAGACATTTTATTCAGTATTTGTCTTTCCCTCAGATATAAGAAATGTTGTAGGCAAGAAAATACTGATATTTTGCTCTGGGTGATTGTGTTTTCAAGATGTTGAGCTAGGAACCCTGCGGGTATAGAGCCAGAGTTTTATAGGGTTTTTCAGAGTTAAGGTAAAGGAAATATGCTATGCTAGGATTTTTAATAATGCTATCAAAGATTTCATAAACACATATTTATACTAGTTTATTATACATTATTTACAGAATATGAGTTTAAATGCTTGTGTGGCCTGAGTAGATTTTCATGTGATGAAAGAATTTATATAACTTTTATAAAGTATCATACTTTACTGAATACACAGATATAGATAGTATATACAGTTTATATAGTTTTTCCAGTATATGAGATTACACAAAATATAAAGATATAGATTTATATTCACAGAGAGTATACAGAGAAATGTACATGCATATATAGCTTTTATATGGGTAGTTTCATGAAACAGATATATATATATATATATATATACACACACACACACACACACACACATATACATGCATATAGTTTTACTCAGATCAGTATTTATATCACAGTTTTATAAAGAATAGTATATACAGAGTTATAGCATGTCATGTTTCCTATTACCATAATATACAGAGTATACAGATAGAGTATATAGACAAAGTATATAGACAGAGATACAGAGGATATATACTATTTTACTGTTTTCATCATATTTCCAAAATTACTATAACTCTATCTTTCTGTACTGTAAATACTGTACTCTCTGTATACTGTATTTGTAGCATCTTGATGCTACCTCTATATATATATATATATATAGTATTAGATCCCTGAGGAAAGATTATAGACAGATACAGATAAAGATTACAGAGCACAGTATCGTTGTTAGATACAGATAGAGTGCAACCACATATCTCAGATAGTGTGTGACTACCGTCAGCCGTGCTCGGAGAGTATGCAGCTCCCCAGTTCGCTGAGTGGAGGGGGCCGGTTTGATGAGGTAGTAGCCAATCCCGAGCTTAAGAGTGGATGTAGTTTGGCTGGGCTGAGGTAGTGTAGAGTATATTGACTTATCTGGAGGGCCGACCAGATAAAGTCCTGCCTACGGGCCTCACAACCTTGTCATGAGGGGTTAAATCATGATGTACAGAGTCCCAGGGATAAAGCACAGATATGTATATGTATACAAATTTATAGTATATGATAAGTATAGTATGATATTAGCAGTATGAAAACTAGAAAATACAAATGATACAGTTATATTTTAAATTGTGAAAAGAAAGATATGCTTTATAGATTGTTTATTGCATTACAGTTCAGTTTCTATTTAAAAAGTATTCTTAACTTAGTTGTCACACACTAGTAATAGCATATTTCCACTTACTGAGCGTCGACTCACCCCATTACTTTAACATCTTTCAGGTGAGCCAGCTAGGCGAGCGGATTAGGCTCGCGGATAGAGAGTAGTTTGATTACCCTGGTTATAAGGTGAGTTTTTTTACAGAGTTGTGTATATTTTTGAGTAGATTATGCTAGGGGGTATTTTTGTATGGCTATGGTCTGTATATATTAGATTCTGGTATTATATAGTATATATATGTGAATGGTTATATAATATGTGTTCCCGCTGCTTAGGTATTGATGTAGATACACACACACACACACACACACACACACACACACACACACACACACACACATATATATATATATATATATATAATATAAAAAAAAGGGCAAGAATTTTGAGGTTGTTACAATTTGGTATCAGAGCCTAAGTTGCTAGGTTTTGTAGACTCTAGAGTGCAACGGAAAATAATACTTGAATATAGGGAAAGATTTGAGGTTTTATTCTGTGATTTGGATACAGGATTTCGTGATGATTTCTGTGTTTTTCCTAGGGTGACGATTTCAGGAAAATCATAGTAAACTGTCGACGAGTCATGTGTTTGGGTTGCAGGAGTGGATTTTGGGGTTAGGAGTAAGATGGATAGTTAATAGAGGATTTGGAGTTTTAGTTGAATAAGTTGGGTCTGTAGGAAGATAGAATTTTGAAACGGTTTTCTATGTGTTTGCAGGTTGGACCCAAGAGGCAATAGCACTCACGCCAGTGGGGATGATGGAACGAGTCCGTCTGGCGCAGCAGGTGGGGATTCAGATGCTGTGCTACGTAGTGTGGCCTAGCAGGTCATGGCTGAGATAACACAGAGTTCTAGAGAGAATCCTAGAGATCGGGTCTAGCAGGCTAGAGGAGTCGGACTAGTGGTGTAAATTTTATGTAGGTAGTGTGTAGATAGAGATTTTATTTTTGTTTAGTTTTAAGGGATGTAATTATGTGAAAGTGGATATATTTGTGTATAAAGATAGTTAGAACTCTGGTAATGTAATTTGAGGATTTTATATTTTATTTTCACTACTTATATGTGTTTTATATTTGATGAATAAGGTATCAGGTACACTAACATCACTAAAGTAGCACTCTGGGCCCACGTGGCAGGTCAGGGTCGTTACACTAGAGGTTCGCATGATCTCTGCCATGACCTGCTGGGCTAAACCACGTAGCACTGATGTGGAATCAATGCTATCCTCATTGGAAGCCCCCATATTGTTACCTCATCCAGCACTCACGCTGTTATCTCTAGGGTCCATCCTAAAGATAGGACATGAATTGATTTTAGAATACCGATACTGTAATACGATCGGTACAACCATTTAACTATGAAACTATAAATGCACAACATCCACATACAAGAATACTTACGATTTCCTTTAGGGACTTCTCTCGCACCAATAAACCAATTTAATGTCCATGTTCCCAAATTGACTCTCATTCTCACTGCTCAAACCCAAAATAGTCAACGGTTTTCCTGAGATTCCTGAAACCGTTAACTATTGGAAATATTGAGAGCATGTTTTTGATGAAACCATCAATGATTTGTGAATGCCACCAAAATCGTCGATGGTTTGCCCCCTGAATGCTTCACCAAATCCCTCTTTTTATATAAGTTACTCATTTCAAGAAACGAACCTCTAATCACTCACATAATTTCAATGTCTTGTATACTAAACTACAAATATCCTAGTATTATGAATGGTGGCTTAATTCTTATAATGACTAATTTTCACAAAGAGAAGAACATAATGCAGCCTTCTGGGAGAAAAAGCATCGATAGTTTGTCATGGCTTTTTTGAAATTGTCGACTGTTTTAGGAAATTCAAAGAAACCCTTAATGGACTTCTGCTTTCGGCTGCGAGAAAAAAATCTAAGATTCCAATTTGCTTAGTGTATTTTACTCCGATATGCACCCTATACCAATCCCACCATACAACACCTAGCCTACCCATTCCTACCCTCATTATAGATCATACCTATACTCTGATAATATTATCCGCTAAAGTCTACAAAACCTAGCAACCTAGGCTCCGATACCATAGTTGTAACGCCCCGAAACATACACACCTCTGATACCACATATGTAACGTATCTCGAGACATACACCATCTCTGATACCACAACTATAATGTATCTCTGATACCACAACTATAATGACCCAGATACCAGTGGGGTCCAAGGTATGTCTTTCTATAGCTTAATTTAAAATAAGCAGCGGAAACACAATAAACCTCAAATACTATACTAGAGTACTAAAACCATCACTATTATTACATAGGTATCTCTCCAAAAACAATATCACATCCCAAAGTACACAAAAGTATTTCTAATTTAGTGTCATACATACACTTACTCTAACTACAATATCTACATCCCATCCCAAAGCTCCTAAGCCAGATTCCCTATTTGTCCTGAAATGTGAAAATATTTATTGGGGGTGAGACAACTCTCAGTAAAAATGAATAAATTATTATCAGTGTGTGGTTAACATGAGTTTGAGTGTAAGCAAAACACATCCATTAATTTAACTTTAACTGAAAAGGCATTTATAAATTGTACTCACACCAGTATAGTTAAAAATACATTTTTTTCCTTCAATTAATAACTCTGGCTCAATAATAGCCCTAAATATATAAATCTACAATTATGTCTAAAAGAACCTCTCATTCTAGACTAACGACATGTTTAACCCCCATGACAGGTTGTGCGGTCCGAAGACTGGACTTAGTCTTGGTTGACCTATCACCAAACTAAGTCAAAGTTTGTGACGACCTGTTTAATTTCCACATATATTTTTTATATATAATAAAACCAATAGCACAAAACTCAGCAGATCATAATCCACCTGGACTCAGGAGTACCAGGGATACATCAGAACACATAATGGAAGCCTAAGCAGCAGGAAACATACAATCATAATATCATAAAAACAAAACCATCCATCATAATACCAGAGTCATTACATCCACTGTATTTAAGTATATACATCCCAAAAGAAAGATCTAGGGACATTTCCACAAAATATAACCGTCCCTACCAAAACTTACCCTTCAGAGAGGGCAGATCAACAATACTAAATCAGCGGAGCTTTACCCGCTCACCTATCAGGGGCTCCTAAAATGTTTATGGAATTCGGGGTGAGACACCTCTCAATAAGGGAAATAAATTAACACTAGTGTGTGGCAACATAAGCATTTCTGTGATATATATATATATATATAATCATGAACATAATCAGTAAAACTGTATATATATTTCAGGGAAAACCATGTATAACCAAAACATGGCAGAACATAATGGTTTCCATAGCATAGTTCATCTCATATAAATAATAATACAAAAACAATCCTAGTAGGTTAGCTAGTTGTTGTCATGTATTACCTCCACATCACTGGGTTGTGTGGACCGAAGGCGAGACCTGACAATGGTTGGCCGACCACTGCCAAGTCAAAAGTACAGTCTGTAAGTCCGATAGGTCTGCCAGACCTAGTCCGTACACCAGGGGCGCTCACACACTTCTTAAAACCACATCGACCATCCAATCTCACACCACTCCATACAGTGGCGTTAATACAAATATCATGATAAATCATGGATACATAGCATCGGTACTGTGCAAATGCTAACCTAAACCAAGCCAACCAAGTTCTAATAACATATAGTATATACTGAAACTGTGATACATGGATATTTCATACCATTAATTATCAAATCAATCATATCATTTTGCATATATACGTATATCATGAAAATCATCGGCCCGTATGCTAGTATTTCACATTTTACCATTGCTTGGCCCGTACGCCGGCAAATTATATCCATAGCTCAGCTCGTACGCTGGCAAATCACATCTATAGCTCAGACCGTACGCTGGCAAATCATATACATAGCTCAACCTGTACATTGGCAAATCATATCCATAGCTCGGCCTGTACGCCGACAAATCATATACATAGCTCGGACCGTATGCCGGCAAATCATATCCATAGCACGGCCCGTACGCCAGCAAATATATAAAAATCTCAGCTTGTACGCCGATTTTCCATTATAAAAATTCATATTTTTATCATATTCCCAAAAAACAGTATTTCATATTAATTTCAACTCATGCCACGCGAAACAGGTTTTTCGTATATTCAGCATACCATCTTTTTTAGAAGTATTTCCCAAATATAAAACATATATAAATATATTTATTTTCCTAAAGTCAAATGTTGTAATAATATACATATTTTTCATAAAATACTAGTTTAGTTTATCCTCTTACCTGAGTCTTGAAAAGCCCCTAAAACAAACAACCCCACACCCGCACGGTTCCACGTTCAACACCCTAAAAACGACATTTTGAGAACTAAAGTTTAGTATTTCTACGCGTACTACACTTTCTCCAACTGTCAAATAGGCAAATACTGAGTAGAAAGTCTTACCCTAGATTTGGAACGATTTCCAACTCAGTCCCATCGACGATTCACTCTGACAGACTTGCAAAGAACTTTCCTAAGAGCGTTGTGGTGGTCTCAGATCGTCGATCCGACAGAAAATCGGCCCAATATCTTAAAGAGAAGGGTAGGGAACCGAAGGATGAGAGAGAGAGAGAGAGAGAGAGAGAGAGAGAGAGAGAGAGAGAGAGAGAGAGAGAGATTCCTGCGCACAAATGGGCTGAAAAATCACGTTTAGAACTATTTATACTGTGGGATTCATCAACGAGCCACGTCACCTCGTTGATAAGTCCTGTAGAAAGTTCATCGGGGAACCTAAACCCTCGTCGACGAATTTCAGACTTCCAAAAATCCTCTCTCAGTATCTTCTCGTCGACAAGATCTTTGAAGAACTCTCGTCGACGAAACCCCTGTGTTCGTCGATGAGGCCCTGGAAAATTTCTTGGGATTATCCCATTCAAAATGCAATGTCGCCGACGAACGTGAAGCATTCATTAACGAAGTCGCCTGCCTCCTTATGTTCCTGTTTCCATTTCCCTTTCTTTTTATTATTTAAATATCATTATTCTTCGGGTCGTTACAAAGTTTATCATCTGTAAGTCCAATTTGCCTACCGCAGCCTGGTCCGGACTCCAAGAGGGTACACAACCCTTCTCTAGCCAAATTGACTATCTCATGGCCTACACTTGCACAACAGTGTGGCTGTACTAATTTTTCCTACTAGCTATGGTACTGAGCATTCATTGGTCCATCAAGGTTCATAGAGCATACATTACAATTTACATAATAAAACAGATAACATGATCATAATTCTTAACTCATAATTTGCAATAATCCCTCCCCATCGTTCTCAACAATCACGTGATTAGTATATCACCATGAAATTCACAATCTTTGCATTATTCACAGCATTTCAAGAACTCAATATAAAACCAAAATTTTCGCCATATAATACCATAATAATTCCAACAGGTTTAATTATGCAATAAAATAAGTCATTCTCATGCCACACTTATTTGAGTGTTAAATCAAAATATAATCGGTATAGTTTACTAAAAATAAAGGTATGATCATCTCCACAGTTTAATACAACTCCAAATATATGTTTTATAAGAAAAAAGAGATGATCGCCCTACTCACTTTAACTTTTCCCAAATACTTGTATAATAGCAAAAATCATCTACATGCTCAAGTTTAATCGGTTCAATTTCCAGAATATATTGACATAATCTATTCCCCTCACCTGATCCTAAAAATATGCCTACCACATTCCTGAAAATAAAACCATGGTTTCCTTAAACTTGCTAAGGAGAGAGAGCTGGCAAGCCAAGAGAAGAGAGGGAGACGATCGGAAAGCAAGACAGAGACCCAGGAGAGCTTAGGAGAGAGAGAGAGACATGAGAGAGAGAGAGAGAGAGAGAGAGAGAGAGAGAGAGAGAGAGAGAGAGAGAGAGAGAGTGAGTGAGTGTTATCATATATAAAAGAAATATAAGCTTCCTTGACTTATAGACCCTCAGCTCGCACAAAACCGTTGACGGTTTTCCTGAAACCATCAAAGGTTTGGTCTCATACCAAACCAATTTTTCCCATGTTCTTACATATAGGCTCTCGGTTGTCTAAAACCATCGACGGTTTCCTTGAACTCCCTAAAACTGTTGACGGTTTGGTCTTGTGCCAAACCAAACTTATTATTATTATTATTATTATTATTTCATGGTCCTTACAATTATTCTATCTCAAAAATCAATTGTTCAATCTAATATAATTTAATTTCAAGATAAATTATGTTAAACTGTTTTATTACATTGTCAACTAAAAGCGTATACCTTCGGGTGCATGAGATCATGAATGAAGAGTAAAATTAAATTTTGTGGTGCTTTATAAATAAAAATATAGTTAATCTACGAGTAAACTCACACATTTAATGAGTTTATTTTCTTTTCAAAAAGAAAAAAACTTCATAAATTGGATTATGTGAGTTGTTATAATAAATAAATAATTTTATTCTATTTTGTAATTCAAAAATTTATGAAAATTTAGCATTTGAATACAATACTCAATGAAAAAGTATGAATTGAAATTCATATGCTTCCCAAAAAAATAATATTGTTGTGTATTACATAATTATTATTGTTATATGCAAAACGTGCTCTCCTCACGCATAGTTGACTTTTCTTCCATCATAGTTTAAAATTTTTAATTTATATATCTTCTTTAAACAATGAAAATAATTGGTGTCATGTCAGTATTAATAATTGGTTGAATTTAGTTACTAATTCATGATTAATAAATGTATTATTAGCTCAGTCACGGCTTATTTATATATATATAGAGCTAGTCAGCTTTATTATTTTATTTTTTAAATTTATAAATAAGTTTTAGGCATATGGAACAGGTACACATGCAGTACAAATGGGTACAGTTGTAAATTTAAAAAGTTAAAACTAGTTAAGGTCAAAAATAAAATTTTAATTCAGTTGTTTTATAGTTTAAAAGTTGATATTTTAAAAATGAGGCTAAGCCTTAAAAGCAGGAAGCCAAGTTAGGGCCATCTGCCTCATTGAAGTTGTGCTTGATTTGCAAAATAAATTATATTATAAAATAAAAAAAATAAAAATTTTAAATATGAAAAATGCAAAAAATAAAAATAAAAATAAAAATAAAAATGGAGGGATAAATTCAATTCTCATTAATTTTTTCATTAATTATACATATTTGTAAACTGAGGTAGCAAGTAATCATGCTTCTCGGTATTTGGTTTCTAGTTTCAAAGATCAAATAATTTTCAATTTTACCTTATAAATAGCTTTTGTCGTGTTTAATTAGGGATGAACATTCGGCCAGTTCAGTGAATTAATCAAATTAATCGAAAAATTTTAGTTAAAAAATATAATTAATCGAACCGATCAAAATTTTATATTTTTGAACTCAAAACTGATTGAACCAAATTTTGATTAAATCGATTAACCGATTTACTATATATATAATCAATAAAATTTTAGTATATATATAATATATAAAATATTTTAATATATAATATATGTAATTATTTATTATTAATTTATACTATTCAGTTAATTCGGTTAAACCAATTAGCCGAACCCAAAAATCGAACTAAAAATCGAAAATCAAACTTCAACGAAAATGAAAGCTAAACCGAACCGAATCGAAAACATGCTTGATTCGTTTATCAAACAATTATAGATGCTTATTTCTCTTATCAAACAATTACAAAAATATCCAACCCTTTTTTCTAGTTTCCCAAAATTTCTGTAGGAAATTTTTAAATAAAAAAAATCAATATTCTTGTACAATTTCTAAAAATTTAAAAGTAATATAACTTTTATTTACAATAATTAAAAATAAAATTACATCCCCTAAGTGATTGGGGGTCTTGCTTCTCATGCATGGTTCTTATGCCGGTTATGTGTGAATATATATATATTGCTCGCTCAAATAATTGCTCTAAATTAAATTCGCCAGATAAATTTGTGCATGGTTCATCCATCAATTAGCTCTAGCATTACAATTAGGTAATCCTTCAAACAAAGCAAGCAATCAAACTAACTCTTCCTCCATTAATTTACCAAGGTCAAAGTTGCCGCGGCAGCTTTGCACGGCGGCGACCACGTCCCGGAACGCGGAGACGGTGCAGGGAACCACCAGCCCACTCTTCTGCGCGAACCCAAACTCGTCGCCCGCCTTCTCCAGCAGCATCCTGAATAGCGGGTGAGACAGATGCCCCGTCGGCACCACGAATCGCCGCCGCTCCTCCCCCACATATATCGCCACAAATCCAGGCGGCGTGGTGCCACCGCCGCCGCAGCCCGAAGGAGACGCCGCCGCCGCCGCCGTCGTCGGCCCAACCAAACAGTATTCCAGCAGCAGATGCCGGTGCAAAGCATCCGCATCACGACGATGATCAAGATAATCGACGGCGTCATCGCCGCCGAGGACCTTATTCATCCCCACCATCTTCGCGAGTTTCTTCGTGTAATATTCCATCTTCTTCTTCTTCTTCTGCTTCCCCATATACGCCGCATCATCATCACTCATATCTTTTGTTAGATAAGTAAAAATGTTCTGCCCTGCAGGTTGCAGACTGGTAGTTTGAAGAAGAAGAAGAAGGGGGTTGGTGAAAGGAGGGGTGTCTTATCAGCTGGAAATAATTCATGGAAACTAGTTGATATCCACGTACGATGACCTTTATTTCTCTATTATTATTATTATATAAAATAGTACTCCCTTCACGTACTTGGATTTTTCTACGCTGTGATAGCAAGCAATTGGAAAATCTTGGTCTTTGTTTTCTTTAAACAATGATATATATATATCAACTAATAGGAGGCTTGTTTCCAAAATGTGCATGAACCAAATAGGGAAAATGGTTGATCAAATAGAGGAATACCCGAATATATATATATATATTGCAATAATATCCCGTCAACAAGGAGAAAGACTTGATAATAAGCACCTATTTTTTGCTCTACTTTTTCAACGTAGAACAAAAATTTACAAGTGAAATTCTTAGCATTACATATGTTAGCCTTCGTCAAGTGCAATATTTTTGTGTTTCATTTCTTTTGTCATTAGAGCGATTTCTTTCATCATGGATGCACAAAATATTTTTTGATATTCAATCCTCCGAACTTGGTCTCTAAGTAGCGTCAACATTCAATCAAAGTGCATCAAAGTTGGTTGTCGCATCCAAGGCCACAAATAAGAAGAAATTTCATAATGAATCCTTAGGAATCAAAAAGAAAAATCATTTCAAAAGGGGTTAGGATTGATACATAAATCTCATAGTCATTCATCTGCCTCATTTTGTAAAAACAAACCAATCAAGAAAAATCTTCCACGCATATACAAAATTTGCTTATGTTGTAAGATGATATGACACATTTGGTTTACTTGTCCATCTAGAAGTGCCAGAGGCATGGACAAAGAAATGTGTTGGTTAATTTTGAAAACAAACCTCTTAGGACCTAAGGAGAAATGGATTAAAATTGAAATTAACTAATTATTTTTCTTCCTTAGATCTTAGGACTAAGTTCAGGGGGAGTGATGACTAATGTCTAGGGAAGTGATATGCACCTTGAAATCATTGGTTTTTGCATACTTGAATGCATCCACTTCCAAATGGGCAAATGTATTCATGCTCGGTATATAATTATTAATGCTTAATCCATACTTGAATATAAAAATCCTATGTTAAGCATTGTTTGTCCATTGCACAAATTCGAGCTTTAGGGAACTCGTCTTATTGCATATCAATTTTCCCTAAGCTCATTTTTAAATATAAAAGCCTTGATCAAAATGTTAGTTATCACTCTAGGATTAAAGCATAATAGATCATAAATGACTAATATATATTGAGTGCTTATCATAAGACATCTCTTCTTAACCAAATTAGGGGTATTCACTAAGGGAATCATGTCTTCATCTAATTACCATAAAATTATTCCCTTCGTATGTGAAATATACAAATCCCCTATTTTGGTTCACCATCTCCTCCATAGGAAATCTTTACCATACCACAATCACATTTTGTAAAGATTTTACTTATTCCTTAGTTCGTATCCTTGCTCAATATTGTGATCATATTCAAAGGATACATTCCTATCTCCAAAGAGTTATAGTCAAAATTCATATACTTTATAATGCTCTTTGCCAAAATAACTTAGGACATACTCTCTAGCTTACTTATCTCTTATAATGTTCTGCTTCTCTAAATACTCTTCTGAACTTAAAGATGATCAGATTGTCAAAAGTATTTATCATCTTTTGATTCATAAGCTCTCCAACGTTAAAATCAAATCCATTAGAGCTTCATATCCCTATGATGAAGATGAATGGCTAAAATGATCGCTATAGGTTTCAACATATATGAAAATGCAAATGATTGAGAAACCTATGCATAAACAACAAAACTCAAAGCCATTCGATCTTAGCCTCATACGTTTTGAAACTTATAAGAAAGGATGCTGGACTAGGCTTATCACACCTAAACAAATATTCATTGTGACTTTTTGGTCCGTTAAACCTAAAAATTCAAAGCCAAGCCCGAATTATTAAAAATCTGAGAACACTTGGCTAAGATATGAAAAGAAGAAAAAGGCACAAGTATAGTGCACAACTCAAGGGGAGCATTTATCTTTCATGGCTATATAAATTAAATGCTCTCATTATCTTATAACATCTATGTCACAACCTGCTCATTTTTCCATATATATATATATATATATATATTTATCATCATAAAATCAATACCACACATCTCACATTCCAACTCAGCAGGTCACAATCCACCTGAACCCATGGGTACCAGAGATATATCAAAACATACAGTAGAAGCCCTAGCAGCAGAAAACATACAATCTCATGCATCTTATCATTTCATATATCACATTATACCAGAGTTACTACAATCGCTGTATTTCCATATATATACATCTAAAAAAAAAATGTAATCTAGGGTCCCCACAAAAACCTAACTATCCCTATAAAAACTTACCCTTTGTAGAGGGCAGATAAACAACTTTAGATCAGCGGGGCTTTTCCCGCTCTCCTATCAGGGGCTCCTGAAAAATTTGTAAAATTAAGGGGTGAGACACCTTTCAGTAAGGGAAATAAACTAATACTAGTGTGTGGCAACATGAGTACACTGTGTTCTACATATACCATACATATCATATCAAGTACTGTTTATCAAATCTAGGAAAAACATATGCATATCAAAACATGGCGGAATATACTGCATTTTCATAAACATTTCTCATCTCATATCATAATAATAATAATATCATAAAAACAATCCTAGTAGGTTAACTGGCTGTTATCATGTATTACCCCCACATGACTGGGTTGTGTGGCCCGAAGGCGGACCTGACAATGGTTGGTCAACCACTGCCAAGTCAATAGTCTAGTATGTAGGTCCGATGGGTCTGCCAGACCTGGTTCGTACACTAGGGGAGATAACAGCACACTTCTTGAAAATAACCACATCGACCATCCAATCTCACACCATTCCGTACAGCGGCGTTAACACAAATATCATGATCACGAAGACCATGGACATATAGCAATGGTATCGTGCAAGTGCTAGCTTAGATGAAGCCAACCTGGTTCTGATATCATATAACATATACTAAAAAAATGATAAATAGATATCTCATATCATTCATTTTCACATCAATCATACCATTTTGCATATATACGTGTATAATGAAAATCATTAGCGCGTACACCGGAATTACACATTTTATCATAGCTCCGCCTGTACGCCGGCAAAACATAGCACAGCCCGTACGCTAGAATATCACACATATAGCTCAGCTCGTATGCCGGCAAACCATGGCACAGCCCGTACACTGGCAATCACACACATAGCTTGGCTCGTACACTGGCAAACCATAGCACAACCCGTAAGCTGGCAATCACACACATAGCTCGGCTCGTACGCTGGCAAACCATATCATAAAAATCTCAGCCCGTACGTCGGTTTTCCCATCATAAAAATCCGTATTATCCACATTCCAAGAAAACAGCATTTCACAACATTTTATACTCATGCCACACAAGCAGATTTTCACATATTCAATCATACAATCATTTTCACAGTAATTTGTAAATATAAAATATATATCTACATTTTTCGCAAATTAGATGCTAAATATATATACATACATTTTCTCAAAACAATTAGTTTAGTTTATCCCCTTACCTGATTCCCGTAAAGTTCCTAAGAAAATCTTCCCTGCACTCGCAGGGTTCCCAACTCAAAACCCTGAAAATGAAAATTTTCAGTATTAAACTTCAGTATTTTCATGCGCACAACATTTCTTATAACTAACGCAAGACCAAATATGGCTTAAAAAACCTTACCTCAACTCAGGAATGATTTCCTACGTTCCCAATTCAACACCCGTGGAAATGAAAATTCCCAATATTAAACTTCGATATTTCTACATGTATAACACTTTTCTCAACTGTCAAAAGTCCAAATAATGAGTAAAAATTCTTACCCTGGATTTGGGATGGTTTCCAACTTGCTTTCACCAACGATTCGCTCCAGTAGATTTGGAGAGGACTTCCCCAAGAGTGTCATGGTGACTTCAGATTGTCGATCCGGCAAAAATCTAGCCCAAAATCGACGAAAGAAAGGGAGAGGACCGAAGGAGAGAGAGAGAGAGAAAAAGGAGAGAAAGCTTCTTTAATAAGTTAAAAATCAGATTTATATATATATAGAACAGGGAATTTTGTCGATGAGCCCGTCCTTCGTCGACGAGTCCTTCACAAATTTCGTCGACGAAATCCACTCCTTGTCGACGAAATTCAGTCGGCTTAAAGACCCCTCTCGATATTTTCTCGTCGACGAGCCCCCTGTGTTTGTCGACGAATTCTCTTACGCCTTTGTCGACGAAACCCTGTGTTCGTCGATGAAGTCCTGCTGATCCCCTTTTTCTGTTTTTCCTCCCAAAGTTCAATGTCGTCGATGAATGCTTCACGTTCGTCGATGAAGTTGACGGCCTCCTTCTGTTTCCGGTCTCCATTTCCCTCTCTTTATTATTTAAATACCATTCTAAATTCGGGTCGTTACAATCTATGCCTATATGTCCTTATGAATTATAGAATTTCACTAAACTCAAAACTATCCACTGTCTTCATTATTCATATTATTTGATGGATAGATTTTATTTTTATGAATTATTGATTGCTACCTTATTGCATGCTTAGTTTAAAATGTCTCCTACATAGCGGATGCAGTGATGAGAATTGCATGCTGGTAGAAATTTTAGGTTGTTGCATGCTTTGTATGATCTATTTTGTTGAAAACAACCAGCTATCAGGTACAGGTTTTGTGGGAAAATGTCCAATTTATAGATGACATGCTGCCGAAATTTCGGCAGAAATTTCTCAAAAATAAAACCATGTGAAAAGATGATTATGATAAAATAAATGATAAAATGTTTTTGAAAGGATGAGTGAAAACTAAAAATATTAAACTTCATCCTGACATAATCATCAAATATGTAGGAGACTCATTTGCATCACGCTTAGTTTTTGAATATTAAGGCTCTTCGAAAAACCCTAAACATCATATCTAGTTTTCATGAATTTATAATTAGATATGGATTGTTATAGGTTATGAGTATTATTTCTTGTCTTAATGTATATTCTCTTATGCACTTGAAGGCTCTAGGTAGAGAAGGAAATTTGGAGAGCTGAGGGAAAGATCTAGAGCTCGAGAGTTGCAGTCTTATAGAGAAGCAATGGGAATTTTGAAATTATTGGGTTTAGGAGTAAAATAAATGGGTCACCCGATGAGTGAGCCGACCCAAACCCGTGCTGATCTGTTTATAAACAGGCGAGTCATGGGTTGACCCGTTTATAAACGGGTTTACTTGCCTAAATCTAGACCCATTTTAAACAGACGGGTCACGGATCACCCATCGAGTTTCGACTTATTTTGCCATCCCTAACCACTACCACATAGTACCCCCACCAATCATACGCCAATTCAAATTTTAAAAATATAAAATTACACACCTGTTGTTCTATTGGTAGTGTTGATAACAATGGTAGGGATGAATGTTCTCAAGAAAAATGTTCTAAGAAGTTATGAAAGAAATATATGTGTGTTTGTGTGTGTGTGTGTGTGTGTGTTTTTTTTTTACCATTATCGTCCTCATTAATTTTAAATAGAAGATAATGATTGCACCTTAATGTATTGGATATTTTTTAAAAAATAAATTCCAAATTGAAAATTGCATGAAATTTATATCCTTATTTTAATATAATGTACTTTATTTTTAAATCCAAATTAAAGAATATTCACTTGACAAACCTCCTTAAAACAATTTGGAGCTTTTGGTCAGAAATTATTTGTAAAATGAACGTAGAAAAATAGTTTAGAAACCATTGAAGAAACCAAACAGCTTATATGGCAGCAGTATTGGTTATATTATTTAGTAGTTTTAATTGCTAATCACGCAGCGATGGAGGACCGTGTACTGAGAATTCAAACATGGAGAATATAAATAATTATATTGTGATTAATAGACAACTTGACCGACCACAAACTTAATATAATTTTCACACAATAAGCAAGTTGACTGCATCGAACCTTCCAAGCATATTTATATAATTAAAGGGTTTCATTAATTATTCTTGGGTTGGGTTGGGTTTGGTTTTTTTTGGTTTGGTTTGGTTTGATATACTGAGATCTTTGGTGGTTCTCATATAATTAATCAAATTTATTTAATTTTTTGAATTGAAATTTTGGATTTTGAATGTGTCTCGCCACTTAAAAGGATATTTAAAAGGCAGGCATGAAAAATTGAAAAAACAAAGCAGATCATAAAATCGATTCGGTCAAATTTTTGGTTCAAAATTTTAAAGTTTTTCAATTAATGGTTCGGGTTTGGTTTCAGTTTGGCCTATATAATAATTGTGATTAACTGAATCAAATCAATAGATTATAAAGATATATAAATATTATTACTTCATAAGTTCATTGACTACTCTTGATAGACTTACAACTTTTAAAAGGCTATGTTCTTGAGAAATGATTTATTCAAATTTTCGTTGGTTATGCAAAACTCAGGTTGTAGCAGGAAATCATTTTTCTCCAATCACTTATTTTAGAACTTGCTAGATATATGCAAAAATTAGAAATGACTAGAATATAGTTGGAGTTGTCGACAATTAGGATATGCTAATTAACCTGTCTTAGCTTATTCTTGTAAATAGCACTAACATTATGGATTGCAACTGTATTCTTTACTTCATGAATGGTTTTTTTTTACATTGTGGTGTAGTTCCAAATATAAACTCTATTTTGCAACAGATAAATGGAAATGTTAAGATCAATCTTGGCTGATTGATTTTTTTTTTATAAGTTTGACCGAATTGTATAAGGTTGTTGTCTTTCCCTCTTGGTAAAAGGCTATTGTTCACACTAGATTCTATTTGAGGGTGTTGACAATTAGAAGTTGTATAGCAATCTCCAAATAAGAAAACCTAAAGAAAGCCAAGACTTTGCTAAGATGGCATGAATGATTTAAAAGTCAAGTCACCACCTTCATTTTTTTTAAGGAAAACTAGAAGAAAACCCCTAAAATATTTACAAATCAAGAAATGAATTTTAAGGGTATATTTGTGCTTAGAGAACATAATTGATTGACCATTTTAAGGAAGACCAGTCAACCAACACCCTCATTGACACCCATTTTAGAACATATACCATCGATTTGTACATATGTGAGCTTTAAACTAGAAAAAAAAAAAAATCCCCTTTTCGATCATCCATTAAAAGATCATTGTCCAAGAGTCCACATAATAGGGTTAGAGATTTGTGTTATTGCATATTCATTGGAGTCGTCACTAACCTGTTATTTACCTAAGTACAATTAGTTCACCTAATTACTACTTATTAATTGGTCTCTAGGTTAATTTTAACTCCAAGAAACTAGTACACTTGATTTGCTTTTACCAAAATTGGATTCGAAGGTACAATTATGCCCCCTGGGGGGGAGATATTAGTACCCCATGTGCACTCATTCTAAGAATGATACCTAATTAACTATGGATTACTTGAAATTGATTTAGATTACCCTTAACTCTTAAATGACTAGTTATTTAATGATTTAAAAAAAAAAAATGCAAAATGTGGTAAGACCAAACCCCCTCTCATAATTAATATAAGTGAGGTTTGAAATATGTTTTTACTCTTTGTTTTATCATCACGTCGCACTCATGCACACACATGCAAATACGAAGCATACCATGATTAAACATACAAGATGATCATACAAATGCATTAAAATTGGACAAAATAAACCGAGAAATACTCCCATAATATTTAAAAATTTCCCAAGGTTTTAAAAATTTTGTAGAATTTTTTTTTTTTTTTTTGAAATTTTCAAGCAATTTTCAATTTTAGGGCCATTTTGGTTACTTTAAAAATTCAGGGCTTTAATTTTTTTGGAATTTCAAATTTTTTACGATTTTTCTATCGTACTGATTTTTTTTTTTTTTTTTTTTATGAGTTTTTCATTTTTTGAATTTTTAAAATGTATTTAAAAGCACTTAATTTCAAAAACCAATAAAATTGCCGGATGTCAGCCTGCATGTTGATCGTCTTCCTTTGCATTGCAAGTTGAGCAGCACATATATTTGGCGCCACACCTTGAAGCTTTTTAATTTGCATTGGACTTTTCCGGAATCCTTCGGCGCTCAGCCGACAGCTTGGAACTCCTCAAGGCTAAGAGGAGATTCAAAGTGGTTGAGAGACGCCATCCCAACCTCTATTTCTTACGAGATTTAACGAAGAAGGAATCGCAAGACTTTTCAAAAGAATAAAAGTTGGGAGGAGTTTCTTTTTCTTCTCCTCCTTGGGTTGTAACCACTTAAGATTTTGTTTGTACCCTCTCCTCCCTATGAAATTCTCCTTGCCTTTTATTTAAAAAAAAAAAAAAAACCAAATAAAATAAGTAAAATTAACTAAATACAATGAGTGGCCGTATGAAGAGGCTTCATGTATGGGCCATGCACAACCACCTTTTTAATAATAATAGTGTGAAAAAATCGTAGAGAGAGAGAGAGAGTAAGAAGCTGCGGGAAAGGCTTTCAAAGGAAAGACTTCGAAAGAATCGTTGAGAAAGATAGAGGAAATAAGAAGCTAGCAAAAGAGAGATGTAGAGGAGAAGACATTGGAAGATTTTTAGGAAAGAAGACATTCAGGGAGTAGTTCAGCTAAGGGAGAAGAAGGGTAGCAATGCAGAATTCCTAAAACTAGAGTCATAAGGCTATCGGAGAAGTTCATTGAGCAGAAACTAAAAAGTAAAGACTAAGAGGTTGGTACTCCTTCCCCTAACACTATTTTATTTTGAATACATTAGTTTGCTCAGTTGCATTTTAGAAGGGGTTTATTGTAGCGTTCCAAACCCAGTAGGGTCCGCGGAGTGCTAATATTCCATAAATAATCCTATAATACTCTGATACCATGAAATCAACATCCACAGACCTAGTGAGGTCCAAGGTCCTACCATTCCATAATTAATTCAAACATACAACCAACGAAAGCAACATATACTTTTACAACCATACATACCAGAGTACTAATACTCAATCTCTGCATCAATATTTCCCAAAACATATTACAATCCAGACCGATCAAAAACAACTAGATATAAACAAAATAGTATTCTATCAAGCTCACTCTCAACTAAATCGCCTAGGTCCCGCCCTAGAGCTCCTAGACTTGATTCCCTGTAGGTCCTGAAAAAATGATATATTTATTGAGTGAGACACTTCTTAATAAGACGGAATAGGTTATTATTAGTATGTGGCTAACATGAGTTTTGTGAACTTAAATACATTTTTTAATTTACTTTATCTGGTAGATATGACATTTGTACACTATAACTCACATTTATACAGTTGAAAATACACATTTCTTTCATAATATAAAACAATTCGATAAATAACCTCAGTTACATAAATTCACATATATGCGTAGAAGAATCCTCCTTTTGGACATACAACATCATCATGTATAAACCCCCATGATCAGGTTGTTCAGTCTGTACACTTTACTTAGCCCTGATTGGCTTACCACTTGACTAAGTCAAACCTCATGTCTGCAAGTCCGATTTGTCTATACCGAGCCTGGTCTAGACTTGAGGGGGTACACAACCCTTCCATGGCCAAATCAACTTTTCATTACCAACACTTCTATCTAGAATAGTGTGGTTGCATTGTTTCAATCATTAGCAACGGTACCGTACTCTCAACACATGTGGTCCTCGGGATTCTTAAACCATATAATGCAATTTAAGTAATAAAACTGTAATACAAATCTCATTTTCATAATTTAGTATAACACCTGTCACATTCACATTTTCATACAAGAATTGTCATATGAAAACTCAGCATTCAGCCGTCATATCAAAACCCTGCATACAACCATCATATCAAACCCTGACATACAGCCGTCATATCAAATCCTAGCATACAACTGTCATATCAAAACTTGTTTCCAATAATTCCATAAAACATATATGTATATATATATATATATATATATATAATTAATTTTAATATAATTAAAAATTAAGAAAAATTAAATATTAACAATGTGCAAATCAAAATTTTATTTATTGATTATATATATTGTTAGGACCGGAGGAACCCATAGATGGACTTGATACACATGGATGAACACCAACTTGACCCAAAAGCTCAAGCTATTTGGGTCTTGGGTCCATTCATGTATATAAGCACCCATCATGCACTTTAATTTTCCAATGTGGGACAAGCTCACAAGTTGGATTCTCAACAATCTCCCCCTCACTTGTGAGTCTCAGCTGCTCCCCCTTGAACGAAAATGCTCTCCCTTTTGGGACAATTCTCCAACAGTTGCTCAAGTGAGTCTTACCACTGGCGCCTTACGTGCGTCAGATTGCATTCCATATGCCTCCAAACCAATCCTACCTCTCCCGTCTTGACCTTATTCGGATCCATCCGCAGCCTAGATGATCCTTATTGGCCTCAGCCACACACTTGGTCCTCCAACCGTTAGCACGTTAGGAGAATTAGCTTCCCGTCTTGATTTTTTTTTACGATGTCGCTTACCCAGAATTTCGAACCGTTTGCTCTGATACCACTTGTTAGGAACGTGTGAGCATCCACATTAAAGTGACACCAAAGATTTAACGTGGTTTGATCAATAACGACCTACATCCACGGAGCACACACCAAATATTCACTATCGCCGGAAAAATTACAATTCTCTCTCTCTCTCTTCCTCCCTTCTTCCTCACTGCTCTCTCTGAGCTTCTCACTATTGTATATTTCTTGTATTCTTAGCCCTCTATTTATAGGGCTCACTATTTAATCACAATTAAATCACAATTAAACATAAATGGGAAGTTACAATGGAGAGATAAATTGCACTAATTTCAATGCGTTTTCCAACTCAGCTCCATGAATGGACCGCGTCTCCAACTCAACTCTAGCTCCTAGTTGTCTTCTGGCTCCAGCTCTAACAATCTCTCACTTGGAGACAAAGACGCCTCCTCAACTAGTATCATGAATAAATGATGTGCTCAAAACATATGTCTTCAGGCATGAAGACCAATTGAAGTTGAACACAACTTCAACTTCTCTGTAGTCACCACCTTCCTGTCTGCTCAATTCCTGTAGACTAATCTGATGGCTGTCAGCTTCACAAATGGTGCAAAGATGCCGATGTGGTCAATCCTTTCCTTATGCTCGAAGTCTTTGACTACCAACCGAGGTTTGTACCTTCTGGAGCCGTCATGCTCCTCTTCGATTTTGTACACCCACTTATTGTGAAGGCCTTTGGGCAACTTCCACGTTCTGTTGGAGGTGAGGAACTTCATCTCATCCTTCATCGCAAGCTCCCACTTGCTCATATCTGCCACCTGACATGCTTCATCATAGCATTCGGGCTCTCTTCCATCTGTAGGAAGTAAGTAATCAATATACCTTCTGTTTGGTATATGAGACCGAGTAGATCTCCTAAGCTCCGGAGCTGGAGTAGGAGATGGTGGTGCAACGATCTACTCCACTGGTTTCTCCACTTAAGGATTCTCGATATTCTGCTGTTGTGTCCCGACACATTTTGAGTGGACAAGTTCTAGTCCCTTCTTCTTTGGGGCACGAGTGTTTATTTGGAAACTAACCCTCTTTTGTTTCCTAACTATACAATCCTCACACATGTCAATCTGTACCGAAATAGACATAGGGGCATTTGAGGTTAGAAAAAGTGTTCCGATTTTCTTACCTCGCGCAATCGTTAGTACACCCTTTGAAACTTTCCATTCATCGCCAATGAATTTCGTCGTGTATCCCTCATCTGCCAGCTAACCAACTGAGATCAAATTCTTTCTCAAGTTTGGAATATACCTGACATCCTTCAGCTTCCATACTGACCCGTTTATATTGATCTTCACAACTCCCTTGCAGGTTACATCACAAGGTTGATCGTTGCCAAGGTACACTTTACCAAAATTACCTGGTGTGTACTCCTATAGGCAATCTTTGCAGCATGTGGCATGAAATGAGGCTCCGGAATCTAAGACCCAAGACTCCTGCTTACTCTCCAAAGAGCAGATCAACATCTCATCATTTTCAGAAGCAATATTTGCTTATGTCTTTACCCTCGTCTCATATTCTTTCTTTTGACTCCTGCTCTAGTTCTTGTAATGACCAGCTTTTCCACAGTTCTAGCACTCAATAACTTTTGTGCTCTGGGAACCTGTGTCGTGAGTACCTTTGAGATTTTTGGACTTAGACCGCCGCCTGGGCCTAGATCTGCCATGGTTGTTTGATTTTCCATGCCTATTTCCTCTGCCTCGACTCTCCATGTTCAAGGCTGAACTCGAAGTGGAGTCATGATTCGACTGCATTCTTATTTCGTCTGTCAAAATCATGCTGACAACCTCATCGTATACAAGCTTCAATTTTCCTGCAGAGCTACTGATGGCAGTAACGACACCATTCCAACTTTCAGGCAACTGACTGAGAATCAGTAGGGCCCAAATCTCATTATCAAATGTTATCCCGACTGAGGCGAGTTGATTAGACAACTCATTGAAGTTATTCAAATGTCTGCTGAAACTTTCACCTGCAAACATGCTCATTGTAAATAGTCTTTTCATGAGATGTACATTGTTTGCGGCTGAAGGCTGCTCTACATATTAGAGAGCGCATCCATCAAAGACTTGATGGATGTTATATGCTTGATATTGAACGCCACAGATTTTGAAAATGTCATTTTGATGGCTCCGAGGGCTTTTCAATCAAGCAACTCCCACTCGTCCTCATTTATGGATGTTGGCTTACCCTTCAGCCGTAAGTGCAATTCCTTCCCAAACAAATAATCTTCTATCTGCATCTTCCAAAAACTGAAATTGTTGCCATTGAACATTTCAATTTTTAAGCTTTTTTCATTTGACATTTTGATTTGCTGATGTAGAGATGAAATTAGCTCAAATGGATAGCGTGTTTGGATCCAGAACAATCGAAAACCTTAGAAATGGTTCAAGTCGCTCGAAAAACGGACCCAAAACAACTCTGAAAAGCATAGTCAAAGTTTGGTCAAACTTAGTCAACTCTGCTAACGTGGCACGATGATGTGGCAGTGGGGCCCACTTGCTAACGTGACAGTGGGGTCCACTTGCTGATGTGGCACCCGAATGGCTGACGTCGCGCTCTAACGGCAACTGACTCAGCAATGCTTACATGGGCGGGTCTGTGCCTGTGGGTTGGATCCGATTCTCGCGGACCGGGGCTTGCGTTGATCCGGTTTGAGTTAGCTTCCGGGTCAGGTCGAGGCTGACTGGGCGAGGATGACGCGTGCAGGGCGTGTGGTGCGTGAGGGAGTTTGTCACCGGCGCGTGGAGAGGAGTCTTGCTCCAGCAAGGCGTGCGAGGGCGCGTGAGCCTTCGTATGAACTTCGTTCGAACTTTGGCTTGCACGGTTCTCTTCGTCTCGACGAGCTGAATGCGATGGTGGCCTCAAAACTTGGTTTCGATCCACTCGACAGAGTTCTGATTTCGGGATCACTTTTAATCTGACTTTTCTACTCTAATCAGGCTCTGATACCACTTGTTAGAACCGGAGGAGGCCATGGGTGGATTTGATACACATAGGTGAACACCAACTTGACCCAAAAGTTCAAGCTATTTGGGTTTTGGATCCATCCATGTATATATGCACCCATTATCCATTTTAATTGTCCAATATGGGACAAGCTCACAAGTGAAATTCTCAACATATATATATATATATATATATATATATATATATATATATATATATATATATATATTTCCTTTTCATATTTTTAGATAACCATGAAAAAGTGAAATTCTTGTATATTATTCTTTTCTTTCCTTCATACTAAGTTCCAAACGGTGCTTAAATCTTCTACATTAAAAAGGAAAAAGAGATCATGATAATAATTTCTTTTTTCTTTATTTTTTTTTAAAATTTCCTTCAAACAAATTTTGTGCCGTATGTTTTTTTCATCAACCCAACAAAAAAAAGGGGGGGGGGGGAAGGTTTATGTGTGTCATTTATTTCTCAAACATTAGGAGTGTGTGCACACGTGCATATTTTTATAATAAAATATGCTAAAAATGTCTCATTAAAATAATAACAATTTAACTTAATTATAGAAATTAGAACAAGGAAATTAAATGAAGTTATGGGTTGAATTCCTAAAATGACTTCAATTTTTTTTTTAAAAATAAAATTTTAAATTTTAATTATAACGAGGAAAATTATTTTCATATTTTATTTTAGCATCCAAGTGTTTCTTTTGTAAAAATGTATAGATTTTTTTTTTCTTTAGCTTTCCCATTTTGATTTTAGGGTGAATAATTGTTTGTGGGGGGGGGGGGGGGGGGGGGGGGGGGGGGGCGGGCGGGGCTAAAACCACATTGTTTAGTTTTACACTCATTTGGGTTAATGGGTATTTGCTTGGGCCTAGGCCTGGCCTGGGCCCTAAACTACATTTGGATAGATTTTTATGCTAAGTTCGAATCTCAAAGTGCCAAGGGAAGTTTTAATTCTATTTCATTTAAATATAGATTTCAAGAATCGGGTTTGGATTTAGATTTAGATGTGTGAATTTAGAAAAAAAATTTATATAAGTTTATAATATATTTTTATCTAAATATAT
This sequence comes from Malania oleifera, assembly GCF_029873635.1. Lineage (NCBI taxonomy): Eukaryota > Viridiplantae > Streptophyta > Magnoliopsida > Santalales > Ximeniaceae > Malania > Malania oleifera. The sequence goes on from NC_080417.1 coordinate 123,095,858, forward strand.
AATCCTTAAAAGTTCAAGGTCTAAGTTGAGGGATTGATGGTGTATTTCAATTCTTTGATTTTAATTTGCATGGATTTGAATAGAATTTAATATAATTTTATATTTCATTGTCTTCAAATTCACATTAATTAAGATTTGCCTCCATAAATCATCAATCTTTTCATTGCACATTAAAAGTGACATTCTGACAAATTATTACCTTCTTATTAACCAGATTAAAAAGTTTCTATCTATTTGTTTTATGACTATAACCAAAGAAAATATGTTTTTATGCATTATCATCCTTTTTTCTTTTCTTTTTTTTCCAAATTGTATTAGGCAAATAGGCATAAGTAATTCATCCAACACCTTAACGCTCCGTTTGGTTTGCGGAATGAAATTGAAGGAGGAAAGAAATCGAGGGAGAAATGTAATTTAGGTAGGAATGGAATTATTTTTATAATGCAATTATTGCATTTAGTTAGTAATATGGAAAACTGTAGGACTCCAGTTTCAATTATTTTTTTTCAATATTTGGTATTTTTCAATGGCTTCTATAGTGGAAAAGAAAATAAATCATTTTTTTTAAATCATAATACGCAATTATTTAATTTTGTATTATTATTTTTATTTTATAATAGTCATTTTTATTAGTTTCAATATGATTTTTATTACTACTATTGTTAATTTTTACTTTTATACTAATTATTATTGTTTAAATTATTATTATTATTATTATTATTATTATTATTATAATTGTTCCTTTTGTTATTATTATCTTATATTAATAATTAGTACTACCATTGTAATTATTATTAGTTGTTATTATTATTTTTGTAAAACCTATTGTCCTTAAAATAGTGATAATTATTATTGTTTTTTCACTTTTTATTATTATTTTCCTCGTTGTTATTACTATTTTATAGAAATAAATATATTATTAGATTTTTTATTATTTTTATTGTAATTATTATTAATAATTATTATTTTTTTCTATTTTATAATAGTGATTGTTATTAGTATAATTATTATTTTTTATTGTTTTAATTACTATTTTTATTATTTGTATAATAATTATTATCCTTAAAATAATGATAATTATTATTTTTTCCTTTTCTATTATTATTGCTCTTGTTGTTATTATTATTTTACAATAATAAATATTTTTTTATTGTAATTATTATTAGTTGTTATTATTTTAATTTTTATCCTAAAAATAATAATTATTATTTTGGCCTTTTTTATTATTAATATTGTTCTTCTTGTTATTATTATTTTATAATAATTAATATTATTTATTGTCATTGCATTTATCATTACTTGTTATTTTTATTATTATAATAGTAATAATAACTAATATTATTACATTTGCTGTTTTTAGAAATTTTTTTTATATAAAATGAGTATGATTTCATGGAATGAAGATTGATTCTAATTTATAAGAATCGTATTTTGGTCGGAATATAATTCAGTTCATAATTTTGCAAATCAAATGTAAAAATTGATTCCATTGCTCATACTTAATTCCATTCTAGACCTGATTTCTTAACCCAAATGGAGGGTAAGTATCCAATGTTGGAAATTTTGGACCAATCCATCCTTCTTGTATGCCTTGTTGTGATTGTTCCTTTTGCAGAGTATCTATATCTCAATTGATGTTTAAAACTTTTTTCATTCAAAAAATCATCACAAACAATAAACTCTATACCTTTGTTAGCTCTCAAAATTTTATTTAGGTTTTTACATGAAATTTAAGTCTTACGATAGCATTGCAAGCTTTAGATTTATTTTCCAAAAAACAAGCACGTCTTCCTAATCATCAATGAAAGTAATAAAATACTTATTAACTAGGGATGGATATGTATTGGTAAGGAATGGTCAATTTATAGGTTTGGGGAGGTGGTGAGATCCTCAATGTTGATTAATTACTGAGGGTTTTTTATTTGCAGTGAATTTGTTATCTTTATCCAAGGTTAGTGAGCTGACTATATTTCTTGCTCTGCTATTTATTGTGCTAGTCAACTTGTAAAAGAAAACTGATCATTCATTTAACTCTGTCTATGTAAAAATTGAATAAAAATTTAACAATTTATAAAAATAGTATTTGTAAAAAAGTTTGTGTAATTTCATCCGCAAAGGGGATGATAAAAATAGATATTTTATAGTAAAATTTAAGAATAATAATTCCTTGTGTATTTCATGTCATGATTGATAAATTTTTTTATTTATAATGGCAACTTGAATTTCTTTTCCCAACTTATTATTATATTCTTCTCTTCTGACTAATTTATTTTAATATTTTCTATTTTGCAAACTAAATGTCAACTTAAATTTTTTATTACCAATAAATGAATTTAAGTTGACACTTCTTGTGCTTGATGGACTTTGGCTGCTGCTATACCCTCTTAGAGCTGTTTTGTATATTCTTTCTTCCTCTTTTCATCCTTTAATTTAATTCCCTTACTTTAAAAAAAAAAAAGATTTGTGTTTAGCAATATGAATCTCAAGCTTCGGATTAATTTAGATGTGTAGATTTAGAGAAATTTTAGCGCAATTTTATATTATATTTTATCTATATCTATAATACTTTAACTTGGGTCTAAACTCTTAACATTTTATTGTGGAACAAGACTCTGTTTGAAAACATGAATCCAATGTTTTCAATTTCAACTCGGTTTGAATAAAATTTTGCATTTTATTATGTTTAAATTTGTACAAATTTAATTTTGAAGTCTAAAATTTAATTTTTAGGTTTTGTTTCACTTTAAATTATGATTAACAAATCATTTCTTGTCAGTCTTCATCATCTCTAGTATCTTGAAGTAAGGTACGGATTATTAGAGCAAGCAAGCAATCATATGTTAATTAGTTCATATTTTACTGTATGTAAATGCCAATATCAATCCTACAAAAAATGGCTTTGATATAATACTCTACAACATCAAAACTTAATTTTAATATAAAATAATATACATTAAATTACAATTAAAGAAAGAATGTCGCATCAACAAAATAAACATGTAAAGATTATAAACAACTATGTTTTGATGAAAATTTAAAAGTTCTCATTTATTGTTTTAGATGGATTCTTTAATGTGCTTTTTTAAAAAAAAAAAAAACATATCAAATGTACTCAATAAGCAATTAAAATTTTATTTTATTTTATCATGACACTGTTTTATGTCACATGATTAAAAATATTATCAAGAAATTCAACTTTGACTAAGTATTTTTATTACTAGACAGTCTTATTTTGTAAATATTAAGCTTTGTATTGTTTGTACATCTTTTATTTTAGCATCAATTGGTTTCTTTTTACTTAAATGTTATTATATTTACCAACAATGCTTATGTTTTTTTATTTGAATTGTTACTATACATTACAGTCAAGCTGAATGCTAAACAGATTGTGGTTGGAACACTTTGTAGGTTCAATTAGTTTATGAGACAGCACCGGAGAAGTAAATGGCAACGAGCAAACCAATATTGGCATGGTGGTGGGTCCTTGATCTTTGTTCTCTTTCAAAGTTATTTCCCCATAGTTAAATCTTTGATTTTAGTAACGATCTATTACTTAGGTCATTGTTTTGATACTAGCACTACTTTGGTTCCTACAGGTTATAACAGGGAAAAGTGTGGTGACTGTTGAAGTTATATAACTAGAAGGTATAACACAATGATTGTGGTTTGAAATATATGGATTTTAATTATACATTAGTCTGTTGCATGTATTTTTGGGATAATATAGTCTGCTACTATCTGAAAGATGTCCCAATTAACTGTGGGTCTAATGAGGATTTGTTGTCATTGTTAAGTTGGTATTATTTATTAGCTAAGTTGTTTGCTTGTTTATTTTGGTGAGATGAATTGTGTTCATTCTACTTTAGATAGAAAGTATGCCATAATTTGATTGAAAACAAGATGGTAGATTCGGTAACTATAATCAGATTAAGTTCATACGAAAACATGCATACTAAGTATGTAATACAAAGTACATATGCCATTATAGTAAGTAAAGTATGGCATAACACATAACTATAATATAGTGCTAGAAAGGAACTAAGGAGAAGTTGAAGGGGCGCCACTTATGGTAATGCAGGCGCAATGGTTCCAAACTCGCACGCCCCTTCGTGTTGCTTCAGCTGCGTTTAAATTGAGATCAGGATTAGGCGTAGCGATGATTGCCTTCACCAATTGAGTGTGGCAATGCTTTCCCATTACCACAAGCTTGTGACAACATTGGTTGGAGATTGATCCTGTCTGGAACACACTTGTGAAGATCTCATCCCCGCACTTCTCGGTCAACTTCATGGCGCATTGTCTCAAGAAATTGAGTAGTACTGGTGGAGGCATTGGTGGTTGTTTCACGTATTCTGAAGGAGTTATCGGTGGAAACGAGTCAGAGAAATCTGATTGTGTTGGAATTATGGATTGTTCAATGACTTGCGCTGCAAGCATTGGCGATGCCACGAACATCTATCCCAAAAGCAAAGAGGACCATCATTGCCGAGAAGGTGGTAAACCTAGCGTCCATGGTTGTTGATTAGGCTTCTGATTTGGTTGGAGAGTTGTAGTTTAGGGATGTAGATGGATTGGTAAGGAATGGTCAATTTATAGGTTGGCGGAGGTGGTGAAATATTCAATGTTGATTAATTACTAAGGGGGTTTTATTTGCATTGAATTTGCTATTTTTATCCCAGCTTAGTGAGTTGAACATATTTCTTGCTCTGCTATTTATTGTGCTAGTCAACTTGTAAAAGAAAACTGATCATCCATTTAACTGTGTATGTAAAAACTGAATAGAAATTTAGCAGTTTATAAAAAATAGTATTTGTACAAAAGTTTGTACATTTTATTCCACAAAGGGGACAATAAAAATAGATATTTAATGGTAATTTTTAAGAATAGTAATTCCTTGTGTTCGATGGACTTTGGCTGCTGATGTGCCCTCTTAGGGCTATTTTGTATATTCTTTCTTCCCCTTTTCTGCCTTTAATTAATTTCCCTTGCTTTAAAAAAAAAGGAATTCTGTTTTGGAATATGAAATTTCATGCTTCAGATTAATTTAGATGTCTAAATTTAGAGAAATTTTAGCACAATTGTATATTATATTTTATCTATATCTAGAATACTTTGAATTGGATTTAAACTCTTAACGTTTTATTGTGGTGTTAGACTGTATTTGAGAACATGAATCCCATGTTTTCAATTTCAAACTCATATGAGTTTGAATAAGATTTAATACAATATTATATTTTATCATGTTTAAATTTACACAAATTTCATTTTGAAGTCTAAAAAATAAATTTTAGGTTTTTCTTCATTTTAAATTATGTTTAATAAATAATTTCTTGTCGCACGTGTCATTCATCATCTCTAGGTATCATTTGTTCTTATCTTGAAGTAAGGTACGAATTATTGTTTTAGATGGATTTTTTAATGTTTTTTTTTGTTTTTTTAAACATATCAAATGTACTCAATATGCAATTAAAAAATTATTTTATTTTATTGTGACACTGTTTTATGTCACATTATTAAAAATATTATCAAGAAATTCAACTTTGACTAAGTATTTTTATTATTAGATAGTCTTATTTTGTAACTATAAATAATAACATTTGACAATTTACCCTGGTTGGTTAGTTGGTATTATTTTTTAAAAAATATTTTAGATAGCGTTTGGAAGGATTAATTTTGAGTCTTAGATTTGGATATACATGGAATTGGAAGAGATTTAATATAATTTTATACTATTTTTATTCAAATGCAAATTCAAGAATTCAAGACTTAAAATTTGATTATATGGTTAGTAAAACTTGAATAATCTCGCTTATGCTCTAATTACATTTTTTTAAAACTCAAAATGTAGCTCAAAATGATTCAGTGATTATTATCCACTCTTATATCTACATCATGTTTTTTATAAGTCATGTATTTGATTAAATTTTTAAATATCTTCATAAATGATGGGTGGAGGGGACTTAGTTAATCATTGGTTGTGATTGAAACTTGATGAGAAATTGCACTCAATTGGTTTCAATTTGAAAAAAAATATTGCAAAGGAAAAATCTCAAAACTTTCGCTCATTAATTATTCACCCTTACTTCACCATACTTCATTACACATGCGCGCACACATCTATTTATAAAAAAATTGTAAATTAAAATAATCAACAATGGTGGGTTGGTTGGTGAGGTTGGTGGCTGTCGATCTTCAATATCAACAGAAGCGATTGGTTGGTGCGGCTACCGACGAGTCAAGTTTAATTTTCAACATCCTCCCTTAAACTTGACTCTCCTATCTTTGTCATTTCGAGTATTGTCTTCAGTCTTACAAAAATATCATGTCTGGGTGACTTCGTGAAAATGTTAGCAATCTAATCATACGTTCTGCAAGATATCAACTCCACTTCTGCTCCCTGATAAAATGATACCGAGTATCAATATGCTTGCTTCTTTCATGGAATACTGGATTCTTTGAAAGTGCAATCGCTGATTAATTGTCGATGTAGACTTCTGTGGAGTTATTTTGAAGAAATCCTATATGCTTCAGTACATTCATAATCCTTATACCATGACAAACAGTTGAATTGACAGCAACATACCCAGCTTCACATAATGATAGCGTTACGATGTGTTGTTTCTTCGATAATCATGTTAACTTTGTATCTCCCATGAAAAATTTGAATCCCGTTGTATTTTTTCTTTCATCAAGATCTTTTCCCCAATCGTTATCTGAATGGTCGATAAGTTTGCAATTACCTCTTAATGAATAGAACATACCATCAGTGATGGTACCTTTGACATAGTGGAGTATACTTTTCGCTGCATTCAGGTGGGACTAGTCAAGAGTCTCTATGTACCTGCTGACAAGTCCAACTCCATAAAATATGTCTGGTCTAGTCCACGACAAATACCTCAAGTTTCTAATCAAACTCTTGAAATATGTGGGGTCAACATCTCCTTGCTCATTCTTTCTCAATTCCAATCCCATTTCAATTGGAGTTGTCACAGGGTTGCATTTATCCATCCCAAATTTCTTCAGTACTTCTTTTGCATAGTGGCTCTGGGAGATGAAGATTCTCTTCTTGCTTTGCACAACTTTTATGCTAAGAAAATGAATCATCTGGCCAATATTCGTCATTTCGAATTCTTTGACCATGTTCCTCTAGAAAGCGGCAAACATCTCTGGATTGTTGTCGGTGAAGATAAGATCATCAACATGTAGGCAGACAATCAGCATGCTTCCGTCTGTCTTCATCTTCATGTATAGCGCATGCTTATAGGGACACTTCTCAAATCCATTTTTTTGAAAATAGTCATCAATCCTCATGTTCCACGCATGAGGTGTTTGCGTTCAGCTTGTATACTCTATCTTCTTTGCCCTTCTTCACATATCTAGGTGGTTGATCGATATTGATCTCTTTTTCTAGAAAATCGTTCAAAAATGTTGATTTCACGTCCAGTTGGTAAATTTTCTATCCATTTTGTTTTGATAGTGAAATTAGTAATTTGATGGTTTCAAACTTGGCAACCGGGGTAAAGATTTCTCCATAGTCAATCTCTTTTATCTACTTGTAGCCTTTGGTGACAAGCCTTGCTTTGTATCTTCGAACTTCTCCTTTAGCATTCTTCTTGGTCTTGTAGACTCATTTCACACCAATAGTTTTGCGGTCTTTCGGGAAATTTGTCAATTCTCAAGTCTTGTTCTTCTCGATGGATTGAATCTCATCATCCATCGCTTTTCTCCATTTGTCTTCTTCGTTAGCATCTTCAAAGCTAACCGGGTCGCTTGTCAACAATAGACAATATAATGTAACATACTCTTCTATTGGTTCTGTAGTTTCATACAGATCAACTAGACTTCGAGCTCCTTTAGGCTTCATGTCTGAAATTTCACGCTTAATTGGTGATTCATTCCTCTGTGGTGAATCGTGAGGAGGTATTAGCAGTTCGAGAACTTATGACTCGATAGCCACTTCTCTTGTCTGTGTAGGTTCTTTTCCTTCAAGCGTCAATTCCACATCTTTGGAAGATTCAGCCTGATCCCATTTCCTAGATTTATTTTCTTCAAAAGTGACATCTCGACGGTGAATGATTTTCTTGTTGATGGGATTTTGGAATCGATATCTCATGGTGTTATCGCCGTATCCAACAAGGATATAAAATCCTAACTTAAAACATATTTTGTGCTGTAAAATATCTTCTTAGTTAAAATTCAATTGTAACTTTTTTTTTTTTTTTTTTCAATCATGTACCATGTCTCAATATAATGATTTTTTTTTTTTTTTGTCAATTGAAGGCTCAAATTATGTTTGAGTTACATAACAGGAGATAGCTGGCCTCTTACTCTATATTCCTTCCAACTCCTCCCAAGATTCGAATCCAAAACCTCTAATAAGGATATCTCAAGTTTTAACCATTAAAGTGTTTTCAAGGAAATAAGTTACAATTTAATTATATTTGATATATATATATATATATGTATGCTTTCATCTACCATAAAAAATAGAATTCTTTTTTCAAAGTAATAACAAACTTATTATCACAAAAAAAAAAAAAAAAAAAAATCTTTGTGAGATTATCTACTTTTTATTTGTGGTTTTTGTTACTTTGAACTTTAAAGGGATTTGATTTTCCACTAGACTTATGTGTTTTTTTTTTTTTCTTATAATCCAGGGACTCCAGCTACTATTGTGCTACTTTGAATACTATGGTGCGACACCAAATCCGAGGGATGAAAGTTGTCCACCCTTTGATGCACACCTAGTAATTGAGTAGCGTATTGTTTCAAGGAGGAATCAAACCCGTGATAATGGGGTCACTAAAGTCACAAATTGCTCTTACTACTCGAGCTGACCCAACTAAACTCTCAACTAGATTTGTGTTTAAAGTGACCTGTCCTCCATTGCACTTTTTAAAAAAAAAAAAAAAAATACCAATAAGCTTCTTCCTCTGAGAAATAGTGAACAAAAAAGAATTCATGCATGGGTAATACAACAACACTGCCAAAGAAAATATTTTTTAGTTTTTTTTTTTTTAAATTGTCCTTAAAAAAAGAACTTCACTATTTCTTGTTATATATATATATATATAGATTTCATGCAGGGGGTAATATAGCGTAAAAAATAACTTAATCATGAAAGAAATTTTCAATTGTGTGGGTATTGTTAGACGTCCTAGCCCGGGAGTATATAGTCCAGAGGGGGGGTGAATGTACTCTTTTGTGGAATTACAAAAGTTCTCTACAAAATAAAACACTTGATAAGATGCAAGCAATTATATCACAATATATGAAATTTAAATCATGCACAAGACAAATAATAAAGAGTATAGGGAGAGAAAATTAACACCCGTATTTTTATGTGGTTTGGCACCAAGCGTACATCCACGCCTTGAGGCCAACTCAAGGATTCCACTATACAATCTCCATCACCAATGGAGAAATCTTACAACTCGAGAACAAATTCCTACCCGCTCACTAAGAGCCTTTTCGGTTCACAAAGAATCTTCACCAAATGGTCCACAAAGAATTTAAAAAAAAGATGATAGAAATATAATATGATACTCCTCAAATGAGCAAATATTAAATACAAAACAAACCTCACACTATCTCTCAAGTAATAAATCAAACACAATTAAAGAGTAAGAGAGAATGAGCACTTGTGAATAAAGAACAACAATGTCAAGTGTTAGGTGCTTAGGTTTTGGTGTAAAAAAATATTTTTCACTAAGAATGATCAAAAGCTTTCAAAACCTTGTTAATACAAGTCTAATAGCTTGTATTTATAGCCCAAGAGTCTTAGGAGCCGTTAATTAGCCGTTGGGGGGAAGAAAAGATATTTTATTTAGTAAACTAGCTGTTTTTCGCCCATTAGTGTCATTCTACCCATTGGATTCGTCGACAAATACAAGGGATTCGTCGACGAGGTCCTTGAATAAATTAATGTCATCAAAATGAAAGTTGTGGCATTTTGTCTTAGCTTTCCAGAGACACCAAGATCGTCCCATTTGGATTTTTCTAGAAAAAGTTATGTCCAAAATACTGTAAGGTATTCAGGACTCAAGGTTGCACTACGATAGTGACGATTGCTTTGTTTTTCCTTATCAAAAAGTGTTTTAATGACTGAAAACATTTTTGGACAAAAGTATATGAAATATATTAAGTCTAATAAAGATTAAAACTTGTCCAAATGAGTTTCCCTTTGAATATAAGATATCTTAATTAATAAAACATTTTTGAAAACCCATTTTGATATCTTATATGCTTAGTATGTCCTTTTATAAATATACTTGACTTTCTTTCAACCTTTAGGACATAAAACTTGTTTTAACACAATCGGGACTAAATATAAAAATGTTCTTAAAATTAGGATGTTAAAAATTTGTCCCTTTGAAAACATATTTGAGTTTTAGGATTCATTTGACAAACTCTTGTTTTAACTTAGAAAACTATGAATTGTGAGTTTGTTACTTTTGTGCAGATCGTATACGCTTATGTGTCCTAGTATGCTTATGCAATGGTTCAACTCTTACTCAAAAATCATGCAAGACACACACCGCAAGAGTTACAATACACACTCACTCACACAACCCTTATTACAATTAATTTATATACAATAAAAACTTCAAGATGTGCTTTGGTGCTTCCGAGTCAACGTCCTTCCGATCTTTCCTATTTGATGTCTACTCAGTCCGATCTTTGCTTCTGATTTGGTACTTCCATGTATTCGACACTTTGTACCTGTACTAAATAAGATCTACAAAGATAAGAAAACACTAGGACAACATATAGGTTAATATCATCAAAACACATTAAATAATGTTGGTGTAGCCACTAAAACTAACATTTTCTCCTTTTTTGATAATATCTAACCTATTACTAATTTACTTAATCTTTGCATTTGTATTTATACTAATCATGACTTGATATGTAAAGATAAGTTTACTTAGAACCACTAATGGGTTGTTATCATCAAAATAGGTCAGTTAAGCTCACATAGCCTCTAAGGTTAACATTCTCCCCCTTTTTGATGATGACAAACCATTGGTGTTCTCCTATAGGGTGAAATTTAAATCTCCCCTTTAATTTATGCATATTCTAGAATGGTAGTAAAATATGCTCCCCCTTACTTTATGCATATAAGGTGTAAAAATATTTAACTATATTTTTCATATCTATTAAATCTTAAAACATGCATACCATAAAATAGTCCATTTAAGATAAAGCCTTCTTCCCCATACATAACTTCAAACATCTTATTCCTAACATATATGACACAAAAAATCTTCTTCCCCTTTGATCATCATAAAAAAGAGAGATGCAATTCATTTTAGCTAAAAATTATTTTCCCCCCTTAATATAAAATTCCATGGTGGTGAGGTAAGTATGTGCTGAACACATAAATCAATTGTTGGTGATAAACTATAACTTGTGAAATGCCTAGATTGGCTTCCTTACTTACTCATGAATGATGATTTCTCAGGTTTATTACCACTTAATGTTGAATCAATCATTCAATGATAATTCAAAAATAGACATTTTCAAAATAAGCACAAAATATTTATGCTTGTAATTTAAGCACAGTAAATATGTCCTAACAACTTGGCAAAGAGCATGTAGATGTAAACTTGACTTTATTTGACAATGCTCTTTAGAAAATAGGAAACATGTTTCTAATTTGCCACTAATGGGAAAGTATTCTTCAAATATAAAATGTTACAAATAAATGCTTCATTTTATAAAACCACTTGTTGTTATGATTATTTTTACTAAAATTCAATTTTTAATGATGTAATGTTTTAAATATCTAAACTAAAGCATATATCATCAAAACAATTCACATGAGAAAAACAAGGTTTTTCCATTTATTACCCATAAAATTTATTTTTAACTAACAAGTTTTGTATGTTATTTCATCCCATAAATAATAGCCAATAAAAGGCAATAAACCAATTTTCAGGATGAATACAATTCAAGAAATCATATTGGTTTTAGTATTTTCATTCATCAACATTGGCTTGATCATCAAGAATTCCCAATAAAGTAATTTAACAATTTAGAATGCATTAATTGAGATTTTATCCTTTAAGTACATCTTAGTCATCAAATTCTTTTTACCTAGGTAAAGTAAAGTCTACCTAAAACTAATTCCTAATCCTAGGTTCTAAGGAAATAAGAATTCAAAGATCACGTGTTTCCTTTGGGTACCCATTTTTCCTTGGGTGCCAATGAGTTTTTTTTCACTACCTATTCTAACTTCTTTTGTTTGTCTCTATTTCCTCTATAAGGGCAAAAATATCTTATGTGACTCTTTCTTTCACAATATAAACAAATTTTATTTTCATGTGAAGGTCTTGACTTATTTGTATTATTTTTGCTTGTTGAGGCACGATCATGTGGTTTAAAATTATTTTTGTAAAAATTATTTTTCTTAACTCCCAAAAATGTTTTGGAGTTTTCTTTTCCTTTAATGGTTTTACTATGTTCTTCCTTTATCTTTTTCAAGAGAGTATTTTCTTTCATAATATTTTCAATTTGATTTTTCAAATTTTCAACTTGCTCTTGAAAAATTTTATGGTCTTTTTGAGCTTTTTCATTAAGCTCTTCATTTTCTTTTCTAAGGGAAGCATTTTCATTTTTCAAGGAGGAACAAAGACAATGTTCTTTTCCTTTGTATTTTGACAATTTTTCCTCCAAGTTTTCTATCTTTACTTGCTCCTTTTGAGGATTTAAAATAATCTCCTCATTCTTCTTTTTAAAAGAATTATTTTCTTCTATCAATGAGGATTCCCTATGTTTTGACAAAGCAAGTTCTTTCTCCATATTTTGTTCATTCTTTTTACTAAAACTAATTCATCATATAATTTAGCATAATTTTCTATTATTTCATCATAAGAAGGTGCATAATCCTCCTTATCCGAACTTACTTCATCTTCTTGTTCATTAACCATTAAGCATGGATGTGTTTTTTTTTCTCATTTTTGCTTATTTCTTCTTTCCTAAAGTATTGTTTTTCTTCAAGGAATTTTCTGAAGTCTTTTATGAGTGATTCCATATCATCCTTACTATCCTCATTATTTTCTAGCATTTCTTTGAATTTTGGATTAGATGATTTAAGAGCAACACACTTATCCTTCCTAGGCTTTTGAGGATCCAAAGTCGTATTTTTCTTAAGTTCATAAGTCATAAGTGATCCAATAAGCTCATCAAGTGTGACTTTGGTTAAATTCTTTGCCTCCTCAATGACAGTGGATTTAGCATGTCATGACTTGGGTAAAGATTGTAAAACTTTTTGAACATTATCCTCTATAGAATAAGTTCTACCAAGTGCTTTTAATTCATTTATGATGTGTGTGAACCGAGTGAACATGGATGTGATGGATTCTCCCTCATCCATTTTAAACATTTCATATTCATTGACTAACATGTAAATTTTGGACTTCTTAACTTGTGAAGTACCTTCATATGTAACTTCAAGTTTTTTCCATATTTCTTTACCGGTAGCACAACCACAAACACGATTGTATTCATTATTACTTAAAGCACAATAAAGAAAATTTTTGATTTGAAAGTTAAGCTCAACTAACCTTATTTCGGTGTTTGACATCTCCTCAAGTTTTTTTTGGTTCACCTTTGGTATTTTTGAATTCGTAATTTCCTTCTGAGATGACACGCCACATTTTGAGATTGTGTGCTTGGATGAAGATGGTCATTCGGTTTTTCCAAGCCGGGTAGTTTGAACCGTTGAACAATGACGGTCTTGCTACGAATTGTCCTTGGGAGGAGGTACTCGTCAAATACTCCATTTGATCTTTACGCTCTGGATTTTACACCGTTAAATGCAAGCGTCTGGCTCTAATACCACTTGTTAGACGTCATAACCCGAGAGTATATAGTCCAGAGGGGGGGTGAATGGACTCTTTTGTAGAATTACAAAAGTTCTCTACAAAATAAAACACTTGACAAGATGCAAGCAATTATATCACAATATATGAAATTTAAATCATACACAAGACAAATAATAAAGAGTATAGGGAGAGAAAATTAACACCGGTATTTTTACGTAGTTCGGTACCAAACCTACATCCACGCCTTGAGACCAACTCAAGGATTCCACTATACGATCTCTTTCACCGGCGGAGAAGCCTTACAACTTGGGAACAAATTGCTACCCGCTCACTAAGAGCCTCTTCGGTTCACAAAGAACCTTCACCAAATGTTCTACAAAGAACTTTACAAGAAGATGATAGAAATATAATATGATGCTCCTCAAATGAGCAAATATTAAATACAAAGCAAACCTCATACTATCTCTCAAGTAATGAATCAAACACAATTAAAGAGTAAGAGAGAATGAGCACTTGTGAATGAAGAACAACAATGCAAAGTGCGAGGTGCTTAGGTTTTGGTATAAAAAAATATTTTTCACTAAGAATGATCAAAAGCCTTCAAAACCATGTTAATACAAGTCTAATAGCTTGTATTTATAGCTCAAGAGCCTTAGGAGTCGTTAAATAGTCGTTGGAGGGAAGAAAATATATTTTATTTGGCAAACTAGCCGTTTTCCGCTCGTTAGCATCATTCTGCCCTTTGGATTCGTCGACGAATCCCCTGTGTTCGCCGACGAGGTTCCTAAATCAGAAAAAGTCATCAAGATGAAAGTTGTGGCATTTTTTTTTTTAACTTTCTAGATAGACCAAGATCGTCCCATTTGGATTTTTTTTAGAAAAAGTTATACCCAAAATACTGCAAGATATTCAGGGCTCAAGGTTGCACTATGGTAGTGACGATTGCTTTGTTTTTCCTTATCAAAAAGTGTTTTAATGATTCAAAACATTCTTGGACCAAAGTATATGAAATATATTAAGTCTAATGAAAATTAAAACTTGTCCAAATGAGTTTCCCTTTGAATATAAGATATCTTAATTAATAAAACATGTTTGAAGACCAATTTTGATATCTTATATGCTTAGTATGTTATTTTATAAATATACTTGACTTTTTTTTAACCTTTAGGACATAGAATTTGTTTTAACACAATCGGGACTAAGTATAAAAATGTTCTTAAAACTAAAATGTTAAAAACTTGTACCTTTAAAAACATATTTGAGTTTTTAGGATTCATTTGACAAACTCTTGTTTTAACTTAGAAAACTATGAATTGTGAGTTTGTTACTTTTGTGCAGATCCTATATGCTCACGTGTCCTAGTATGCTTATGCAATGACTCAACTCTTACTCAGAAATCATGCAAGACACACACCGCAAGAGTTACAATACGCATTCACTTACGCAACCCTTATTACAATTAATTTATACATAATAAAAACTTCAAGATGTGCTTTAGTGCTTTTGAGTCAGTGTCCTTCCGATCTTTCCTATTTGATGTCTACTCAATCCGATCATTGCTTCTGATTTGGTACTTCCATGTATCCGACACTTTGTACTTGTACTAAATAAGATCTCCAAAGATAAGAAAACAGTAGAAATAACATATAGATTAATATCATCAAAACACATTAAATAATAATGGTGTAGTCACTAAGACTAACAGGTATAATAAAAGATTGCACAATAATTCATATATCACATTCTTATACAAGTCTATAAAGAATATAAGGTTCGTTTGGTATCATTGTCAAAAATTAATGAAATGAAAAAATTCAAAAACATAAACTAAAAATTGAAAACTAACAACATGTTTGATTAACATTTATAACTAATGCAAAAATAAAATTTTAATTAAAAGAATTCTCATTTTTGTCTTTAAATCAAAATATTATAAAAATACAATTAAAATAATAAAATTATAAATAATACATATTTAAAAATCACTATAATAAAAATAAAATTTATTATAATTAATTTACTTAACTGTTCTACTTTTAGAATATATTAAAATTATTTTACAATAAAAATTTTGTTAGACATGATAATTGAAAAAAGTAAAAATATTTTGCAATTGGCTCTTTATAATTTTTTAAAATTTATGTATATTTTTTTAAATAAGATATTCTGTTCTCGTGGCTGCCTAGGCGACAGATTAGTTTGAGCAATGAAAAAAAAAGAAAAAGAATAAATGCCAGCACATGCATATTGTTGCAATTGGCCAAACCCCAACCTTTCTCTGCTAGCCCGAGGCCACCGTACCCACTTGCGGAGTCGCCGTTGCTCCCGCGCATGCATTAATGCAGCGCCCTTTACCTTTGGCGCCACCGCGACGCCTCCATGGCCGCCGGAGCCTGGTCGAACCCAACCCAGTCTCTCCTCGGTGATCTGCGTCTTTGGTAAAAATCACACTTTTAACATTTTAATTTTGCCTCTGATCAGGTCATAGAGATGAAATCAAGCGGAATGGGGTTTTTTTTTTTAATGGGTTAACCTACTCTCTCCTCGGCGATCCTTGTGCGTTTCTTTTGAATTTTCGTTCATTTTTTCAATGAACCAACTGGGGGAGGGTTATTGGTTTCTGTGATTTTCTCTTTCTTTTTGGGATTATGCACCGGGTATTGCGCCGGTTTACGGTTCACGTGACTAATCCTACGCCCTCGAAGTTGAACTCATAACTCCAAAGAGACTAAATTCAAGGCGGACCTACTTTCTTTTGATTTTCTTTCCTTCTTCGGGAAACAAACAACAGACTATATGAAAATGGATGATTCGGATTCACCTAGTGGCTTTACCCGGATGTTCTTGCATCGGGCAATCTTAAATCAAATGGATATTTGGGCCAACCCATGTAAGTTTGGGTCGGGCTAACCAAAATCCGGGCTTTTGGCCCAAATTGAAACTGGAGTTTTGTATATCTCAATCTGGGTCTTGGGCCTATAATCCAAAATGGTTTGAATTTAGATTTGTGAGAATTTGGATAAGAAAATATAAAAGTATATTGAATTTAGATTTATGTAGATTTAGATGAAATAATGCTAAATAATATTAAATTTTGTTTCAATTTATTAACATTTTTGTCTTAAGAAAATGAATGAAAAGCTATGTCTGAACAAATTTGACCTGCGCAAAATGCGGTTTCAACCCTCTGAATTTCTGGGAGGACTCCTTTCCCTCCAAGATTTTTAATTGCTTTTTAGATATTAGTATAATGTCTTCTTTTATTCAAAAATATGTTTAAGCTCTTAACTGATATGCTCTTCTCTGTTGACTAACGGAGTGGTCTATTTGTTGCCTGATGTGTATGGATTTTATGTATCAATGTGTTGCGTGTATTTCTGGGATAACATAGCCTGCTACTATCCGAAAGATGCCCTAATCAAATGTTGATATTGTTTCTTAACTAAATTTTTTGCTTGTCTATTTTAGTAAGATGGGTTGTGTTCTTTCGGCTAAAGATAGAAAGATGTCATGGTTAGATTGAAAACAAGATGTCATAATTAGTAACTATAGTCAGATTAAGCTCATATACATGCATGTTAAACACGTAATACAAAGTATATATGCCATCTACTTGGCATAACTCATGACTACAATCTATTGATTGGGAGGAACTAAGAAGAAGTTGAAGGTGCGTCTGTTACAGCAATGGAGGCGCACTTATTCCAGACTTGCACACCCTTTTGTGTTGCTTCAACTGTGTTTACTTTGAGCTCAGGATCAGGCGTTGCCATGATTGCTTTCACCAGCTGAGTGTGACAATCCTTCCCCATTACCACGAGCCTGTGGCAGCACTGGCTGGAGACCGATCCTGTCTTGAACACGCTAGTGAAGATCTCATCCCCGCACTTCTCGGTCAGCTTCAGGGCGCATTGACTCAAGAACTTGAGCAGCCTTGGTGGAGGCATTGGTGGCTGTATCATGTAGTCTGAAGGACTTACTGGTGGAACTAAGTCGGGGAAATCTGCTTCTGCAGATATTATGGACTGTTGGATGACCTGCGCTGCAAGCATTGGCGATGCGACCAGCACCCCAAAAGCAAAGATGACCATCACTACAGAGAAGGTGGTAAACCTAGTGTCCATTGTTGCTGATCAAGCTGCTGATTTGATTGGAGAGTTGTAGGTTTGGGATGGACATGGATTGGTAAGGAATGGTCAATTTATAGGCTGGTGGAGGTTTTGAGATCCTCCGTGCTGATTAATTACTGGGGGGTTATTTGCATTGAATTTGCTATCTTTAACTAAGGTTAGTGAGCTGAATATATTTCCTTGCTCTGCTCTTTATTGCACTAGTCAATTTGTAAAAGAAAACTGTCTCATTCATCAAACTCTCTATATAGAAACCCTCTAGAAATTTATTAGTTTATAAAAATGAAAATTTGTGCAAAATTTGTGTATTTTACTAAAAAAAAAAGGGGATATAAAAATAAATAATTTAAAAATAGTAATTTCTTGTGTATTTCATGTCATGGTTGATAAAAAATTTGTTTTATAATGCCGATGCTGATTTCTTTTCCCAACTTATTATTATAATCTTCTCTTATGATTATTTTATTTTTGATATTTTCTGTTTTGCAAACTAAATGTAAACTTAAAATTTTAATTACCAAGAAATGAATTTAAGTTGACACTTCTTGTGTTTCTGCTGCTATGCACTCTAAGGGTTGTTTTGTATTTTTTTTTTCTCCCCTTTTTATTCCTTTAATTAAATTCTCTTACTTTTTTAAAAAATAAAAATAAAAATGAGTTAAAAGCAGAATTTTTCCCAATTTATTATTAAAAATAAATAAAATATCAAATAATACTCTAATTGAGAAAAAAATTTTCAAACTAATGTTCACATAATCTCGTAGTTTGGTGTTGTGAGATTTAAAGCTGATGGACGAATGGGAAGGTGACGCGTGGAACGGGCAAGAATTCGAGATTTAAACAAATCTCGCAGATTGGTCCTGCGAGATTTGCATGGGACACTTGTCTTCTCTTTTTTTTCTTTCTTCACATGCTGCTTGCGTCTGCTTCTCGCCAAGCCTTCCTCCTCTGCCGGTGAGAGAACGTTCAGCTCCCCTCTGCAGAACAAATTTTTTTTTTTTTGTTTTTAAAAAGGCCCACGAGCTTTGTTTTGTTTACAGAAAGCATCATCTTGTTTTGAACCCAAACCAAAACAAAAACAAAAAGAATATTCAATCTATAAAATCTCTCAATCCAAACAGAACAAAAAGAGAAAGAAACAGAGAGAATAACCTGATTGAATCCACCAACCCAATCACTACCATTTGCGGCCAAATATGCCCTCAGACATCGGCGACCGCCGACTCAGAAAACCCATTACAGCGGGCCCTCCTCCGCCGGAGCAAGAACACCTCCCCTGCCCCCGTTGCGACTCCACCAATACCAATTCTGCTACTACAACAACTACAACTTCTCCTAGCCCTGCCATTTCTGCAAGTCCTGCCGCCACTACTGGACCCACGGCGGCACCCTCCATGACATCCCCGTCGGCGACAGCAAACGCAAGAACACCAAGTGCTCTTGCACCGTATGCGTACCCTCCTCCTCCTCCTCCGCCGCCTCCACAGCCTCCCTCGACTTCCACCACCCTTCGTTACCCACCACTCCCCTTTTCATATCCCTCGCCGGCCAAGGATCGTCGGTGCCGTTCGTGGGCTGCAACGGCAAGCCCAATAATCATAACGCTTACGGGAGCTTCACTTCTTTGCTAAATACTCATAGAATTGTTTTTCTTGGCCGGAGCTTGCTATTTCCACCCTCATTGCCGCTCTAAACACGCCCATGCAAATCTCGCAGGATGGTCCTGCGAGATTTTGCCACGCGTCACTTTTCACTAGCTGCGAGATTTGCTCCCTTCCATGCCACGCGTCACCTTTTCAGCGGCCCATCAGTTTAAATCTCACAGCGTGAAGCATTAGTTTGGGAAATTTTTTCTCAGAGTATTATTTGATATTTTATTTATTTTAATAATAAAACAGGAAAAAACTCGTTAAAAGCATGTGGGTGTCCGGGCAGTCGGCCATGCGGCTGGGCATGGTGGAGAGAGAGAAAAGGAAAAATAATATAAAATGAAAAAGGAGAAGCGAGGATAGTTGATAATGGCATTTCGGCGAGCGTCCGACGGATGGAGTCACTTGTTGAAGTGCCGTGAGAGGAACATGTGGAAGGAAAACAACAAAACGATGCCGTTTTAGCATTTAATGGGACGACCAAAAGGTTGCGGTCCCATTAAACACTAGGCGTGTGTGCTCATCGGCCTATGTGCGGGTGGCACAGTCAGGCATGTGTGCACACACACCAGCCAATTTTTTTTTAAATTTATATATATATATATATATATATGTGTGTGTGTGTGTGTGTGTGTGTGTGTGTGTGTGTGTGTGAATATTAAAATATTTTATTTTTTTTGAAAAGTTCTACAATTTATTAAATTAATTAAAAAAACAAGCAAAATCCACAAAAAAGAGCTAAAAAATTTTAGATGTGTCTTAAATTCCAAAAAATTATACAAAAGTGAGAATTTCACTATTTTCACACAAAAGTCTAAAATTACAATTTAACCTTCCTTACCATTTCGGATTACTCTATAGTGCAATCAGATTTGACAAAAAAGTGAGTGGAAAAGCTAGAAATGACGTGGCTTTTGCCTAAATTTTTGCATCAAGTAGCGAAATTAATCAGGGACACTATCCTACCGTTTTGAACTACTCCAGATCACGTGATGTAGTTAGAATTGACGAAAAAGGCCAGAAAGGCTAGAAACATTAGGGTCTCACCTCGATTTGCTTGCTCAAAGTCAAAATCACTGTCTAACATTTTCTTATCATTTCAAATTACCCTAAATCACCCGACGTAGTATGATTTGGTAGAAAGAAACCAGAAAAGCCCTAAATGACAACGATTTTTCCTTGATTTGTGTGCCTGAATTCAAAGTTGCTATTCGACCTCTCCTTAATTACCATTTTGTACTGCGCTGAATCATCTGGTGCAAATCTGATTTGGCAGAATGAAAGAGACTATAAAAGTCCGAAATGATAGCAATTTTTCCTCAATTTGTATGCTCGAGGGCAAAATCATTATCAAACCTCTACTTACAATTTCAGATTGTCCCAAATAGCTTGGTGCTATCTGATTATTAGGTAGAAAGAGACCAAGAAAGCTTATAATGACAGTAGTTTTGCCTCAATTTGCATGTCTAAAAGTAAAATCATTATCGAACCCCACCTATACATTCAAAGTTGTTCTAGATTACCTGAAACAATCAAAAATAGAAAAAAGAAAAAAGAAAAAGAAAAGATGAAAACACAAAGGAAAAGTTAAGAAGATACACCGAACCCCACCCGATGAGTGAACGCTTAGGCAAAGATCCTAGACAATAGTCCAATGCATTCTTCAAAAACACCCTAAAAAAGTCTCAAATAAAAAAAAAAATTAGAAAGACCTAAATTTTTATATATAATGACCCGGCAAAATAGAGTGTCTACAAGGTGTCATTTGTAAGATTTTTTTCCCTGCTAGACTTTGGTGGGGGTTTGAATTCCCAAACAATGAGTGCTGTACCTCTTGATTTACCGAAACTATTGACATTCAATTTGTTGAAGAGGCTTTTGCTGGAGAAGTGCCCATCTTTTATGATAGACCACTGACATTTGTCTTCATCTACGGAATGGTCTTCAACAAGTTCTGAACCGCTTCAGCTTCTTATCCTCTTAGTCTTCTACTGAGCCAAAGATTTCAAAAGCACTGCTCAACATTGCTAATCAATAAGTCGCTCACCTTAGCCTCTTGTTGAGTGGATATACGAAAAAAGGTTTGGGAAGAGCTGACAAAGAGAATCTTGCCCAAGTATCTATCCCACTAGAACGATATATTCTGCCCATTACCCACTCGGATGAAGGTGTGATACTAGTAGAATACGTGCTTGCTTTCATAAATTCCACTTCATATGTTGCGGGTACTCGAGGTTTTGTTTTGTGGTTCCCAACGACTCAATTTACAACTGTATGTAAAACAAATCATCCTTCTTCACAAGTTGTTTACCTCAGTGTCG
Source organism: Malania oleifera (assembly GCF_029873635.1). Taxonomy (NCBI): domain Eukaryota; kingdom Viridiplantae; phylum Streptophyta; class Magnoliopsida; order Santalales; family Ximeniaceae; genus Malania; species Malania oleifera. The sequence goes on from NC_080417.1 coordinate 123,117,787, forward strand.
CATCTCCAATGCCATTTAGTGAGCAGAGCTTGATTCATAAGCCTGCTATTTTTGATTCTGAGCCCGCCCCTGTGAATTGAGGGGTCAAGATGCCTCCAACTTATCAGTGGATACTTGTAGGATTCTGAATTGCCTCTTTGGAGATTTTTTTTAGAGTTTTTTGTTTGCCATAGCTACTGGAATAGAGAGAATGGAAGCGTAATAAGTGGATAAATTTGCTAGAGCAGCTTCAATGAGGATTAATGTTCCTCCTAATTACAAGCACTTGGCTTTCCAATTTGCTAACTTCAATTCAACTTTTTCGATGACTAGATCCTAAGCCTTAATTGTAAAGATATGTCCCAAATGAATGTTGAGATATATGTTCCATTTGATGAGGGTAATGAATGGTCAAGTTTATCGATTAACTAAAGAGATTGACTCTGATACAAATTTCTCTCGAGGCTCTTAATTTCTACTAAATTAAAAAGACTCGACTAATTAGATCGTTAAGAAAGGGGGAGGAAGAGTTAAATTAATAAAAGATCAATACATGTTCTTCTTTCTTCTCTTCTCTGAACCTCCACAAAGCTGTAGAAGGTAATCTTCCAATCCCATTGTTATGCTGGTGCCTATGTGGTGCCTCTATGCCTCTCTGTCAGGCTCTTTCAGGCGAGATAGGACTTCAATCCACACAACAGTGTTTTACTTAGAAAGGAAAATATTTAGAGATAGAGATGTTTTTTGAACAACTGATAACTTTTATTAACTCTCTATTTTTTATCCTCAAACAATGGGTTGGAGATCCCATTATATAGACTACTTCAAGGGATAAACACAACATTGCTTTCTCCTTGAATGGACATAAAGTAAAAATAAAAAGCAATGATTCTTTCTTTAATAAAGTAAAAACTACTTTAAAAAAGTGAAAGCGAAAGCAAAAGGATAGCACATCAAATCTTGCTAACTCATTTTGCAAAAAAAATAAAATAAAATAACGGAATCTACTTTATTAAAGTCATATGACTTGTCAAATCATCCTTCTGACAAAGCCTGGGATATGACAAAGTGCTAGATGAGTGTCCGAAAAGCAATCATCTAATACGATCTCATCTTTCTTTAGAGATCTTTGAGTGCCTCGATGATATCATCATCTTTTATTGCAAGCTCTACTAACACCAACTGGAGATCACTCTTTATTGCTTGTGTCGATGGAAGATGACAATCCCAATTTCTGATCTGGCCGACTACTTTGTTTGCTTCAATAACAAAGCCTGATAAACTAACTTCTTCAAAAGGTTGAAGATACTTTCCTTCAACTGCAATAAGGGTTTCATAATCTGCAAACATAACACGGTCTAATGTAGATCTCGCTTCAAGAAGATAAATTCCCCACAAATTTTGAATTAATTCATAAAATTTTGTGTGCTTCTGGAAATCTTCCCAATCTGGTTCTTCTTCTTTGAAGTTTGAAACCTGTCCATCCTTCTAGTCCTCTGGAAAAAGGTTTCCAAAACAGTACCTTCGTTGTCTTTAATTCTATTGATTCTATGTACCCTACCCACCATAACCTTCCTAGATTAGTGAAATTAAGTACAAGTTTTACCAAAGCTAGAAGAAAAGTGAAGGCTTGTTTTGTTTTACTAAACCCAAAAATTGGACGTCTCCTGTCTTAAGAGCTTTGTGTACTGCCATTAGCTTCTCAGGGTTGATGTTTCTGGGAATGTGTAATTATGGAATACACAATCCACTTTTCATCCAATACTGCTTTAATTCCGGATACTCTGAAATTCCAACTCTTGCATTGGTAGTAAATTTATATTTTTGAGCGTTATATCCATTTCTACCTTCACCTTAATCTGTTAACGAATAAGAGTAGCAATATTTTCCCTGTTAATTAATTTATAGTTATCTGAAACAATTGCTTCAAGTTTTTCAATCATTTCAACTACCTCTCTAAATCTGATAGAGAATTCGTCATTTGCTGGAATTTCTGGTTCCACTAGCAATCCTTCTAATGATCTTCTCTTATCTTTTGAAATTTCTGGAGTCCTTCCTAGAAAATATTCAATACATAGATCTACTTTTTTTACCTTGATGGTTTCTAAGTAGTCTTCATCTTCGCTGATCGAGTTACATTCCTACTTTTCTTTGATTGCCAATATATCTTCCTTTTTAGTCTTTCTAACTTTAGGGTTCTTGGAACATTACATACTGTAATGTCCATACTGGCTACAAATAAGACACTAAATATAACTTTTGTCCTTTTTCACCTCCTTGTTGCTTTCTGCAACCTTGTGAATAGACTTATTGCTTCTTGCAGATTTGCTTTTTGCATCTTAGATTGGAATTGATTTATTGCCTCTTCCCCTTCTCCTTTCTTCCCTCCTGGAAGCTGAAGGAAGATACTTCTTTTCTTCAACAAACTTCACAATCAGACAATTTTCTAGTGATTTTCTGACATAAAATGCATATAATCTGGCTACTACTGCTGGCCATTGAGTCTACAAACATTAAGATATCTTGTTAGACAGTTTGCAATAATATTTTCTTTTACCCTATGTAGTCTACTAAAAAAGAGTAATATTACAATTCATTCCTCCATCTAACTAATTTAGATTGTGTAAATCGTCTCAGTTTAATTCCCATGAAATTCTTTACATAGGAACTATCCGTCCTGATGAAAAAATGTTTTCCTAGAAAAAATTCATTGCTACGAATGCCTTTTACTACAGCGAGAAGTTCTTTCTTGTGTACTGGATAGTTTAGTTCTATTCTACTAAACATCTACTCCAATATCTGTTGAGATATTCCGTTTTATCAATCTTTCGGATTTTTAAAGCACATCTACATGTTATATTGGATGCATCAGTTTCTAGAATTATTTCTGATTCAATTCCATCTGGGTATTCCAATCTTGGAAGATCCTGAATCTCTCTTTTGAGGATTCTGATCACTTCAGTATCCTCCTTCTCCTATTTCCATGACTTCTCACTAGAAACCTTTTCTTGTATGGGATATGATTTTTCTACAAGATTCTGGATAAACCTTCTTGCATAATTTAGAGCTCCCAAAAAGCTCTAACATTGCTTTTTATCTATGAGTTCATCAGGAAATTGCAATAGCTTTTCTGTTATATGCGGCTGGAGCTCTTCTCCACTTCCTTGAATTTTTAATCCTAGGAAGTTAATATGAGATTTAGCCCATATGGTCTTCCTTTATGAAAGAACCATTCCTTCTCTTATAAATACCTCAGCCACCTACTTAAGATGTTATAATGCTCCTCTAAGTTTTTGTTGAAGACAAGAACATTATCGATATAGATTGCCACAAACTGTGACATCCCTTCAAATGCTCTATCCATTCTTCTTTGGAAAATTCTTGGAGCGTTCTTCAATCTGAATGGCATAACTATCCATTCATACAATCCTACTAGGGTTGTAAAGGCCATAAGACCAATGGCTTCTTCTTTGACCTTAATTTGCTAGTATCCTGACTTAAAATCAAACTTAGAATATACCGTTGGTTGCTCTCTTCGTATTTTGTTCCTTAAGGATTATTGATTTGGGAGATTATAACTGTAACGACCTGTTATTTAACTAGGTATATTTTTTTTATAACATTTAACATACTCTGATACTAAATTATACTAAACCCAATCATCAACCTAAGCAGCAAGAAGTAGAAATCAAATAAACATATCCATATACATTATATACAATACCAGAGTGTTAGAACGTATCCTCAAAATATACATATATCACTGTTCTCAAAATATCCTCAACTAGTGAGGGCTATACAAAAACACTCCCAAAAATATACTCACTCTCTACTGACAGGGCAGTACAGTGGTCCCTCTATCTGCGAGCTTGGTCTGCTCGCCTACTTGGATCACCTGAAAAATGATTCAACACTGGGATGAGCCAACGCTTAGTAAGACAAAATATGCTATTACTAGTGTCAGGCAAATGAGTTACAATATTATGAAAATCTGTTTTCATATAAACATGTATAACTGAATATGTAAATGCAGTATAAGTAATAAAATTCACCTCCTTTCCATGTTGCTTAACATAACAGTATTGTAGGTTACTATTCAAATACTTCTATTATACATAAGTATGTTCCCTGTTTCTGTAAATCTGTACATACGTAATAGTAACTGAAACTTCCCTGTGGATAACTGTGTGTTATGGTTTAACCCCTCATGACAGGATTGTACGGCCCGTAGGCGGGATCTATACTGGGTGGCCGACCAGGGTAAATCACTATACTCCATCGGTCTGATCTGCCCACCTCAACCCATATCTAATGGGGAGCCTGTCCACGTCAAAGGCCTAGGTGATCGACCTACTACCACGTATTATCTAAATAGGTGGTTGCACTCATAACATAAATATCTGTAGTAACGGTACCGTGCTCTGTAACTATATAGTCCAACAAGGTCTGATACTATATAATATATTTCTATATACAACAATTTGATTTACCATGATTCTGAAATAACTGCATAAACCATGACACTGAATAAATTGTAACTGTACTAACTGTATTTCTTAACTGAACTGTAATCCGTACGTCATGATACTGAGAATTGTATAATCATAACACTGAAATTCGTATAATCATGGTACTAAAATTTGTATAATCATGGTACTGAAATTTGTATAAACATGGTACTGAGATTCGTATAATCATGGTACTAGAATTCGTATAATCATGGTACTGAAATTCGTATAACATACTTCCGTACTATTTTCATATTCTCAAGCCACACAATACTTTAATACATAATATTCATAATTTAATAAACTGTATAATATTTTAAAATTACCTAGCATAGCATATTTCCCTTACCTGACTACTGGAAAGCCCCTAGGGTATACTGGCCTAACTCCCGTAGGGTCTCCTACATGACACCCTGAAAGTAACGTTTTCCAGAACAAAATATTTGTATTTCTGCGCCTACATCATTTCTTATAACTGTCAGAAGACCAAAAATGAACTGAAAGGCCTTACCTTGAATTTGGGATGAAATCTAACTTCGTTTCACCAATGATCTGCTCTAGCAGACTTGCAAAAAACTTTGTCAGGAGCGTCGTGGTGGCTTCAGATCGTCGATCCGGCAACTAGTGGGGCCGAAATCAAAAAGAGAAGGGAGAGAGACCGTAGGAGAGAGAAAGGAGAGAGAGAGAGAGAGAGAACTGAAAATGTGATCAAAATCCGAGTTTACACTATTTATAGGGCCAGATTTGTCGACGAGACACGTCACCTCGTCGACGAGTCCTTTAGTAAATTCGTCAACGAACCTTACCCTTCGTCAACGAAATTCAGAGTAGCCCAAATCCTTCTCTCGGTATTTTCTCATCGACAAGACGGGACCTCGTCGACGAGGTCCTGAAGACCTTCGTCGACGAATCCCTGTATTCGTTGATGAAGCCTGAAAATTCTTGAAATTATTATCACCTCTAAAATGCAATGTTGTCGCGTTCGTCGACAAAGCCTACTGCCTCCTTCTGTTTTTGTTTCCATTTCTCTCCCTCATTACTATTTAAATACTATTATTCTTCGGGTCACTACAATAACCATCATCCTTTGTGGCTTTGTTAAGCTCCCTATAATCAATCACCATCCTGGCCTTATCTCTAACCTTTTCAGCGTGATTCATAACCATAAGTGTTGCACTCCAGTGCTAACTTTGGCTATGTCAAATAAGTCCTAATTTTAATAATTTTGAAATTTGCTTCTCAAACTCCTCTATCATTAATTTAGGATAAACGATCCCTTTACTACGAATAGTCGTGTCTAGATCTTTGAGAACAATGTTAGCCTCAGGCATAACTTTCTACCATAATGCTTGAGAATTGTCTGACCAATTTTCTAAAAGCATAGCCTTAACTTCTTCAATCTGACTATTACTGTAGAGACTCGGATAGTTTCCATAAATTAATAATAGGAGAAGGAGAGAAAATAAATTAAAGTAGAAAAATTAAAACAGGGTCTCGTCGACGAATATAGGGGATTCATCGACAAGAACACATGAGGGTCTCGTCGACGAGAAGATACCGAGAGGCTATATTCCAGTTCTGAATTTCGTCGATAAGGAGTATACATTCGTCGATGAACTTCCTTCTTAACCTCGTCGACGAAGTGACGTGACTCATCGACGAAGGCCAGTGTATAAATAGCCTAAACTCGAGTTTTCTACAGATTTTTCATGCAAAAGCTCTACTCTCTCTCTCTCTCTCTCTCCTCTCCTCTCTCTCTCTCTCTCTCTCTCTCTCTCTCTCTCTCTCCTGTCATCTCTCCCACTTTATCTGTAGGTCTTCGGGCCAGGTTCTTACCGGTTCGACAATCTGAGGCCACCACGACGCTCCTGGGAAAGTTCTCTTCAAGTCTACAAGAGCAGATCATTGGTGGGGTTGGTTGAATTTCATCTCAATCTCAGGGTAAGGTATTTTATTTAATATTTGTCTTTCCCCAGTTATAAGAAATGTAGTAGTATACAAAGAAATACTGATATGTGGTCTAGGTTCTTTTAAAAAATTAAGGGAAATAAACTATGCTAAGGAGTTTTTAGTATGTATAACAGAAGATTACGTATATATATTTACAAGCATGTTGATCAGCTAATTTTCCAAAATATCATGAGTATTGTTATTTCAGTAAAATTACATAAATGCAACATGAGATTTTAATTACATAATTGTGTAGCCTGAGTTTATTATAGTTTAATATGTTGATTCTGAAATTTTACAGATATCCAGTTATACAGCTTATTAGTAGAAAGTAAGATTTACAACATTTTTCAGAATAACATGATTTCTAAACCATAACACTCAAACAAATATTATATTAGATTTTTATCTTTTGAAATCATATCATATATATATATATATATATATATATATATATATGCATATTACAAATATCATATTGTCGTTGAATATTTGGAAGAAAACTTATTGTTTTTTATCGTTATAATATTCAAGACAAATCTTTTGATAAGTTGAACTAGAACCCTAATTTCTCCAAAGCTTTTACTTATATCATTATTTTGGGGAGATTTGATAAAAAGGAAATTGTGTGTTGAAGCATATCATTCATCTAACGATTATATCGTTACATACATACTAAGCTTTAAGTTTCATCATATGGATATGTGTTAGGTTTCAATTGTACTCACTAGCTTCTTAGAAGCGAATCTTGAGTTGTTTTGCAAATTTGACATTATATTTTGTAATCATGGTTCGGGTTGTGAACCGAGTGAGGAGAAAGTTATGCCTCTTGTAAACAACGAATGTAAAGGAAGCTCTGTCGGTTAAAGGATAGAGATTTAGTGGAATTCTTGAGTGGGTTGCTCAAGACGAGGACGTAGTCGGGTTAGCTGAACCTCGTAAAAATTGTGTTTATCTTCTCTCTTCCTTTACTCCTTTATTTTCCGCAACACATTTCATTATCTATCTTGCATGTATGTATGTTGAATAACCCCACACGCACTTAATTCGGTAAAAAGAATTCATTGATATAATAATTTAAATCAGTCTCAAACCCCTACAACTAATTAGTTAAATATAGAAATAGGGATTAAGTGGTAAATAATATGAAATATTTTAAATACACAATTCACCCTTCCTCTTGGGATTACACCAAAATTAACAAAAATATTTAAGTTAACTGGTGCTGGTCCCCAAATTATGTTGGGTCCAAAGGGGTTAGTGCTTTGATTCACCTTTGACTCTCCAAACTTTGTTAATTTTCAAATTTTTATTTCTAAAATGACAGTCAAATTAATTATGACCTATCTGTTTGCATTTATAACATGTCATTTGCCTAAATGATTCTTTAGGTGGAATGTAGGATTTTGATTTACGAGTAAAATATCCCAAATAAAGATCATTTCACCTTACATTTTCAATTCCATTAAATCCGAGACTTTATTTACTAAGTTAATTTCTTTGGGTCCCAAGAAGTTTTTCAAAATTGTTTTGGTCCTCTATAAGTTTGTAGATAATTTTGGAGCTATACTCCTATTTTCTTTCAAGCTAAACCTTTTTCAAATTCTTTTCTTCTTGCCAAGTAAAGTAAACAGTTTTTCCCTTTTCAAAAAGCTTTGTCCAATTTTTTCATTTATTTTCTAAATCAATATTTTTTTGGTCATTTTTTTCAAGTGATTTACAACGTGAATATATTCCCGCTACAATTTTTATATGTAGGCATGCTATCAGAATCAGAATCATCATCAGAATAATAAGAAGATAAAGAGCAGGATGATAGTACCTCATCATTGTGTGTCATCAAACACAAGTTAGCAACCTCAGAGTTACTACTGTTAGTGTCTAAATCACTGTTATTTTGTTTGTCCCACGATGTGCCGGCTTTTCATTACTTTCTTCTTTTTCTTTGATTCCTTTTTCAACAATGGACAATCTGGTTTGAAATTCCCAACTTTGTTACAGTTGTAGCATGTGGGAGCATTTTATTTTTCTTTTCTTTTGCTTGATTCTCCCCTTTCAGATACTAAATCTTTGAACCTTCTATATGACCTGCTATTCTTTCTGAAGAACCTCCTGAATTTTCTGGTAAGCATAGTCATGTCATCTCTTGAATTTGGTTCACTACATTCACTAAAGGTGTTAGTAGATGTTTTTAAAGCAGTCACTTTCTTTATTCAATTTTGCTCATTTAATCTCTCATTAATGGCCAACTCGTATGTGATGAGTGACCCTATTAGTTCATCTAGGGAAATTGTTTTTAAGTTTTTACCCTCAGCTATAGTAGTAGCCTTTGCTTCCCAAACAAGTGACGATCCCCTAAGAATTTTCCTAATCATCTCATATGTGGGATATGTCTTGCCTGATGCATGTACGGAGTTAATGATGTGAGTGAAACGAGTGTACATGCTCTGCATGGATTAACTAGAGTACATCATGAATGCTTCATATTCACTAGTCAACATGTCAATTCTACTATCCTTAACTTCTTTAGTGCCCTCATAAGTAACCTCTAATTTATCCCAATTTTCCTTGGCAGTTGCACATGTCATAACCCTGCTGAATTCATTTATATCAAGTCCACAATATAAATTATTCATTGAAGTTGCATTTATACTTATAGCTTTCATATCATCAGGGTATTCATCCTCAGTCTTAGGTACTCTAACATCATCTTTAATTTTCATGAGAATATAACTTCCTTTATAAACAATTCTCCACACCTTCCAATCAATATTTTGAAGGTAAATGCACATCATTTGTTTCCAGAAAGTGTAGTTCACACCGCTGAAAATAAGAGGACGTGTGGACGAGGGTCCATCAAGAAAAGGGGTTACAGTATTGTGAGCCATTTGGATCTTTTTGCAGAAAAATGATTAAGTCTAAGCAACTAGGTTCTAATACCAATTGTTTACTTTACTATAATCCCACGGGGGGTGAATTGGATATTTAAAAGTTTTCTTTCCTAGGTCGACTAACCAGCAATAGTATTTCATAAACCTATGGTCAATCTAGAACATATATGAAATAAGCGGATAAATACAACTGTAATTAATTTGCTCCAAGTAAATCAAACAAGCATGCATAGTATAGTAAAGCGAATAAAGTAAAGATAACACCAGATGTGTTATCAAGGTTCGGAAAATGTACCTATGTCCCCGCCTCTAGCTCGCAAGTCCGAGGATTCCACTAAGGCTCACTTCATGGGTGGAGCGATATCGAATACAATATCAGGTCAAATTATCAGGGTTGACCTCAACCTTTACAACCAATCCTTAATGGGCTAGATTAGCACCCCCTCAAGCCACGCCTGTAGCACAATAGATAATCAACACAATTTCGTGTACAATTTCAATGCTTCTAACACAAGCAGATTTATACAATATTACAATCTAAAATATATGCACTCACAGATCATAAGATCTAATGCTCAAGTGAGATTTTCTAAAACACTATTTCAGCTCTCAATAACAGTGTATATATGTGTGTATATGTGAGAGTAATTACCTTTGATTCAAGAAAAATATAATTAGTATATAATCAAAGGAACTTTGAATCTCAAAAGAAATCCTCAACACAATATTTTTCAAGTATAAGCACAAACGAGATTAGGGTTCAAGCTTGCTCAAAAGTACTTTATCGAAAATGCAAGCAAGCTTTTGAATCTGGCAATGAAGATGCCAAGACTCATAAGCTAATAAGAGTTCTTCTCAAAAAGATATTTATTAGTCAAATACTTTGAGAAAAACCCTAACTTTACTCTCCAAGAAAAATATCAATCAATACACGAAAATGAGAGTAATGAGCTCAAGAATAAATCTATGTAGGCACACAGCAAGTGAAAATCGAACTCCCTCTGACTTTCAATTAGTTTGCAAGAAAGAAGTAAGCAAATAATACTCTCTCGTTTTAAAAATATTTTTCAAGTAAGAATATAAGAGAATATGAAATATAGGCTTGAAGATATGAAATATATGCAATGGGAGTTCAAAAAAAATCAGAGAGATTTTTTTGTCTATTTATATTGCTAAGCGTGTGCTAATCTAGACAAATGAGGGGTATGTATAAAATTCCTTTAATTTTAGACCGTTAGGGACACAGAAGGAATTTCTAAAAAGTTTAATTAATAATTAACCCCTGTTTAGAGCTAGTTACAGTAGTTAAAAATATGGCAACCCAAGAGTTTCGATCGCCCGATCCTTAGGGTCGGTCACTCGAACAGACTTAGACAGAAAAGTTCACTTTTTGACTTCAGGTGCCCAAGGGAAAGTTCGGGTGGCTAGGCCAAGGCAATTTTATAAACGCTCGAGGTTCGATCACTCGGTGAACAATTTGGTATGCCAAACTTCATACTTTGGTTGCTCAGGGTATTTTTGAACTTAGAGTTTGGGCGTCCGGGGAAGGTAAAAAGTGATAGCTCTTATGTTCGGTCAACCGTGAATAGTGAGTTCATTTTGGATCGGTCACCCGAGTAAAGTCAACTTATTGAATTTTTACCTATACGGTCAACTGAGGCGTTTTTAACGCACTGAGTTTGGTCGGCCGAAGCCCTTTCAAAAATAAAGGTAGGTCTTATTTTCTTTTAAATTTCATCCCTACTTGAATAGATATGACTTGTAAGTTCAAGGGGGGGTTTTGCAAGTGATGTTTTAGGGACCTAATAGTCTATCTATTGTCATTTGAGCATTTGGTCCTATTATGCATGTGATGCAGATATTACAAATCATAATTATTACAGACCCAAAATAAATTTAAACATTAAATACAAACGAAAACAATTTGGTCTTCATTTCCCTTTAATCTCCATATGCACCACCATATGATTTGAGACTTTTCCATTTCATGCGAAGAGTAATCTTTGCACACAAACTCAAGACATAGGTTAGATCCAAAGATATTTGTCATTATAAAAACGGGATATGACCTATAAGGTCAATACTATTGTTATTGAAGTAATTAGGTCACTTGTGAAAATCAAATTAAAAACTGATTAAACTTCCGCAATAATTTTTAAATACCTAATTTACCCCATCTCCCCTCTTGGGATCACACCTCAACTTACAGTTTGGGGCTATATTTACCTTTGCTATTAGTCCTTGGCAATCACTAGTAGTACAAATTCCATTGTACATGTGCATGTTATACATCCCACTAGACAATTGTCCCACACTTAGCAAATTATGATGAAATTTAGGATCATTAGAAATAAATTTTTGGGATCCATTCTTCAGGCTTAAAGTTAAACTTCTCTTACTTAAAACCAAATTGTTACGTTATTGTTGAATTTTACTTTCAATTTAAACAACTCATATAGCTCCAAAAACATATATTTCTTATTAAATATGTGATTATTGTAATTTGTATCAAGAATCTATCAAGGTTCTTCCTCAACTCCATAATAAGTCAACAATAAAGTCTCTCATATTTTCTAAATTACCTTTTATAGCTATCGCAAATTGCTTCCTATGATTATTTTCGTTATACTAACATTCTAATGTCAAATAACCATGTTTTTATTATAATTATGACACTGAACTTGTAATTTATTTTTTCTTTTGGGTAGTATTATTATTCTGTTCTCTTCCTCGACCTAATTTTTAACTTTTATTTCCTCCATTCTTGAACTATTGATTTCTTTAAGATTCATCTTTCTCACCTTTTATATTTAATCGACTTAGTAGGGCTTTCTCTAACACCAATTTGTAATTTTTCATTCAATTGTTGTTTATGGACTTAGAATGATACCATAATTATTCGAGCATCTTCACACTCAAATTTTTTTATTGCTTGATTGTGATCACAGTATATTCACATTAGATTGTAAAACTAAGAATTATCTCCATAATTTGAACAATCTTTTTTTCATTGTTATTAACTCACCCAACTAGATCTAATGGCCATGAAAAAAAAAAAAATCAAAAACTATTTTTGATTTTTTAATTTGTAAAAGCTCTTACTATTCGTTGGAGAAATTATTAAAATGTGTCTACCCCTTCATGTTGTCCATGTACCTGTTACAGTGATGTCAGACATATAACAAGTGGGTCTCATCTATGATAAGCATGAAGCTAAAAGAAGTGAGATCCACTCACTATGTGCCTAGCATAAAAACATCAGGCACATGATTGCCACTATACAGTCTACAACCACACTTTTTGAACTCTTTCAACATCCTAATGTGACTTCAACAACGTAGATCTCGTGCCTCTGTAGTCATTTTTGAGTGTCGCACCTTTATATTTCTCTGTCGACCAACAATGACCTTGTTTTTTGAGTTAATGTTAGATTTGATTCATCCTACAACTCCCTAAAACCTTGATGTGGAACATCTCAATGGTCCTGAAATTCAAAGAATAGTTGAATTTTTGTCACCTTTGAATCTTGGAATTATGGAATTATCAACTAAATCAACGTCATCTTAATCAATACTCGCTACTATCAACTGTTGAATTCAAAAAATAATTCAATCACCAAGAATAAATTATGTCATTAAAACAATTAGGAGCGACAATGTAAACCCACTTAATAAATAAATAAATAAAAACTTGCTTTATAAGAAAAAAAAAATAGTTTAATTATTCCCACAAGCCACAGTAATTTAAGTGTAGCCTTGCTTTATTGGGTCTCATTGAAAATATAAGGCATCATCGTGATGTGCATGATGACTTCCGAATCTAATGCAAAGGAATGATTAAGTCTTTTTTATCTTTTATATAATTCGTTTGGGTAGGCAATGTGAAGGAAAGGGGAGCAGGGAATGGCATTGGAGTTTGAATTTGAAACAGGAGGAAAGACTGGTGCAACTCATAACGGGCTCGTGAGTTGTGACCCTCTCTCTTTTAAAGCTTCTTTTGCAGCCATCTTTAGGAAAAAGTTAAAGGCTCCTCCCTTCACTACTATCATTAAAACCCTTTTCTCCTTTTCTGCCTCTCCCCTGTCTGCTACCCCTCACACACACACACACACACACACACACACACACACACACACAGAGTTCAGCAATGAAGAGCCATCAAGTTGAGCCATACCAACCAAAGGCCCGTCCTTACTCTAAAACTATAATGGCATAAACAACCTCGGGCACTTATTAATGTCCAACTTTGTGGCTGCCACGGGTCCGAGAACTCAAGTGAGTGGGCTGCGAGGCTCTTTTACATAATGCATAATTTGATTAGATAAAAGTATAGAACTAGAGAGTTGTACACCTTCTCTTAATTTACAATGGCTTAGAACCTGTTTGATAACTTGAATGCATTAAATCGTAGAGATCATTACATTTGATATTAGAGTCACTCTACGACCTACACAAAAGTCTAAGGCCGATCAAAGGCGTCAAAGATTAAATCTTACGGCGCCAAATACATATAAAAACATCTTAGTCATATAAAGATGATTTATGTTTTACTATTTGAAGTACTTTTTATGGGTGAAGTTGTGAGGCTTAATGATTAAAAGTGAGCATTACATTGTGGGAATCGGCCCCAAAGTGTTATGTACAATAATGAATCTAAAAAAGAAGATGTACAATCTTACTTATGTCAAATAGCACTCAGGGATTATGGATGCACATAGAAAAACATATAGATTAATCAAAAGAAAAGAAAAACACAATAAGTTTGATGATTCGACAGCATATCTACATCCACGGAGGCTTTGCGCAATTTTCTGTATCTCGTCAAAAATAGACTTAGAGTTCTAACACTCGCAAAACCTCTCACTTGTAATAGATTTCAAGTGAATAAAGTCTTCTAAATACTTTTATGAACCGTAACTCAACACCTGCCTTCTCATTTGGAGATGTGATGCTGATGATTTGAACCTCAGGCCTTTCGGTTTGATGCCAATCAAACAAATCCTAAAAATAATTATTTTTGAAATGATAAACATATACTAAAATTAGATTGTTTAAATTGTTAATACATAATTTATTTTTAAAAATAAATTATTCATCAATGTATTGAATAATCTAATTATATCAATATTTTGCTGGTAAAACAAGCCATATCCTTATATGGGTGCATCAAAATTAGCAGTCAAATATAGCTTTAGTAGTGATCATTCATGCATAAGGGTTATCGTGTTTTTTTTTTTTTTTTCAAAAGGTATACATAAGGATCATTTTGAGCAAATTTGACGTTATAAATTGTGATACAGTATTGAGTTAATCCATTGTTCAGTGTTTTTTTTTTTTTTCCTCAAACTCATTTGATTGAATGGCTTAGAGCATTCTTCATCCACATTTTTTTAATAGAAATTAGGCAAAACAAAAATTGTTCACACATATAAGAAAATTCGTGACTATTTATTGCTTTTTCTTAATATATTTTGAAGGAGATTGATGACCAGTTGTATCACAACCTGTAAAATTTTACATGCAATTTTTTTCGAAGAAAATATATTTAATGGGTATGTATCAAATTGAAAACATTATAACAATGAACGACACCACTAAATATAATATTATTAGGGATGACAAATAGTCACAGTTAGGTACATTAATTAATGCAGATAAACTAATTTCTTAGTTTAAATTTCAATCAGTGTTTCAGTCAGGAGCATGGATTCGTGATTTGGATTTGGATTTGTATGATTTTGGAAGAAATTAATACAATTTTATACTATATTTTATCTAAATCCTCAAAAATACTAGTTTCAACTTTGAAATTCATGCTCTCAAATGCATGACTAGAGTGTATGATCATTTTGATTGAATGACCAAAACTGAGATTGGCAAGTCTTTTTACGTTTTCCTAACTTTTACATTTTGTTTTTAGATTTTCTGTTTTACTTTTAACACTTTTTACTATAGTGGGTGGTCTGAGATAGTTCAAAATGGTTAGGTGGGGTCTAACAGCAATTTTGACCTCGTGCGTGCAAATCGAGACAAAAATTTTGTCCTTCCTGGCTCTTTTAACTCTCTTTCTACCAAATTTGATTGCACCTGGTGACCCTGAGCAATTTGAAATAGTAAAAAGATATTTAATAGTGATTTTGACCGTGGACATGCAAATCAAGGCAAAATCTCTGTCATTTTAGGATTTTTTTTACTCTCTTTCTATCAAATCTAATTACACCATGTAACTCGAAATGTTGTAATATGTGGCGCATATGATTGAGTGGAAGACATTTACAAAGAGAAAACATGAAAAAATAAAAAATAAAAAAATAGGAATGCTGACTTGCGGGAGGAAACCATTGATGGTTTTCCTATAATCGTCGACAGTTTGGTCTAGGGGCAGTGAAACAATTGACAGTTCTGAACCTGTTACATCGACTGTTTGCTCTCGGTATTAAACCATCGATGGTATCTCTGCATACCGTCGATGGTTTGGCTCAATTACTCAACATTTGTTTTCAAATCTTGAATTGGGATGTTGGACAGGTTGGGATTTGGAGGAAAATCATCCAGGAAACTTATATATGCATGTTGTATTATGTAACAAAGTGTCTTTGGACACAAGATAGTGAAATTACATTGTCGATTGCTCTCGTGGATGTAGGCATTGCCGAACCATGTAATTCTTTGCGTCATTGTTATTGCTTTCATTGTAATCTGCATGACTTTAATTCTGTATATTTCACTATTGGTTACTGCATTGTATGATCCTAATCGTTTTTGTTGGCCTAACATGGCTTTTGAATCTCGATTTGATGATAACAAATAAAGGTTGATTTAACAAATTTTGTTAAGTGATGATATTTCAAGTAAGCTTGAATGACAAAGTTCAAAAGATCAAAAGAAATGCAAGTTCAAGATCACAAGTTTCATAAAGCCATACTCCATCTACAATGTGATCAAAGAAAGCTCAAATGGACCAAATTGATCAAAGCATGGGGAAACCTAAAGATGACTCAAGCTCAAGTCTAAGAGGATTCAAAGCAAAGACACATATGAAGGCTTCAAGCTTAAAGTGTTTAAAGCTTTAGGATGAATTATGTAAGTACTTCATACTAAATATCTTGTTGAAATGTTTTGAAGCTCATTAGGGGTTGTCATGGACTTAGAGACCTAATTTTAAAAATCCCGAAAAATGTTCTTTAAAGTAACAAAGCAAGATGGCTAAATGATTTTGGAAAATAACCTGAAAAATAGAAATTAAAACTGTTCAGGCAACTAAAGATTAACCTCAGGCGCCTGAAGATTTTCCTAAAGTAATTCTAAAGAGGCAGTGTAGGCTCAAGCGACTGACCTTGAGAACCTCAAGCACCTGACCCTATTTTATAACTAAAAATTCATAATTTTAAGGAACCTCAGGTGACTGACCTCAAGACCTCAGGCACTTGAACACTATTAACAACTATATTTTTTAAAAGTTTTAAAATTTAAATTTATGTTTCTTGTGTCCCAAATTTCTTATAAACTTGGGAAACACTCCAAGTAACTTAGGAAACACAAATTAAACCTTTTTGAACCTATAAATACATGTTTTCTATAATCAAATTCACAGTATGCATTGAAAATCTGCTCTCAAGTTAAAATTGCTCCTGCTCTCTCAAAGCTCTCTTTCTTGCATCTTGATACTAAGAATTGCTGAGATTATCTGAGTCTCTAATCAATCTTCTCTGAGCTGAAACTTCTGAATTGCTGATTCTTATCAAGAGAAGTATTCCGGTGAATTAATTCTTGAGGTTCAATTCAATTTCTTTTGATATTAGTTTGAACTATATTAGTGCTTTCAATTGTACTAACCAGCTCTATCTGAGAGCATTCTTTGTACAAAAGAAATCCTTTCTTGTTTCTAGTTTCTTTGATGGTTCAGGTCATTGGATCGTTGTAACCGAGCGTGGGGTATCGCTTGGAGAGGGGGCTCCACCGTAAAGGAGGGTTTGTAAACGGTTTGTTCCGCCCGCAAAGGAACGTGTTAGTGGAATCCTTAGGTGGTCTTGCCTAAGGCAATGACGTAGGCTGGGGATAAGTCGAACCTCGTAAAAAATCTCAGTCTCACTCTCTGCCCTTTTCTATTTAAATTTTCAGCATCTATAAATTGTGTTTAAGTGCAAGTAGTTGAAATTGAGATTGAGAAGGCTTTTTAATTAAAAAAAGTATGTTGGTTAATCTTTTGCAGAAACCTTAAAGGGAGTACGTTGATTAATCGCTTTCAGAAATCTTGATTAAAAGAAGCGCACAAAAAGCATTCAAACAGGGCTTTAATTAAAACTCTAAACTGAGTTTTTGCAAATGCTGAAATAAGAAAGTACTACAACTCTCACAAATTGGTTAAGTATTGTGATTGATTGATTGGTTGCTATTTGGTTTGTGATTGGTATTGTGTTTGTGATTGTGGTTGATGTGATTGAGCATTTAAAATAAAAAACTTCCTCGTGTGGTTACTAAGTATAAAAAAAGATTGTGAATTTGTAAAAAGGCGTTAAAGAATTTTATAAACCCAATTCACCCCCCCTCTTGGGACTACACCTTGACTTTCAATTGGTATGAGAGTCGAGTTATAACAAATCTTAATTAGAAGCTATATAAAGGTTTAAATGGCACACTTAGGTGTATCCCCTTTTGCTGAAGGTCAATCCTCAACTAGACCACTTATTTTTTGTGGTTTAAACTATATGTTTTGGAAATAAAGAATGAGAATATACATTCAAACTATGGATTGGAAAGCATTGGAAGCTGTCACACATGGTGACTACATTCCTACTAAATTAGTAGATGGTAAAGAAGTTTCTAAAGAAAAAAAAAAAAAACTTTGACCGACAATGACTATAAAATGATGCAAGTAAACTCAAGTGCCATGAATACACTATATTGTGCTTTAGACGTAAATGAGTTTAATAGGGTCATGGCATGTAAGTCAGCCAAAGAAATTTGGGACAAGTTAGAAGTAACCTATGAAGGAACTATAGATGTTAGAGATGGTAGAATCGACATGCTCACAAGCGAGTATGAGGCCTTTAGGATGAATCTAGAAGAAACTATTACTAGCATGTATACAGGTTTACTCACATAATAAATTCTTTAAATACTTTAGGGAAAAATTATTCAACGTATGAAATGATTAGAAAAATCCTTAGGGGACTTCCTTCAATTTGGGAACCAAAGGCCACAGCAATAACGGAAGGTAGAAATCTGAAAAATACCTCCCTTGATGAGTTAATCGGATCCCTTCTCACATATGAGATGGCAATGAATGAAAGAAATTCAGAGAACAATAATAAAAACAAGAAATCAATAGCCCTTAAGGCTAGTAAAGAATGTTCTAGTGATGAAGATGAAGACAACAAATTAGATGATGAAGAACTAGCCTTTATCACTAAAAGACTTGTAAAATTTTTCAGGAAGAATAGGAAATTTTCTTGAAAGTTTAAAGGATCAAAAACTAACAAAGCAAAAACAAACACAAAGGAAACTAAGAATGATTCACCTACATGTTATAATTGTAAGAAGATTGGACACATTAAACTTGATTGTCCACAGCTGAAAAAAGACAAGAAGAAGAAAAAGAAGGCAATGAAAGTTACATAGGACGATACAAGCTCAAACGAATTGAAGGATGAATCAAGTGAACAAGAAGTTGCCAACATGTGCTTTATGACACACAATGTTAAGGTTAACTCTTGTTGTAGTCCATCAGAAGAATCTAGCGGGGAGTCTAATAATAATTCATGTGATGGTATGTCTTCATACAAGGAAATCCAAACTGAATTATTCACCTTACATAATAGGTTCATTAAAGTGTCTAAAAGGAACATAGTCTTGAAAGAACTAAACGAAAATCTTAAGAATCAACTAGAAAGTTTTAAATTGGCTGAAAAAGAAAAAGATTCTCATATTGAAGATCTAATGAAGAAAATTAACATGTCTCAAGAGTTAGTAAAGTTACAAGTAAATGGTGAAAACAAGAAAGACTTAGAAATAAGTGAACTTAAAAGTAAAATTGAAGATAAAGATAAGATCATTTATAACTTTACTAGATAAAAAGAGAATTTTGAAAAGATGGTGGGATAACAAAGGATGATTAGTAACAAAGAAGGAATTTGTTACAGTGGAATTGAAAACAAAAAGAAGAAAAACGTATTCATGGGATACTTTGAAAAAGAAGCAAAATACTATGCAAGTACATCCTCTACAAATATACATGAAAACATTACTTGCTACTTGTGTAGAAATAAAGGACACATAAAGTTTAATTGTCCACTTCAAAAGAAGTATGTCAAAATCAAGAATGAATGGAAAGTAAACACTAAAACTAAGAATGACTTAAAAAGAATTAAGAAGGTTTGGGTTCCAAAAGTAACACCATGAATCCTTCCTTGTAGGTATGCTTTAGGACTACTCCATCAAAGGAAAAATGGTACTTAGACAGCAAGTGTTTAAGACATATGACGGGAGATAGACCAAAGTTCACCACCTTAGTTCAAAAAGATGGAGGGTATGTGACCTTCGGTGACAACGCCAAAGGTAAAATCGTCGGAATTGGTAAAATTGGTAAATAACTCTCACTTAAAATTGATGATGTTTTTTTAGTTGATGGATTAAAGAATAACCTTTTAAGCATTAGTCAACTTAGTGACAAAGGGCTTGACATAATCTTTAAGCAATATAAGTGTATAGTAGAAAATCTAAGAAAACATGAAATTCTATTCACAGCTTATAGAGTAAATAATGTATATTGTATAAACCTTGAAAACTTAATCTCTTGAGATGTAACATGCTTGACTACCATGAATGAAACTAGTTGGCTTTGGCATAGAAGACTAGGACATGCAAGCATGGACCTATTATCAAACTTATCTAGAAAGAACTTATTTAAAGGTTTACTAAATACAAAATTCATAAAAGATAAAATTTGTGATGCGTGCCAATTTGGAAAGCAAATCAAAACAAGTTTTAAAAAGAAGAAACATATATCTACTAGTAAACCCTTAGAACTTATTCATTCAGATTTGTTTGGTCCTACTAGAACTCAAGGCATAGGAGGTAAGCAATATGCCTTTGTCATAGTTGATGACTACTCTAGTTTTACTTGGGTTTTGTTTTTAGCCTCCAAGGATGAAGCTTGTAATATGTTAATAAATTTATGCAATAAACTTCAAAATGAAAAAGGATCTAATGTTTCAAATATAAGAAGTGATCAAGGAAGAGAATTCAACAACAAAGATGTTGAAAACTTTTGCAAGGAATATGGAATTAATAAAAAATTTTCAGCACCTAGAACTCCACAACAAAATAGAGTTGTTAAAAGAAAGAATAGAACTCTTCAAGAAATGGTAAGAATAATATTAATTAAACATAATCTACCAAAATACTTTTGGATTGAAGCGGTAAACACCACATGCTATGTGATAAATAGAGTTTCAATAAGATCAAATTTGAATAAAACTCCCTATGAACTTTGGAAAGGCAGAAAGCCTAACATCTCTTACTTCCATGTTTTTGGATGCAAATGCTATGTATTATATGATAAAGATGATTTAGGTAAAATTGATGTAAAAGCTGATGAAGGTGTATTCTTAGGGTATTCATTAAAGAGCAAAGCTTATAGAATATACAATAAAAGAACTCTTACAATCTTGGAATCAATTCATGTAACATTTGATGAAGAAAATTCATTCAATAAACCAATAAGAGGTGAAGAAATTCAAACTACTCAAAAACCTGAAGACTTAGACATTGTAGAAGCAAAAGCTGAAGAAAAATCAAATAATGATGCTGTTGAAAATACTGAATTACCAAAAAAATGGAAATATGTAAGAAATCATCCAAAAGATCAAATAATTGGAGAACCATCACGAGGTATAACTACAAGATCCTCTTTGAAAAATCTATGCAATCACTATACTTTCTTATCTCAACATGAACTAAAGAATGTTGAAGAACTCTAAGTGATGACTCATAGATAATTGTCATGCAAGAAGAATTAAATCAATTTGAAAGGAGTAAAGTAT
Organism: Malania oleifera; assembly: GCF_029873635.1. Classification (NCBI taxonomy): domain Eukaryota; kingdom Viridiplantae; phylum Streptophyta; class Magnoliopsida; order Santalales; family Ximeniaceae; genus Malania; species Malania oleifera. Next base: position 123,139,158 of record NC_080417.1, read on the forward strand.
GGAAATTAGTTCCCAAACTGGATAACCATTCAATCATAGGAACTAAGTAGGTATCTAGAAATAAAAATGATGAAAATGGAATTGTAGTTAGAAATAAAGCTAGACTTGTAGTTAAAGGATATAATCGAGAAGAATGAATAGATTATGATGAAACATTTGCTCCCATAGTTAGAATGGAAGCAATTAGATGCTTTTAGCTTATGCATCTCATAAGGAATTCAAATTGTATCAAATGGATGTAAAGAGTGCATTTTTAAATGATTTCATTAATGAAGAGGTATCTGTAGTACAACCACCGGGCTTTGAGGACATTAAAAAACCTGAATATGTGTACAAGTTAACTAAGACTTTATATGGTTTGAAATATAAGCTCCTAGGGCTTGGTATGAAAGACTTAGTGGATTCTTGTAATACCTCAATCCCGAGGGACCTGGGATATTAACTTTTTACCATTGATTTACAGCGGAAGCAAATAAACTCAATTATTATTAAATCAGAGCACTAATTACCCATTTTACAATCATTTATTTCAAAAGAAGAAAAATTACATAAGCATAAATATTTGCCATCATACTAATATTCCTAAACAATCTTTATTTTTCCATCCCCACCCGCATGCTTGCTAAGCCTGATTTCCAACATACTCTTTAGAGTTATCTGAAATAAAAATATGATTGGAGTGAGACGACGCTCAGTAAGTAAATAAGATTATTATTAGTGTGTGGTAAAAATGAGCTTTTTAAAAATTTCGTAAAACAATATTTAACATTATAACTTCAAAACTGTCTCTAGAATAAATATAAATTTAAAAATTTCTACATAAAACTTTTACCATCAACTATAACAGTAAAATTTTATAATCATATACTATAACTGTTAAATTAAACTTTTAACTTTAAAACTGTATAAATATTTAATGATAAATATACATATACTTTTCCTTATACGTTTTCTTTAGATCGTCTTTTAAGCATTAAAATGATCATTTTCATGTAAACTTATACTTTTCTTTCAAATCATCAGTAACTTTGTATATGTTATTAAATATGTATAAACATATATTGTAAAAACCACCCTTAGGCCTGTTTGCCGTAAGTCATGTTTACCCCCATGACTGGGTTGTGCGGCCCGAAGACTGAACTTAGTTAGCTGGCCGACCAAACGTACGTAAACTTTAAGTGAGATTTTCCTTATCAAGTCCTGGTCCGGAACCAGGTGTGCACTCAGGAGAAATCCACTAACATAAATAACCACTCTATAAACAGTGTGGGTGTACTCTGATCCGTGTAAACTTTAAGTTGCGGTACCGAGCATCTGTAACTTTGAACTTTCGTTGCCATAAGAGGTTTTAAAATCATCTTATTATAATTTATGCAATTTAAAATAATATCGTAAAAATCTCATCTTTACTCATATTTTCAGAAAAAAATGCAATGTAAAAATAAACTCATGCCACACAATTTTTGTGTTAAAAATATATATAATTTTTTTTTTTGAACATAAAGAAATGCTGAAAATTTACCCGAGAGGATTAGAACATTTTTTAACCCAAAAATAGATGCAAGTATATTAAAGATAGAACTGGTATAATTAAATATGCGTAAAAATAAACTCATGGAAATTTTGTGGAACTAATTAACATAATTGAAATTTACTTATAAAATAAACTCGGGTATGAATTTTAAATAAAAAAAAAACTAACATAATCAAAATTTACTTATCTTCTTCCTTACGAACACTGTAACTATCTCTAAGAAATGAGATCGGAAAGAGTGAGTGATTGAGAACTTATTCAAAAATTCTCTCTCCACCACAAATTCTTTCACTCACTAATCCTTCTCTTGGAAAATTGTTGTGAAAAATGAAGGTTGAGAGCTCCCTATTTATAGGAAAATTTTGGGGAAGAAATGAAATTTATAAAAGTGTGGGGAGATTGGTGAAATTATAATTTTTTTAAAATTAAAGAATGGGCAAGGTATGGGTTGAGTATGGGATGGGGATGGAGGTCATATTGGAGTGCTTGCCACCATTCCCATTAAATAAATTTTTAATTAACTACTTACCTAATTAATTAATCAATTAGTTAATTTATTATTTTATTATTTTTCTTAATCATTATTATCATTGTTATTACTTTTAAACTATTTTTAGTATTTATTTATTTTATTATTTATTTTTGAACAAGAATTAAATTTAAATTTTGAAAACTCATGTGGGCCACACATGATCTTGTGGGCCCCACACAACTTCGAGACCCGAATGGATCCTACGTAATTCGAATAATTGTTATATGATTTTATGCATCCTAAATAACTTTGAGACTTGTGTAAACCTCCATACGGCTTCGGAACTCATGTGGGCCCCACACAGTCTTGTGGGCCCCGCATAGGATACCTATATTATTATTATTTTATCATATATTTTTATAAATTATATCAGTCAAAACATTATTTTATGTACTTATTTACGTATATAAACAGTGTCTGGCTCCGGGACTCATGTGGACCCCACATAGTCTTGTGGACCCCACATAGTCTTGTGGGCCCCACATATGATACCTATATTATTATCATCTTATTATGTATTGTTACAAATTATGTCTGTCAAAATACTATTTTATGTATATATACTTATTTACGTGTACAAACAGTGTCTATCCTGTTTATCCTATGAAATTCTATTTTGACCAGGCCGACCTCCAGGGAGCGACTGAGTCGCAATGGTCTCTGAGTACTCGCTAAGACAAGATCTTTCTTAGGCATCAAACATGGAATCAAAGATCCTATAGAAAAATACTTCTGTATTGATATTAACTTAATGACTATTTTTATTATTTTATTATTATTGTGCTTTAATCATATATATATTTTTGGGTCATCACAATTCTTACTAGAAAAGGGGTTTTCCAGAGGTAAGGTTGATAGTACTTTGTTTATCAATACTAAGAAAGAAGACATGCTCATAATCCAAATTTATATAGATGATATCATATTTAGTGCAACTAATGATAATGTATGTAAAGAATTTGCTAAATGTATGTAAGAGGAATTTGAAATGAGCATGATGGGAGAATTGAACTACTTCCTAGGATTACAAATCAAACAAGCAAAGAATGGAACTTTTATAAGTCAATTCAAATATATAAAAGATATGCTTAAGAAATTCGATATAAAAAGTAGTAAGCCCATAGGTACCCCCATGAGTACTTCCATAAGCCTTGATAAAGATAAAAAAGGGAAATTGGCAGATATGAAATATTATAAAGGTATGATAGGAAGTTTGCTATACGTAATGGTTAGTAGGCAGGATATAATGTTTAGTGTATGTATGTGTGCACGATTTCAATCAGCACCTAAAAAATCACAACAAATAGCAATTAAAAGAATCCTAAGGTACTTAATAGGAACAATTGAATTAGGACTTTGGTATCCTAAGGACACCGGATTCGAAATGATTAATTATTCGGATGTCGATTATGCAAGGTGTAAGATTGACAGAAAAAGTACAAGTGGAACTTGTCATTTTCTAAGACGATCCCTAATATCTTGGTTTTCTAAGAAACAAAACTCCATAACTTTATCCACAGCTGAAGCTAAGTATGTAGCAGTTGGGAGTTGTTGTGCACAAACTTTGTATATGAAACAACAATTAAAGGACTATAAATTAGAATATTCCACCATATCAATTAAGTGTGACAACACAAGTGCAATAAACATCTCTAGAAATCCAATATCACCCTCAAGAACTAAACACATTGACATAAGACACCACTTTCTAAGAGATCGTGTTTAAAAAGAAGATATTCTACTTGAATTTATAAATACAAATGACCAATGGGTGGATATCTTCACAAAACCTCTTCCCGAAGAAAGATTTTTTGTAACGCCCCAACCTGAATCTACCAGGAAGCACTGCGTCTCTCCTCCTCCACCTAGACCAGACAACAAGGGGCGGGCCTTATCGGACTAATAACTGGCCCCACAAACCAACACATGTCCTTTTTAGTGTGTTTTTGTCCTCACTCACACACTTCCTGAGAAAACTTCCCAGGTGGTCACCCATCCCAAGATTGCTCCAAGCCAAACACGCTTAACTATGAAGTTCTTATGGGAAGGCTCCCGAAAAGAAAGGTGCACCTTGTTGATATGGGTAGTAACATCTAATCCTTTTAAATCTTTCATCCATAGGGTATCACATTCTCCCCCACTTATAGAATGCAATGTCCTCGTAGCGAACCCACATTTCCAAACCCAGGCGATGTGAATCTCATCACACTTTCGGTTGGTTGTTGGCTCTGATACCATTATGAAAATTCCTAGCATTGCATATTTCCCTTACCTTAGTTTTGAAAATCCCCTATAAAATTTTGGCTCTATACCCGCAAGGTTCCTAACTCAACATCTTGAAAACACAATCCCCCAGAACAAAACATCAGTATTTTCTTACCTACAACATTTCTCATAACTGAGAGAAAGACAAATATTGAATAAAATGTCTTACCCTGAAATTTGGACGAAATCCAACCCAACTTTTCCAGTGATCAGCTCCAGCAGACTTGCAGAGAATCTCGCCAGGAGCGTCGTGGTAGCCTCAGATCTTCAATTCGGTGAAAAATGAGCCTGAAAACGAAGAGAGAAGTGAGAGAGGGTCATAGAGAGAGAGAGAGGGGCGCAGATAAATGATAAAAATTTAAGTTTTTCCACTTTTATATTGCGGCCTTCGTTGACGAGACACATCATCTTGTCGACGAATCTTTCAATAAATTCGTAGACGAGTCCCTGTATTCGTTGACGAAATTCAGTCTGCCCCATAACCCCTCTCGGTACTTTCTCGTCGATGAGGCCCTGTATTCGTCGATGAATTTCTTTATGTACTCGTTGACGAAGCATTGTATTCGTCGACGAATTCTGGCAATTCCTTAAAATTATTATTATCATTATTATCTCCAAAATGCGATGTCGTTGATGAAGTCTAATGCCTCCTTTTGTTCCTGTTTCCATTTTCCTCTCTCTTTAATATTTAAATATCAATATTTTCTGGGTCGTTACATTTATATCCATTAGAAGAGAACTTGGGTTGTTACCAAGTGATTTAGGTAGTTTTCATATTGAGTAAAAAGAGAAATTTAAAAAATTAGGGACTTTAGGTGACTAAACTTGGAAGTTCAAGCACCAACACAGTGTGTTTTTTAGGCTCAGGCGCCTGAGCCATCAGACCTTAGGCGACTGAGGTGCTACTTCCTGTTGAGATTTAATTTCTATAAATCTTCAGGCGACTAAACTTAATCTTCAAGCGTCTGAACTCGCAGGATATATATATTTTAAGCGTGAAAACCCTAACTCTAAGCTACTGAACCCTGCTCCATCACTCACCCGAAGTTCCAACCCTTGGTCTCGCTTGATTCCTCACTCAAAATCCCTCGAATCACAGCCCCAAAATCCTTTCCCTTGGATTCTAAGGTTCCTCTTGGCTAATTTTTTCCATCCTTCAAAAAGTCAAGATGCCTCGCACCAAGACTACCGCAAATCGAGGATCTTCCTCAGAAAAGGATGATAACAACATTGAGCAATGGCTTGTCACCCCTCAATCTAAGCTTCGATATCATTCTAATCTCCGTTCTACAGACTTGATTTTTGGTAAGGTGATCGACACCACCTTCTTCAATTTTGAATTTCCTGAAATCCTACCTATGTTTAGGAATATCGATTGGTAAAATTTTTTTGTTTATTAATCCAAAGGAATATATCCCAGCTTAGTTAAAATTTTTTATGCAAACATGATCCGTGATGAAAATGTCCTAAAATCTTGGCTCCCATTTTGCATATCACCTTGAGTGAATTCGATTGTCCAGCCTTTGCTCAAACTTGGATTCTAGAGTAAGGCTTCACACCCGTTTATTTTGGTCATCCACCTATGTATAAGTAGTTGAATCTCCAGACCCAAATACTTTACAAAATCATCTCCAACAACATCCTACCAAAGGCCGGCTCATATGATCATCTTTCCTATGTTGATTGCTTTGTTTTATGGTGTTTACTAAAGGGGAAGAAACTTGATCTCTCTAACCTCATTTTGAAGTGGATGTGGGCCAAATTGAAAGCTACTAGAGTAACTCTTCCGTATGGTGGTGCATTGAACTTTATCTTTGCTCAACTCAATGTCACTACCCCTATAAAGTTGCTCATCAAACGTACACGATATGACTTTTTCACCTCCACAACTCTCAAGCAAATGAGCTATGAAAAGCATGATCAGGGTTGGTTTTTGAAAGGAGAACGACCTCAAATACCAGCATTTGTACCTCCTCCTCCCCCTTCTCCTCTAGCACAGGATCAAGGACATCCTGCTGATACGCCTTCTTGGTTTATTCCCTTTCATCATGAATTCTCTACCTTCAGCAGAGATGTGCGATTAAGACTTCAAACCCTTTAGGAGAAAGTCTCCTAACTTGATTAGCGCCTCACTAGAATCGAGCAGTATCAGGCCAGCTCCTCTCGTAATGTTGATCCTATGGATACTAGTTCTGCCCCTCGGAGTGATGCTTCATCCGATGAAGAATCTGAGAAAGGAAGTGAGGAAGGTGGTGAAGAGGAAGTTGAAGATGATGATGATGATGATGATGCTATTGATGCTTGATTTGTTTTGTGTTGTATTTCCTATCTATGTATTGGCTTTGTCTTATGTTGCTTTGTTTGTTTTTTAGTTTGGCTTGTACTACATTACTTATGACTTTGTGAAATTTGCTTATGCTCTTTGTGTACCGTAAGACTCTTTATGATCATGCCCCTCATTTATTTTTGATTGATGTCAAAGGAGGAGAGAAATTCAGAAAAACATGAGAAAGCAAACATAAGTATCTTAAAGAGCAATTTTGAAATATAAGAACATAGCAAATATGTAAAACATATAAATTTTGGCATATAGCATAGGGGAGTAAAAGCACAAATGAACATGAGAACATAAGAAGAATAAGACTATAAGCATATATGTTGACATGAGCTATAATGCAATTTACTTGATTGTGACTTATTTTTTGAACTTACTCATATTTGAAAATATCATTTTTTTTTTTTTCATATTTGTTAAAAAGCATGCTTATTGTAAGGGGGAGCTTTATCAAGGTTCTCTCATCTTTACTCTTTATTTTTCATCATAAAAAAGGAGGAGATTGTTGACCTAACATAACTTTCAAATCTTGTTTTGATGATAACAAATAAAGGTTGATTTAACATGTTTTGCTAAGTGATGATATTTCAGGTAAGCTTGAATGGTAAAGTTCAAAAGATCAAAAGAAATGCAATTTCAAGATCACAAGTTTCATAAAGCCATACTCCATCTACAATGTGATTAAAGAAAGCTCAAATGGACCAAAATGATCAAAGCATGGGGAAACCTAAAGATAACTCAAGCTCAAGTTTAAGAGGATTCAAAGCAAAGACACATATGAAGAGTTCAAGCTTAAAGTGTTTAAAGCTTTAGGATGAATTATGTAAATACTTCATACTAAATATCATGTTGAAATGTTTTGAAACTCATTAGGGGTTGTCATGGACTTAGAGACCTTATTTTAAAAATCCCGGAAAATGTTCTTTTAAAGTAACAAAGCAAGATGGCTATATGATTTTAGAAAGTAACATGAAAAACATAAATTATAACTATTCAGGCAACTGAAGATTAACCTCAAGTGCCTAAAGATTTTCCTAAAGTAATTCTGAAGAGGCAATGTAGGCTCAAGCAACTGACCTTGGTAACCTCAGGCGCCTGACTCTGTTTTTATAATTAAAAATTCACAGTTTTAAGGAACCTCAAGCGACTGACCCCGATACCTAAGGTGTCTGAATACTGTTAACGGTTATATTTTTTAAAAGTTTTAAAATTCAAATTTATGTTTCTTGTGCCCCAAGTTTCGTATAAACTTAGGAAACACTCCAAGTAACTTGTGGAACACGAATTAAACTTTTTGAGCCTATAAATACATGTTTTCTAATCAAATTCACACCAAGCACTGAAAATCTGCTCTCAAGCTAAATTTGATCTTGCTCTCTCAAAGCTCTCTTGCTTGCATCTTGATACTAAGAAGTGCTGAGATTATCTGAGTCTCTAATCAATCTTATCTGAGCTGAAACTTCTGAATTGCTGATTCTTATCAAGAGAAGTATTCTACCCTAAAGGAGGGTTTGTAAATGGTTTGTTCCGCCCACAAAGGAACATGTTATTGGAATCCTTACGTGATCTTGCCTAAGGCAAGGATGTAGGCTAGGGATAAGCCGAACCTCATAAAAAATCTCTGTCTCACTCTCTACCCTTTTCTATTTAAATTTTCAGCATCTATAAATTGTGTTTAAGTGCTGGTAGTTGAAATTAAGATTGAGAATACATTTTAATTAAGAAAGTACGTTGGTTAATCTTTTGTGGAAACCTTAAAGGGAATACACTAATTAATCGCTTGTAGAAATATTGATTAAAAGAAGCACACAAAAATTATTCAAACAGGGCTTTAATTAAAACTCTAAATTGAGTTTTTGCAAACACTGAAATAAAAAAGTGTTGCAGCTCTCACAAATTGGTTAAGTACTGTGATTGATTGATTGGTTGCTATTTGGTTTGTGATTGGTATTGTGTTTGTGATTATGGTTGATGTGATTGAGTATTTAAAATAAAAAACTTCCTTGTGTGGTTACTAAGTACAAAAAAAGATTGTGAATTTGTAAAAAGGCTTAAAAGAATTTTATAAACCTAATTCACCCCCCTTTTGGGACTACACCTTGACTTTCAGTTTTGTTCCACAGTGCATTCAATTTCACAACAAATTGGTATCAAAGCATTGTTGTGTGACTTCTGGAACTTCTTATGCAAAGTTTGATGTTGTTACGTTCGATGGAATGGGAAACTTTGGTTTATGGAAGAGAAGGGTCAGAGATTTGTTAGTGCAGCAAGGCACGGTGAAGGCTTTATATGGAGTTCAACCGGAAAGCATGGATGAAACAAGTTGGAATGAATTGGAAGCAAAGGTGGTGGCAAATATCGGACTTTGTTTAGCCGATGACGTACCATATCACATCATGGATGAGGAATCTCTTGCGAATGTTTGAAAGAAACTTGACAACTGGTATATGTCTAAGTATCTAATGAAAAAATTATATCTTAAGCAGAAGTTATATTGACTTAAGATGGTGGAAGGTTCGGATTTGAACCAACATATCAATGCATTCAATTAGATTGTAAGTGATTTGATGTGTCTTGACATGAAATTTGAGGAGGAAGATAAGGTGCTAATGCTATTGAATTCCATACCTACTTCTTACACGTATGAGAATTTGGTTACTACTCAAACATGGGGTAAAGAAACCCTGAATTTGGAAGAGGTAACAAGCGCACTACTGGGTTTTCATCAAAGAAAGAAGGCCAACAATGAAATTTCACATGGTGAAGGGCTTGTAGTAAAGGGCAACCAAGAATATGGGGGAAGCAAATTCCAAAATAGATTGAGTGGTAATAAGTCTCGGTCGTAGTCCAAGAAGAAGAAGGATATTCAGTGCTTTAGGTGTGGGAAAGGGGGCACATAAAATCGGATTATCTGGAAAGGAAGAAGGGGAATGCTAAAAATCAAGAGGGTACTTCAAAATCAGCGAATGTAATAGAAGAAAGAAACTCAAAAAGCAGTGATGGCGATATTCTTTCTATTTCATCGAGGTCCGATCGCCTCACAGATTCTTGGATCCTAAATTCAGCGTGCTCTTATCACATAACACTAAATAAAGAATGGTTTAGCACCTACATGTCAGTTAATTCTAGTTTTGTTCTAATGGGAAATGATGTTGCATGCAAAATAATTGGAATAGGAAACGTCATAATTAAAATATATAATGGTGTTGTAAGAATATTATGTGATGTAAGGCATATACCGAATCTACAGAAGAATTTAATTTTATTGGGCACTTTAGATTGTAACATATTTAGTTACAAGTCTGAAAGTAGGGTTATGAAAGTGTGTAAAGGCATTCTAATGATGATGAAAGGGCAAAAGTTAGTAGGGGATATCTATGCACTGCTGGACACTACAGTTGTAGGTGGAGCTGCAGCCATAAACTCTGAGTTGGATGACACTGTTTTGTGGGATATGTAATTAGGGAAAAAAAATTGAACCCAAAAAAATAGAAGAAATATTTCAATTTATGATCATTAGAAATAAAAGCAACTAGTAAATGTTCTAAAATGAAAACCTAAAGAAAAGGGGAAGTAGAAAAAACAAAGATCTACCATAAATAATCAAAGCATTCTATAGAAAAATCATAGCACTTGCATTCTACCTAAAATGAATGAAGTGATTATAGCAACAATGACCACAAATCAATGTCCAAGCTCTTCATTTAACAGGAATGGTGTATTCCCAAGAGGAGAGGGGTGAATTGAAATTTTAAAAATTTTAGATCACTTATGTCCTATTTTTAAAACACAATCACACAATCACAAGCTTGGAGATATAGAAGTTCCAATATTACACAATCAAACTCAAGTGCGGTAAATATTTAAGGCATTCACAATAAACTAAATATAAACATATACATGTGGAAATTAAAATAAAGAAGGGATAGAGAGAATGACACCATGATTTTTACGAGGTTTGGTTATTCCTGCCTACGTCCTCGCCTTGGCCAAACCACCCAAGGATTCTACCATTCACTTCTTCAAATAAGACAGAGCTTGTAATAACCCAATGAATAATGGTATTTAAATAATAATTAAGAGAAAAAGAAATGGAAAACAGAAATAGAAGAAGGCAGCAAGCTTCGTTGACAAGGGTGCATTTTGTTAACGAGAAATACCGAGAGGTTGTTTTGGGTGATTCTGAATTTCGTCGACGAAGGAGAGAGCTCGTCGACGAATTTCCTCTTGACCTCGTTGACGAGGTGACGTGCTTCGTCGACGAAGCCAATAGTATAAATAGCCCAAAACCTCAGATTTTATACAAAAAATCAGCTCTCTCCTCTCTCTTCGATTTCGGCTCCGACGTTCGCTGGATCGACGATCTAAGGCCACCATGATGCTTTTAGGGAAGGTCTCTCCAAATCTTCCAGAGTGGATCATTGGTGGGACTGAGTTGAAAATCATCCCTAGTTTGAGGTAAGGCTTTTTATATCAAATTTGGTCTTACTGTAATCATAGGAAATGTTATTCATGGAAAAATACTGAAGTTTAGTTCTAAGAGTTATCGTTTTCAGGGTGTTGAACGGGGAACCCTGCGGGTGCAGGACCAGTGCATTTAGGGGGTTTCTTTTCAGTTTCAGGTAAAGGAATAAACTAAATCAGTAATTTTTCCATAAAAAAATTATTATTAATTAGAAGAATTATGCTCAAGAAAGCATGTATTATTTCTGTACATTACAGAGAAAATGCATATTTGGGAAAATAATGTTATTATGTTGAAATGTATATATGTGTATGAAATGTCAGAAATTATGATTTTAGAATATAATGTATGGTTTTATATAGCAATGTGTGGCATGAATATTATTTTACGTAGGAAGTATTATGATATGATAATTTTATGAATAAAGTATGTTTTCAAGAATTGTGAAATATTGCAGTACATTATAGTTTCAAAATACATGATAAATGAATTATTTATTCCAAATGATATGTATGAAATGTTCGGCGCAAGGTCATGATTAATAGCCAGCGCAAGGCCATGTTATATGTATGATTTCGGCGCAAGGCCGTATTTATGAATGTTCGGCGCAAGGCCGCAAATATGAAAGAAACTGGCACAAGGTCATATGTATGTATGTTATTTCAGAAAATGCTATCAATCTATTTATGTTAGACAAGTATATATCATGTATTATATGTTATCAGAACTTGGATGATAGTTCAATTAAGTTACAGGTGCACGGAACCGTTGCTATACAGATCATATATCTATGTTCAGACTTGTGCTAACTGCCCCACAAGGGGGTGGGAGATGACAAGGGGGTGGGAAATGGATAGTCAATGTGGCTTTCAGTGTAGAGTTATAGACATCCACCTAGAGGTCTGGACCAGAGTGTGGCAGACCCATCATACTTACAGACATTTTTGACTTGGCAGTGGTCGACCAGCCATTGTCGGGTCCCGCCTTCAGGCTGCACAACCCATCATGGGGGGTAATACATGATATCAGCTAACTATACATCCTAGGTAAATTTCAGTATTACAGTTATATTAGACATTTCATGATCAGTATGAATTATTAGAAACTATGAAAGTATACGATTATTCAGTATGTTATGATGAATGTTTTTCAACTTATGAAATGTACTGTATATATATTGTAACACTGAATATTCATGCTGCCACACAGTTGTATTTAGTTTATTTTCTCTTACTGAGAAGTGTCTCACTCCCGAACATTAAATAATTTTTAGGAAACCCAGAAGGACCAGCGGATCGAGGCCGCCATTGAGTCTGTTGTGCTACCCTATTAGGAGGATAAGTTTGAACTAGGATCAGGAGATTTTGATGTGGGATCCTAGAGAGATTTTTGTATTTTTGGGAGATTGTATATAAACACAGTGTTTTGGATTATGACTCTGGTATTATGTACTTTGTGGTTATAAGATTAAGATTTACATTTACTGCTACCTAGGTTCCACTGTGTATGACAGGTGTCCCCGTTATCCATGGGTTCGGGTTGACTTTATTATTAAATATGTTTTATTATATGATTAGATAAGAAGGTCGTTACAGAGTTGCCTTATACAATCCGCTTCTTCACCCAAGGCAAAGATGCCTTTTACAATCCGCTGATCTAGGCAAAACTGCCTCTCAAGACGATACCCCATGCCTAGCTCGGTTCTATACTCGAACCACAAAATACAATGGAAATAAAATATTTTGGTCTACAAGAAATGCTTCTTCAATAAGCTAATTTATGCGATGAAAAATATCTTTAATAGACACTCTCAAATAATTTGCAAGTTGAAGCTCATTAGAGTTTGTGATGGAAACGATTTTCTCAAAAATGATCTTTGAAATACTGAGAGTAGGAATGCTTTGATGTAATAAGTATGAGTGTAATTATACTCAAAGCTTTCAAGACTACATCAAGAACAAGAAGGTTTCCAAGCAATATATATGAGTGTTAATATCTGCTCAAACCTTACTTATATAACACAAACTATTTTCTCCAAAAGAAAAATGTTTTCAAAGGAAGAGTAGGAGTAAAATATTTCTTCAAGATTGACCTTTCAAATATCAAAAAGTAAGAAGGCTTTTCAAGAAAAATATATGGACATGAATATATGCTCAAGCATTGCAAGTATAACCCAAAAGAATTTCCCCAAAAATATTTTCAAAAAGAAAGACTAGGAGAAATATGACCTTGATCTTCAAAATGGAGTATAAAGTATGTTTGGGAATCAAAGAATAATGAAGTATGCTCCCAATATGGTTTTTTTTTCACATTTTACAAGTTGTTTAAGCTTGTATTTATAGGTCAAACCCAAAACTAGCCGTTATATGGCCGTTGGGGGAAGATATGATATTTTGTTTTGAAAAATTAGCCATTTTTACTCATTGAAGTTCTATTCCTGATACGACTCATCGACAAGTGGCCTGCATTCCTGACGAGTGTCCTGCCCACGTTGACTAGTCACCCACTATCGTCGACGAGTCACCTGGGCTGAAAACGGATATTTAGCTACTACAATTTCTTGTCGACTAGTCAACAACACTCGTCGACGAGTCAGCCCCTTTCATCGATAAGTGACCACCATTCGTCGACAAGTGGTATGGGCAGGAACTCGATAAGGCCACTGGATTCACTAGTTAACTAATGCATGCCATCAGTCGACGATTGCTCTATTTTTCACACTTAAAAAGCATTTTAAAGTCTTGGACTAAACTTGGACAAATGTAACGACCCCAAAAATAGTTATACTTGATTAGGGATATGATCTTAAAAAATATATAAATAAATAATAAATAATTTAATTAATTAATATTATTTATTACATAATATAATATATTAATATAATATAATATTATATTATATTATAATATTATATTATATAATATATTTATATATATGTTAACCTGAAGGATTAAAAGATCCTTCAGGAATTGAATTCCAGAGAGATTTCTCTCTCTCTCTCTCCTCACGCCTTCCCTTTCTCTTTCCTCATTTTCTTGGCGAATTCTCAGCCGATTGAAGAATGGAAAATACCATTGGGTTCCATTCTATTCACCAACATTTTAATCGGAGTGAATTCATGATTAGGGCGTTGTAGGCACTACTCCTAGGATAAGGTAAAGTCTCTCTTTCTCTCTCCTCAATTTCTCTCAAATTTTCAGCAAAATTGACGATCGGACATCACCGCAGGATCCTAGCTTCGATCCTCGTCATTTTAATTGGAGCAGATTTTTGATTTGAAGATCTTAGGCACCACTCCAAGGGTAAGGTGATGAGTACAAATTATGTCTATTGTTTTTTAAAAATTAACCAATTAAATTGGAGAATATGGGTATTTGGATATCATGTTGGTTGTTATTTTAGAATTTAACCGATTAATTGGAGTATGTGGGCCTAGGAATGTTAAAATAATTATTATTCCAGGGTTGAGCTGATTAAACTAGGGTTTATGAATATAGGATTTTATGTGAATGCCCCAGGCACTGTTATAGGATCTCTGCAGGCATTTCTTTAGGAAACAAGTAAGGGGAATAAATTACATCAACTTATTTTCTGAAGCTTAACAGTTTAAAACTGAGATTTTAAGTATCAAAATGTTATACATGATTTTTTGAATGGTTAGGCATATGGGAATTTTGGATTATTATGGTTATAAGTATATTTGTGGGAAACAGGTATTTTGGGATTGAGTAAAATTCTGGAGTTTATTATACCATTATTGTCAACAATATAATTATCCGGGCTGATATTATATTATGAATTATTATTCAAATTGTGTGGCATAAGTATAAATATTTGTACTGTGTATATAAGTATGTTGGATTAGTATAGCCGGACCAGTGCCGTGATTAGTATAACCGGCCCAGTGTCATGATTAGTTGTGATATAACAATATTTTATATAAAGATACGATATGATAAAATTTAACATAGTTATAGAAAGTGTTTAATATAGAGCAGTAGTATGACAGTGTTTTCATATACAAGAGCTATGGTATGATAGTTTTTCATATTCATGTAGATGATTGAAAAATTGTAGCTCGACCACTTACGAATACATTTAGAAACCCTTACCTTACACGCAAATTATATAACCTAAATCAGACAAATTATAAAACATGAAACATATAATCTTAAACCATGAAACATATATTTAATAATAACAATAACACACAAATTACGCTTAGGACAACAAAAACTTGCGAATAAAACCTCACAACAAAAACGTTCACCGAAACATACTGGTGTTTGTTAGAGTGATGGTATGAATGGCTGGTTTGGGGGACGACGGTACAAAATGCCTCAAATTCAACGAGGGTATAGTATGCATAGTTGATTGAGGGACAGCGGTACAAAATGCCTCAATCATGGTAAATGAATAGCTGGTTGAGGGACGGCAGCACGAAACACCTCAATCATGCAGTAAATGTAAATATGTGTGTAGATTATGTAAATTGTGGATTTATGCATAAGGCCTTTGAGCCAAATTGTGAACTGATTATGAATGGCTGGATTGGTGGACGACGGTACGAAACACCTCAATCTCAGTGAATGAATTATATGTGTGCATTTCATATAACTTGTGATTTTCTATGTATAGGGTTGTTAAGACGAATTGTGAACTAATTATGAATGGCTGGATTAGGGGATGACGGTACAAAACGCCTCAATCTCAGCCAAATGATTTATATGTGTACTAATCATGTAACTTTTAATTTATATGTATAGGGCTTTTGAGCCGAGTTATAAACTAAAAAAAAGGAATATATGCTATAAAATTGTATAGGTATGAGTATAGTTTAAATTTCTATTTCATTTAAGTTAATTAAGAGATGAATCATACGTGTGTGTGTGTGTGTGTGTGTGTGTGTGTGTATAAACTCATTGCCACACACTGGCACTAATTTATTCTGTCTTACTGAGAGGTGTTTTACCCCGTTAATATTTCAACATTTCATGATCACCAGGTACCCAGACCTAGGAGCAGAGACGGGGTGTAGATATTACAGATAGAGTAAGTGTAAGAACCCGAACCTTGATATATTGATTAATTATATAAAAGAAGGGTAAATTGGTAATTGAGCTGAGTTCGTTGATGAAGCCAGAGTTCGTTGACGAAGTCTAGGTTCTGCTCGTCGATGAAATTCAAAGAGTCGACGACGAGGAGAAGCCAAGGGATTTCGGGAAACCGGGGATCTCAGGCTCGTCGACGAGGGCATCATCTCGTCGATGAGGTGTCTTCAGTGACTCATCGATGAGGACGCCATTTCTTCGACAAGGACGGCCAAGTCAAGGGCTATAAATATCAGTTTCCATTACTTCCAAGCTAAGTAATCTCAAAATATCATCTCCCTCACTCTCTAAAACTTAAAGAGCTCTCTTTCTCTAGATTCCTTCTCTTTTCATCGCTTGAATTGTAAATCCGACGTTACCGCGTAGATCAGGGCAAGATTCTCTTTGTGAATAGTGGATTGGAATCTCGTTTCGAGTAGTTTCGGGTTTTGGTCCAAAATTGAGGTAAGGCTCGGTTTTCATTTCTATTTTGAAATATGTGTAGTTGTATGAATTGTAAGGAAGTACCATTCTGCGTTGTTTAGGTTTTGGTGTCTCGGTTCGTAGTTTTGGGAGTCGTAGAGTTCGTGGTTCGATTTTGAGTTAAGGTAAAAGAATTCTATTTATATCAATTTATTTTTGAAATCGAGATCGGTAAACCTGTAGGTTACGATCATATGTATGTTTTGACTATTTATTTGAGAAAATCTATCAGATAAAAATACGAGACTTTTGGGTTAAGGTTTTCGTAAAAAAATCGAGATTTTCGGGTATCATCTCTACTTTGATTAGGAAACTGTATGTTGTGTTTAAATTGTATTATTGAGGTGACCGTATCTGTATGTTGTATAAAACTATATGCTTGAATTGAAAAACGATATGATTTACGATATACCAAATAAGTGTGGAATGTATGGTTGTATGTAATTGTTCCAAGTATTTTGTAAAACAGCTAGTGGTGGCTAATTACCGTACGCTGATGAGTATAGGAACGTGAGTTCCAAAATTATTCCAGGTTTTGTGAAATCAGCTAGTGGCAGCTAATTACCGTACACTGAAACAGCTATGTGGCGGCTAATTACCATACGCTGCGCCATATACCAGTTCATTACCGTGGGTGAGAGTGTCCGGCTCTATATCCAAGGGTGTGAAATATCACCAGTGTAAAGACTCGAAAATTAAAATGATTCAAATAATTTGAAAAAAAATAATAAATAAAATAACAAATAAATAAATAAAAGGAATGGCATGGGAAAAAGAAAAAAAATTAAAAATAAAGAAATTAAATTAAATTGAGATAAATTAAATAATTAAATAATTAGTTATTAAATTAAATATTTTTACATTGGATTTTAAAAAAAAACTAATTGAAATAAGATATGTATATATATATAAAGTAAAAGTTAAAGAAAGAAGAAGAAGAAGAAGTTAGAGACGCAACTTCCCCCCCCCCCCCCCTAAATTTCATTCCTGCGTGTCGTGCCTCTCCTTCTCCGTCTCTCTTTCTCTCTTAATTTCTCGACAAGTTTGTGACGGATCAGGAAACGGAAGGTGTCGTTGGATTCCTAGTTCCGCTACCGACATTTCTATTGGAGCAGATTTTTCATGGAAACGACTTAGACACTGCTCCTGAGGAAAGGTAATTTTTTTCCATTTTCTCAATTTTGCTTTAAATCTATTGTTTAATCAATGATCGGGTACCACCACGTGGTCCTAGTCGCGATTGCCGTCATTTTGACGTAGATAAATTTTCAATTGGGGTTTTCTAAGCCCTACTTCAAAGTGAGAGTGGGATTTGGGAAATTTGGCTAAATTTAAGGAGATAATTATTTATTGGGTATTTAAGGGCTTAGGAAGTATTAAATTAATATTTTATTTATGATTAATTTAATGGAATTAGGATTTTTGAATCACGGTCCAGGTGAGCGCCGCAGGTATTTTTCGGAGTCTCTGTTGATGTAATTCAAGAAAACAGGTAGGGGGAAAAATATATATTAAATCAAAATTTTTATGAATTTAATGAAAAAATAAATTGTGTTATATGTACGTATATATCTTTCGGTATGGGTAAAATGTCAACTGTTTAAATTGTATTTTTTTCCAGTTTAGGACTGTTTATTAGATATGTATATGCGAAAATGAACAGATGAAAGTGGAAAAAAATATTTTCAGTGTAATTATGTAAGAAATGAAAGGTATTTTCAGTATATAAACGTTAAATATTGGTTGACTTATTTTACAGGTAATATATGAATTTTACTGCTAAACTGTGTGACATGAGATTTTGTGCAAATATATATTAAATGTATGAGATGCATGCTAAGTAAGTAAGACATTATGAATAAAATGTGATATGAACAATGTTGCTTGTGTATGTTAAATGCAACTATGTAAATTTAAGACAGCTGAAAGACAGTCATGTTAACAGATCTAGCTCATTTATATGTAGACTAACTGATGAAAGATAAAAGGAGTTGTGTTAGGTTCTAGTGTATTTCTATGTGGACTAACTGATAATGGCTAAAGAGCGGCTGTAGTACAAAGGAATGAAATGAAAATGTTATGAAATGAAATGACAAGGAATGATAATGCAATGCAATGAAATGTGAAATGTGAATGATATAAATGGGAAAGAGCCACTTAAAGTGAAACGCAAGGAAATGTTAAGTTATGAACATGAAAGAATGTGAATGATTGAATAACGATGGAAATAATGATGTATTATGATATTAGAAGTATTTATGTATGTAAAACATGTTACGATTGGGCGAGGCATACTCTTCCCCTGAGGGCTTACTGAGTAAGGCGAGTGCACTAGTAGTTTCAGATGTGGCAGTAGCTGCATAACGCACTAAGGCAAAGGGAACCTACTTGTATAGGCGGGTAGAATTCTCTATCCTTAGGACCTTTGCCGGTAAACTATTGTTGAATGCGTGAGTATGAGATCAATTTAACACTTGAGGGCTTACTGAGTAAGGTGAGTGCCCTGGTATGCTTTAGTTGTGACATTTGGGTTGCCTAAATATCATAGTAGAGGGGTGCTACTTGTATGGGCGGATAATCACCCCTATCCTCGGGTAATCTCATGGGTTAAACATTTGCATGTGTTTGAATAGGATCAGAGAATGATTTCAAAAATTGTGTTAACGATTTTCAAATGTTAAATATTATGTTGATTATAAACTCATGTTGGCCACACACTATTTTAATATATTTTTTCTTCCCTTACTGAAATGTGTCTCACTCGAATATGAATTTATCTTTTTTCAGGACATCCTCGAGGTCGAGCTTTGAGAGCTCGAGGTTTTTATAGCATTATTGGGAAATAGAAAAAGAAAAGGGTATATTTCTATGTTAATTTTGGAGAATATATATATTTATGTTTTATATCTTTATGTTTTAAGGCTATTGAGTAAGGAATGATTGTGAAAATACTGAATTGTTTTGGGAGTTATGTAGATTTATGGAAATGTAGGTGTTAGATGATTTATTATTGATTATAGTTAGAATTAGTAAACTCTGGTATTATGTTATATGGAGATTATGTTTATGTTTTTCGCTGCGTATATATTGGTTTATGGAATATCAGGAATTTTATCAGGTATAACGTGCCGGACTCGGGTTTAAGGGTTCAGGGCGTTACAGATGGTATCAGAGCAATGTCCAACCGGAAGTGTGATTAATTATACATCGCCTGGATATGGAAATGTTAGAGTATTAGGTTAGAGATGATTTATACCAGAGTATAGGAAACAGTTAGGATAAGGATGCTAAATGGATGGGTTTGGTTAGGTGTTGAGAAGTAGGTATGGTGTAGGGAAGTATAAGATTTTGTCTTATAACTTGGAGGCGGAAATCCCTTGGCGGACTTCTGTGATTTTCTGATTCATTCGAAAGTTTCTGAAAATCACGG
Source organism: Malania oleifera (assembly GCF_029873635.1). Taxonomy (NCBI): domain Eukaryota; kingdom Viridiplantae; phylum Streptophyta; class Magnoliopsida; order Santalales; family Ximeniaceae; genus Malania; species Malania oleifera. The sequence continues at coordinate 123,159,292 of NC_080417.1, forward strand.
TAAATCCATCAACGGTGATGTTTCTTAACCGTGAGACTGATCCTTATATGGAGAACTTGGATGTGTATTGGATTTAAAGTACGTAATTGTGTTGTTGAGATTATGGTGTGAGATATAGTAAATCGTAAAATTATTGAAATGAAAGATCGGGTAACAAATTTCGAGGACGAAATTTCTTGAGGGGAGAATGTAAAGACCCGAAAATTAAAATGATAAAAATAATTTGGAAAAAAATAATAAATAAAATAACAAATAAATAAATAAAATGAATGGCGTGGGAAAAAGAAAAAAAATTAAAATAAAGAAATTAAATTAAATTAAGATAAATTAAATAATTAAATAATTAGTTATTAAATTAAATATTTTTACATTGGATTTTAAAAAAACTAATTGAAATAAGATATGTATATATATATAAAGTAAAAGATAAAGAAAGAAGAAGAAGTCGAAGACACAACTCCCCCCCCCCCCCCGAACTTCATTCCTGCGTGTCGTGCCTCTCCATCTCCGTCTCTCTTTCTCTCTTAATTTCTCGATGAGTTTGCGATGGATCAGGAAACGGAAGATGCCGTTGGATTCCTAGTTCCGCTGCTGACATTTTTATTGAAGTAGATTTTTCATGGGAACGACTTAGGCACTGCTCCTGGGGAAAGGTAATTTTTTCCCATTTTCTCAATTTTGTTTTAAATCTATTGTTTAATCGACGATCGGATACCACCACGTGGTCCTAGTCGCGATTGCCGTCATTTTAACATGGATAAATTTTAAATTTGGATTTTCTAAGCTCTACTCCAAAGCGAGAGTGGGATTTAGGAAATTTGGCTAAATTTAAGGGGATAATTATTTATTGGGTATTTAAGGGCCTAGGAAGTATTAAATAAATATTTTGTTTATGATTAATTTAATGAAATTAGGATTTTTGAATCAGGGTCCAGGTGAGCGCCGTAGGTATTTTTTGGAGTCCCTATTGGCGTAATTCAAGAAACCAGGTAAGGGGAAAAATATATATTATATCAGAATTTTTTATGATTTTATTGAAAAAATAAATTGTGTTATATGTACGTGTATATCTTTCGGTATGGGTAAAATGTCAACTGTTTAAATTGTATTTTTTTTCGAGTTTAGGACTGTTTATTAGATATGTATATGCGAAAATGAACGGATGAAAGTGGAAAAAATATTTTCAGTGTAATTATGTAAGGAATGAAAGGTATTTTCAGTATATAAACGTTAAATGTTGGTTGGCTTATTTTACAAGTAATGTATGAATTTTACTGCTAAACTGTGTGGCATGAGATTCTGTGCAAATATATGTTAAATGTATGAGATCTAGGCTAAGTAAGTAAGACATTATGAATAAAATGTGATATGGACAATGTTACTTGTGTATGTTAAATGCAACCATATAAATGTAAGACAGCTGAAAGACAACCATGTTAGTAGATCTAGCTCATTTTTATGTGGACTAACTAATGACAGCTTAAAGGAGCTGTGTTAGATTCTAGCGCATTTCTATGTGGACTAACTGATGATGGCTAAAGAGTGGCTGTAGTACAAAGGAATGAAATGAAAATGTTATGAAATGAAATGACAAAGAATGATAATGCGATGAAATGAAATGTGAAATGCGAATGATACAAATGGGAAAGAGTCACTTAAAGTGAAACGTAAGGAAATTTTAAGTTATGAACATGAAAGAATGTAAATGATTGAATAACGATGGAAATAATGATGTATCATGATATTAAAAGTATCTATGTATGTAAAACATGTTACGATTGGGCGAGACATACTCTTCACCTGAGGGCTTACTGGGTAAGGCAAGTGCACTAATAGTTTCAGATGTGGCAGTAGCTGTATAACACACTAGGGCAGAGGAAACCTACTTGTATGGGCGGATAGAATTCCCTGTCCTTAGGGCCTTTACCGGTAAACTATTATTGAATGCGTGAGTACGAGATCAATTTAACACTTGAGGGCTTACTGAGTAAGGTGAGTGCCCTGATATGCTTTAACTGCGACCTTTGGGTTGCCTAAATATCATAGTAGAGGGGTGCTACTTGTATGGGCGGGTAATCACCCCTATCCTCGAGTAATCTCGTGGGTTAAACATTTGCATATGTTTGAATAGGATTAGAGAATGATTTCAAAAATTGTGTTAACAATTTTTAAATGTTAAATATTATGTTGATTATAAACTCATGTTGGCCACATACTATTTTAATATATTGTTTCTTCCCTTACTGAAATGTGTCTCACCCGAATATGAATTTATCTTTTTTCAGGACATCCTCGAGGTCGAGCTTTGAGAGCTCGAGGTTTTTATAGCATTATTAGGAAATAGAAAAAGAAAATGATATATTTCTATGTTAATTTTAGGAAATGTAAATATTTATGTTTTATGTCTTTATGTTTTAAGGCTATTGAGTAAGGAATGATTGTGAAAATACTGAATTGTTTTGGGAGTTATGTAGATTTATGGAAATGTAGGTGTTGGATGATTTATTATGGATTATAGTTAGAATTAGTAAACTCTAGTATTATGTTATATGGAGATTATGTTTATGTTTTTCGCTGCGTATATATTGTTTTATGGAATATCAGGAATTTTATCTGGTATAATGCGCCGAACTCGAGTTTAAGGGTTCGGGGCGTTACAACCAGTGTGTTCCGGCTGGTCACCGATGGGTGTGAGCTGCACCGTATTGGCGACGTACAGCTGTGATGTGATGACCCAAAAATATATATATATATATATATGATTAAAGTACAATAATAATAAAATAATAAAAATAGTCATTAAGTTAATATCAATACAGAAGTGTTTTTCTGTAGGATCCTTGATTCCATGTTTGATGCCTAAGAAAGACCTTGTCTTAGCGAGTGCTCAGAGACCATTGCGGCTCAGTCGCTCCCTGGAGGTCGGCCTGGTAAAAATGAAATTTCATAGGATAAACAGGATAGACACTATTTGTACACGTAAATAAGTATATATACATAAAATAGTGTTTTGACAGACATAATTTGTCGAAATACATAATAAGATAATAATAATATAGGTATCATATGTGGGGCCCACAAGACTATGTGGGGTCCACATAAGTCCCGGAGCCACAAGACACTGTTTATATACGTAAATAAGTACATAAAATAATGTTTTAACTGATATAATTTGAAGAAATATATGATAAAATAATAATAATAATATAGGTATCCTATGCGGGGCCCACAAGACTGTGTGGGGCCCACATGAGTCCCGAAGCCGTATGGAGGTTTACACGAGTCTCAAAGTTATGTAGGATGCATAAAATCGTATAAGAGTTATTCGAGTTACGTAGGATTCATTCGGGTCTCGAAGTTGTGTGGGGCCCACAATACCATGTGGGGCCCACATGAGTTTTTAAAATTTAAATTTAATTCTTGTTCAAAAATAAATAATAAAATAAATAAATACTAAAAGTAGTTTAAAATTAATAACAATGATAATAATGATTAGAAAAAAATAATAATAATAAAATAATAGAATAATTAATTAAGTTATTGATTAATTAATTAGGTAAGTAATTAATTAAAAAAAAATTTATTTAGTGGGAATGGTGGCAAGCACTCCCACATGGCTTCCATCCCTATCCCATACTCAACCCATACCTTGCCCATTCTTTAATTTTTAAAAATTATAATTTCACCCATCTCCCCACACTTTTATAAATTCCATTTCTTCCCCAAAATTTTCCTATAAATAGGGAGCTCTCAACCTTCATTTTTCACAACAATTTTCTAAGGAAGAGAAGGATTAGTGAGTGAAAGAATTTGTGGTGGAGTGAGAATTTTGAGTAAGTTCTCACTCACCCACTATTTCCGATCTCATATCTTAAAGATAGTTATTGTGTTCGTAGCACACGGTAAAAGAAGAAGGTAAGTAAATTTTGATTATGTTAGTTTCTTTTTATTTTAAATTCATACCCGAGCTTATTTTGTGCGTAAATTTTAATTATGTTACTTAGTTCCACAAAATTTCCATGAGTTTATTTTTACGCATATTTAATTATACCAGTTCTATCTTTAATATACTTGCATCTATTTTTGGGTTAAGAAATGTTCCAATCCCTTCGAGTAAATTTTCAGCATTTCTTTCTATTCAAAAATAAAATTATATATATTTTTAACACAAAAATTGTGTGGCATGAGTTTATTTCTACGTTACATTTTTTATGTAAATATGAGTAAAGATGAGATTTTCACGATATTATTTTAAATTGCATAAATTATAATAAGATGATTTTCAAACCCCTTATGGTAACGAAAGTTCAAAGTTACAGATGCTCGGTACCGCAGCTTAAAGTTTATACGGATCAGAGTGCACCCACACTGTTTACAGAGTGGTTATTTATGTTAGTGGATTTCTCCTGAGTGCACACCTGGTTCCGGACCAGGACTTAATAAGGAAAATCTCACTTAAAGTTTACGTACGTTGATTTAGTTTGGTCGGCCAGCCAGCTAAGTCCAGTCTTCGGACCGCACAACCCAGTCATGGGGGTAAACATGACTTACGGCAAACAGGCCTAAGGGTGGTTTTTACAATATATGTTTATACATATTTAATTACGTGTACAAAGTTACTGATGATTTGAAGGGAAAGTGTAAGTTTACGTGAAAATGATCATTTTGGTGCTTAAATGAGGATCTAAGGAAAACGTATAAGGAAAAGTATATGTATGTTTATCATTAAATATTTTTACAGTTTTAAAGTTAAAAGTTTAATTTAACAGTTATAGTATATGATTGTAAAAATTTACTGTTAAAATTGATGACAAAAGTTTTATGCAGGAATTTTTAAATTTATGTTTATTCTAAAAGCAGTCTTGAAGTTATAGTATTAAATATTATTTTACGAAATTCTTTAAAAGCTCATTTTGGCCACACACTAATAATAATCTTATTTACTTACTGAGCGTCGTCTCACCCCAATCATATTTTATTTCAGATAACTCTGAAGGACATGTCGGAAATCAGGCTTAGCAAGCATGCGGGTGGGGATTAGAAAAATAAAAATTAATTAGAAATATAGTATGATTTCAGATATTTACGTTCGTGTAATTTTCTTCTTTTGAAATAAGTGATTGTAACATGAATAATTAGCGCTCTGGTTTGAATAAAATTGAGTTTATTTGCTTCCGCTGTAAATTAGTAGTAAAAAGTTAATATCACAGGCCCCTCGGGGTCGGGGTGTTACATGTGAGGCTTCGATTATCATAGGGTTTAGGTTGCTTGAGTGTGACGACACAGACCGTATGTTTGGGTATCGTATTTATTGGAATGGATTTGTGAAAATACTGGAACTGTATGGAAATGTTTTGAAACCGTATCGTATTGTATGGTGTTATATTTACGTAAAATAATACTGGTATGCCACACACTGATATAACCTACTTTCTTCCTTACTGAGAGATGTCTCACTCCGAATGTATATACAAATGTTTTCAGGTCCTTCGGGTAGTCAAAACTTATGTTCTAGCATCAGGAAGCGGGGGTGTCGTTTAGCTATAGTAGTGCCTGGATAGGTATGAGTTTTGTAACCGGGTTGTTGTGATGGTTTTTGTAGACACCCGCAGTATGTCTTGTAATTATGGGAACGTATATCCTAGTGTTGTATAGACTTTGGTATGGTATGTTATATAGATAGAATGAACATTTTTCGCTGCGTATTGATGAGTATGGATGTGCATGTGTATGTTTTCTTTAGGGCTTCCGTATACCCCATGGGGTCTTACCCTCTTCCAGTATAGTATCATGTATGTTTAATTGATACATAGACAGATTAAGTTATGATTTTCGCACCTGGGACCCATCTGCGGGTTCGGGGCGTGACAGCTTGGTATCAGAACTAACCAAGTTGTTAGGTCTTGTAAACTTAGTTAGGTGTAATTATGTGTACATACGAGAGTATAGGATGTTGGATGTGGGTAAAGTAGGTCGAGGATTGTGTTGTTGCTAGATGGGCACTCGTTGGCGGTGGTCTGTGTTCTTCCTGGGATGACAATTTTAGAAAGATCACAGCAAATCATTGATGGATTCGTGTCAATGTGATAGGACATACCTGGACCATTAGAGTAGTAGTTGACATGATTAGTTCTAATAATTGTGTTAACTGTGTACGATATAGAAATTCTAACCCATTCCTATTCTATTTTCATAATGGAGCCCAAGGATAACAACTTGGATAGTAGCTTAGAGGGGACTGCGAGTGATGAGTCTCCTTCCACGCCACAAGGTTTGACGAGGTCGGTTATGCGAGAGATTGGACGGAGTGTTAGGAGACGCGAAAGCTCTCCTACCGATGCAAGGTGTACCATCGAAAGGTTCACACGCATGCACCCTCCGAAATTTGTAGGAGGACCTGATCCGATTTTAGTAGAGGACTGGGTTACGAAGACCGAGAGGATTCTGGAAGTCCTCCACTGTACAGATAGGAAGAGAGTCCTTTTCGCTACTTTATAGCTGTCTGGAGAGGTTAGGCGTTGGTGGACTGCGGTGAGTCTGCTTTAGAAGCAAAGAGCTGGTCCATTGGGTATGACGTGGGGCAACTTCAAGGAGGTATTCTTCGAGAGATACTTCCCGACTTCCACTCGGGATGCAAAGGCCTATGAGTTCTCAGGCCTGATGCAGGGTACCCTAACGGTGTAGAGATATGTAGCCAGATATATCGAGCTATCTTGATTCACGCCGTACTTGGTCCCGAACAAGTACGAGAAGGCTCGGAGGTTTGAGAGAGGTCTAAGGAAATACATCCGTCGGCTTGTAGGGATGCTGCAGATCCGCGAGTTCTCTGTTTTAGTGGATAAAGCCACCATAGTTGAAACCGACCTCTAGGGAGATGAGGTGGTGTAGGAACAGAGGAAGAGGCCAATATCTTCTGGCTCTCAGACTGGTCCTCAGCAGGGACAGTGGAAGAATAAGAAGAACTACAGTTCAGGTTATCGACAAAACACTGAGCGGTAGAATTCCCAGAGGGTTCCATCCTCCGCACCGTGTGCCAAGTGTCGTAAATGGCACGATGGCGAATGTCAGCCATTCTAGGGTAACTGCTACAACTGTGACAAGTCGGGCCACATGTCACTGAGCTATCAAGCACCGAGAGAAAAACGCTTGCATAGAGTTAGAACCATGGGAGTAATCAGATGCCTCAGGGAAACTAACAGGCAACCACGGCTCCGGCGAGGGTATATTCACTTACTCCAGCAGATGCAGAACACGCTGAGACCATGGTGATAGGTACCATGTTATTGCTTTCGAATTGACCTATCGTTTTATTTGATTCAGGAGCAACCCATTCGTTTATATCTACTAGTTTTGTGAAGTTGTGTGGGGTTGAAACCCAAGTGATGGATGGGAGGTTGTTTGTGGCTACACCGACTGGGAGTGTAACGATTTGTAGTAAGATGTTAGGAAACTTCCTAATGGTAATTCAGGAAAGGTTGTTACCGGCAAATCTTGTAGTATACAACATGTCTGGTTTTTACGTCATACTGGGGATGGATTGGTTATTCTCTAGTTATGCGGTGATTGATTGTTGTAGGAAGGTAGTAGTGTTCAGACCTCCTGGGAAGTAGGAGTATGAGTTCATAGGATCGTGTGTGTGTTCGACGCCACAGATTCTATCAGCATTACAAGCGAGGAGACTACTCTTAGACATATGTCAGAGGTACCTAACTTGCGTGAAGGAACCGCCACGGAAGGAGTTGAGGCTCGAGGATATTCGAGTGGTCAACAAGTTTCTGGATGTATTTCCGGAAGATTTAACCCGGTTTACCTCCGAATCGTGAGGTAGAGTTTATGATAGAGTTACTATTTGACAAGACACTGATCTCTAAAACTCCATACCGGATGGCTCTAGCAAAACTTCGGGAGTTGAAGGAGCAGTTGCAGGGACTACTGGACCAGGCTTTTATCCGACCTAGTGTATCACCCTAGGGAGCTCCAATTTTATTTGTGAAGAAAAAGGATGGGTCGATGCGTATGTGCATTGATTACCGTGAGATTAACAATGTGACTGTGAAGAACCGATACCCGTTGCCTTGTATTGATGGTCATTTTGATCAGCTGTAGGGAACGCAGGTCTTTTCAAAGATCGACCTACAGTTAGGGTATCGTCAGGTGAGGTTTCGATATGAGAATATTGCGAAGATTGCGTTTCGAACTATATATGGCCACTATGAGTTCTTGGTCATGCCCTTTGAGCTAACGAATGCTCCGACAGTATTCATGGATCTGATGAACAGGGTTTTCCATGAATGAAGGTATATATGAATCAATGCAATGGGATATTAAAACTAAACCTGAAATTGTAAAATTAAAACTCAACTCAATACCGATTGATCTTTTATAAGTAGAATTGAAAGATGCCTTCTACATTTTCTAAATATGATATTGCAATTAATGTTTTTAACAGCTACGAAAATAAAATAGAGATTATACTTTTATTTATAAAATGATATTTTGATTCTTCCATCCAATTAAGAAAGTTTATATTTTATTCCCATCAAGTTATAATTTATTCCTATCATAAATTAAAGTAATGTGCAATGATGAGTATTCTTTAAAGATATTTTTAAAAAAGCATTACTCATTAAACAGCTTCCTTGAAAAAAAGGGTCTTGCTAACGTAGAAGGATTTTTGAATTTTATAAACATAGTATTGTACTTGAGACTTCCATCATTAGACAAAGGTAGAAAAATATTAAAATTAAAAAAGAATTATGTAGAGGCTTTGCAATTAATAGTTTATTTCAATTAAATAGTCACATTTTTTGTTCATATGCATATGCTCTCTTTACAGGAGCAATTTGAGCAGTCTACCGACAATTAATAATTTATGGATCTAGATTTCCTTTTCGAACCCTCAAAGCTAATCTTTTTTCAAAGGTTACAGTACATTTTACCAATTGTTCATTGCCTCATTATTTTTATAACTTGGATATCTAATACAATTATGGGTATGACCAAACATTAAAAATATCCTATTTTCTAGATTTTCAAAGGCCGCCAGGACATGCTAGGTGTTAAATCATAAATAAATAATTAAATGCATGTTTTGTTGTGAAAAAATATTTTCATTTTTCATGTAAAATCTCAAACAAAAATGTCACATGATGATTTTCTAATTTTTCAAGACTTATATAGAAATTCTAGAGAATAATAAAAAGATGCCTCCAGCTTTCCTGCACAAATTTGGAAAAGTAGACATTAAGGTAATATTTTTATTATTTGAAAAGTTAAAAAGAAAAAATAAAATTATTTTCACAAGTCAACAAGGCCTCAACTCTTCCATTTCCACCTTTGCAACGATATTAAAATACATTTTTTAAAATATTGAAGTTAATATTGATCATTGCGCTCCAACTTTACATTTTGTTAATTGGTTGAAAAGGAAAAAGTTAAAAAGGTCATTTTATTTTTTATTTTGTTTTATAACCTAGAGACTCCAATCACCATTGCACTACATTACACACTATGGTGTAACACTAAATCCAGGGGTAAAAGTCGTCCGCCTATTGATGCACCCCTGGTAATTCACTAGCGTAATGTCTCGAGGGGGAATCGAACTCTTGAACTTGGCATCTCTAAAGCCACAAGTTCGCCCTTACCACTTGAGCTGGTCCGATGGGCCAAACCAATTTTGATGTGGACTATTCTGTAATCATGACTAATACAGGGCTGTCTTTGTCAATAAAATTATAATTAATCTTAGTTAGGGAGTATTTTGATTCTAATCATAAATTCAAATTGTGAAATGTCATACATATATTTAGAAAACTCATGGAGTGCCGTTGGATTTTGCCCATCTTATAATTGATAAACTCGACTTAATTGTAAATTTTTAAAACATGAGTTCAACTCAATTAAATTTAATTTTCTTATAAAATAATATTAAATATTTATATAAAATGTATTTTACATAATGTTACCATCCAAAAATATATAATATCTAAAATCAAATAGAGTCAAACCGGGATAGAAAAATTTATAAATTAATTTAATTACTCCTATGCATCCCTATGCATTACTTTTAACTTGTATCACAATAAAGGAGCATATTAATATTATTAATTAGGAGCAGTCAACTGATTCCAGTTGTATCGTTTCATTATTCACTTTTTCTGATTAGTGACATCTGTATATAGGTCACCATCCCTAGAACCTGAGGGAGATAGAGGTGGGTGGCTGGGTCACCCTCAGCAGGTCACCATCCCTAAAACCCAAGGGATCGATGGGGTGCTTCTTGGGAGGTAGAGTCATCTGCATCATGAACATGAACAACTTGCCTGTTGTCTTTTAACTTGAAGGTGAAAGTTCAGGACTCGTTTTTAACTTGCATGGCTGTGATTCACTGTGTTATGTTTCAAGAATATGCAGAAGAGACAGGGACAGGGTAGGGTTTAGGGCAGACAACTTAACAAACATTTATCATAAGTAATCACACCGTTTTTTTTTATTTTTTTGCCCTTATAAATTAACATGCATGCATGTGTAGTAACACAGTAGCTGCCAAAGTTGCTTTCACTTACAGCTTTTGCCGGTGCGAAGTGCTTATTGTGTTTGTTGAAACTATATATATATATAAAAGCTGATGGTGGTGATGATGATGATAATGATGGAGGTGGCGGAGCATTTTTACCGTCTATAGTTTTCATGAACTTTTTGACCTACCATCTTAATTCTTATCTCATATGAGTGGCTACTCTTAATTTGATCATTATCTTATCTTCTTTTTTTTTTTTTAAACCCAAAAATCCTAATAATATCTTTAAAGTTGGATCCAACCATGTTTAATTTCATTAAACCCCAAGATAGAACTTTAAAAACATGGATCAAAACCTAGATAAATTGGTAAAAAATTCAAGTCAATTTTGATTTTAAATGACTTTTGTTTCGAAATTAATACACATAAAATATAAATATGTTTTATCGATATTTTGTCATTAAAAATAGTATAGAAAAGCTTAATTAATACTTATTTTATATTACATAAGTATTTTTAATGGTATATACACTATAAATATGACTTCAAGACGTACTTAAGATATTATGAGTTTGATTGACATGTAAACTAGTGAATATATAATTTCTTAGATTATGTTGACTTTTAAGCTAGTCTGGCAACCAGCTGGATTTTAAAAAAATAAAGTGGAAACAATATAGGAAAATACTAACAATAATGTTCCAACCAAGCCAGCTCAAGTGGTAAGGGCGACTTGTAACTTTGGTGACCCCAAGGTCATGGGTTCGATTCTTTCTTGTGACATTACGCCGGCGAATTACTAGGGATGCACCAATGGACGGGCGGCTTTCACTCCCTAGGTTTGGTGTTTTCACTCCCTAGGTTTGGTGTCACACCATAGTATGCAAAGTAGCACGATGGTGGCTGGAGTTTCCGGATTATAAAAAAAAAGAAATTCCAACAATTTAGCAAGACATGATAATATACTTAGACAAAGTTCATTTGTATGTATCTAAATATTTATTGTTGAATTTATTAAATTATTTTCGAAACACTTGCTATATAGAATGGAATGGATTAGGAAAGATATGTAATGAAAATTTTAATGTAGAGTATGATAAAATCAAGTGATAAATTTACTTTGATTCCCCTAGATTCATTGTATTTATACTTACCAAATGTACAATTACTAATGTAAAAGATGACCTTAATAAATTGAACTCAACTCTATTACCTCCTAGCTTGTTCTCTAAACTCTCAAGTCTTGAATTCTAAAATCCATAATTGTTTAGATTAGGGCTGAGGAGGAAATGCTAAGGCAAAACTCTAAAGTCCTAGATTGGTTTCTTTTGGGAGACGGAAAAAGAAAATTTACTCTGTTGTAACTCAAGATAGAAAAGATTAAAGTTAGATTAAATTTTCTCTGTTGCTATATATATATAACTAAGGACTATGACTGATGCCCAGCAGAAAATATACATATTATAACTTAAAAAATATAGTTTTCAATTAACTTCAAAATCAGGCAGTTCTCTATCTCAATCTTTCGGACTTCCATATAGAAAAATAAGTGTGATTAATGATCTTATTTTTTTTCAATTAATTGTTTACAGATTGACTCTTTTAAATTTAAAAAAAAAAAAAATTGAACCATTTTTATTACTTCATATTTTCACATTAATGACAAAATAATCAAAGAGTTGATTAATCAATTGATGCAATTGTATGCATTTAGCAATTTGACAATGAAAGGATATTTTTTTTCTATTTAAAAATAAGTGCATTTTTATTTTGAATTAAGGTTAATAGTTTTCAAATAAATATATTTGGTGCATTAAAATTAATGATATTGCATACATTGCTCGAGTTTCAACTATGTAGTGCGCAGATCTTAGTATATATATATAATGAATAATGTCTAATTTTGTATTAAAATTGAAATTTTTAAATTTTTCTAGTTTTAAATTTTTCATTTTCAATTTGTTGGATATGTATTAGTTATTTGGTTATGTTGTTAGCTGGTTAGTTAAGGAGTTATTTTATTTTTATTCCTCGTATATAAAAGCTTAGCTTTATAACTGTTTTATACAATGGAATTTCATCAAGAATGCAGAGTAGCAGCTTCTTCCTCTTCCTTTTACATTGATCTCAATTTATTTTTTCCTACATGGTATCAGAGCAATTTGAGATCAATTGCTACACTTCCTCAATTCTGGAGTGATGAATTTTGGCGATTGAAGCTAGCCTCCTCAATTGAAGATCTCAGGAGTTTCTTGAAGCTCGAAGGAAGGTAACTTGATTTTCATTAATGGTGTCCTCTTCCTCTGCCTCCTTTGCCAATCTTGCAGATGATTGTTCAAGTCCTTATCATCTCAATAATGCTAATAATCCTGGCATTCAGCTGGTTACTCAACTTTTAACTGGAGAGAATTATCATGCTTGGAGTTGATCGATGCAAATTGCTCTACGATCGAAAAATAAACTTGGTTTCATCGATGGAAGTCTTACCTTGCCATCTAATGTTTCAAATCAAGCACATAATGCCTGGTTACGGCGTAATGATATGGTCTTTTCATGGTTACTCAATTCTGTATCAAAAGATAGCAACAAGTTGTATCTACATTGATACTGCAAGAGAACTTTGGTGTGATTTGCAACAACATTACCTGCAAACTAATGCACCACAAATTTTTCAGATTCAAAAAGAAATTGGAAATTTGATGCAAGATGATCTCTCTATAAGTGCATACTTCACTCTTCTGAAGACTCTTTGAGATGAATTGATGAATTACATGCCCTTGCCTCCTTGTGGTTGTTCAAGAAATTGCAATTGTGAAGTCTTGAAAGCTGTTCTTGAATATCGACAACGAGAATATGTGATGCGTTTCATGATAGGACTTAATGACACTTATGCAAGTGTTCAATCTCAGATTTCGCTAATAGAACCACTTCCTGACATGAACAAAGTTTTTTCTTTGATCCTGCAAGAAGAAAGATAGTGTGGTATTCAACCTAATGGCAAATATGTCAATCTTGATTCAGCTACTTTGGTTTCTACTACTTAACACCAAAATTTTCAAAAGAACAATTCAAGATATAAGGCCCCTTCAAAACTTAAACCTGTGTGTAGCCACTGTGGCTTGATGGGACATACCAAGGAGAAATGCTATAAGCTTCATGGATATCCTCCTAGTTATAAATCTACAAAATCTCGAATTAATTCTGTTAATGGTAATTTTTCTGATTCTATTTCATAGGGAGCACAAATTCCTGAAGGATCCTTTTTACCTTTTACTTAAGAGCAATGTCAACAGCTCCTCTCTATGCTTGATTCACACAATTCTTCAGCTAAGCCTACTATGGTTCATCAAGTAGGTACTTAGCAAAATTCTCAAACACTACTTAACCAATCAGGTATATTTCCTTCTTCTCAGCATAGTATTTTTCACGGCTATTAATTTTCAACATCTCTCTTCATTCATCAACAAGGAAGAACACAATTTTTCTAATGCACCTTGGATTATTGATACTGGTGTAACTAACCATATGGTCAGTTCTATTTCTTGCTTCCATTCATCTTCACCTGTTCAATCTATTTTTGTGACTCTTCCAAATGGTGTCACAAAGTCAGTGTTACACACATAGGCATAGTCAAAATTTCTGATACTTTAATCCTGACTAATGTTTTACATGTTCCATCTTTTTCATTCAATCTTTTATCTATTAGTAAGCTTGTTTATTCTAACTGTGTTTCTGTTTTCTTGAATAAATCATGCTTTATTCAGGACGTGTGTATGGAGGACAATTGGTCTGGGTGAACAACAAGATGGACTTTATTATTTGCTGCCATCTAAGCCATCAGCATCTTCTATAGCTGATGTTCCTATTCCAAGTGCATTTTCTATTGCTGATATTTCTGTAGCTGATACAATTGTTTCCAATTCTCAATCTTTAGATATATGGCATTATCGTTTAGGTCATCCATCACATGCTAGACATTGTTTGTTGAATAAACAAGATTCTATTATCAATTCTCCTTGTGCAAATACTTGTGACATATGCCATTATATGTGCAAAACAAGCTCGTTTATCTTTACCCCTAAGTAATTCTGTTACTACATCACCATTTGAAATCATCCATACTGACATATGGGGTCCTTTTTCTACTTCCACTTTGGAAGGTTTTAAATATTTTCTTACAATTGTGGATGATTTTTCACGAGCAACTTGGGTCTATATGCTGAAAAATAAATCTGAAACTCAATCTAGGCTACTTTCTTTCTTTGTTCTTGTTGAAACACAATTTAACCATAAAGTTAAAACCATTAGAAGTGATAATGGTCTAAAGTTCAATATGACCAATTATTATGCTTCTAAGAGTATTATTCATTAAAGAAGTCGCAATGCAACTCCTCAGAAAAATGGGATTGTGGAAAGAAAACATAGACATTTGTTGGAGGTGCCTGGTGCCCTCAGATTTCAGGCTAATCTGCCATTATGCTTTTAGGGTGATTGTGTTTTAACTGCTACTTATCTTATTAATAGATTACCCACTCCACTTCTTTCAAATAAATCCCCTTATGAAGTGCTCTTTTCTAATAAACCTTCTTATTCTCATTTCAAGGTTTTTGGGTGCCTTTGTTTTGCCAGTACTCTTTTTGCCCATCGAAGCAAATTTGATTCCCGAGCTCGTAAGTGTTTGTTTCTTGGTTATCCCTTTGGTGTAAAAGGTTATAAACTCTATGACTTACATTCTCATACAATTTTTTTTTTTTTTTTTGTCTCGAGATGTTATTTTTTATGAAACCATTTTTCCATACAAGTGTCATCCTGCTCCCTCTTCTTCACAACCTATTGTTTCTTTAGATTCTTTTGTTTTACCAATTCCTTTTTCTGATCCTATCTCAGATTCCAGTAATACACATCCACATTGTTCTTCTCTAGGTACTAATTCTGCCACTGATAATGCTCCTTCTCTTCAAAGCTCCACTAGACAGAAACATCCCCCAAATTATTTGCAGCAATATCATTGTCATGTCAGCAGTTCTACTTCAAACCTTGGTTCTCCTGCAGCAGCTGCTCCTTTCAAGGTATGTACTTCTTATCCTTTGTCTTCTTACCTTTCTTACTCCAAATTGTCCTCTGCATACAAAGCTTTTAGTGTTTCCTTGTCTTCCAATCTCGAACCTAAGACTTTTTCACATATGCAATTTCCTCCTTGGCGTTATGCTATGTCAGTTGAATTAGCAACTCTTGAAGAAAATCATACTTGGATTCTCACTAGTTTGCCCCCTAGTAAACATCCTATTGGCTGGAAATGGGTGTACAAAATTAAATATAAATCAAATGGTACCATTGAGAGAAACAAAGCTCGCCTTGTAGCTAAGGGGTACACTCAACAAGAAGGTCTAGATTTTCTTGATACTTTTTCTCCTGTTGCTAAACTCACTAGTGTTTGCTATTTGCTTGCTATTGCTACTATGAAAGGTTGGTTTTTACACCAAGTAGATGTCAATAATACTTTTCTCCATGGATATTTATATGAAGAGGTGTACATGTGACTTCCTCTTGGTTATGGAAGTGAGGGGGAGACACGAGTATGTAAATTGACTAAGTCCTTATATGGACTCAAGCAAGCTTCTCGCCAATGGTTTCACAAGTTATCACATTGTCTTTTGATTCATAGTTTTTCACAATCTAAGTGTGACTACTCTTTGTTTACTAAAGTTACTACAAGTTCCTTCATTGCTTTTCTTGTTTACGTGGATGATGTGATAGTAGCAAGCAATGATATTCAAGTTGTGCAAGATATCAAGAATGTTCTTCATGCTGAATTTAAGATTAAAGATCTTGGAGAATTGAAATAATTCCTTGGATTGGAAGTGGCTCGAACATCTAAAGGCATTTCTATTTGTCAAAGGCACTATGCTCTTGAAGTATTAACTGATTCAGGTTTCATTGGTTGTAAACCAGCTAAACTACCTATGAATCTTAACTTGCACCTTACTAATACAGATTATGGTTTATTAGAAGATCCTACTATCTATTGAAGATTAGTAGGGAGGTTGCTTTATCTTACTATTACCAGACCAGACTTGGCATATTCAGTTCATGTTCTGGCTTAGTCTATATATAAGCTAGCACAACCTCATTTAGATGCATCATATCAAGTGTTGAGATACTTACAAGGGACTTTAGGGCAAGACATATTCTTATCTGCATATTCATCCTTACAGCTAAAGGCTTTCACATATTCGGATTGGGCAACATGTCCTGAATCAAGAAAATCAATTACGGGATTTTGTGTTTTCTTGGGTGATTCTCTTATTTCTTAGAAATCAAAGAAACAAAACATTGTATCAAGATCATCAACTGAAGCTAAATACAAGGCTCTTGGTTCTACATCATGTGAATTAACTTGGTTGCTTGCTTTGCTTAATGATTTTGGAATTCATCATACTTCACCAGCTTTGCTTTTCTGTGACAGCAAAGTTGCATTGCATATAGCAGTCAACCCAATATTTCATGAGAGAACAAAACACATTGAGATTGATTGCCATTTGGTTAGGGAGAAAATCAAAGCTCGAATACTACATACTCTTTATTTCTGTCTAGCTTTTCTATAAAGATGTGGCATTTTTGTGCTCTTGCAAAAACTTAAAATTTAAATGAAAATTATTTCCACAATCAAATAAACTCTAAAATTTTAAAAAATTTTGACAAAATAATCGTTGAAATAAAACTTGTTTTATCCAATTTTGTTGATAAACCAAGCCAACTTTCCTCAAATTTAACAATAAAAAGGAATTTAAAAGAAGATAAAAAATTATTAATGCAGAGAGTTAATGCACTTGTATTGGAAACAATTTTCCAATTCACTTAAATGCCCCCAACATTTTCTAAATTTTAAGTGGAGGCGGATGCTTCGACCTTTCTAGTTGAAGGTAGTGTATTAAAATAACTTAACACTACATTTGGAGAGGTTTTAGATTTAAATTTGTATTAGATTTGGATAAAATATAATATAAAATTATATTAAAATTTATTCAAATCCACCCAAATTCAAATCCGACGTATGAAATTCATGCTCCCTCCTTGATGCAGCATTAGTCAATACAAATTAGCTTTTACATTGAAAGTAAGATCGGTATAGTTCAAGACTAATATATATTAATTTGAAACATTAGGGCCTGTGATGACACAAAAATATATATATATACAATTAAAGCATAATAATAATAATAATAATAATAATAATAATAATAATAATAATAATAATAAAATAACAAAAATGCGCATTAAGTTAATATCAATACAGAAGTGTTCTTTTATAGGATCCTTGATTTCATGTTTAATACCTAAGAAAGACCTTATTTTAGCGAGTGCTCAGAAACCATTGCGACTCAATCGCTCCCTAAAAGTCGGTTTGGTCAAAATGGAATTTCATAGGATAAACACCATAAACACTGTTTGTACACATAAATAAGTACATATACATAAAATAGTGTTTTGACAGACATAATAATAAAAATAATAATAATATAGGTATCTTATGTGGGGCCCACATGAATCCCGAAGTCGTGTGGGGTCCACATGAGTCCCGAAATTATGTAGGGCTCATAAAATCATGCGAGAACTAATTGAATTACGTAGGACCCACTTGGGTCTCGAAGTTGTGTGGGACCCACAAGACTATGTGGGGGCACATATGAGTTTTCGAAATTTAAATTTAATTCTTTTTAAAAAAAATACTAAAACATAACTTAATAATAATAATAATAATAATAATAATGATTTTTAAAAAATTTTAAAAATTAATTAATTAAAATTAATTAAATGAGAGTGGTGGCAAGCATTCCCACATGACCTCCATTCCTATCTCATACCTAACTCATGCTTAACCCATCTCATGCACATTCCTTAATTTTAAAAAATTATAATTTCACCATTCTCCCCACACTTTTACAAATTCAATTTTCTTCTCCAAAATTTTCTTATAAATAGAAAGTTCTCAACTTCATTTTTCACAAAAAAATTTACAAAAGAAGAGAAGGATTAGTGAGTGAAAGAATTAGTGGTAGATGGAGAATTTTTTCTATAATTAAAATTTTCACTCATCCACTCTTTCCAATCTCATTTTTTAGAAATGTTCATTATATTCGTAGCACAAGGTAAAGGAAGATATAAGTAAATTTGATTATGTTAGATTTTTTTTAAAAAATTTTATACCCGAATTTATTTGTAAGTAAATTCGATTATGTTATATTTTTATTTAAAATTTATATTCGAATTTATTTGTAAGTAAATTTTGATTATGTTAATTATTTTCTTAAAATTCTCCCGAATTTACTTTTATGTATATTTAATTATACCAGTTGTATCTTTAATATACTTGCATTTATTTTTGAGTCAAGAAATGTTTTAAACCCTCGATATTTTACAGTATTAATTTTTATTGAAAAAAATATTTTTAACACGAAAATTGTATGGCATGAATTTATTTTTACATTACATATTTCACGAAAATATGAGTAAAAATGATATGAGTTGATTTTTACGTTACGAAAATATAATTAAAAATGATATTTTCATGATATTATTGTAATTTTATAGATTCTATAATAAGATGTTTTCAAAACCCCTTATAACACAGACGATACAGAAAATTACGAATGTTCGGTACCGCAGCTTAAAGTTTAAACGGATCAGAGTGCACCCACACTGTTTACAAAATGGTTTTATATGATAGTGGATTTCTCATGAGTGCACACCTGGGTCAGACCAAGGTTTAATAGGAAAATTTTCACTTAATAATGATACACGTTGATTTAGTTTGGCTGACCAGCCAGCTAAGTTTAGTTTTCGGACCGCACAACTCAGTCATGAGAGTAAACATGACTCACGATTAACAGACTTAAGGGTGATTTTTACAGTATATATGCATATTTAATTACGTGTACAGAGTTATTAATGATTTGAAGGTAAAGTATAAGTTTATATAAATATGACCATTATTGTACCCAAATGATGATCTAAATGAAACGTATAAGGAAAAGTATATATATGTATATAATTAAAAATTATAATTACAGTTTTTAAAGTTAAAAGTTTAATTTAAGAGTTATAATATATGATTATAAAATCTTAATGATGTAGTTGATGGCAAAAGTTTTTATGTATAAATTTTTAAATTTACATTTATTTTAAAAGCAATTCTAAAGTTATAGTATTAAATATTATTTTACAAAATTATGAAAACTTATTTTGGTCACACACTAATAATAATTTTATTTACTTATTAAGCGTCGTCTCACCCCAATCATTATTTTACATTTCAGATCATTTTGAGGAGCGTACCAGAAATCTAGAATAACAAGTGCATGGGCAGGAGTAGAAAGAGTAGAGTAGAATGAAAATTTAGTATAATACAATTTAAAATACGTTTATGTATTTTAAAATTTTACATTTTAATAATTGAGACATATATTTGTAATAAAGCTAATTAGTGTTTTGGTAATAAAAATAATTTAGATTTATTTGCGTCCGTTGAAAAATTTATATGTAGGAACTCACTCGGGTTCGGGTCCTTATGCTAAATATATAAATAAATCAATTTATAAACATTTAAAAGTTACTTCAAGTTCTTTAGAAAGAAATAAGCAAGACATATTTTCTACAAGTTTTGAAACTTAGCATGTTAAGGGGACAATTTGTCAAAAGTATGAATTAGGTTAATTTAATGGGTGATATCAAGCCATTAAATTGATGGTTGAACACTTTTTTTTACTCACCTCTACAGTATTTGGAATAGTGCAACATAATGTTCGTGAGATAAAATTTATTTATTAATAAATTCATAGTCTTTGTTAGATTGTATATTTAGTTACAGTTATACACTAGATGAATTTACAAGTTTATAATTTATTATGCTAAAGTATTAAAGTACTTATGAAGATACAATTATTGTGCATATATAATCCATTTGCACTAACCAATAAGAACTTTTGTACCTAGAGATGTTATATATAAGTTATATGTTTATTATTTTATAATAAAATATTTGATTCAAAAATTTAATATTCATTAAATTATTGTAATTCATAGCATTTTTGTGTGAATTTAGATGAATTTCAATATAATTTTTGTATTGAATTTTTTTTTTAATCCACACAAATCCAAATTCAATTTCTGAAATCTAAACTCTCAAACTTAGAATAATTAGGTCAATTCAAACTAAAAAATTTTGTCACATTACCCAACATCAAAATTGCTTTTCTCTCTTTGTTCTTATTTTTAATTTAAATCATATTAGGGATTCTTGGTATTTGAGGTGTTTCAAATTGGAAAAAAAAAATATTTAATTCACGCCACAAATATGAGGCACTGAATAATCTCTATTTTTCATTTTTAATTAAATATATGATTAATTTTTGGTTGTGTTGGTTCTAAATTGAATATTAAGTTTTGTAGTTACATAATTTTTGTGTTAATAGTTGAAAGTTACTTGGTTTGCAATTAAGATGTGCACAACTATACATAACATTCTTCTTTCTTTCTCCAACTTGCTTCTATGTTGCTTTAGTAGTAGCTCCTAACCCGCTCTCCTTGCCTATATTAACTTTTTACTCTATGTTTGAATTGGTCTTGAATTTAGAGTTATATTGATTTGGATAAATTATAATATAAAACTATATTGAAATTTTTTCAAATTTAACCAAATCCAATTTCTTGCTCCCAAACACAGCATTAATCTTTTCATCTATTTGTGTTAGGTGGTAACTAGACACTGATTCTTATAGCTCTGGTATTTATTAGTGCACATACAACCTAGCCTACTGAGTATTAAGTAATATTTGTTAAGGTCATACATAATAACTACTTGCACCAAAATATGCTAATTGTAAGCAGAAATTCGTATTTTGAGGATAGTGGTTATTTCACTCTTCAATTTCTTTTAAGTATATATTTTTTTTATTAATTTATCTTAATATTCATATTATTTTTTTTAAATACTTGAAAAAGGATATATGACAGGAGAATAAGACTACATTCCTGAACAAAAAAATTCCATTTTTGGATTTATTTTATATATTCCATGACTGAAGCAGGGGGGGATACATGCTACACCACGATTTTGAATCAGAAGAGAGACTTCAAGAAGTGGCAGATTTAGGGTAAGAAGAGGTAGAAAAAATGCCTCTAGCCAATGCTCAAGTACCAGATCTACGGTGTTGAAGTAACCCACGTCATACTCTCAGGAAAAGTTCAAATGACCTTCAACAAAAGGGTACCTATACCCGGATTTGACATAGGTGGGTAGATAGAGAATACGTAGGGGCATGAGACAACTCTCTCTAAGGAATTCGGCAAAATAGCCTTTAGGAATTAGCACGCCTGATGGAGTCCCCTCTTTGTCCACCTCCCTGAGTTTCTACTATTAAGTAACACTCATGCTATTCAATCATAGAATTGATTCCGATCAAACTAAAAAAAACCCTTTCTATGTTATTAATAATTTACTTCTCATTATATAATCCATACCTAATTTAGGCCTCCATTTTACTCGAAAAAAAACTTGTAAAAAATTCAATGACTGACGTCATATTTGGTTTCGTGTTTTGAGTTTTTTAAAAAACTTGTCTCAAGTTGAAAAAATAAGGGTACTATTGGTTAGAAAGATAATAAAACCTTGTACAAAAGATTTCTATATAGGACTTCTAAGCAAAGTGATATTTGATATAGGACTTCTAAGCAAAGTGATATTTGACAAAAGCTAATAACTTGTTGACTTTTGGGGAAAGAAATTTTATTTTCACTTTCTATTTTTTAAAGAATTATAAGAAATGTCACATTTACTAATATTTAAATATTTTACCAAAAAAAAAAGTTGGAGAATAATTCTCTATTAGTTTCAAACTTTTTTAAACAAATTTGATTTTTTTTTTTACAAAAAAAGTGACATTTTTATTTTCTTTGAAAAAGGGAAACCTAAATTTTTTTTTTTTAAAAAAGAAGAAGCTATTTTTCACAATTGAATATACCTAAAAGTTTTTAGATTTTTGACGGCATAATTTGTTGAAGTAAGATTTTTTAAACTGTTTTTTAAAATTAAAAAGAGCCAACACTTTCTTTGGATTTTAATAATAACGAATTCGAAAGAAAAATATAAATATTATATAGTCTACCAATATTACAATATAATATATGCATAATTAAAATTAAAATATATTTCGTTCATCAAAGTTATGCAGTTAAATCAAACCCATAACTCACAATAAAATATGATTTAAAAACATTTTTTTTTTAAATTACTTTGAGAAACATTATTTCCAATCTTCATCCCACAACAAATCAAAATAAAACAAACATAAATAGTATGGATTATTAAAAAAACATAGTGTAGAATAATGTAACACATTTATTCATAAAATTCTCAAGCAACTAAATCACACATGCGAAGGGAAAAGAAAAGACATTTGTGAAAAAAAAAATATTTTTTTAGTAAATAAAAAATAAAAAATAATGGAAAAAAAAACAACTTAATAAAATGATATTAATTAATTCTAAAATTATTATGCATTAATTAATATATAATAACACACATGTTCTATGACTTATGGTAATACAGAGTATCAATGCACCTTTATTAAAAACAATTTTCTAATTCACTTAAAAACACCAACGTTTTCTAAAATTTAAGTGGGCGTAGGTGCTACCACAATCCCCATTACAGCTCAGGCTTTGTATCATGCACATATTTGGCTGACAATGCATTAAATTAACTTAAAAAGTCAACTTAACTTAGCTTCAATGTTGAAAATCGGGTTAAAAATGGTTCAAGACTAATGTATATTAATTTAGAACACAATAGTCAACGTTAGATATACAAGTAGAATTAATCTATGAACATTAATTTAAAGGATTCTTCAGAAAGAAATAAGCAAGACATATTTTTCAACAAACTTTGATCTTAACATGTCAAGGAGACAATTCGTCAAAAAAATTTTATCCGTCAAACGTATCCTAGTAAAAATAATATCGTGTCAAGAAAATTAAAGGAAGCATGTGAATTTTTTTTTAATTAATTATAGTTGTAGAGTAAGACCAATGTCATATAACATATGTGCAATGAACTCTCAATAAATAAAAATAAATTAATTAAAGATTATATCTTAATTAAATTAAAAGATTATATTCGAGGTCTCGTGACATTATGAATCCGATCACAAGCATAATCACAATCACCTAAGAAAGTACTATAAATAGTTTTAGTTAATAACTTTCACGTTACTATATTAATTACGAGAAAAAAATAATTAATGGCCAAAATTTTATCTTTAATATTTACATAATATGCATATATATATATATATATATATATATATATATATATATATAATATGATGTTAGAATAGTATTTTGGCACGCTAGCATTTTCAAAAAGCCAAATGAAATGTGCGCGGAATGTGCATGACGGCCTAAGCCAAGGAAGATTAAAGGCACAAATAAATAATAAAGGGGAGAGATATGCAGCTGGAGCGTTGCTGGCGGGCACGCTTGCATCGGAACCGTCCACGTGTATGGGACCCAAAAGATGGGGTCCATCTACTAATAACTACAGTGGCCCCTACCTAAGTCGCTCTCCTTTGAAAAGAAAAGGAAAATCACGAGGTAAAGCAGACCTAATTGGACGGTGAAGGTCGCCTGATCAGGCTCAATCAAACATTCTTTTGTTGGTGACATGGCAGGAGTTGATTGCCCGGATGGGGTACTGTAGAGGGCGTCGGTGTACAGTAACCTAGTCCTAAAATTGCGTGTAAGAAAGAAATAAAGCAGCAAGAGACCTCCCTTTGTCGCTCTCTGTTCATCTTCGTCTCCTTCCATCTCCACCCACCTCCACCTTCTCTCTCTCTCTCTCTCTCTCTCTCTCTATAAAGATACACTCATCGTTATACCACTCTCTCTCTTTCTCTCTTCTCTTTCTGTACACGTTCTCCTCTGTGGATTGCTTCTTCAAACCTCCAACCAAGCCGGCAAGGTCTAAAGAGCCGCATATAACAAATCAGTGATGATGTTCAAGTCCCACCTGCCAAAACCCTTTCTTCAATCCAACTCCACTCAACCTTCAACACCCGTTTTTATACAAAAATATGCATAAATATTGATTAATTGGCCACTAACATTGATTAATTGCACGAATACCCATTCCATTTTGAGAAATGACGGAAGTGCTCCAATCCCCATCTCACTTCCCTTCGCCTTCAAGCTCCTCCGCTGTACCACGTGCAGCACTCACACCCAATGATCGTATTGATGGCCTACGCCACCAACAACCCCATACCCATATCGGCCATAACCTTATTAGCACTCCCAATTCGTCTTCTGTAGACGGAGACAGAGCCCGAGACCAGGAAGAGGATGAGGAAGTAGAAGAAGAAGAAGAAGAAGAAGAAGAAGAAGAGGAAGAAGAAGTAAGACGAAGAGGAAGAGGGAGACGGAGAAAGGAGAGGGACGGTGAGGGAGATCAGGTGTCGTTGTTGGCACTGTTGGTGACTGTTGTGAGGAAGTCTTGGATTACCTGCACGGCGGAGAGTCAAGAGCTCTCCAAGATGGAGATTGGCTTGCCCACAAATGTGAGGCATGTTGCGCATGTCACCTTTGATCGCTTCAATGGTTTTTTGGGTCTGCCGGTCGAGTTTGAGCCCGAAGTTCCCAGGAGGCCTCCCAGTGCCAGGTCTGTTCATTTTAACTCATCCTTCCTCCTAATTTTTTTTTTTTTTCTTAATGTTCTTGATGTCTTTGTGTGGCTATTGGGTTCTTGTTTTGAAATGAATGTTCTTGATCTTGAATCTTGCTTCTTTGTGAATGTCTGAGTTTTATTCAACTCCCTTCCCCCTTCTTTCCCCCCCTGAAGAAATTTTGAGTTGAATACAATTTTGCTCTTCTTTTTTGCTTTCTATTTTTTATGCATCGAATGCTGCCTTCCCTCATATTGTTTGAATGAGTTTTAAGTGGTTGTTATGCATATTTATCAAACACGGGTAGAGGCGAAAGGGACTACGTGAAGCGTGAATTACTGAAAATTAGGTGGTGCTTCAAGTCACTGAAAATCTTGTTGCAGATTTTCTTGAAAAACCACATCCAGTGGCATTGCTAATAACCAGTTTTTAAAGATATAATGTGTCAATTTCACGTTTTTGTTTCCAACTAGCTCTTGTCGGAATTTTTCAGCCTTATTGTGAGTGTGGCATGTTATTAGCCAACAGGAGAAGCCCTTATGTCTTCTCACTTGGATTTGTTTTTGTTCATAATTTCCATGAGATCTTTAGCAGAGAAGCCCTTTTATTTTAAGTTATCTTTCTAAGATCCAACTGTTCTGGATATATTTTTGAAAATATTTTCCTTTATGGCCTCTAGACCCCGGTGATGCATGGATTTCCCAATCTTTTCTTTTTCCCAACATCAGTCTACAAGGCTCCATTTGGAACTAGGAAACATAAAAGAAAGGAAAGAAATATATGAAAGAATATTCTTTTTTCTTGTCTAATTATCAGAGAAAATTTAAAATATATGGTAAAGCAATGGGTCTTTTATGTTGTATGTCTCTTAATCTTTGATTTTTCTTAAGTTGTGATATTATTTGAATAAATTTTCATTTTTGACACTATTTGAGATAGAGAGAAAATACTATGGAAAATTGATCTCCTTATTTTGTTTTCCTTTTCTTTTAACTTACAAAATTCTTGATCCAAATGGAGCCTAGAACCTTCTTTGCTTCATATAGTGTTTTTAAGTTAGTACCCTACAACCAATGAACCAAGATTCAAATGATCCTGCAAAATCCTTCTTCATGACAGTCATTAACATTTACCTGGAAGCATTCTTCTATTACATTAATTTACTACCAATTTTGCTGATCATAAGCAGTGTGTGCCCCCCCTCCTTCCTTGTTGTGTCATATGAAACCCTATCTATTCCATTTTAAGTTGCCACAGGCAGATTTTGGCAAAAGGGAAAGCAGGAATACTACCCTGATGGATGGAGGAGGCTTAGTTCCTTCATATAGTTTGGGTTACTGATGCCTAAGTCATGTATGGTGTAATATATGCAAATAATCTCACTAAAAGAATTCAATACTATCTGTGTTATTTTCCCATTGGAAGTTGAGGACTGTAGCAGAAATGTAAACTTTTTCTTTTATGCTCTACTCTCTGTTATAACTTATAAGATCTGTCTGCTGCTGGTTGACCTTAGTGAAAAAGTTTCCCCTTAAGGGGGTTATGTTGCCATGTAGAGTTCCACAATCACTTAAGTTGCCATTTCAGGGATTGCAATAAAATTTTCATGAAGTTAATAGCTTGGGTTTGGCTCTTTTCATTATAGGGACTGTTGTTATTTCTCAACATCTTTATCATCAATAGACTAACTTGGTCCTCCACTCCTTTGATGCAACTTAGTTAATACTACAGGAAAAAAAATAGAAAAGATTATAAAGTTTAAAAATTTTATGGACACTTCATTTTTAAGACAGAAATTTTGGTAACTATCAGGCTATAATTTTCTCCATAGCTAACGCTTTCTACAGCTTCTCCTCTAGATGCTACAAAGGACTTGTTAACTATATTATTTGACTTATACTGCAAAACTGTGTCAGTCCTTTGGTGTAACTCATATAGTCAATTGAGCTCCACAAATGTTTAAATCCCAACTATTTGGGAATTGGCAAAATGAATCATTTGTCATCAATCAGCTTTACAAGGGAGATGTGCTTTTACCGATCAAAGAAGGAAAAACATGTGAGATTTGCTTCATTAAAGTATGGGCAATGCTGCTTTGTCTTGCATTGATGTGACTCATACAGCAATAATTGAAAAAAAATTTGCAAAAAAAGTTGGTACCTATTCAGATCCTTGGATTGTTGAGTAAAAAATTCTATTCTCCAATGTTTTTTTCCCCTGACAAACAAGGAAATGTGTTAGATAAAGAAAGAACACAACAAAAAGAGGAAAATAGAACAGAGAGAATAAGATTCCTCCTGATACAAAAAGGAAAATAGCAAGACATGTTCTCTGACTTTTTTAATCAAGTACACTTTCATTTTCCCGAAAAATGTGCACATCATGCACAATTGGTGCATCTATTATCCATAAATTTTTGTCAGTACCTGCATAGAGGTAAGTGGATGTGACTTGTTCTAGATTTTATTTTTCATCATCATTTCTATTAGCCTGTGATCTTGTTAATCCAGTCTGACACATCATGATTGACATTTTGTCTAAGCTAATTTTATACCACTGACTTGGATATTCTTCATGTGTAGTACAAGTGTTTTTGGAGTTTCAACAGAATCCATGCAGCTTTCTTTTGACTCTAGAGGGAACAGTGTGCCCACAATACTCCTGCTGATGCAAAAACGCTTGTATGCACAAGGAGGCTTGCAGGTATGTTATCCCAGTATTTCTTATTTTCTCTTCTGCCCTGGTCTGACAAGTAAAATGTGATTAAGGCAACAATGGCAGCAGCACATCACTTCATTCTGTTTTGGAAGGCTATTTAACTCAGTTTATATTCAAAATACCTGGCCTCTAATTTCTTCTAACTGTCCATTTCTACTAACAAGATGTGTATTGAACTTGACCGCGCAGGCAGAAGGGATCTTTAGGATTAATGCTGATAATAGCCAAGAGGAGTATGTTAGGGACCAATTAAACAGTGGAGTGGTGCCTGATGGTGTTGATGTTCATTGCTTGGCAGGTTTTATAAAGGTGATGCTCTGAAATTTTTCCAAATATAATATTTTCTTGATAATTTTCTAGACAGTAGCTGATTATGGGATCAGGAAGTTAGTTGTCACAGGCACAGGGTTGTCTGCCCAGTTAGATGTTGACTTAAGCTCAACCTTGAGGTATAGAACATTCGACCTGAGTGTAGCACACGCAAGCCCCACCTTCAACCTGACGTCTCCAATCCAAGCTCATTTTCTTATGCTTGGTTACGTTGGTCTGGGTTGGGCATGAATTAACAATTTTAAAAAATGCTCTTTGAATGTTTCATGCCTCCTTTCTTTTCCTGCCTTGTACTCCAGAATGATGATGCATAACCTTTCAAAGGATCAAATCCGAATGAAACATATACTGTGACTAAAACCTTTCATCCCCACCCCGTCTGCACAAAAAGGGCTTTCGTTGTCTTCATTTTTTTAAATGTGTTTTGCCCTTGCAGGCCTGGTTTAGAGAACTCCCAACTGGAGTGCTGGATTCCCTCTCACCGGAGCAGGTAATGCAATCCCAATCAGAAGAGGAGTGTGCTCGGCTCATGAGGTTCCTTCCTCCAACAGAAGCTGCTCTGCTGGATTGGGCAATAAACTTAATGGCTGATGTAGCTGAACTGGAACATGTAAACAAGATGAATGCACGCAATGTTGCCATGGTGTTTGCACCAAACATGACTCATGTGAGTGGCAAAAACACATCTATCAAAATACGCATGCCTGACATCAGAGTCATAAGATTTGTGATGCATTAGTCATACCTGGTTTTTCATTTCCAAAAATATGAAAGTATTGCTTCAACTTCCAAGCATATTCAGATTTTAGACTGTCCTAGTCTCTTAGTATAAGAACAGTTAAATGAGGATGCACTGTGAAACAGTGGCCCACATAGCAATCTTTTTTATCATGTGAGTGACAATAACATATCTATCAAAATGCACATGCCTCAGAATTCAGAGTCATAAAGTTTGTGCCTGTCAATTACTTTGGTTGGAAACAATTGGTCAAATATTCGCTATAACATATGATTATAATCATGCAAACATTTTCTACTGATGGCAGATGGCAGATCCCTTGACAGCATTGATGTATGCAGTTCAAGTGATGAATTTTCTCAAGACTCTTATTATGAAGACACTTCGAGAAAGAAAAGACTGTATAATAGAAACGGCTACCATTTCTCACCTAGAGCCTTCTGATGGGAGTGGACATCATGGTTCTTCACAACCCTTTCTCGGGGTGGCCCAGGAGGCCAATGAGGGAAATGATGAGGAGCAATCCTTTGTTGCTGAAGAACCTCCTGTTGGAAGCCCTCATGACTCTGCCGAAGATTACCCCACTGCTGAAAGTGAAGATAATTTGGTTTCCACCGAAAATTTCATGGCTGGTGGAAATGGATCATTGGTAGACAATGGCCCTGGTGAGGTTCCTGCTCAAGCTAATGCGTTAACCGGTATGCCCAAAGATGGTGGTTTTAATGGTACAAATAGAGGAACTCAAACGAACAATCGTAAAACTAGAAAGGGCCAATCAAGTAATTTAAATCTCAAGAAGGGACATAGAAAGCTTATTGAGCAGCCTGTTCGGACAATGGGATCTATGGAGAAGAGCAAGGGAAGCAGCATTGTTAGCCGGATAAATTCCAGCACAGAGAGGATTGAAGCTTGGCGGTAAAGGGGACTGATCTCCTCGGGAATGGACTCTTTATTTTCTTTTCTTTTCATTTCTTTTTCCTTTTTCCTCTTTTTCTCCTGTTGTTATTTGGGGGGAGGGTTTTGGCTGTTTGGTTGTAGTGGTCCATCTGCTAACTGGTAGGATATGTTGGAGCAATGTGTTTTTCAGTGTGTATGATTCATTTGTGTTTCAAATGTGTATGTTTGGAGTTTGTTAACTTGGATTTTTCATTGGGCTGGCTTCAAGTGAAAAAAAAAAAAATTTAACTTGTTCAGTTTGTAGACATATGTTGTAATTGGGTAAAATTTGATGAATGGTGTCTGGACTTAAGCTTCAAAAATGTTCACTAAATTTCAGTTTGTATAATACAATTATGCACTAAATTAACAGCTCGCCTCCTTCACTAATTGAATGGCCTTGAATAAATATGTCAAATGGTTGAGTATGGATAAAAATGGATCGGGTTAATAACACATTTATCACCCAATCCATATAAAATAATTGGGTTCGTTTATGACCCCAAATATGTTTTAATTCATTTATTTATTTAATTCAATTTTAAAGCATGTAGGAGACGGTCAATTATTGAAATAATAGATGAAGCTCATAGCATGTGCATAGGGTGATTGAGAATATACATATTACAGTTGCTACAATGATATGATCAATATACCATGACTTGTATTTTTAGATTTTGGATCCAAATAATACGAAGTGATGGATTGGTTATAGTTCAATTTCTGTTGTTATTAGTTCATAATATGGACTTGTCCATTTCTATAAATCCTAATCCTAAAAAACCGTATGACACTACATTCTTGGTCCATTTCTTTTGTAATATTTCAAAAGAAAATTAAGAATAATAATAAAATAGACATATCTATTAAGAAAAGAAATCTAACTTTTGGCTTTTAAAAACTTCAAATCAATAATTCTTACCTTTTTTTTTATTATACTAAAAAAATAACCTTCGAAAGCTAAGAAAATTATTTTCCAAATAAGTTTTTGTTGTAATATTATTGAGAATTTCACTCGTGGGCTTGTCCCACGTCGAAAAATTGAGTGGAAGATGGGTGCTTTTATGCATGGTTGAGTTCAAGACTCAATAGACTTAAGTTTTTAGGTCAAGTTGGTATTCACCCATATGTATGAAGCACACATTTGGACCGGAGGAGCCTATGGGTGGGCTTGATACACATGGGTGAATACCAACTTGACCCAAAAGCTTAAGCCTATTGGGTCTTGGGCCCAACCATGTATATAAGCACCCATCATTCATTCTAATTTTTCAATGTGGGACAAGCTCACAAGTGAAATTCTCAACAATCTCCCCCTCATTTGTGAGTTCCAACTACTCCCCCTTGAACGGAAACCGTCTCCCTTATGGGAGAAAGCCCAATTCCCCAACAGTTGCTCAAGTGGCCCTTACAACTGGCGCCTTACGTGTGTCAGATTGCATTCCGCATGCCTCCGAACCAATCCTACCTCTCATGTCTTGACCCTATTCAGATCCATCCTCAGCCTAGATGATCCTTATTGGTCTCGACCACACACTTGCTCAATCAGTTGCCCGAAAGCTGGAATGGTGTTGTTACTACAATCAGTAGCTCCGCAGGGAAATCAAAGCTAGTATACAATGAGGTCGTCAGCATGATTTTGACGGAAGAAATCGGAATGCAGTCAAACCATGGTTCCACTTCGAGTTTAGCCTTGAACATGGAAAGTCAAGGCAGAGGAAATAAGCATGGACGATCAAATAACAACGGCAAATCTAGGCCTAGGCGGTCTAAATCCAGAAATCCCAATGGTTCTCAGGACATAGGTTTGCAGGGCACAAAAAATATTAAGTGGTGGAATTGTGGTCATTACAAGAACCAGTGCAAAGGTCCGAAGAAAGAATATGAGGCGAAGACAAAGAAAGAAGCAAATGTTGCTTCAGAAAATGATGATATGTTGATCTGCTCTTTGGAGAGCAAAAAAGGAGTCTTGGGTGTTAGACTCTAGTGCTTCATTCCATGCCACTTACAGTAAAGATTGCCTAGAGGAGTATACACCTGGTGATTTCGATAAAGTATACCTTAACAATGATCAACCTTACAATATAGCCGGTAAAGGGAAAGTGAAGATCAAGATGAATGGGTCAGTATGGAAGCTGAGAGATGTCAGATATATTCCATACCTGAGGAAGAACTTGATCTCAGTTGGTCAACTAGTAGATGAAGGATATAACACAACTTTCATTGGTGATGAATGGAAGATTTTGAAGGGTGCATTGACGATTGCACGAGGTAAAAAAAGTGGTACTCTTTATGTAACTCCTAATACATGTATGTCTATTACAGTTGCTACAGGAAATGATGATAGCAACATTTGGCATCAACGACTCGGACACCTGAGTGATAAGGGACTCAGGGTGATGCACTCAAAGGGAAAGTTTAGTGATTTACAGTCAGTGAAGATTGACACATGTAAGAATTGCATATTTGGGAAATAGAAAAGGGTCAATTTTCAGACAAACACTGATACCCCAAAGAAGGAGAGACTTGAGCTAGTCTATTCAGATGTATGGGGACCAACGACCATTTCATCCACAAGTGGGAAGCATTACTTTGTGACATTTATTGATGATCATTCTCGAAAGGTATGGGTTTACTTCCTGAAATATAAATCTGAGTTTTTTGATGCCTTTAAGATTTGGAAAACAATAGTAGAAAATGAAACTGGTTTGAAAATCAAGAAGCTGAGAACCGATAACGGTGGTGAGTATGATGACACCTAGTTCAAAATATTCTGTTATGAGCATAGTATCAAAATGGAAAGAACTGTGCCAGGTACGTCTCAGCACAACGGCGTAGTCAAGCGAATGAACAGAACGTTGACAGAAAAAGCCAAAAGCATGTGCATGCAATCAGGCTTACCAAAGATGTTTTGGGCAGAAGCAGTCAACACAGCAGCTTACTTGATTAATAGGAGTCTATTAGTACCATTGGACTATAGTCTACCAGAAGAAGTATGGAGCGATAAAGAGGTAAGACTTTCATATTTGAGAGTTTTTGGTTGTGTTGCATATGTACATATCAATAATCATGTCAGGAATAAGCTTGATTTGAAATCCAGGAAATGCACCTCCGTTGGTTATGGTGGAGATGAATATGGGTCTCGCATTTGGGATGATGAAAACAAAAAGGTGATCAGAAGTAGGAGAGGAATGTTTTGTATAGTGACAATCAGAGTACGATACATCTGGCAAAGAACTCCGCATTTCATTCCAAAACTAATCATATTGGACCGCGTTATCACTTCATCAGATCTCTGATAGAGGACGGCATGTTGATACTTGAAAAAATCCAAGGTAGCAGGAATTCGACAGATATGTTAACAAAGGTGATGACTATCGAGAAGCTGAGATTGTGTTCAATTTCAGTTGGTCTTCATGCCTGAAGACATATTTGAGCACATCGTTTATTCATATACTAATACTGGTTGAGGAGGCATCTTCGTCTCCAAGTGGGAGATTGTTGTAGATGGAGCCAGGAGACGCAAGCTGGAAATGCGTCCACGTAGCTGTAATCCGCGGATATTGATTGAATGATTTACTGTAATTCCTTAATTTCAATTTATTGTAATTTACTCCAGCTCTCTATAAATATAGAAGGGTTGTTGATAGGTAAAATACAGAGAGGAAGGAGAGAGTGTAGAGGAGTGAGGAAGAGAGCTGAGAGATTGTATTCTTTCCGGTTATATAGTGAATTGTGGTGTGCTACGTGGATGTTGGTTGATCTAGACTGAACCACGTAAATTTCTAGTGCCTCTCAATTTTTTGGTGCTTGTTTATTGCTCACAAGATCCTAACAAGTGGTATCAAAGCCAATGGTTCGTAACTCTAGGTGAGCGACACCGTAAAAGTTGAGACGGGAAGCAAATTCTCCTGACGTGCTAACAGTTGGAGGACCAAGTGTGTGGTCGAGGCCAATAAGGATCATCTAGGTTGGGGATGGATCCAAATTGGGTCAATACGTGAGAGGTAGGATTGGTTCGGAGGCAGGTGAAATGCAATCTGACACATGTAAGGCGCCAGTGGTAAGGCCCACTTAAGCAACTGTAAAGGAATTGGGCTTGCTCCCATAAGGGAGACGGTTTCCGTTCAAGGGAGAGTAGTTGGAACTCACAAGTGAGGGAGAGAGTATTGAGAATTCCACTTGTGAGCTTATCCCACATTGGAAAATTAGAGTGGATGATGGGTGCTTATATACATGGTTGGGCCTAAAACCCAATATGCTTAAGCTTTTGGGTCAAGTTAGTGTTCACCCATGTGTATCAAGCCCACCCATGGACTCCTTCGGTCCTAACAAATATGTGACTCATATGTTGAGTGGAACGCATATAGAAATGAGAAAACATGGTATAAAACAACAACTATGGTTTGCAAGAGCAAATCGTCGATGGTTTTGTCAAGATGCAGTGAAATAGTCGATGGTTCTGGTTCAGTTACTTCAATTATTTAGTCTCGGTATTAAACTGTCGACGGTATGTCTAAAATCGTCGACGGTTTGTCTTAGTTTTTCAGCGCTGCATGTTTTCGAATTTTGAATTACGAAGTTGCATAGGTTAGGTTTCAGGGTGGGGGGAATCTCCGGGAGGGTTATATATGTTATGTTAAGTGAAATGCATGTATAATGAGAAAACATGGTAGAAATCAGCAGTTGTGGTTTGCAAGAGCAAATCATCAACGGTTTCCTTGAAGTTGTCGGCGATTTTGTCTAGATGTGAAGAAACAGTTGACTATTATGCAGTGTTTTATCAACTGTTTGCTTTTGGTATTAAACCGTCGACAGTATTTCTGAAATCATCAATAGTATGTCTGAAACCGTTGACGATTTGACTCGGTAACTCAGCGTTGGTTTTCAAATTTTGAATTTAGGAAGTTGTATGGGTTGGGTTTCAGGAAGAAAACCATCAAGAGGGTTATATAGACATGGTATATGTTGTAACTCTGGTATGTTCATGTATTTGGACACAAGATAGTGAAAAGTAGTGTTTTTTGCTCCCATGGATGTAGGCATTGTCAATTCACGTAATTCTTCGTGTCATTGTTTTATTGCTTTCATATAATCTGTATAATAGTGTGTTTTCTGTATATTTCACTATTAAGTGTTGCATTGTTTTATCTGCACCAACCAATTCCTGTACTAAATTAGAGTTCCAATTATTATTCAGCCAGCAATCCTTAATACACAGTTTCTTGTTCAAAATACTCTTAGTGCTCACAAATAATGAGCCTAATGACAACCACCTATTAAATAAAAAAGAAGAGTTCCCACCTCTCACTAAAATTTTAACATTATCCATAACTTCTGGAATGGTGGCCATAATTGATTTCTAGAACCGAAAGTCATTTGGTCTCCCCTTCCTTATTAATAAATGATCATTTATGCAATATTTAGCCTTGAAAAAACCTGCCCACAGATTGTTAGAGGTGAGCAATCTGAAGGCAAATTTCATGAGAAGAGATTTCTGAACTTCCTTAAGATCTCTCAAGCCCAGACCCCTTTCCGAGGTAGGTTTTCAAATTTTTCCCCAAGAGCACCAATGAATCTTCTTTTTTATCTTTCACCTCTCCCTATAAAAAATTAGAAAGAAAAGAGTTAATGCGAGAATATGTGACCTGCGAAACCTTAATAACAGACATCAAATAAATAGGCATGCTAGACAACACATGTCTTAATAAAATCAATCTTCCACCTTACAAAAGCAACTTAGATTTCCACCCTACAATTTTCTTTCTAATCTTCTCCACAAGAGGCTTCAATGTCCCGGAAGACAATTTTCCAGATACCAAAAGCGCACCCAAATATGTAACTAGAAATTTACCTTCTATGAAACTCGTGATTCTCAATAAACCATGCTTCCGAGCAGGAGTGATGTATTTCGAAAGGAATAATGCTGACTTTATCTTACTAATTTTTTGACCCGACCACTTCTCATACATTTCCAGAGCGTAAACTAAATTTCTAATAGACCTCTTCCCACCATTGCAAAAATAAGAATATCATCCGCATATAGCAAATGCGAAACCAATGGGGCCCCAATCGAATGATTAAATTGACCAATCCGACCAGTCTCATAGTTTTTCCTAAGCAACCTTGTCAAAACCTCCTCCATTATTATGAATAAATAAGGAGAGAGTGAATCCCCTTGCCACAAGCCTCTCGTAGATTGAAAAAACCCTTTAAATGTTCCGTTCATCAAAACAGAAAACCATGGGGACTCCACACAATTTTTTATGAGCTTGCAAAACCTCTCAAAGAAACTAAAAGCCTTAAGAACCTCTAGAAGAAAATTCCAATTCACTCTGTCATAAGCTTTAGCCAAGATTAAGTTAAGTCAGGATTTTTATTAAATATGATTTGATTAAACTGTTATATATTTATTTATTATGAGTTCAAAGATTATTTTGAAAACCAACTATTCAACCGGAATTTTACAAATCTAGGATATATGATACAGTATTTTGAATAACATGAATAGTGGAAAATTTGATTTATTTTATGAACTAAAAATGATGTGTATCTTTGGTTATCTCCTAGATTGTATTCAAATACTGAAAATGTGTGGCAGGTGAATGATTTTATGGTTTATCTTAAAATCGAATTTGGGAATGATTGTGAAATATACTAGAAATGTTTGTAAAACATATTGGAACTGCTTGTGAATAATATAGGGATTTGATATGACATTTGGGGGTCGGGTTTTATATGATGGTCGAGGGCCAGGTTTTTATTAAATGGCAGGTATAAAACAAAATGATTTAAATTATAGCTTTTATTACTTAAATTGCATAAT
This sequence comes from Malania oleifera, assembly GCF_029873635.1. Classification (NCBI taxonomy): domain Eukaryota; kingdom Viridiplantae; phylum Streptophyta; class Magnoliopsida; order Santalales; family Ximeniaceae; genus Malania; species Malania oleifera. Next base: position 123,196,077 of record NC_080417.1, read on the forward strand.
ATGCTTAAGGAACCCTGGGGACTAGTTGTTGTGTGAGCACAATACTGTTGCTAGTGATTGATTATTAGACCATATGCGCCCACACTGTTTTAGATAGAAGTATAGGGTGGTCCCAGTCTACTACCTACGTGAGGTTGAAGTAAGGGCGTCAGACCTGCAGTTTAGCTATGGATGCCTGCTGACGGACTTGTAGAGGGATATTTTTGACTTTGTTTTGGGTTGATCACCTAGGCCTAGTCCAGCCTTCAGGCCACACAACCCGTACCATGGGGGAAGTAAATGGTGTTAGTCACAAGGAGTGTCTTCTATGCATATCTGTTAATTTATGTAAATAGTGTTAATTTTTCACTGAACTGGTTTATACTGTGGGAAGGGAAAAAGGCATTTTCAACTATGTAGAATGAACATCTATTTAAATGTTATTTTTGGTTAAATGAAAAACTGATTATTTTATGTATACACTAAAATTTATGCTGGTCACACACTGATTTTAACTTAGTCTTCTTTACTGAGAAGTGTATCACCGCAATATACAAATTATCTTTTCAGGAAACACCAAGGATCATATTTAGCATACTAGAGGGGTCGAGCTAGCCATTTAGTTTATGTATGTAGTGGGTATAGACTGGGTTTTCTTTTTTGTACAGTGTTATGGGTTGTAATATGAATTTTCTTTGAGACCATGGTGTATAAAAGTAGTTTAACACCCTGGTAATGTATGTTGAGAATGTTTCATTATTTCTACTACATTTATGTATTAACTATGGTATCAGGTATATAGACGTCACTAAAGTAGCACCCGAGCCTCACGTGGCAGGTCGGGGCGTTACATTTAGAAGTAGGAAAACTATTTTCTAGAAAAGAAAATTAGAAATTGTGTTCAGAAAGTTTATTTCTGACAATGCAAGTGGTAAATAAAGTTGGGTATTCAAAGGATTCACTCCACGCTACCTAATGGTCTCTGCCAAGTGACTGCTCCACTACTTGTGCAATATGAGAGTGTAATCAAGACCAAGTTCTTTGTGTCTGTAGATCTCATCATCCCAAATATTAATTTCCATGATCTTCACATCAAATTATTCTACTAGGCTAGCCTTTACTTCCATAACAATCAAGTTTTCAACATGTAAATCAAGATATATTACCTAAAATTTTAAAAGTAGGCACCACAATCAATTTGAAAAACTGTTTTTTATCTCACTTGACACAAATTTCGGATGGAGACATAAAAGGGCCGGTTTTGTTTCAAAAAACTTTTCCATTTTCTATTTCATTTCCCTTTTCTATTTTTCATTTTATTTTCATGAAAAAAACTATAAAAAGTACACACATTTAGATTGCTACTTACAAAAACTATTTTCTAAAAAAGAAAAGTAGAAATTGTGTTCAGAAAGTTTATTTCTAACAATGCAAGTGGTAAATCTTATTCTCGTATCCTCTTATATACATTAAGTAAGTCGATAATTTGTCTCCAAATGGAAACAAAAAATGAAGTGTAAAATGTGAGACGTGTACATGCCTTCAGCCAAGTGTTAGTATTTGTTATTCATGTGATATTGCACATAAGATTTGAAATCAACCTCAGAGAATTTGGAATAAACATGCAAGTTCGAAATTAATCTGTAAGGAATTGGAATAGAATATTTGCATACTTTACTCATCATTTTATATTTAAAACGATTATGAAATTAATCTGTAAGAAATTGAAATAGAGTATTTGCATATCCATACCATTTTATATTTCATGTATCAATTAAAAATTTAAATGATATTAAAGTCCACATGGTAGTGATTTGTGCAATTTTTTTTTCAAATTAAAGTCTAAAAACCATATATTTTGAGCCTGCAAGTCAACCATTATTCCTTCATTCCACAATCATGTGGAGATCAAATTTGGGAAACTGATGGATTTTCAAATGGTAGAATGGAGATCAAATTTGGGCTCCAATACCAAATGAAGCAGTTGCAACATCAAGGAATTACAACCAAGAGAGAATTAGGGAGAAGAAGAAGGAAGAGGTGAAGGGAGATACAATTGGGGAGGGGGGGTCACACATTTACTTTCAATTCAATTCATAAAGGGAGATACAATTGGGGAGGGGGGGGTCACACATTTACTTTCAATTCAATTCATGAAAATCTCACTCTTACATGCCTTTCTCACCTTATTTACATGATAGCCTAAATTACAAGAATTAAACATAAACCCCCAAACACATGAAATTACAAATAAACCCTTAAAACATGTATATATTACAAACAATCCCCATATCAATAACAACAACAACAACAAAATCAAGCCTTAGTCCCATTAAGTGGGGTCGGCTATATGAATCATTTTCCGCCAATTTATGCGATCATGGACCATTTCTTTTGATAGAATATGAATCCCCATATCATCGTTGCAAAAATTAATTACTCCTGTCTTTGGGCTGAAATCCAACAATTCCTAACCCATTTCTATCCTTAATCAGTCTCCATGGAGAGTGTATCTATTTCTCTATTTATTATTGCTCTACATCGAGAGATCGAGAGAGCTACATGCAACACAGAGATGAGAGAGCGCGAGCAGTTGAGAGAAGCAGAGGGGAGAGAGCAAGGATGTACCTTGAGGGAGAGCATGAGAGAGTGAGAGAGATGAGAACAGCAACTCAGTCTCACTTACCTACACAAAAGAAGCAAGGAACTGGGTAATAATCCCCTTAAAACAAAGCCCCTGGCAAACAACTAGGTTGCCCCAAACCTGCCCCAAAGAATCTGTGACAGCCACGCGTCAAATGCATCAGGCCCCATATATGTTATAGATATACCTAGCAAGGAATTTCTTTAATGGACATAGCAGCCAACAATCATCAGATATTGAGGATTCATGTATGTTATAGATATCCTTAGCAAGGATTGTAATTGACATAGCAGTCAACAATCATCAGAGATTGAGAAAGCCCAAGTGAACTTCTTGCATTCCAAACAACACGGGAAAAAGCCCTTACTGGCATCTCATAGTCTGGTTGTAGTCAAGTCAGGTTTTAGTTCTAGTCAATTCAGGGTGCTGAACCTGCACGATCATGTTTAGTAAGGACTAATTGTCCTCATTTTATAATTTCTATTGCTTTCTTTCTCTTATCAATAAAATTTATTTTGCTGTGTTTAGCAAAAACATGAAGATTGATATAGACAAAATAAAAGCTTTAAATTTGAAGTTGTATGAATTTAGACAAAACCTAAATTCTAATACATAACAATATGAGTTGCAATTGAACTTCATACAATTCGAATTCCCAATTTTGAATTCAATGCTCCCGAACTCCAGACCACCATTGAGAAAGGAGATAGGAAAATGGAAAGAAAAGAAGAAAAAACTGAAAAAGAGGAATAACATGTGTGGAAATCTCCTCAATGATGCACAATGCTACTTCATATGAATTGTGAGTCTCTGTATTATGCTGATTATTTGCACAAATATAGTTGTACAAACAAATATATTTATTTGTTTTGGTCCATTCGTATGATGAGCTCATCATTTCTCTTTCAAATTCCTCGCTTCACGTGATTATAAAGACCTCTTCCATTTCATCAAATTGAGATGCACAAAGGCCATTAACCAGTTTGTCCTACAATGGAGGCCCTGGGAGAGTCCTAAGCTCCAACATTTTTGCACACAGTGGTCACTATCAAAGATTTTGGAACATGTTCATTACCAAAACTCCAGGCAATGGCCCCTTAAAATTAGCATATGTGACTATTGAAATTAATTTTATGATCACTTGCTGGAGATTATAACCTCTTTAAAAGCTAGCAACAATTGTCTCTTATGTGGTCAATACATCTAAGCAAGAGCCTATCGGCAAAAGCTTCCGGCACCTCCCCCCCTTCTCCAACCCAGCCAACTGAATTCCAGCAACCACTTTGAGCCAAATTCGGTGATCCCAAAAGCATGAAATTTCATGCTATACTCCAACTTCAAAATGTTCAGATCTCTGAAAAAAGTTGACGAGCTGCAATACAAACTTACCAATATCTTGACCTCCTGGGGCTGTGCTGCTTTCAACCAGGTGGAGTTGATTCAAATCTTCCAAAAACAATAGAAGTCTCACCAGTAGTCCTTGCAAGAACAGACCCCATCCTCAAAATGATGGAAACGAGTTGCATCTCTAACAACAAAATGGCGATCCAGAATCTTGCTAACCAACTTGATAAACACGTGACAGTCTCCACATACTCTCAGGTTCTTTATTATGACAATCTCTGCCCCTGCTTCGGTGTTTAAGAGTCCAAATGCAATCGCCAACTTTTCACTGTGTACTCCCATGCCAGTCATGAGCTCTTCATCACATCTCTCCTCATCACTACTTTTGGACCCACCGAGTTCCTTAACTAAATCCTCCAAATGCTCCAACATTCTGTAAATCTCCTCTGTTTGAGGATGAGTTCTATCCCCAGCCAAGAAGAGGTGCATCCTTCCCTTATGCTCAACATAGCTACAACCTGGCTCTTTTCTGAGCTTCCGCTCTCTCATCATTACTCGAATCCTTAACACCCCATCCGAGTTCTTCGCCTCAGAATATATATTTGATAGCAGGACATAGTAGCCAATATTCATGGGTTCAAGCTCATTAACCCGCTCAAAAGCAAGCTCTGCAAGATCAACATTTTTGTGTATCTTACAAGCACCCAAAAGGGCCCCCCATACAGCACCATCAGGTTCCATGGACATTGACTCAATGAGATTACGAGCTTCATCAAATCGACCGGCCCGACCTAAAAGATCCACCATGCAAGAGTAATGCTCTAGTCCTGGTTGCAGCCCATAATTTGTTCCCATTGCAGCAAAATAATCCAAGCCCTTATCAGTCAGCCCTGCATGGCTACACGCTGACAAAACACACACAAACACTGTTCCATCAGGTTGAACACCAGCCCTGACCATTTTGTCAAAAAGTTGTACAGCAATTTCTCCATGTCCATGCATTCCGTAACCACCTATAATTGCTGTCCACGAAATTAGGCTTTTCACAGGCATGTCATCAAAAATTGCACGAGCCTTTACCAGATTACCACACCTGGCATACATATTAATTAGCGCATTCTTCAAAAATGGATTCAAACCAAATCCACCACACTCTATCCGCCGTTCTACCTCCCGACCAACACTTTGGGCACCAAGATGAGCACAGGACGAGAGAACCCCAAGAAGAGTTACGGCATCAGCACAAATTCCCATAGAGTCCATCTCACGATAAAGTTCCAAAACATTGGCAGCAAGCCCATTTTGGGCATACCCAGAAATCATCGCATTCCAAGTTATCAATTCCTTTTTAGGCATTTCATTAAATAACTTTCGAGCAAGACCAACTGACCCACATCGCACGTACATAGTAAGCAAACAATTCCCAACAGCTACATCATTGTCCAATCCAAACTTCACATTACAAGCATGAATGCACATGCCCAGCTCCAAGTGTACGGAAAGGGTACAAACAGGGACTAGACCAAGCATTGTAACTGCATCGCACGGAACACCCATTCTCCTCATGAAACAAAAAAGTGAAACAGCATCACTATATCGAGAATTCAAGGTGAACCCAGAAATCAACGCATTGTGACAAACTGTTGATTTTGTTAAGTAAGCGACTTCATCAAACACTTTGCGTGCATTCTCAATTAGAGAGCATTTAGAATACAAGGCTATCAGAGAGCTCTGAACAAAAGGTTCGGATACGCACCCCGTCTTGATGACATGTCCATGGAGCTGGGCGCCGGCAGCTGGGAGCGAGAGGGCGGCACACGATTTGAGGGCGAAGGGGAAGGAAAACGCGTTGGGGGAGTCGCCGGAACGGAGCATTTGGCGGTAGAGTATGAGGCCTTCTCGAAAGTGGCCGTGCTTTGCAAGCTCTCTCAGATGCGTGTTCCATGGGGTAGTTGCGTTGCAACCGTTTGATATTTGAAAATTCAAAAATCTGTTAGCCTTGGTCATAGAACGTATCTTTCCCTGATGAGAGAGAGAGAGAGAGAGAGAGAGCTAATAGTCGATTCAGTGATCAGACCTATGGACGAATTGGGCAAACAGAACAGTCGATGACTCGATGGAATGATGGAGAGTGGAGTTGCAATCCAGCCTATGGGAGCAAAATTAAATTTTATCAATGTTCAAACTCAACTGATTTAATAAACAAATTTTTAAAATTCAATTTGATTTAAATTAATTGAGTCCGAGTTCATTTTTTCTGTGCAGTTTGTTTATCAATCAATTTTGATCAGTCGAGCTTAACTCTATTAAAATTTTTTCGCTGTATATTAATAAATATTATAAATAATCCTAAAATGACTTACAAATGATTTAATTCATTAAGAATTTTATTCATTAAATATAGAAGTTTTCAAATTTCGAGTTATGTTTTACTATGCCATGACAGTAAAAATTTTTGTTGTTGCCAAAAACTGGATGATGTACATTGATTGATTTTCGACCGCGACCACCTATAAGAATTCAAACAAAAAAGACTTAGAAAACCCGAGGTGTACTCCGAGGATCACTATGATGCGTAAGTTAGGGACTGTGACAGATTTAAATTGTAACAGTAAAGAAAAATGGATGAGAATAAGATGTTTATCTATTCTTGGAGTACTCTTTTATAGTGGTGGAGGCATGCCCTCCTTTAATTTCGTATTACTGAGTGCATTATTATGTTTACAATTTCAGATAGTATAATGGAACCTTAGTTCCTATAGTTCATAATTATATATACCAATGCATTATAAGTCCATTTAACAACATATATCACGTTCGTTTCGTCAAAAACTGCTTTAAGGAGTAATCGGTTCAAAAAGTCATTTAAATGAAAAAAAAAATGAGGGTTCAAGCATCTTCTACTAGTAGTTTAAAGCAATTAGGTAAGTTTTTAAAACGTTTGAAGATCATATGCTAAAATCCTTAAATTTACCAAAACCATAAAAATAATTAAACCGACACTTTTACCCGGTAGAATTTTGCAAACGAATAGTCATAACGTACATAATAGTATAGATTATAGTTTTACCCATTTACATTTCAAAATAAACTGATGTAAACAAATCCCCTTACCTATTTCTGAATTTCAAAAGACGAGCAGATCGATCCAAAACAACGACCCGTAATCCCCAAAACCTAAAAATCGAAGAACATTACTTCACTATAATCACGACTACTACATATATACCGAATCAAAAACGAAATCAGATCCTTACCTTGATTTTAGGAAAAATCCCGAAAATCCTCAAAACGATGATATGATCCGCTATAACTGTAGTGTTTCTCCTTCTGATCCACGCAGGAACCCCCGATTGTCGAAACGAACGACGAACGATGAAGAATTGTAGAGAGAGAGAGAGAGAGAGAGAGAGAGAGAGAACTCGGTGGTTTTAGAGAAAGAGAGAGAGAGCTTTTGGGTTTTCTTAACCCTTAAGCAACCAAAAATGATATTTATAAGGCCCTTGACCGAGTCAGTTTCGTCGACGAGGCGACGCCTTTGTCGAAGAACTAGCCAAACTGTTCGTGGACGAAGCTCTTCCTTCGTCGATGAACCCCATCCGGATATTTCCTTTGGTTCGTTCGGTATCTCTTCGTTGACGATGTTCTGAATTTCAGTGACGAAGAGTTGTAGGGACTTTGTCAACGAATATACTGCCTTTGTCAACGAACCCTGCTGTAATTCCCTTTTTACCCATTTCTTATTTATTTTCCTAATTTTACGGGTTATGGTCTCTACAATCTCCCCTCCTTATAAGAATTTCGTCCCCAAAATTCACCAGCCAATACCAAACTCACTCTACCTTATGTCAAAGATCTACAGAAAAGTCGGCAGCTACCTACCCTCACTTATGGCGGAGGAATACCATGGTTGCAACATAAAACTTTGGGAGTTTACAATAAACATACAAAACTCTCTCGAAGATCATATCCACTTGCTAAACATATTAATATACATACATTCACTTACCTGACTAACTCAACTGTCTCTGAACAACTAAGGATACTTCTGACGTATCTCAGTTTCTAACTCCCATGAAGCTTCTTCCACTACATGGTTCTACCACAATACCTTCACTAGCAGTATTTCCTTAGTTCGTAACTGCTAAACTTTCCGATCTAATACCTATACCGGTACCTCCTCGTATGATAAAGCATCACTGATCTCTAAAGGTTCATAACTCAGTACATGTGATTGATCTGACACTTACTTCCTCAGCACCGACACGTGGACACGTCATAGACTCTGGATAGTGTTGAGGGTAAAGCTACTCGATAAGCAACTGAACCTATCCTTTCCAAGATCTTGAAAGGACCAATATACCGAGGACTTAGCTTCCCCTTTTTCCCAAACCTCATTACCCCTTTCATCAGAGTGATCCTCAGGAATACCATACTTCCTACCTCGAATTCTAGCTCTCGTCGGCGAGTATCAGCGTAACTCTTTTGCCGACTCTAAGCTACCTTAATTCTCACTCTTATCAACTCGAACTTTGCAGAGGCCTACTGAATCAATTCCGGACTCAGTATCTATCGCTCCCCTACCTGATCCTAGTACAACGGAGATCAACACCGACGACCATACAATGCCTCGTAAGTTGCCATCACTATGCTAGCCTGGTAACTGTTGTTATACGCAAACTCAACCAACGGTAGATACCGTATCCAACTATCCCCAAAGTCCAGTACACAAGCCTACAACATATCCTCTAACGTCTGAATACTCCTCTCATACTGTCCATCCGTTTGCGGGTGGAAGGACGTATTGAATGTCAGTTGTGATCCCAAGGCATCCTGTAGACTCCTCCAAAAATGAGACGTAAAATATGGATCTCGATCCAAAACAACCAAAATAGGAACACCGTGGAGTTGTACAATCTTCTGCACATATAGCTTTACCAACCTATTTAGAGAGTAATTGACTCTGATTGGAATGAAATGTGCAGTCTTTGTCAGCCAATCCACTACAACCCATATAACATTCTACCCATGCACCGCTGCAGGTAATCCCGTGACGAAATCTATCAAAATGTGCTCCCACTTCCACTTAGGGATGTCAAGTGGCTGAAGTGGTCCTGCTGACCTCTAATGCTCTACCTTGACCTGCTGACATATCAGGCACTGCTCTACAAAATGGGCTATCTCTCTTTTCATGTTGTACCACCAGAAAGATTCCCTCAAACTCCGATACATCTTCATACTACCAAGATGTACAATATAGAGCGAATGGTGTGCCTTATCTAGAATGACCCGTTTAATCTTGACATCATTCGGTATACATACCCTTTTATGGAATCTCAAAATCCCATCACCGAAAATACTGAAATCCGTCTTTAACCCACTCTGGACTCCTTCCATAACCTCAACCAGCTCTAGATCCTCCCTCTGTGCTGCTCGAATCCTCTCTTGTAAGGTCGGCTGTACCACTAAGCTAGCAAGAACAGCCTAATGATTACTTTCCACTACCTTCAAGCCCAACCTTTCCAGGTCCATACAGATCTGATGCTGAACTCCCACTGCAGAGACTGACGCATCAACTGACTTCTAACTCAAAGCATCAACTACCACATTTGCTTTTCCTGAGTGATAGCTAATAGTACAGTCATAGTCCTTTATCAACTCAAGCCACCTATCTTGTCTCATGTTCAGCTTTTTCTAAGTGAAAATGTACTTAAGACTTTTATGATCAGTAAAAATCTCGGACCTTTCACCATACAGGTAGTGCCTCCACATTTTCAATGCAACACTACAGCTACCAATTCCATATCATGTGTCAGGTAGTTCTTCTAATACTCTTTGAGTTGACAAGAAGCATAAGCAACCACCCTGCCCTGTTGCATTAGAACATAGTCGAGACCCTTCTTAGAGGCGTCACTATAAATAACAAATCCACCATCCCCAAATGGAATGGTCAGAACTGGAGCAGTAACCAGTTGCCATTTCAGCTTTTGAAAACTCAGCTCGCACTCATCAGTCAAATCATACCTCACGTTCTTCCTCGTGAGTCGCATCAATGGGCCTTCTAAACTGGAGAACCCTTCCACAAAACGTCGGTAGTAACCTACAAGACCTAGAAAACTTCTGACCTCCTGAACATTCTTCGGTCTCGCCTAGTCCACTACTGGCTCTATCTTACTTGGATCCATTGATACTCCTTCTTTAGACACTATGTGCCCTAGAAATGCAATCTGTTCTAGTCAGAACTCGCACTTCTTTAGTTTAGCATATAACATCTTATCCCTAAGCATTTGTAGTACCAATCTCAAATGAACTTCATATTCTGCAGCACTCCTAGAATACACTAGGATGTCATCAATAAATACCACGACGAACCGGTCTAAGTATTCGTGAAATACCCTGTTCATCAAATCCATAAATGTTGTAGGTGCATTAGTCAAACCAAAAGGCATAACCATAAATTTGTAATGGTCATACCGGGTTTGAAATGCTGTCTTTGGAATGTCCTCCGCTTTCACCTTCAGCTGGTGATACCTAGATCGTAGGTCGATCTTAGAGAAGATCTGTGTGCCCTGTAGCTGGTCAAACAAATCATCAATCCTGGGTAGCAGGTATTTGTTCTTTACCGTCACCTTGTTAAGCTCTCTCTAGTCGATGCACATTCTCATCAACCCATCCTTCTTCTTTACAAATAACGCCAGTGCTCCCCGGGGTGAAACACTCGGTCGAATATACCCCTTGTCTAGTAACTCCTGAAGTTGTTCCTTCAACTCTATCAGTTTAGATGGAGTCATACGATACAGAGCTTTCGATATCGGCGTCGTACCTGGAGCTAATTCTATAATGAATTCAACTTCATAGTCTGGAGGTAATCTTGGCAAATCCTTTAGAAACACGTCAGGGAACTCACGCACAACACAAATCTCCTCCAATTTGCATTCTTCTGCCAATGTGTCTTTCACAAACGCCAGATACCCTTGGCATCCCTCCTGAAGCAATCTATCAGCCTATAAAGCTGAAAGGATCCGTGGTGCAGAACGCACACACGACCCTATAAACTTGAACTCCTGCTCCTCTAGAGGTCTAAACATCACTTCTTTCCTATGGAAATCAATACTGGCATAACTAGAAGACAACCAATCCATCCCTAGGATGATATTGAAGTCATACATGTCAAATACTATAAGGCCAACTAGTTTTACCCTTCCCTGGATTACTACTGGAAAGTCATGGACTACCTTACTACATACAATTACTGATCCCGATAGCATAGCCACTACTAGTTCATAACCCAACGGTTGCACCTTTAATCCACACAGTTTAACAAATCCCTAAGAGATAAAGGAATGTGTTGCCCCCAAATCAAATAATATCACAGCTTTATTGGAAAGCATGTAAATGGTACTTGTGACAACATCTCCTGCATTTTTTGCGTCACCAGGAGTCAAGGAGTACACCCTAGCCTAGGCAGTACCCCCCTGTTGTCCATCTTGTGGCGCCTGCGCACCACCTCTGAAAGGCTGTTATGGAGCTCCACCGAACCTTGGCAGATTACAATACCTCACCTAATGCCCCATCATGCCACATCATAAACAAGCCCCCATCTCCTTCCAACACTGCCCTGCATGAGGATTCCCACACATAGCACAACCACAAATGGACGTGGTACTTTGTGAAGCACCACGACGACTGTTCTTCTTCTTCTAGTTGCCCTACCTCGAACCAGAGAAAGAATCGGGAGGCACTGGCCTCTTATACGAGACCTGGACCACAAGGTCCTCCTACAGACTCTCCTCTACAATGGTGGCTTTGTCCACCAAAGCAGAAAAGTCTTGCATCTGCCAGATGGTTGCTTGCTTCTATATCTCCTTCCTCAGACCCGTCTGAAATTTCCATGCCTTCATCGCCTCATCATGGATCATAAAGGGAGCGAATAGGGAGAGCTCCTGAAATCTGGAAGCATACTGCTAAATTGTCAGTTGCCCCTGTGCCAAATTCTTGAACTCGTCCATCTTTGCATTCCTAACCGTTGCTGAGAAGTACCGTTCAAAGAACAACTCTCTGAAATGGGCCCACGATATCACCACTAGAATGGGCTGATGCTCCTCAAGCATTCTCACAGACTTCCACCATCTTTCTGCTTCGCTTGACAACTTAAAAGTTGCAAAGGCCATCTTCTACTTTTCAGTACAGTTCAAGACGTCTAGTATCTTATCAATCTCCCTGATCTAATTTTTAGCTTGAATCGGGTCTGCACTTCTCATGAAAACAGGAGGCTTCAGCCGAGTGAACTAATCAATAGAACAACCCAACTCAGCCATAGGATGATCGTGCCACCTATTCGTTCGAACCACCTCAGTTATCAGCTGCTGAGCGAAGTCCCGCAAAACATTCATTGAGTCACTACCAGCCACAAGGCCAGCTCCCTCACTACTACTACCTCCAACATTGGCAGTATTTTCCTTGGATTCCATCTTGAAAAGCAATTGAGAAACTCATCTTAGTACCTTAATACTCTACATATCAGTTACTATCACAATACTAATAGACTCGTGTTTCCAATTCTACCTTCCCACTTTAATTCAAATTCCGCCCCTCTACTTGGAAAAAAAACCGTCAATAGATTGTCATGGTTTTCTAAACCCTTCAAAAGATCCAGAAAATCACAGAAGTCTGTCAATGTATTCATGTCCCCAAGTCTAATAAGCAAAACTCAAGGTCTTATCCATGTCTTATACTCTAGTCTATTGTAGACTATAGAAACTAGTAAATCCTAAGTTCTGTACATATCCCTAACCAGGCAATATGAATCAAATCACACTTCCGACTAGTTCAGGCTTTGATACCAACTATAACAACCTAGCCCTTTATACGGACCCAAATTTCTACCACACATACAAAATACCTGTACCTAATAAACATACATAAACAACCCACCCTAAATAGGGACATAGGGGTATATCTCATACATAACTGTAATTCAAATGTTGTGAAAAACGTAAACATCCATAGGGATTCTATTAGACATATACCAGAGTTCTAACTATATCTTTAATACATAGGATCCATACTTAAAACATAATCTGTATTACATCCCTAAAGAAAACTAACCAGGCTAACAACCCAGTACTAGTACAAAAACTTACTCCTATCAATCAGATTCTAAGTTATAAAGTCTCACTAGAAGACTAGGATCGATGCCTTGAAGGACTTGAAACAAAGGTTGTAAGATTGGGGTGAGACACTTCTTAGTAAGGTGGAAGATATTACAACAGCACGTCATTACATTAGTTGATTCCAGTTAAAATAGTTGCACAATTCCACATTCATATTACTGCACCATATGAGATATACAAATATAATTCAACATCATTACAAGCGAGAGTTCCCGAGGTTAGGGTAGGGTACAGGCCCATACATTGTACGATCCCTCCATACGGTACTCAACCCTATGACCTTACCCATTTTAGTTTTTAAATCATGTATATGAGTATTTAGAACAACGACCAAATTTAAAATGTCACAATATGCATATTTACCCCGTGGCATGGATTGTGCACTGATAACTCTGACATGTCCTGTTCGTGCAAGCACTGTCAAGCATCTATTATATAGTCCGACTGCCCCACCTGGTCCATTATTTCACTAGTGGTCCCAACACTCCTGCCAGCCGACTATATCTGTACCTACACTGATTCACATGTGTGATTGCACTGTACTTTACTAGCAACAGAACCGCACCTTTAGAAACTAGAGTATCTTTCAACTCCTGCCTTTAGTAACAAGTTGTGGTCTCATTTATCATATATATAATTTACAATGAAAACATAATAACCTGTGCATTTCCAGTATTTTCACAATCTCATTAATGAACTAAACAAGCATTCTTTCTTTCTTTCAAACTGAGGTATCAACCGGCACACGTACTCTCGGTTTAACCCTTTTCACATGTAAAGCTCGGTATTTAACCGACACTTGTTTTCCACAATTTCAGATAGTATAATGGAACCTTAGTTCCTATAGTTCATAATTGTATATACCAATGCATTATAAGTCCATTTAACATCACATATCACGTTCATTTTGTCAAAAACTACTTTAAGGAGCGATCGGTTCAAAAATTCATTTAAATGAAAAAAAAAAATGAGGGTTCAAGCATCTTCTACTAGTAGTTTAAAGCAACTAGGTAAGTTTTTAAAATGTTTGGAGATCATATGCAAAAATCCCTAAATTTACCAAAACCATAAAAATAATTAAACCGACACTTTTACCTGGTAGAATTTTGCAAACGAATAGTCATAACGTACATAATAGTATAGACTACAGTTTTACCGATTCACTTTTCAAAATAAATTGATGTAAACAAATCCCCTTATCTATTTATGAATTTCAAAACACAAGTGGATCGATCCAAAACAACGACCCCTAATCCCCAAAACCTAAAAACCGAAGAACATTACTTCACTATAATCACAACTACTACATATATACCGAATCAGAAATGAAATCAGTTCCTTACCTCGATTTTAGGGAAAATTCTGAAAATCCTCAACATGACGATCTGATATGCTATGCCTGTAGAGTTTCTCCTTTTGATCCACACAGGAAACCCCGATCGTCGAAACGGATGATGAATGGCGAAAAATCATAGAGAGAGAGAGAGAAAGAGAGAGAGAGAGCTTTTGGGTTTTCTTAACCCTTAAGCAACCAAAAATGATATTTATAAGGCCCTTGACCAAGTCAACTTCGTTGACGAGGTGGCGCCTTCGTCAACGAACCAGCCAGACTGTTCGTGGATAAAGCTCTTCCTTCATTGACGAACCCCATCCGGTTATTTCCTTTGGTTCGCTAGGTATCTCTTCATCGAAGACGCTCTGAATTTCGGTGATGAAGAGCTGTAAGGATTTCGTCGACGAACATACTGCCTTTGTCGACGAACCCTGCTGTAATTCCCTTTTTACCCATTTCTTATTTATTTTCCTGATTTTACGGGTTCGGGTCTTTACACAGGCCTAGACACACTATCAGGCTACCCACCAAGTATGGTTTTGATGATTTGGTTTATTATGCACTCATTACTAGTAGCGGGGATCCTACTACTTTTCAAGAGGCGCTGCACAACCAAGAGAAGAGTAGATGGATGGGTGCTTTGATGGAGGAGATGGAGTCTCTACAAAAGAATCAGACATGGGAGTTGGTGGAGCTTCTAGAGGGGAAAAGAACGATAGGATGCAAATGGGTGTATAAAAATAAAGAAACATTATCAGAAAAAGAAGGAGGAAAATTCAAGGCTCATCTAGTAGCAAAGGGTTACTCATAGAGAAAAGGGGTTGACTATTATGAGATCTTCTCCCCTGTGGTCAGACACACTTCCATTAGGGCAGTGTTGGGTTTGGTAGCGCATTTTGATATGCATTTGGACCAGATGGACGTAAAGACAACTTTTTTTCATGGATATTTAAAGGAGCTTATTTACATGGTACAATTAGAAGGGTTTAGTCAACTTGGACATGAACACTTGGTCTATAAATTGAGAAAATAACTTTATGGGTTGAAGTAGTCTCCGAGGCAGTGGTAGAAGCAATTTGACTTCTACATAATCCGGATTGACTACAGGAGATGTGAGTATGATTGTTGTATTTATGTGAAGAGCCGAATGATGATTTAATTATTTTTATGTTATTTTATATGGATGATATGTTGATTGCTGCGAAGAGTATGAGTGAGGTCAACAAGTTGAAAACTTTGTTGAGCAAAGAATTTGACATGAGGATTTGGGTGCAATCAAGAAGATCTTGGGACGGAGATTAGTAGGGATAGAGCTTTCAAGAGATTATGGTTATCTTAGCGTAGCTTTGTTGAGAGGGTGTTGGAGAGGATCAACATGGATAATGCAAAATCGGCGATTGGCGAATCATTTTAGATTATCTTTCGTCCAGTGCCCGAAGATAGATGACGACGTTCATGACATGTCAAATGTTCCATATGCTAGTGTAGTGGGGTTCTTTATATATGCTATGGTTTGTACAAGACTGGATTTGGCACAAGCTGTTAGTGTGGTGAGCAAGTATCTATCAAATTCGGGACAACATCATTGGGATGTAGTCAAGTGGATTTTTAGATACTTGAGGGGTACCATAGAATATGACATCATGTTTGGCAAACAACATGGTGATCCTTTGAATTGGTCTCTTTGAATTTAAGTTGCAAATCCTTCAATTCTGGTTTATCTCATCCATAGGGGGTCATCACCAAACCACGATCATACTCGGTGAATTTTTCACTCACCTCTTGGTTCGTATCCTTGCTTCTCAATGTCATCATTTCTATAGGATACTCTCTAATCACCATGAAGCACAGGTCTAAGAAAAGTCCCATACTCCTTTGTGCTCGGTGCCAAAATAGGTCAATAAGTCTATTCTTGGTACACACCTCATTTGAGCAATATCCTTTCACCAAGAATCCCTAAAAATCATGCCTATGCTCTAACATATCAAATTTGGACATAAGGGAGACTTTTGGATCAAATTTAGGAAAAATCGGGAAAAATTCACTATGCTCGGTCGACCAAGCACTTCAGTTATAAAACTCCCCGATCGACCAGAACAGTGTTGACTTTGACCCTTACGGTCAACCGAACACTATTGAACAAATTCCCTCAGTCGACCAACAGTTTCGATTTCCTCATGGTCGACCAAAACATGGCACAGTGCACCCTCTCGGTCGACCGACCCTCCCAGTTCATTTTCGCCTCGGTCGACCGAATTGTGTCGGTGCCTGGGAAATCTCAAGCGTCGGTCGACCATATTGAGTTTTGGTCGACGAAGCTGCGATATATATATTGGTTTTCTTTGTTTTCAGCTCATTTGCGCGAGATTCTTGAGAGATTTTCCATTCCTTCCTTGCATTTCCATCAATCCAAGCCTCATATCTTCATTGCCATGGCTCACATTGAAGCCCATGACCTTGCACATGTGGAAGATGAGTATTTTCTCTTAGATAGGTGCAAGATACGGTATATACGGGAGTTCCATCCCAAGGAGGCTATACTAGGTAAGATACTCGACTTAGTTTTTATGGGCCAGTATTTTCAAAATATTTTGGATATGTTCAAGTATTAGGGGTGGAGATCTTTTATCTCCTACCAGCCTGGGGGCATTACCTGTAACGACCTCAAAATTCTATCATTTTTTTTTTATACAGTAAACATTTCTACGCAGCGGAAACATATATCATGAAACCATTTATACATAAACTGTACAATACCAGATTCTAGAATATACAGACCATACACAAAAATGCCACTCCAATATTATCTATCCCAAAAACATACACATCTCTACCAAAAACTCACCCTATAACCAGGGTGACCAAATACTCTCTCTATCTGCGAGCCTGATCTGCTCGCCTATCTGGCTCACCTGAAAAATGTGAGAATAAAGGGGTGAGTCGTCGCTCAGTTAGTGGAAATATGCTAGCACTAGTGTGTGGCAACTAAGTTAAGTATGCTTTTAAAATAATAACTGTTTTGTAATGCAATAAACAATCTGTAAATCATATCTTTCAAACATATCTTTCCTTCTCAAGTTAAAGTACACTGTATCATCCGTATTTTTCTACTTTTCATACTGATAATATCATACTATACTATAAAACTGTAAATATATAAATATCTGTACTTTATCCCTGGGACTCTATACGTCATGATTTGACCCCTCATGACAGGGTTGTGTGACCCGTAGGCGAGACTCTATCTGGTCGGCCCTCCAGATAGGTCATCACACTCTACACTACCTCAGCCCGGCCAAACTGCATCCTCTCCTAAGCTTGGGACTGGCTACTACCTCGTCAAACCGGCCCCCTCAATCTAGTGTACTGGGGAGCTGCATACTCTCCGAGCACGGCTGACGGTACCCACATACTATCTAAGTTATGTGGTTGCACCCTACCTGTATCTAGCAACGGTACCGTGCTTTGTAATCTGTATCTGTCTATGTAACTTTCCTCAGGGATCTGATACTATATACATATATACATATATACTCTTTTACTGTTTTCATCGTGTTTCCAAAATTACCATAACTCTGTCTTTTGGTATTGTAAACACTGTATCTGTAGCATCTTGAGGCTACCTCTGTATATCTATCTGTGTATTCTGTATATATACTCTGTCTGTGTTTTATATGTTATGGTAATAGGAAAAACATGGCATGTTATAACACTGTCTATATATATATATATACTGTTCTATAATCAACTGTAATATAAAATACTGATCTGTGTATTTGTATACATGTATATGGATATATGTATATAACTGTTTCCTGAAGCCATCCATATAGAATCTGTATATGCATGTACATTTCTTTGTGAATATAAATCTATATCTGTATAATCTCATATGCTGGAAAACTATATCAAATATATATACTATCTATATCTTTGTATCTAGTATAGTATGATGTTTCATAACAAATGTATAAATTCATTCTTTACATGAAAGTCTACTTAGGCCACACAAACATTTATGCTCATTTCCTATAAAAGTTGTATAATAAACTGGCATGAAAATATGTTTATAAAATCTCTATTAATTCTATAAAAACTCCTAGCATAGCATATTTCCTTTACCTCAACTTTGAAAAGCCCCTGTAAAAATCTGGCTGTATATTCGCAGGATTCCTAACCCGACATCCTGAAAACGCAATCCCCCAGAACAAAACATCAGTATTTCCTAGTCTACATCATTTTCTATAACTGTCAGGAAGTCAAAAACTCAATAAAAGACCTTACCTAGAATTTGGGATGAAATCCAACTTCGTTTTCTCGACGATCCGCTCCGGCAAACTTGTAGGGAATTCCACCAAGAGTGTCGTGGTAGCCTCGGATTGTCGATCTGGTGACTGGTGGGGCCAAAAATGAAGAGAGAAGGGAGAGAGAGTCGTAGAGAGAGAGAGAGGTGAGAGAGAGCTCGGAGGAAAATGATAAAAATCCCGGATTTCAACTATTTATAGAACAAGGGGATTTCGTCGACGAGACCCTGTATTCGTCGACGAGTCCTTCACAAATTTCGTCGACGAGGCCTTGTATTCGTCGACGAAATTCAGGCTGCCTCAGAACCCCTCTCGGCATTTTCTCGTTGATGAAGCCCTGTGTTCGTCGATGAAATTAATAAAGCCTTTGTCGACGAAATCCTGTGTTCGTCGACGAAGCCTGGCAGCTTCCTTCTTTCTTTTTAGTTCTATTTTTCTCTCTCTTAATATTTAAATATCCATATTTTCTGGGTCGTTACATTACCCGACCTTCGTTAGAATGTTCTATGCCAACCTGAGCAATGATGAGAACGGGTACTTCTCCCGTGTTCTGAGGACAAATGTGCATTTTGACGCACAATATATCTCTGACATCCTCGACATTGGCTGTGGTGACTTTGAGTGCCCCGATGTGGGTAACTCCTGGATCTTTGAGCAAGAATTTATTGTAGCCACATTCGCCAACCTGACCATGTCTGACCCTGGCACTACTAGCTAGAACCACCCCCCATATTATAGACAGTTCTCTCTTGAGGCTAAGATAGTGCACCATCTGATCACCTACAATGTCCTGCCCAAGGCGGGATCTAGAGTGCACGTATCATTTTTAGACTGCTTCATTATGTGGTGCCTCTTTGCTCGGAAGAAGCTGGATTTGCCTAGTTTAATTATTCGTTGGATGATGGCCAAGACGATTGGCCACCGAGTGATCATGCCATATGGGGGCATTCTGAACAAGTTGTTCAGGAACATCGGAGTCACAAGGACGAATGTGGCTTCACTAAAGAGGAGACGACCGGCGGACACTTTCTTTGGCGTGACCCTTAAACCGATGGGGTACAAGCTCGTAGGGAACATTTGGGCGCCCTCTAGAGTAACAGCAGCACGAGTTGAGGCCCCACAGGAGCCACCACAACCTCCACAGCCATCGAACGTGGATCTCATGGCTGCTATCACCAGCTTGTCTGACATGTTCACACAGTTTCGAGGATCAGTCCAATCGGACTTACAGGACTTGGCATCGTCATCCGCTGCACTTCGGCAGGAGTTCCAGCAGCACTCCATCTCCATTGATAGCCGTCTTACAGACTTGGAGCGGTCCATGACAGCTGGCTTCAGTGAGCTGAGTGACCGCATTTAGGAGATGCAGGATGAGAGAGATCGGATGACTATGGACTTTGATTTTGATGCCGCCGACGGTGGTGATGGAGGAGAGGATGGAGGTGATGATGGAGGGGAGATCTAAACTCCGGAATTGTCCGCAGATCAGATAGTGTGACCTTGATTCTTTTTGTTTTATCTTATATCATTTGGTCTGTATTAAATAAAAACAGATCTTTCCTTTTATTTTGTACTCTCATGATACTTTGACATACTACCCTGGTTATTTATGATATATATATATCTGCAGTTTCTTGACTTGCATGTTCTAGTGGTTGAATGTGTATTGTATTGAAATGCATGAGTAGTATAGAATGCCTACTGCATGGCGGATGCAGTTATTGAGAATTGTCCGTTGGTAGATGATAGGTTCTCGCATGCCTTACTTCTATGATACTGTCTGTTTGAGAACCATTATTGTGCAGGTAAAATTTGGGAAATGTCCTATTTACAGCCGACATGCTACCGAATTTTCTGTACACATTGCCTAAATAATTGAAACATTACTTGTGTGTGCCAAATGTATATATATACATGTAAAGTAATTGTTTCCTAATTTGCATACATTTAGGAGGAGCATCTGAAAATAAATGTCTACTTTATTTTGCTCACAAAATATGCTTGGATTAGATCTGCTATTAAATCAAGTGTGGCTTGTGCTTAAATGGAATGTTTTAATCATAAATTTGAAATATGCCCTTGTTGCCACAGTTACTTGATTTTCCATATGATCTTGCATGTGAATCTTAAATTCTTTTTGGGATCATTATGGTTATGATTTTTCTGGTTATAATTTAGTATGTGCATAATTGACAACGCAGAAAAATGTTGCTTGATTGTCTTAAAATTAAAGTTCTCTTTTTCATCAAGCAACTCCCCCAGTACCTTTTGCATATATTAAAGGGGAATATATATATATATATATATATATATATATATTTATCATATACATATGTATACCTATATCTATACACTTATATATATATATATATATATATATATATCTACTTATGAAAGCAAGAACTGAACTCATATAGAAT
The DNA here is from genome assembly GCF_029873635.1 of Malania oleifera. NCBI lineage: Eukaryota > Viridiplantae > Streptophyta > Magnoliopsida > Santalales > Ximeniaceae > Malania > Malania oleifera. The sequence goes on from NC_080417.1 coordinate 123,217,274, forward strand.
ATATTGTATGTCTTGCTAGTGTGCTTACATGCCTTCATGACTTGTGCTTTCTCTGTATTAAAATTATTATGTCATGAAATTTCTTAAGGGCGTTGCACTACAAAACTGGTTCATTGATAATATGTGAAAATGCATGTGAACTAGTTAGACTATATTTATGCTCAAACCTTCTTTTTGATATCATATGCGTGTGTTCTTAACTCAAATCTTCCACGGGTCTTATGATACGTTTCAACTTCAAATGGTTTGTGTATATTTCTGGTCTAATCATGTTTGATATGTCATTTGAACCTAGTAATAACCAGTTATATCGTTTGTGTGCTTAATTGTTAAGGTTGTCTTTTTCAGGTGCATAAGTATGACTATCATATTTTTGAATGATTAAAAGATTATGCCTCTAATCTATGCATTCATCATATTGAATTGTTTGAGCAGTCGTGGATAAATTGTTTGGAAATATAAACTCAAACAAGTTACATATTATACAGGATTTTTTTTGGAAAGTCCAGTTTACAAACGGCACTCTGTCGAAAATTTTCTATGTCCTTCCAAAATTCTCCTTGTATAAATGTGATAATCACCCGTTGCCTAGGTTTATAAATTAAATGACCCTTTTTGCTGTTGCCAAAAAGGGGGAGAAGGAAGGGCAAAAATATAATGGGTTTGTTTAAATACATTAGATGCATATTGTGAGGGGGAGCCTTCTTAGGCTTAACCCTATATTTTTGTTTGTCGTATTTGTCATCATCAAAAAGGGGGAGATTGTTGACCTTACTGGTCATGCCTAGTTTTGATTATGACAAATACTTATCGTATCTAATGAGTGTTTGAGTTTTTGTGTAGGAACTAAGACTGTTAAGATCAAGACGTGCACAAAGTAAGCAAAGATTGAAGACCCAATTACGTTGTGTTGTAATATGTAATTCATTTGAATAATTGGTCTGTAATATTAATTAGGGCTATCTGGTTTGTAATAAGCTCACACACATCACATGTATGATAATACGTAAGTTCAAACAAACCATGAATGCAAAATGACCTTAGTGTGACCTTAGGGCGTATCCGATCGACCGACACCGGACTTTTTCAGTGTCTTCAAATTGGACCCCAAGTGACCCTAGGACACACACATATACACATTTGTTTGTTAAGCACTTGAATAAGGATTGTATGTTTCGAAACGGGACCGAAATGCATACGTGGTGCACTTTCGGTCGACCAGCCAAGCTAGTTCAAAAATCCCTGGTCAACCGAAACCTCCCTGGGTCAAAAGTTTGACCATCTGGTCGACCGAACCAGGTAGTTAAAAAAGCCCTGATCGACCGAAACCTCCTTAGGTCAAAAATTTGACCATCTGGTCGACTGACCCTTTTTGTACTCCAACTACCTAGTTGACCGAAGGGTCCTTGGGAGAAATCCCAGCGGTCTGGTTGACCGAACCAGCAGTTTAAAATGGCTTGGTCGACCGAACCTTGGAAAATTGAGAAATTGCCCTCTCCCGGTCGACTGAGCCCTTAGTTCAATATTCCCCTGGTCGATAGAACCATATGAGACTTAGTCGACCGGACCTCTCGGGTTGCCCTGATTTTTTTACAGCAGTTAATATTTTTAAACAGGGTTAAAATGTTTTAAACATCATTAAACTTTCCTAAGAATACCCAATAGGTCCCCAACGATCATATTTTCTCACATGTCTTTATATATGAGTTCATTTGAGAAAATTAAGTGTGATTAGCCACCTTGATTAGGGAAGAATTCTCTGAAAAATAAAAACCCTATACTACTCATTTTCTTACTCAAATCACTCAAGCCTACCTTCTATTATCGCCTACATCATTTGTAAGGGAATTGAGTTTGTGTTTGGGAAGGTTTGCTCTTCGTATTTTATTTGTTTGACATAATTTTATTTGAGAGCAAAACCTAAGAATTCTTAGGGGACTTTGTTGATAAGTCTTCTCTAAGAAGACTTTGTTGGATCTTCCAAGCTTGCACCTTCATTGTAATATCTTGAGAAGATCTTATAGTATTTTGTTTGCAAAATCTTTTCAAAATCATTTTCAAATATCTAGTGTGCTTTATATTGATAAATATATTTGAAGAGATATTTGTTTATGAGATAGTGGTCTTTGTTGCAATATTCTTTCTCTCATATATTATTTGCTGAATACAAAGATTACGCATCTTTTGAAAACCGAACTTATACTTCATTTGATACTCACATGCTTGAAATATCTTGCTGATTGAAATACTTGAGACTAGACATCTTTGTGTGAACTTATTTATTGAACATATCTTGTGATACAAAGACTGTTTGTTTGTCACTCTCACGTACGCATTACACTGATAGAAAATACCTTTAAGAGTTGAACCATTTAGACCACATTAAGCTTACATATTGAATCATATTTTGGTGTATGTTCTTGCGCGCATTTGGTTACATATCTACTTTACACGAAAGCACAATTACTGTACCATCTGATTATATACACTTTTGTTGTATATCCAGGCACGGGCCTGAAGAGGGAGACTAGCCCTGGAATAGTCCCGGATTGGCTTAGACCCTGCTAGGAAAGCTAGGTGCGTCGTCCTATTAAGGCGTGTAGGTTGAGGTCAGCCCCGCTAATTGACTTGGTTAAAGTTGAGGTTAGCCCTGTGTTAATTTGATCTGATTGTAAACGGTGCCGCTCCACCCTTAAGTGAGCTATTAGTGGAATTCTCTAACTTGCGAGTTAGAGGCGGGGACGTAGGCACAGTTGGCCGAACCCCGATAACATATCGTGTGTTCATTTACATTTCCGCACTTTATATTTACCGCACGTATATATTATTATGCGAATGATGCGTTTGATTTAATTTCCACATCATTGTTATCTCGTATTCGAAAGTTACACAGACAAGTCCTTAGGTTGTGTATATACTGTCGTTAAATAGATTAACCTAGGAGAAAAAGTTTTAAATTTCAATTCACCCCCCTTCTTGGGAATACACCAATTCTAACACAAGTTAAAGCACTGATTAGACTTGATTAATGTCTCCAGGTGCTAGATGGAAGGCGTCCCAACCTATTGTCCCAGGTAGAGCTCCAGGTTATGTTTTCTCTTTTGCTTAAGGGGTGAATATTCGCCAAGGTGGAGATTGTTGTAGTATGTGGCTCATATCGAGTGGAAAACATGTACAGAGAAAGCAGACTAAAGAAAATAAGGAAGTTGGTTTGAAGAAAACTTGTCGATAGTTTTCATAAACACATCGACAACTTCTTCTAGTGAAGGAAAACCGTCGACGATTTTGTGTAGCATTGTTTTTGAAATTTGAACTAGGGCGATCAATAGGTTGCGGATGCGGGGGCAAATCCTCCGCGGAACGATATAGGGGTATCTGAGGAATTTTATAATACCTCTATACGTCTAGGGTTAGTATAAATACAATGATGTAACCCTATTTTTTTACGATAGTGAATTTCAGCTGCCACTTGCTCTTGTGGACGTAGGCATTCTGTCGAATCAAGTTAAATCTGTGTGTGTTTATTGCTTTCATTATCTTTGTGTTTTCCGTATCATTCATCGTAATTCCTACGCCGCACAATCTTGTTTTCGCACAACACAAGATACTACAAAATTGATAACTTTGACTCACAAGATGTACCCCATATTGAACAGGTATCACTTAATCTTTTGGAGAAGTCCACGATTAGGGGTGAGCATAATTCTAGTTTAATCGAATTAACTGATCGAGTTCGGTCGGTTCGATTTGATTTCAGAATGAGATAATTTCAGGTATTCGATTTTCAGTTCGGGTATGGGGAAATTGTATTTCGGTTAACCGAATTACCTGAATTTTAAATTAATTAATAATTAAATATAAATTAGTAAATTATATGCTAAATTAGTAATTAAATATTCCTAAATCCCATATTCCCAATTTCTCATTTCCCTCTTCCTTCTTCCCTCTACCCTTCCCTCTTCGTCGTCTTCGAGTCCCACTTCGCAGTTCGCAGAACTTCGCACACAGTCGGCGACGGTGAGTTCGAATTACCCGAAAATTCGAAGGGATAAAAGCCGAAGCACAGAATAGAAAGAGAGTGTGTTTATGTGAGGAGCAGAGAAATCACTCACCGAGCCTCCATTCGCTTTTTCCACACCCGTCTATACGCAGTCTCATCCTTCTCAAATGTAGAAAGTTGTACCCTAATTCACACACTTCTCTCACGGTAATCGAATCCACAACACGCCAAAATCCGTTCTTAATTCTATTTTCGTTCTTTCAACAATCTTTGAGTGTAAGTTTGGTATAATTTCGATTGTCAGTTTGGATTCTCAAGCACTGATTTGGGAGATGAACAAAGAACCGCCTCCTGAGCCTCATGATTTCTTCATTTGGACTGTTGAGGTACCGATTTCTTCATTTTTTTGGTTTATTCAAGTATTTGATTGTGATCCTTGTTGTGTTACTAGATCTTGTCTGATTTGCGTTTTATTTAGTTGTAAGATTTTTTGGTGAATAAATTATACAATCATATTTTGTTTCTCATATTTAATTTTAATTTTATTCGGTTAACCGAATCACCCAAAAATTCGGTTTGGTCCGGTACGGTTCGGTTAAAGCAATCAATTCGGTCAGTTCGGTTATGGGTTGGGGTTCACCGAAAAAAATTGGTTAATTGGCCAAATTGACTGAACCTATTGTTTGCACTCCCCTATCCATGGTAGAAAATCATGCTATTTATGATGTGAATGATCAATTGGTGGTCCATGAGAAAAAAGAAAAACAGTACTCAGAAGCTTTTCAAGACATTGTAGGAGGACCCCAAAAATTGATTGGTTAAGACACTTTTGCAGTGCTCTCAAAACCAATTGAAAAGACAAATTTCAGATCCATCAAAGGCACACTTGAAAATTTGGCTGACAATGGAACAACTATTGGCCCATCAAAACCAAAAGAAAGCGATGGTTTCAACATTTTTGTTACTATGGAACCTTCAAATCTTGCAGAAAACTGTGTTGAAGGAGAACCCAACATCCTTTATCATGTGAGTGAATCATTAGCCAGTGATAAGGAAGACAGGGTGGACTTAGAATTACTTGAAAGCAGCAAAAGTAGAGGCTCAAACCAGGGCATTCATGGCCCCTGCCTTCTTGTTGTGATCATAGACAAGATAATGTATTATTGCAGCATGAACACCCCTAGAGTGCTCAGGAGCTGGATTCAACCAAGTTCCTGGCCAGTGAATTCCAGCAGCCATCCACGTAGCTTTTGGGATCTTCACAACCTAGGATCCTTGACAAATTTCGTCTTTATTTTGTTCTTGTAAGGATCCTTCTTCAAATTGAAATAAGACTCAAAATTTTTTGGGGCTTAATGAAGGGGCCATTAGACATAATGGCAGAGGCTCGAACCAGGGCATTCATGGCCCCTGCCTTCTTGTTGTGATCATAGACAAGATGCTGTATTATTGTGGCATGAACACCCCTAGATTGCTTAGGAGCTGGATTCAACCAAGTTCTAGGCCTGTGAATTCCATTAGCCATCCACGTAGCTTTTGGGATCTTCACAACCTACGATCCTTGACAAATTTTGTCTTTATTTTGTTCTTGTAAGGATCCCTCTTCAAATTGAAATAAGACTCGGGATTTTTTGGCCCTCAATGCCATGTTTACGTCAGAAGGGAACCTAAATTGGAGGGAGAAGGGATACTTGGACTGGTGGGGCAAATTCGATGATGCAATTAAAAGAAAGGTGTTGCCACCCCCAGAAGATGAGTACTTGAATAACAACTCTTCTTCAATAGGGAAAGCTATTGTCAAAAATGCTTCAAAATAATATAGCTGGAATTGTTAGAGGTTCTCCTCCTAATGGTAGTTTTCGTATATCAATTTCTTTTTCTGCAACAACCTCATGGGGAATGTGTGCCTCCAATTACCATCCACCTGCAGCCAGTTTAACTTGTTCAAATGGGTCTTCCAAACAGAAAACTGACACATTAAGTGGTTCGTTGCCTTTTTTATCTGCAATTGTAAGCACAACACTTACTTCTAAAGCACATAGTGAGACAAGAAAAGAAATCTTCATCGAATGAAGAAAGTCAACCAACACAATCTAAAGGTAGACTTGAGGCTTTGGACTTTGTGGAATTGTATAATAACAGTGATTGTCGAGCTACCGAATCAGAGACAACTTTTACATCAAGTGGGGCTTCCGCCACGGTAATTGTGACCAATTAGTTGTCTTGTTCACTAGCATTTGGTGAATAGTGATAGAGGCACTGGTTTGCTACCAAATGTCAGCGGTTCTCTTGATCTTAGTGGTCAGTTTTGTAGCCCTAAAGAAGGCATGGATATTGCTACTAATGGGAAGCTTCAAAACTTATGCTCTATTATATCATCAGTGAGCATTGATGAACAACTTGGAAATGAGCATTCTGGTGTTATCAAACCTAACTTCCAATTTTTTGATCACGTCCCTATGGAATTGCCCATAGTGGGGAATTCACCTCGCCACAACATTATGTTGAGTAGTTTTGAGAGCCTTTAGTTTCACCTGTAGCTAGAAAAACTGCGACACCAATTAATTGTGTGGCTGTTCCAAGAGAGCAAAGTGATTTGAGATCATATTCTCCATCTCAAGGAGTTCAAGGTGCATTACATGATGCAGAAGAGAATTTGACAATCAAAGACTCAATTTCAGAGGTTATTAACTGTACAACTTTGCCTAGCTCATCTCATTTCTTAAATCATTCAAGGAGTAGTTCTATGCTTTCTAGTGAGGCTTATTGTCTTGATTTAAACTCTCAAGAAAGTGGAAGTTTGTCTCTTGACTGTCCGCAGTTATCTAGTGTATTAGTAGTATCTAATGGATGCCTTGTGAATCCTAGTGGTCTAAATGGGGTTGTTGGGCGTCCTTATGTGCTTCTAAAAGAAGGGAAAATAGAGTAGATGGGAAGACTTGGTTGTGAAGTTGCCAACATTAGCAGTGGTGTTGTTGATATGGGAGAGAGCAACATAATTTCAAATATATTGTCTATGGAATTAGATGCTTGGGAAGACTTATTAACTTCGCCACAGTTTTTGGCCAAATTGCTTGGTGAAAGGGAAAAACAACATGGTTCCCTGAAATTATCGAGCTCCATCTTTCGATAAATATGGGCAACATTAGGGATATTGAATTCATAAATCTTGCAATTTTGGCAGTCGACAAAGGGAGGCTTCCTAGTGGATTGAACAATCGAAGGTTAGACATGAGGTCAAATGTCCCTTCACAGTAAAATGCTTTTGAAAATGAGACAAGGCTTCAACTGTTGATGCAAAGATCTTTCTCACAGCACCAGAATATTAGATTTCCTTATGTTGGGGATAAATATTCTCCTCTTAGTGATTCTTACGGTATTCCTTCAAGGCTTATGGAGCAATCACAAACCAACAATGTATCACCCTCTGCACAAATGTCTCAACAACAGTCTTTGGAGGGTCAAGGACGCGGTTTGGCTTGGGCAGAGAATGTAGGTTTTATAGAATCCAACAATATGGCTTGTCTACATCAGGGGAAGAATGTTATCAGAGAGGCATTGTCATCAACAATTAAAATAGAGCATGCCAAGGGCTTGGTTGATGAAAATGTCTAGACAACTCCTCTGGAAAGCTAGGAATTCACTTAGAGACTCGTTCGGTAACGAATTGTCTGCTGGAGTATAATGGATTGAATGGGGCAATTGGTTTCCCATAGCGGGGTTTGATTTGGAGTTACATGACATGGTCATGGTCAAAGATGGGAAACCACCCAGATTTCCACAGACGGTGCCAACTGTTGCTGCCAAAAACTAGATGGCATACATGGATTGATCTTCAACCGCGACCACCTATAAGAATTCAAACAAGAATGACTTGGAGGACCTGGCGTGTACTCCGCGGAATCACTCCAATGCCTAAGTCAAGGACTATGGGAGGTCTAGATTGTAACATTAAAGAATAATGGATAAGAATGAGATGCTTATCTCCTCTCAGAGTACCCTTTTATAGTGGTGGAGGCATGTTCTCCTTTAATTTCGTATTGATGGGTGCATTATTATGTTAATGGGAGGTTATGGATAATTTAAGGGTATTTATGCAGGGGTGTTAACGGTGGTTTTATATTTGTAGTCCCTCATGAATGTGGCTATTGATTTTGGGTATATCAATTTTGAAAGATAAATAAAAAATGTGATTAATGATGACTATAGAAAAAATAATTTCTAAAAAATACATATGTAAAAACAATGTCAATTTAAAATTAAAACTATAAATTAATGAGCCTTCTATTGAACGATTAGACAAGTTAAATATTGATTTTATGTACAAAAATGTTTATTAATTTACTTTATTAGTTAACATCTAAGCCTATATTATTGCTTGAGATTTTAAAAAAGGCAACCTACAAGCTAGTTAAATAAGCTAACTTGCGAGCTTATTGAATCTAGTTTTGTCCAATTCAAACTTCATTAATTTTAATTTTTGAGCATAAGGTCTAAACTAGAGTTTTGTTCATTTATCTTAATGAACGAACTTAAATGAGTCATTATTGAGTTGAGTGTCACGTAGCTTGCAGAGGACTTGGCTCATTTGTAGTCCTAAGAAGGATGTACTTGACAATAATGGAATAACCATTTAAAATGACGTAAAGCTTGAAAAGTATTGAGAAAATGAAAGAAAAATACAGAGGAACAGAAAAAATATAGAGGAACATTTTTTTTTCCTTGTTTTATTGTCATTGAAATGGAGAAAGAACAACAACAACATCAACAAGCCGTAAGTCTCACTAGGTGGGGTCAACTACATGAATCCTTATCCCCCAATTCACCCGATCCAAAGCATTTTACACTATTAGATTAAGGACTATTAAATCCTTCCTTACTACTTCATTCCAAGTTATTTTAGGCCTACTCCTGCACCTTTTTATGTCAAAAATTGTAACTAACTCACTCTTCCTCATAGGTGTTCTACTTGGCTTGCATTTCAAATGTCCAAACCATCTAAGTCGTCCCTCCCTTATCTTATTTTCAACCGGCGCTATTCCTAAATTATTGCGTATATATTCGTTTCTTACTTTGTCTTTTAATGTTAAAACATTCATTCCACTTTAACATGTGCATTTCAACAACTTCATTTTTTGTACACATTGTTTCTTAATTGTCCAGCACTTTGAACCATAAAGCATAGCTGGATTTAAATAAAAATATGATTAATAATCTAATTTTATGAGTATTAATTCTTCATTATGTGTTTTTTTTATTATTATTATCTTAGTAGAGTTTGATATATACCAAAAATATAATAAAAAATATTTTTTTCCATTTCTTAAATAAATTTTTGTATGAAGCCTAAATAAAAATATGCAAAAAATAAAACACAGTTTGATCTCATCCCATTCATTAAATTGTATATGTTCAGCTTATAATGAACTATGGACGTGTAATTCTTAATCTTTTAGGTTATGTTTGTTTTCAATACTCTAGTTTTGCAATATCAATTAAACTAAATAAAATTGAGTTATATTGTTTGTAATAGTTGTTATGTATTTAGTCTCTTGTTACTAGGAGATATGTTAAGAACATTGAGATTACATTAGATTTACGAAATAGTTATTTTTCAAAATCAAATGAAATATAATTAGAAATTTAATAATAATTAGGACAAAAGATACTCACCTCCTTTGAAGTTTCAAAAATGTCACAAACCTTCCCTGAAATTTGTTTGGAAGACACCAACTCCCTTCCTCCCCTAAAAAAACTTGTCTTTTGCAAATTACAAGGGAAAATTTGTGTCTTTTTGGCATACCTTTGGAAAGGTACTTGAAATTTTTGAAATTGTATGAGAAGTTTTTGAAATTTTTGAAACCTTAAAAGAGGTCAGTATCTTTGTCAAACCTAAGGAGAGATTAGTGTCTTTTTCCCTAATATTTGATTACTTCTTATCTATTCCTTATTATACAAAATGTTTCACATTATTATTTGTTCTATATTAATAATATATTATATATGTAAATTATCAAATTCTTATATTATAATATATTCTTAAAAATAGGCATTCTACAAACTAAATTTAACCTAATTGAATTGTTGTTGTTGTTATTTGTTACTGCGGTTGTTTTGATTTTTATATAAACACTCAAGCTTATGTGGTCACTTCCCAGCTCTATTTTACGTGTATAAACTAATGATTTCCATATTTTAGTTGTCTAATTCCCTTTTTATTGCACAAAAAGAGAGTTACAAAAGAAAAAGAAGTTAAATAAGCCTAATCTTTCTTAGCATGGGTCAAGTTGAAATAAAGTTCTCCTCTTTTGTATGAAGATATGTTTTTTGAATTTGATCGAAAAATCAAGTCCTATTCAAATACTCTATTAGATAAATTAGAATAAACATCAATCAAAATAAATGAAAAATAATTACTCTATATTTAGAAGCATGAAATTTCAAATTTTAAATTTAAATTTATATAAATTAAAATAAAATTTTATATTATATTGGGTTTGAACTCACAAATTTAAATTTAATGTCTCTCCCAAATATAAGATTATATCACTTTAAATCTCCCCTCAAATAGAAATGATTATTTAATTAAATGTTTAGGAAAATTGATAAATTTACAGGGAATAATTTTCTATCGTAGCTCATCAAGAGACTTGAAGGTGTATCCTATTTAAATTTTAATGTCTAATTTTATTATAGAGATAAAATGAAATAAAAACAAATTTATGTTATGTTTAGTAGGTAGAATGGTTAAAATAGGATTACCCACTCCTTTTAAATGCTCATTCCAATAAAAGTGAGAGTAGCCATTGGGAGGAATACTGATACTGATTCTAACATAAATAGGAATCACGCCCAACTCCCTCACCGACTCTCCTCGATACCCCTCACTCTTCCTCTCCCTCTCCCTCTCTACTCTCTACTCTTTACTCTCTGCACCTTCTTCCATCCCTTCGTCCTCTCTCTTTCAGATTCTCTTTGCCTATTTTTGCTCTTTGTAATTGCAAAAAATGGCAATGACTGTTGAAGGTACTCTCTCGCTCTACCTTCGTTGTAATTCCCAATTGTTATTGCTATGACGATATGCATGCAATTTTGGAACCATAAATTAAATCTTGTGAATCAATGCATCAATTCAGTTTTTTGTGTATGGTTATATGAGCTTGGATTTTGTTTGAATTTCCATTATTGGATTGATATCATCAGACAGTTTTGTTCGATTTGGATCATGTTTGAGCATAAACCCATGATTTTGCCTCCTTGTATCTTTTGTTGTGTCGAGGAGCATGAAAATAGAAATGCTATGAAGTTTGTGTCATTGGTTGATTTTTTTCTAGTTATAGAACACCCATGTTTTTCCCTTGGCTTCTGGTCAGTGTCTCCTTGGTTATAGCATGCTTGGAGTAATTACCCTTGTTTGGCTTACATATTTGAAAAATCAAATTTGGTAGATAACTTGTTACCGCTTTTTTTTTTTGCATATATGGTTACCTTTCAGCAACCTTTTTTGTACTTAAGGTATGTTGAATAGGACCACTTAGTTAGCTGGGATGTGGTTAGAAGGCCTAAACTAGAGGGGTGTTTGGGTCTTGGGAATTTGCTCTCTAAAATCATTTCTTTAGTAGGGAAATGGTTGTGGGGGTTTTATTTAGAAACAAATTCCCTATAGCAAGTGTTTCCTTTGTTGACATGGGGGTAGATGTTAAGGGTTTGTTTATTGGACAAATGCTAGAGCCAGTTCTTGGATGTTTTTCTCTTAGATTTCTCACCATGATGGTACTTTAGTACTTCGATTTGTCTTTGGGAGGATCATTGTGTTGGAGATTCTTATTTGTCTATTTTCCCCCTTCTTTGGATTTTCTTACCTGCACAATGCTTTGATTGTAACCTTTTATAATTTGGTGGGGAATTTGTCTTTGGAATTGGAATTTTTATCTTTTTTTTTTGGTGGAATCTTAGCAGAGAAGTGGATGCTCATGTTAGTTTGATGGCTGTTCTTGATTGAATTGTGCTTCATCCGAGGCATGACACTCAAATTTGGCAAGGGGTTAGCTTTGGTATTCTTTTCTTCCAAATATTTTCTATTGCAGTTGTTGAAATCCTTAACTTCTTTTCCATTGGAGAAAGCAATTTGGAAGGCTAATACCCTTTTGAAAAATTGAGGCATTCACATAGACCTTGGTTTGTGAAAAAAACTAATATTAATGGCACATTGTAGGTACGGCTGCAAACGAACCAAGGCGCTCACGAGTGGCTCGGGAGCTCGGCTTGGTAAGGGCTTGTTCGGGCTCGTTTATTATCTAAATGAGAGAGTCCCAAGCCCAATTTTTAGGCTTAATTTGTAAATGTGCTAAGTGTGAGCATAGCTGGGCTCTGCTCGTTTTGACTCGTGAGCAGCTTGATAATTGGCTTGAATGGGCTCGTTAAGGAGCTCAGTAATAAGCTCGTTAATAGCCTCGTTAAGTTGGCCCAATCCCAAGAGTCCAATAGTCTAATCTCAAGAAGAAAGACACAAATTTTGACTCAAACAAAATAGGTGGATGAAACTTGTCATTTATAAAATTTTAGCCCGAACCTGAGCCCGAGCCCGAGCCGTGCCTGCAAATGAGCCAAGCCCAGGTCAATATTTTTAATCTTGAGCCGAGTTCGGGTCCAACTTTTTGAGCTTGAACCGAGCTGAGCCTATGCCGAGCACGAGCTTGAGTTGAGCTCTAACTCTACCAAGCCGAGCCTAAGCTTGTTGAAGCTCAGCTTGGATCGGCTCGTTTGCAGCCTTTATTGTAGGCGAGGAGATCTAAGAAAGTAGTCAGTCCATATATTTATGTGATGTGCAAGTTTCTAACAGAAAAGTATGCAATTTTTTCTTCTTTGTCAAGTGGCTGCGCAACTTTGTTTAAGCATTTTTGCATTTTTGGTGAGTTGTGGGCGTCTCCATCCAATGATGATTTCTTGAAGGTTATGTTTTGGGGTTTTGGCAAAAGCAAGGAAGAGAAGGAGCTATGACACTGTGCTTGGTTAAGGTTTTAGATATAGTTTATTGTATCTGGAAACACAAAATACAAAAATAAGCAAAAATTCGAATTTCTTTAAGTGTTTCAAAAAACCGTTTGTGGTAGTGTAGGCGAAACATTCTTAAAATATACAGGTTTTAAGGAAACAATTTAAAATGTTTTTTGTGTATTTGGATACAGTTTTTTTTTTTTAGGGATATAATTGAGACAGGGGGTATTGGAACCCTCTTTTTAATAATAACAGTATTTGTAGTAGTAGTAGTAATAAAATTATTATTATTATTATTATTATTATTTGAACAATGACTACTTGGATCAACCTTTACCAAATGCAATTCCATTTTTTCCATTATGAGAACAATTTTCAAAAACCACTAACCAAATGCCTTTTTGAATATAAAAAACAGATGATACAATCTCATGTTTTCATTTTCCACAACAACAATGCAGGAACTGTTTGGATTCTTAACCAAATGGGCCCTTATGTTTTCCATGTTTTTTGTGTGTGTTTGGGTGTTTGGGGGGGAATGCTCGTGCTACTTCTTTTCCAGATCCAATTGTGCAGAGGGTTGCTAGAGGTTAGAGTGGGTGCAAGGGTATATTTTTGTTTTTAATTGAGAGGTTGCATTTGTCTGGTCTCAACTTGTTCGCCTTGCAATTCTATTTATTTATAACTCTTTGTTTTGGTTCCATTTTAGTGTGGTGGAGAGGATGGAAAAGTTGATGAGAGATTTCCTTTAGTTCATGTTAGGGGGTGGTATGAAAGATCATTTTGTTTGTTGGGAGATTGTGAGGGAGCTTAGATCTTTATGAGGATTGGACGAGTGGTTGTAGCCTTTATGATAAAATTGAGTCCCTTTAGCATAAGAGTATACATGGGATCCATTTGAATGGTGAGGATGCTAATTTGTGGGAAGGAATACTAGGCCCTAGAAGTTTGCTTCTCATATTTATCCCACATTTATTTCTTTGACTTTTTATATGTTGTGGGGTGGTTCTAAAATATGTTCTCAGGAGGATTTGTGGAAGGTGATGCTCTTTTTTTTTATTTTTCGATGCATTTCCACGTTCATCTCCTCACAAATTTTATGATGCTCTTGTCACTAGATTTTCTTAACCTTAGGGCCTTAAGAGAGAAGTCTTTGATTCACATCAAGAAAACAGGTTTCGTATGTAGGGGGATGTATACATACAGCTGTCTATGTAGACGCGGAGGAGAGGACATAGTTGGTGGTTGAGCAGGCCCTCGGTGTTCAAAACGTGTCTATTTGAGGTGGGGACATATACATACAGCTGTGTTTGTATATACAGAGGAGGGGTCTTAGGGTGGTTAAGCTGGCCCCTCCATGTTCATGTGGCCCATTTAATTTATTCCCTTTCATCTCGGCAGGACACATGGTCATCTACAGCCAATCTACATGTGCATTTTGCAGTTTGGGTTGTCTTGCCAGCCAACTATTTCCCACCCATCATGTGGGTGGCATGTTCCATTCATATTTTAATTAAACACTAAATATTCAATTGTTAACTAAATATTATTACAGTGTTGAGCAGATGGAGGAATTCTAAATCCAGGCCCTTACATGCTCGCCCATTAAAATCAGCCATGTTGTGCATCTTTTGTTTCTGTTTTTAGTTTTTACAACTAGCAATATTCGTGCATTGCAAGAAAAGAGTAATTCATGGAATTTTTGTGTACTGTTTAGTTTTCTGGTAGAATGTCCAATTTTAAGCAGAGATATCGCCTGTTTTTTAATACTTTGACTAAGGCTAGTGTTAAACTATTATTAATTGGGTGTTGCATGATGATTTTGACAAATTATGGCCGTAGATGGGCAGTTACTTGACATAAAATAACTTTTAAAATAGGACATAGGAAATAGGAATCTTTTTGGGGTAGGAGATCAAATTGGTGAATCCCCTTCATTGTTGAAATAGATAAAGGACATGTGCTTTCAGAATCATGGAGTTTGATTAAACACTAGAGGGCTCGAATAAAATCATGATTGAGGTCCTTATTCATCCCACCAATTTATAATAAGGGATTCTAGCAGAATCGACAAAATGTGATTCTACCCCACCCACTGGAATTACAGTTCCAATTACCTTTTCCTTAAGCACCAAACATACTACACAATTTACAATATTTTATAATCTATATGATCTCGTGATTATCGTCTCTTCTATCTCCCCTCCCATTCTGCCTGTGTACCCTTCTGACCCTTCTGAAAACCTTTGTCTGCTGCTGGCTGAGAATGACTGCTTTCAGGTACCTTCCCCCTCCCTCAACACACACACTTCCTGGGGCCTCCTGCCACCCACCATTTCTTTCTCATTTGTTCTTAATCTAACTACCCATTCTATCTGCATTTTTACTTGTGTTTCAACACCAGAAACCCTTGTGTTAGGGTTCCAAGTGTTTTTTTTATTTTTTTTGTAGCAGGGCTTTTAGAGGTCAGTTCTATCCATGGTCTTAAATTTCCACGAAATAGTCAAAATTTCCATCGAAATTTCCGGTTTCCATCACCCTCAAAATCGAAATGGCAATTGATTTCCGTCTTGCATAGTTTCCGTCGAAATCTCAACGAATCATCCGAAACTTATCGAAATCTCGATATTTTAGCGAAACTTGTCAAAATTTTAACTATACAATGAAATTTGCTTAGAATTCAAATGAGTGATTTAAGAGAGTGAAATTTCTCACTTAATTTATTTTATTTATTTTTATTGAAACAAAAGATTAGTACAAGTGCTTTTGAAATTATTTGAAAAAATAAACTTACAGCAACACTTTATTTAACCATTCATGTCTAAATTATCATTATTTGTATAATAAATAATATTTAAATGATTTATGAATTGCATTTGTTTTAACTGAATATGTTTAATGTATACTATTTTACAAATATGTTTGTAACACATACTATATTACAACTTTTCCACCTCAAACACAACATAGATGTATTTAACTTGCAATATATTAGAACTAAAACTTACATTATTATGTCTATTAACCATTTCTAAATTTTCACAAAGAATTTCATGCTTTACTACTAATTTCTGTTATTTTTTAAAATCAAAATTGAAATTGACATTGAAATCGAAATTTCTGTACTTTTGAAGCGTTGAAATTTGAGTCGAAATTGAAATTTAAGACCTTGGTTCTATCATCATGAGTAAGCATCTGCAATCGCTTGTGGTTACTGTAGGTCAATGCTGGTTTAATTTCCAGATTATTGTTCTTGCTAGTTTTTACATGTGGGATCTTTATTTCAACCATTTCATTTTTTCATCAAGTTCATTCAGGACCATTATAATCTTGGAACAGTTGTTTGATCAATCAAACAGATGCATATTTGGCAGAGTGAAACAAATATTCTTGTCCTTTGCCAATTATTTTGATGAAATTACTCCCATCTTGTCTCTTATTGGTCAAATGAATTTTTGTTCTTTTTATTTGAAATTTGTAGGAATAATTCAATAGTCCTAAAACAAAAGGACATAATTGCCAACAAATGGCATGTGCTGGATTTTAAATTGAAAGAAATGGTCATTAGAGGTGTGTTGTTTGTGAATGGCAACCATCTGTTATCCAATTTTCTTGTTTAATATATAGATTACTTTAATCATTGGGTGTTTGTATTAGGGTATGTGGCTTGTCTACGATGTCTTTATTTTTGTCTACTTGATACATGCAAGTGTTCGACCATCCGCTTGGTATCATTGTCAAAGATTATGAAAACAAAAATCAGATTTAAAAACTAAAAAATTAGAAACAAGAACTACAAGCCAAAAACCATCAACCTATTTTGGTCAAGAATTCTAAAATTAAAACGAATTAAAACCTCTATTGAACAAATGCTCATTTTTGTCCTTGAATCAAATAACAATAAGAAAATGTTATTAAAATAATAAACATTAAAAATAATGCAATTGATGTAGGACGGGAGAGGGTGATCTAGTCCTACTAATTCAACCCTCATAAGCAAGCATACACACTCAAACACTTTAAATTAAGAATTCAGTTATCCAAACATAAACACATTAAATCATGCTATATTTCACATGTTTAAGGATTTTGAAAAGGTGTATGATGCTATTCAGAGATAAGTCCCAAGAGTTTTTTCACAAAGGAATCAAGTTAAATGCGGAAAAATGATATTTCAATATTTCAAGAATAAAGTTCTATGTCTAGCAAGCAATATTCCCACAATTGATTTTAAACTAGCAAGTATCAATATTGAAGTCAATGGATTTAAATGTGGTATTCAAGTGTGGAATTTCAGGCTTTCAAGCAAAGGCTTCAATATAAGCAAGGGTTTACAATATATAGCATGGATTCAAACACAAGTACTAGAATTACCAAGAGAATTGTTTGGATGACTCGGCGTTGTTCGACACAAGTCTTAGACCATGCCAGAAAATTCCTTGGAAAAAGCTTTGAAATGTAATGATGGAAGTGGAGTTGCTGTTGAAGTATGTAATGATCCAAATGAATGCTGAATTTACCAATCAAAATGATGGTTGACTTGACGATATTCTACACAAGATAGAACTCTCCTGAAGTCCTTCATGCAAACTTTGAAATGTAATATGTAGGCTGCAATGGAATGGTGGATTGTTGGCCTTGGGTGTAACTTGGTGATGGTCGTGTGGGTGATGGAGGGAAGTTGTAAAGTGGGATAGGGATGGAGTCGCTGGATAGAATAGTGGTCTCTCAACACCTGATCTCCGGGGAGAATGATGTAGCCTCTCACGGCACAATCACAAGGATTGGACAAAGCTTAACAGAGGGAAAACCTTTTTAATTCAATAGCAATACTTTTCTCTCTCTACATAGTTCTTACAATGAAGGGGTATATATATATAGCTAGCATGGGGGGACAAAGACATTAGACAACTAACAATTCCCACACAATCATGGGAGACACAAATAATAAAGACACCAACTTACTAGACACATTAAGTACTCTAACAAGTTACTAACAAAATAAATGCTTCAACTTTGTAGACATAATAAATACTAACATAACTTACAACACACACAACTTACTAAGACATGTACAAGCAAGCAAGTTGTCTTACATGATTACAAATTAAATATAAAACAAAATTCAAAGGGAGGCCCAATTCGTGCGGGCCCCAATGGAGCCATGTGTGGGGCCCACAAGACCGTGTGGGGTCCACATGGGACTTGAACTCGGACTTGCTTCAGCATCTCTATTCGGGTCTTTCTCATATTGAAAAGTCTTCAAAAGAAGTCTTCAAATAATCCATTCAAAATCTACAAACAATTGTGAACCAATATGGACATCGGGAGGTCGTCCACGTGTAATCATGTTGGCAAAGGAAATATGAATATCAGGGGGTCGTCCATGTGTCAGCATATCAGCAAAGAAAATGTGGACATTGAGAGGCCGTCCACGTGTCACAACATCTGAAAATGACATAGGTAGGGCATGCTGATCCCCATCAGCAATTTGAAACTATTATAATAAAATAAAAATTATTATAATTATTTAATTAGTTATTATGTTTCAAAATTCACTTTACTCAACCTAACGATTGAACAATATTAAAAATATTTTTAAAATATATTTTATTATTTTTTAAATTTTATAAAACTAATGGATATTTTTATTTTAATTATATT
Organism: Malania oleifera; assembly: GCF_029873635.1. Classification (NCBI taxonomy): domain Eukaryota; kingdom Viridiplantae; phylum Streptophyta; class Magnoliopsida; order Santalales; family Ximeniaceae; genus Malania; species Malania oleifera. The sequence goes on from NC_080417.1 coordinate 123,235,935, forward strand.
CTAAATCCATATGATCATTTTATTTTGATTTTAATTAAAAAATTGTTAAAATTAATGATTTAATCCATTAAAGTTAATCCTTGATATTAAAGTATTCTAGCAATAGGTTCCAAAACAACTAAAAATTATAAAATTTGGTTTTTAAATTTTTTTGTAAACAATTGAAAATTGACAAAATAGAAAATGGATAATATAAGCGAATGCATTTTCATGATCTTTTTATTCACTGTATAGAAACATGGTTTAAAAACCTAGACTGGTGAGGGACTTGGTATAACCATTGGGTCGGTTCAACCATTCGGACAAGCTGGTCGAACAGGTGGTCGAATCGATTATATATATATATATGTATCTTTGTATGCATGTGTGTATGATAAAAACGTTTATAGGGATAATTATTTTCATCATTAAAAGTTAAAGAAATAAATATTAAATAATAGTGTGAGAGAGGATTGTTATTTTGAATTTATTTAAAAAAGTGAAATTTTTTGATTGATTAATAAAATATTAAATGATGGTAATATAGGGTTTTATTTATTTAAAATTTATTAATTGTCTAGTTTTGGGTCATGAATTTATTTTGAAGAAAGAAAATAAGTAGAAAATTCATCTTTTGTTATATTTTTACATTAAAAGTAAAAATTTATTCTAGTATTTACTCAAAATTAAGAAAAAAAAAATAAATGTTAATATTTAGTAATGTCCAAAATCTACATTTTGTTAATTAATTTGTTATATATATTTTTTGTTTTTGCTTTGCATAACCTGAAGGGGAGCTTAAACGCAATGGTAAGGTTGTCGTCGTCTGACATGGAGGTCACGGGTTCGAGGCGTGGAAACAGCCTCTTGCAAAAATGCAAGGTAAGGCTGTGTACTATAGACCCATTGTGGTCCGCCCCTTCCTCGGACCCCACATACGTAGGAACTTTGTGCACCTGGCTGCCCTTTTTTTTTTTTTTTTTACTTTGCATAACCAAACTTTTGTTATTTTCAAGTTTCAAACAAACACTTTAAAGTAAAAGATTTTAAACTTTATGAATTTTATATTTTAGTTGTGTGTTATATGTATATAAATTTACTAAAAATAAATGTTAATATTTAATAATGTACAAAATCTAATTTTTTTTTAATTAATTTGTTGTATATAGTTTTTGTTTTTACTTTGCATAACCAAACTTTTCCCAATTTTTTCAAGTTTCAAACAAAAACTTTAAGGTAAAAATTTTTGAACTTTGATGAATTTTATATTTTAGATGTGTCACATATGTATATAAATTTACTATACTTATCCTATATGCATAAGAATTCAGTTCACCTGATAGGTCTCTTTCACCGCGAGCTAGAGGTTCTGGGTTCAAACCCAAGAAGCTGCAAAAAAGCAGCATTTTCTATTTTTAATGAAAACTGGGTCAAACTGAGTCAACTCGCCTAGTCTTGCCGAGTTGGACCGAGTCATCCGAATTTGACTAGGTTGACACTGGATCACTCATCACTCAAAGTCTGGTTCTAGCCTCCTGTTCAAACTGGTAACTTGGCTGATTCCGGTTCAACTGGGTCGAATTGGTTGGCCTAGTCCGATTTTTAAAACTATGGTGTAGAGACGAAAACATAAATGATACCAGACCCTAAGAGGGAACATAATATTTTTTTTTGAAAAATTCGTATTACATTCATTTTTCCATTTAACTTTTTTGATGAGTTGTCATCAAGTATGGAAAGCTTTCATTTAATTTGGAACTCTTTTTTTTTTTTTTTGGATATTCTTGTTGGGAAAATGATTCTTGACCAATTTTTTGTTTCTCTTTTATTTCAATGCTTGTTTTTGTTTAGTGCATGTGTTCAAGCTAAAAACCAAATTTATGATTATTTGCTTCCTAAAGTCTATTATATGGTAGGTAATAGAGAGTGAATTTGTTTTTGGGAGGACCATTGGGTGGGGTAGATGCCTTTGGCTATCGCATTTCCTTGTTCCTTTTGGCTACCTTATCTTCAGGATACCTAATTTCTGTTTTTCTTCTTTTGCAAGAGGATGGGCATTCTTGGAACTTCCATTTTGGGAGAAATATTAATGAGAGAGATTAATGAGTTGGCTCTTTTGACTAGTTTGCTCAACTCTTTTCATGTTCATTTGGGGAGTGATAAAAAGGTTTGGGGCTTAGATCCTTCTAGGGAATTCTTTTGTTGATCTTTTTTCTCCTATTTGACTTGTGACTCTACTGCGGATCCTTTTGCCATGTATTCTCTAATTTGGAAAGCTAAAGCTCCCTAAAATATTAAGGCTTTTTTCTTGGACTGCAATACTTAAAAGAATCAACACCAATGATTTCCTTAAGGCCTAATACGGCCTTGTTGTGTCCTTTATTTTAGGCGTGGGGTGACTTGCTCCCATATGTTTCTTTGCTGCCTGTTTACTTTGGCTTTTTGGACTTTGAAATGAATTATTTGGTATATCTAATGAAAATTGGGTTTGCCCCTCCATGGCAAAGGCTTTTTGTACTACTATATTTAGGGTTTTTGGCAAGGGAAAGGATAGGAAAGCTTCGTGGCAATGCACTGTTATGGCTATTTTTTGGTGTGTTTGGTTGGAGAGGAATGATAGAATTTTCAAAGGTGTGGTTGCAAGCAATTTGCTATGGAGTAGAGTGGTTTATTCCTATGGGTGTAGGCAAATGGCTTCTTTGGAAGACATGGAACAGTATTGGTTGGCTTTGCTTTGTTGCGTTGTTTTTTGTTTTTGCTGTGATTTTGTAGCTAGCTAGTTTCTATTGGTGTAAAGAGAAGATTTCTTATTCTCCTAAGTTTTTTTTTTTTTTCTCCTTTTCTTTTTTTCATTCTTCGCTCTTCTTATACAATTCTTTGTTTATTAAAGAAAAAAGAGAAACCAAATTAGGTTTTTTGCATCGATTGTTTAGTATAAACTCATTTGTTATGAATAAATTGTTGAAAAGTCCTTACAATTGTCCTGCTTGATTGTATGAATGTAATATTGTTAAGATAGTCATTAATAGGGTCTTGAATGTGGTTGAGTTATTCTTTTGAATCTTTTCACATGACCTATTATGCATTTGAAACATGTGCTTGAAAGTAAGGTGTACTCCCAAGAGAAGAAAGAGGGGGGGGGGGGGGATGAATTGGGATTTAAAAAAAAATTCCTTTTACAAATTATTTTAATAAGTTTCTTTAGTTAGTTTTGAATCCCAGTTTATCTTTCTTTTCAGCTGTCACACACAAACACAATGATTAAGAAAACCTTTGGTTTCCCATGTATTTATAGATGAAAAAAGCTTCTATTTCGTGTTCCCCAAGTTGCTTTGAGTATTTCCCAAGTTTTCAGAAAGTTTGGGGTCTAGAAAAATTAAATTTGGAAACTTTTCTTTGTTGTTTAAATTTGACCGTTACGAAGTACAATCAACTGCACTATCGGGGTCAGTCGGCTGTGCTTTTAAAAAACCAGCAAAATTTCAAAGTCAGAAAGGGGTCAGTCGCCTGTACTCATGGGGTCAGTCGACTGTGCCTATTCTGTGTTCCCAATTTATTTCAGCATAAAAGTATAGTCGCCTGCTCAGACAAGGTCAGTCGCCTGAACTTACCACAACATATGCTTTTTCAAATTCGTTTCCAACAACTTTTGTGAACTTTTATACTTGTCATATTGTTTTGAGACTCTTAAAAATATTTTCTGGGGTTTTCAAAATTTGGTCTCTAAGTCAATAATGAAACCTAAGAGCTTCAATGCATCCTTATCAACATTAAATGAAGTACTTACATAAGACTCTTTAAAAATTTAAACGTTCTAAGCACTAAGTATTCATGCTTGTTTTTCTTGAGTCCATCTTGTCTTCAAGCTTCAATATGCTTTAAGCTTTATCAGATTTTTCTATCTTTGAGTCCATGCTTTAAGTATACTTTAAGCTTATAGTCTTTCAACAAAGCTTGTGAGCACTTTGATCTTGAACTCATATGCTTGATTCCTGAAACATCATCACTTAACCAGAATATGTTAAGTTTCCTTGATTTGTTATCATCAAAATAAGATTTGTAAGCCTTGTTAGGCCAACAGTGTTCATAGGAAGTCTTGTATTTTTAGAGTTTGAGTCATATTAAGACTATGTTGGGAAAATAATTTATTCAAGTAACTTCACTTGTAGGAATCAAAATAGGTTGAATAGATATGCATTTAGTTTGTTATGTTTTATGGTAAAGTGTCACGAGCCAAGCTTGTTCTAGGCAGCATGCTTGCCTAGTGTGCATGGGATGGGTTATCATTATTTAAATAGTGGTATAGGTTTTATGCTTTGAAAATGTGCAAGTCTTAGTGTAAAGTGGGAGTATGACTCCTCGGACATTTTGATGGTTCTTAGTGCTAGAGCAAAAATAGCATATAAAGCTCTTTAGGGGAGGGTGACTATTCATCAGTCTTCTAAATTCACTAGCTTTTGCAAACATGTTTAGCCTACTTGCCACCTTTGCTAAACACTTGTTTATAGGGGTGTTGATGATGAATTACGTTGCTTCAATGTTTGCTATTTGCTTGCCATTTGCTTTTGTGAATTGCTTACTAGTTCGTCTTACTTTTCATTCAATTGAAATGAATGTGTTCTTGTGGTAAATCATGGTAATCTTTGGTTGACTAATCAAGCAAAAGTGCTTTAGCTAGTGCCATACAACCCTTCACAAGGTTTGAAATGTTCAGCCCGTGATAATTGGCATCAGAACTTGGTTAATTGCTATGTGAATTTGGTTGCCTTCGTAGTGGGACTATGAAGCATTGGTAAGAGATCATGCCAACCAATACTTAGAGAATTGAAGTGCTAGAGACGCAGGCTGATACAACCAATGATGTGGCCATGGAGATGGCCAAGTTTGCCGAACGTGTTCATGCATTGGATGGATCACAAAAACATCACCAAGGTTCTTGGTGGAGATGTCAGAGGACCTCCATGTGATGGTAGAAACTTTACAAGATTAAATGGTAGATCTGACTGCCAAGATGAATCTGATGGTTCTTGCTTTGAGAAACTCCAATGCTATGGAGAATAGAGGAACAAATGTGCTCGAACCCAGAATGTATGGGGGTGCCCGTGGTGCTAAGGAGTTAGAGAACTTTTTATTTGACATAGAGCAATTCTTTTGTGCAGTGAGAAGTAACTCAGAGCGAGCAAAAGTATCCATAGCAAGAATGCATTTGGTTGGTGACGCTAAGTTGTTATGGCATACCAAGTATGATCAAATTGAGAATGGACATTGTGTAGTTGATCGTTGGGCAAACTTGAAGAGAGAGCTCAAGGCTCAATTCTTTCTTAAGAATGTTGAGTACAATGTTTGACATAAATTGAGAGACCTTAAGCACAATGGTTCAATTAGGAAGTAATGAAGTATGTGAAACCATTCTCTACTTTAATGATGGACATCCGAGACATGTTGGGAAAAGACAAGTTCTATTTTCTCGAGGGGTTGAAACTATAGGCAAGGGCAGAACTTCATCTATAAAGAGTTCAAGACTTGCCTACTGCACATGTTGCCAAGGAACACTTGACTGACAATGTTGGCAAGAGTTTCACAATGCCCGAAGAGTGGCATGGGTGGAAACAGTGGAAAGTCTTTCAAGGAGGGCAAACCCAAGAGTGGAGGAGCCAAAACCAAGGCATCAACTTCAAAGGAAGCTTCGCTGTCTTGATCATTCAATACACCCACTGGTAAGAGTAAGATGACATACTTCCTATGTTGAATCCCCTCATAGAGCTGTTGATTGCCCTCACAAATCATCACTTAATGCCTTAACAAGATTCCATTGTGGAGGGGGCTTTGCAAGATGATGAGCATATGGATGAACCTTGAGGATGGGTGCAATGTCGTCACTTAATGCGTTGGAGAGGCTGATGAAAGAACCAAAAGTTATCCAAGCTAAAGGGTTCATGTTTGTAGATCTATGGATCTATAGAAAGAGCATCTGTGTTATGGTTAATACCGAAGCTGCCCATAACTTTGTCTCGCAGGTAGAAGCACAAAGACTCGACTTAAACTTAGAGAAGGACTTAGGATGCATGACAGCGGTTAACTCTGCAGCTTAGCCTACGTTGGGAGTAGCCAAAAGAGTGACTATAAAGCTTGGACAGTGGGCAAGACATGAACTTCACAGCCGTGCCATTAGATGATTTCCAAATGATTCTTGGAATGGAATTCTTGAGGGAGACTAAGGTGGCACCGATGTTGTTTGTCAGTTTCCTTCCTTTGATAGGAGACCACCCTTGCATGGTGTAAGTTGTTGCGAAGAAAGAGGACGGAGGAGAAGTTTCTCTCAGCCATCCAACCAAAGAAGGGTTTGAGAACGGGTGAACAAACATATCTTGCCATTCTGGAGGTAGATGAAGACATAGGCCAAGAGTGGATGCCTACTACCATCCAAGCTTTGTTGGATGAGTATAAAGTATTGATGTCAGACAAGCTACCTCACAACTTGCTTCCACGATGGGGTATGGAGCATGAACTTAAATTGATACCGGGAGTAAAACTGCCTGCTGAAGGGCCATATTAGATGGCGCCTCCAAAGTTAGCAGCATCGAAGAAACAGCTTGACAAATTATTAACTGAAATGGATGGTTCATTTTTGTTGAATTTATGACAAACTGATCTTACTCTTTTGTGAAATTATTGTTCTATTTTGTAAGACCAGTGCAATATGATGATTTTTCTAAATTATGGGTGTTGGTGGTAGCAAGTTGTGACTTTTTATTGTGTGATAAACGTGATATAGGATGATCTTGATAAATGATAGAAGTTTGTTGTTTTGTCTTTAAAGCACCCAGATTTATAAAATTTTGTCATTTTGCATTGTCTGATTTGCAGCTGCATGTGATGTCCAAACTTATTAGAAGAGATGCTGCCTCAATCTCCAAGAAAAAACTTTGAATAAGATTATCTTTAAAATTTTAATCTATTTAAAGTTTTTCATAAATTGAATATATATTGCAATACTTAAAAATGGGGTTTAATTGGAGTTCATATGCTTGTACAAGCTCAAAGATACAAAATAAATGTTTCTGCTCAGCACTTTGGGAAAATGACTTATTCTTCATTTTATTTTTATCGTCAATTACGCCAAACCAAACATTAGAATGGAATGAGAATTGTGGTTCCAGTTTTCATTCTACAAGTATCCAAGCATCAGTGTCCGACTCTGTCATTGATTCCTTCCATCCTCCATCCTATTCAATTTCCTTAGAAGTCTCAATTCATTCCAGCAACCAGAGTTTTAAAGGTTGACGGATTTTAATGTTTTTCAGTATTGTAAGGTTAAATATATATCTCCTTGGATTGTTAGTTTCTGTTGAGGTCGTCTTTGGGAGAACTCTGCTGCTGTAACTTAGCATCCAATTCTTTTCATAAACATTTGTTCCTTAATGTTATCTAAAAGGTGCATCAACTTGAATGTATGAACACACAAACACAAACAAGGCAATGCATGAACACAAAAAACTTACAATGGCATTCCTCTTATGTTTTTATTCCTGCTCCATCTTGTCTCATTTCCAAAAAAATAGAGTTACATCCATCTGAATAGTATAGTTGCTGTTTATCAGGAAAGTTTGTGTTCTGGAGTCTGGAGTTTATAATCTGATAATTAGAAAGAAATTTGGACATTTTAATCAGACCAACTTTTACATATGGAAAATCTGTGGTGGTTAAAAAACACACGCACACTTGCATACCCAGGAATATAGTCTGATATTAATTTTATAGTTCAGCCTTTGGATATCATGGTTTCTTGGGACTTGCTATGATTATTGTTTCTGTACTGCAGGTTTCTACATACTCAGAGGTGCCTTTGTTACACTGTTGCAGTAAAACGATCTAGAAATTAATTAAGTGTCCAATGCATGCATGTTCTCATTTTGGAACAGAATAAATTTCCAGATGAGGGTTCATTGCTTTGAAAGGAGGTTCATTGCTTCACCACCTCTTGTCCCTGTGCCACTTCCCTCAAGAATGTATGACTCACCTTATGATATATTACGATTCTCTCTTTTCGTGCACGTCTCTTTTTGCCCTTTGAAAATTTCATGTTATTCACCAAAACCATTACTTTTATTGGTGCTGTGTGTTGCTGCCATTACTATATGTTAGATTAGCATGTTTCACTGCATTATACTTTTTGGTTTGCTGCTTAAATATATGCTTGACCTATTTTTCTGCATTCTAATTATCAACAGTCTTTCATTTGCAGGGAAACACATTTATGGTATATTGTGCCAGATGAAGTGAAGAGTACAACCCTCTTAGATAAATATCTAGATCTTCTGTCACTTAATGAGAAAGAAAATGTTTTCCGCATGCGTGGAGACCAGCTCCAAAAAAGAGCTTTGCTAACACGTGCCTTGGTTCGCACTACCATTGCAAGATGTAGGAATATAATATATTCTTTTTGCTGAACACTATTTTCTTCCCATTTATTAAAAATAGAAGGCGTTATTATTTGTGCGGAGGGTGAGCCTTGATCTAATAGTAGCTGTTACACCCAAATCTAAAAGGACAAGTTCAAGTCACATAAGCATCCTCTCTTAGTGTGGGTATAACTTGGGTAAAGTTCCTACATTTTTTAAAAAAAGAAAAAAACTTCTTCCTTCAGTAGCAAGTTAGCAACACATTGTGTGACTTCAGACAGTAGGACCCACATGAATTGACATCTTTTCTCTATATAAACATCCTCTCATAGTGTGGGTGTAACTTGGGTAAAGTTCCTACATCATTTTTTTTTTTCCTTCTAAAACTTGTTTCTTCAATAGCAACACATTGTGTGCCTTCAGATGGTAAGACCCACATGAATTGACATTTTTCTCTGTATACATGGCATGCTATTATTGGAGAGCAAAATGAAAAAAATGTAGGGAATTTCACCTATATCTTCTCTTTCCAAATGTTTAGGTCTAGACCCCTGATATGGTGTGGAAGCTTTGTTCACTAGGTATTGTAGTTCCTTGTAGTTTGTACTTAGCTCTTGATGTTGTAGACTTGTAGGCAAGTTCTTTATGGTGAATTAGATTTTTATAGGATTTGATGTTTATAATTATTATAACCTTTATTATGTACATTATGTATTTTTAGCTTCATTCATTATATGCTTTCTTCTTCAATATACGAAGCCATGGTTAAAATATTTGTATGATTTGTTAGTCACATAAGGATACCATGATAGACATTTATGGACACTAATGAACTTTATTAGCTATTAGAAACCCATGAAAATCATAAATATATGCATTTCATTAATTTCATGCAAAGCTTGTTTCAAGGCCCTTTTACTCAAAAAATAATTGTAAGAATACACATGGAAAACTTCAAAATTCAGCACATAATGGTACGATCCTTAAATCAATTTAAGAGTGAGATCAGTTAAAAATATTGATAGTCATTTTCAGAATATGGGACGATTGGATAAATGAGCATTTTGATCAAGTTGCATTTAAAATTGTTTCTGCTAAATGGACTATCTTATTATGCTGAAAGTTCTTATATCCATCCTTCAATTTTATTACTCAAATATTACATTACTTCATTAATGATATAGAAATAAATGTAAAGAGTTTATAGATTTACTTTAAAGTGTATTATTTATTGCTAGATCAGATAAATCCTCAAGTTACTCCAAGATCCTTGAAGTTTAGGAAGAACATCTATGGAAAGCCTGAGGTGAGTTAATTCATTTATTTATTTGCATTGAATGAGTTGTGGACTTGCCTTTTTTCTTTTCATGTCCTTATTTCTATTGTCTTTTCCTTTTTCATATATTTTAAGCTGGAAGAGCAAGTGTTCTTTCTAATCCCTTCAGCGTTTTTTGGCATACTTAAATAGGTAGAGTGGCAGCATGATGATGAGTGGCATCCACCACCATTGCATTTCAACATTTCACACTCTTCATCTCTGATAGCCTGTGGTGTGACTATGAATGTTCCAGTTAGTACTTCAATCCATTTTATGAGTGGCAGTTATCTTCAGATTATGCAATGATTGTATTGGCCTGCCCTTTTGAAAATTATTTGGCTGTTCTTGAATATGAATTGTCTTTATATTGTTGAATTTTTCTGGTTGATTATAGATTGGTATCGATGTTGAAGAAAAAAGCCGGAAGACAAAGAACAATGTCTTGTCTTTTGCTCAACGATACTTTTCTCCACGTGAAATGGAATTCCTAGCTTCAATTTCTGACCCTGAGGTTCAGCGCCAGGAGTTTATAAAACTGTGGACACTCAAGGTCAGACTTACAAGCTCTTTTTTTTTAATCACTTGAAATCGCTTTGAGTTATGTATTCTTGATATGAATTTACATTTGGAATATCTAGCGTTACTTGAAAAGTAAATACTTTTGCCAACTCGAAGCAATTACAAATTATAAAGTAGAAAATAAAAAAGAAATATAAACCATGGAGGTGGGGGAAGGTAGGAGGGTTAAGGTTACCCCAGATGGCCAGATGTTTTTGATTTTCAGTAGTCTAAAATGGGGGTGGTGGATGGTTTTCTTGTTACAAGCAGCTGAGATTCTAGATTCAGGTTCCTCAGGGATGTCTTTTTTTTTTGGGGGTGGGGGGGGGGGGGGGGGGGGGTTATTTGGGACCCCAGATTTTGCTAAATTGGATGCTTTAATTGGTTTCTTTTTTGTAACTGTTTGTTTAGATTTCATAGGTAAGGGCAGTGGTGGTTTACTTTGGTATATGGACCAAATAATCCTCGATTGAGAGGTATTTTGTGGGATGAATAAGCTATGATTTATGGCATGTGTTCCCCAGTTGGTGTTTGGGGGAGACATTTTTATGTCATTGGATCCACTAATGAGAAATTGAGAGGTCCTAGGATTACCTTGAGCATGAGGGGTTTTGATATTTATATCAGGGAGTGTGATTTGAGAGATATTCCACTCTCTAATGCTTAATTTACTTGGTTTGTTGATGGCACTAGGTCAGCGGCTAGTAGGATTGACAGGTTCTTGTATACCACTAACTGGGAAGATACATTTCCTACCTTTGCTCAAGTACTTCGTAGAGTTATTTCTGACCATTGCCCTTCAGTTATTGAGTCTAATCCTTTTAAATGGAGTCCTACTCTGTTTAGATTTGAAAACATGTGGCTTTCTCATCCTGATTTTCAGAGTTTGGTTAGGAATGGTGTGGTGGTGGGGGGGAAGTGCCCTTTGGAAGGTTGGGAAGGTTCCCGTTTATGAATAGATTGAGGTAATTGAAAGAGAAGATAAAAATATGGAACATGGAGACTTTTGGTGATGTTTGGTCTAGGAAAAAAAAGGTATTCTTGAGGAATGGGTTGCAATTGATAGATTGGCGGAGGAGAGACATCTACCTAACAACATTGTGGGTAGACGAGTCCAGTTGTCCAATGAGTGTGAAGAAGTTGTTTTGGATGCAGAAATCTAGAATAAATTGGGTCAAGAATAAGGATTGTACTTCTGAACTTTTCCATAGGGCGGTGATCAGTAGGAGAAGGAACTCAATTAAAGAGCTTGAGGATGATAGGGGATCCATTATTAGGGCTCTTGACCTTGTTATTAGTTTTCTTACCAACTCTTACAAGAACATCATTTCTGAGGAGAATGAAGAATCTGGTTGGGGGGTTGGATTAGTCTCCATAAAACTGTATGACTGGAGAGACTTTTTGAGGAGATTAGGAGCTCAATTTTTGAGATGGATAGAGATAAGGCTCTTGGGCCACATGGTTTTACCATACCATTCTTTCATGACTATTTGGGAGACCTTCTCAAAGTTTCTTGAATACTTTGACTATGGAGTGGTAGGGTGGAGTATGAATTCTACTTTTATAACTTTGCTACCACAAAAAGATTTTGCAGTTAAAGTCAATGATTTTAGACCAATTGGCTTGGTAATTGGTGTTTATAAGATATATACTAAGGTGTTATCTAAGCGACCGACTACAGTTCTGGAGGACACTCTCTCTCTTAGCTAGAATGCCTTTATGGGTGATAGATCCTATATGTTACCTTGATGGAAAATGAGGTGGTTGAAGATGTTGTTTAAGGGAATAAAGGGCCAGTGTTGAAATTGAATTTTTAGAAAGCTTATAATAGGGTGAGCCAGAGCATCTTGAACGAGGTGGTGGCTAGAAAAGGTTTTGGCTTGCGGTGGAGGAAATGAATTAGAGGGTGTCTATCTTCTATTCTGTTTTCTATCTTAGTAAAAAGCAAGGCTAAGTCTTGGTTTCATGCATCCTAGGGTCTAAGACAAGGACTTTCTATTTCTCCTTTTCTCTTTATTATTGTGGTTGATTTCTTAGTAGGATGATTGAGAGAGGAGTTGATAAAGGGGCCGTGGAAACATGGAGGGGATTAAGGTAGGGCATGAGGATTGTATCATATCGCATCTTCAATTTGCAAATGATACTGTTCTCTTCCTTTCAAAAAAACACAGGTTGCTTCTCTAATTTGTTGACTATCTCATAGGTGTTTGAGAAAGCCTTCAGGCTGAAAATTACTTTCTCTAAGAGTGGCCTTGGTGGGTCTTGGTATTACTGTGGATCCTTTTGTTAGGCTAGATGGTTGTGCTATTTTGACTTGGCCTATAACTTATGGTGTTCCCCTAGTTGGTAATACCAATGCTGATTCTTTCTGGGACCTTGTTTTTGAGAGAGGGGCTAGGACGTGGGAAAATGGATGGTGGAAAGGGGCCTTCTTCACCTTAGGGGGTTGTATTACCCTTATCCACAATTGTCTGTTCGCTATCCCTTTGTATTATCTTTTTGTTTTTTGAAAACCTGTGATATTGGCATGAAAGCTTGAGAAATTAATGAGGGATTTCTTATGGTCTAGTGGGGGAGAGGGTGGTAGAGATCTTGTAGGTTGGGAGATAATGTAGATGTGAAAAGGAGGGAGGGTTTGGATATTGGCATAGTAGTCAAAAGCGCGCCTCAGGCGCGAGGCGCAGTGGGGTGACGAAGCTAGCGCCTCAACAAGATTGAGGTGAGGCGACCTTCAAGAGGCGCTGGTAGGCGCAGTGAGTCGCACCTTCGAACCAACACGAAACCAGCAGTCCAGGCTTTGTCTTCACGTCTTTGAGCCTTCACCAACAAGAGAGCCATCACTGGAGCCCTTCGTCTTCAAGGTTTAAGCCTTCAAACCAGCAAAATCTTCGTCCTCAAGCCTTTGAACCAGCACAAAACACCTTCATCGTGAAGCCTTCGAGTCTTCGAACCTTCACCAACAAGAGAGCCTTTGCAAGAGCCCTTTATCTTTGAGGTTCAAGCTTTCAAACCAGCACAACCTTTGTCTTCAAGCCTTCTGCCAGCAAGAGAGCCTTCGCCAGATTCTTTGAACAAGTGAGAGGCTTCAAGCCATTGAGTTGTTGTCGCCAATCTTTGTGATTTGTCAAGCTGGTTTTTCTGCTTCTTCTTCTTATTTTGGGCCTTCAGCCTGGCAATTTCATTTCCTTTCTAATTTGAAGGTTGAACTCTTGCATGTTTAATTACTTATGTTGAACTATGTTTGTATCACTTGGAACTTGGTTGCCATAATTTCTATGTTTCTTCTTCTTCTTCTTCTTCTTCTTCTTCTTCTTTTGAGCCTTCGGCCTGTGAATTTCATTTCCTTTCTACTTTGAACCTTGAACTTTTGCATGTTTAATTACTTATGTTGAACTATGTTTTTTCCACTTGGAACTTGGTACTTGGTTGTCATAATTTCTGTGTGTTTATGTTTGGGCCTTCGGCCTGGCAATTTCATTTCCTTTCTAATTTGAAGCTTGAACTCTTGCATGTTTAATTACTTGTTCATCTTCTTCTTTTGGGCCTTTTCATTTCCTTTCTAATTTGAAGTTTGAACTCTTTCATGTTTAATTACTTCTTCTTCTTCTTCTTCTTCTTCTTCTTTTGTGCCTTTGGCCTGGCAATTTCATTTCCTTTCTAATTTGAAGCTTGAACTCTTGCATGTTTAATTACTTATGTTGAACTTTGTTTGTTTCACTTGGAACTTGGTACTTGGTTGTCATAATTTCTTTGTGTTTATGTTTTGGTATTGAATATTTGGCATTTTAAATTATAATATTACTATTGATGTGTTTTCATATATCAATTACCCATCAAATAGGCATTGTACACAGTTTTAATAATTGTGTGCCTCACCTTTGTGAGGCGAGCGCCTTCGCCTCGCACCTCGGCTCCAAGTACCCTTTGCGCCTCAATGCGCCTTGCGCCTTTGACTACTATGGATCTTGGTAATTTGGTGTTCAAAAACATTTCTTTGGTAGGGAAATGGTTATTGCACTTTCTGTAGAAATTGATTCTCTTTGGCATAAGGTAATCCACAATACATTTGGACTGCTACAAAATAGGTGGGGTGCTAAAATGGGATTAATATGACTTATACATGTCCTTGGAAGTTTGTATCTCAAACTTATGATTATTTTCTTCCTAAAGTCCAATATACAATGGGTAGTGGGGAGCGAATTGATTTATGGGAGGACCATTGGGTGGGGGAGATACCTTTGGCTATTACATGTCCTCGGCTTTTTTGGTTATCTAATATTCGTGATGCCCTTATTTTTACTCCTCTTCTTTTGCAAGAGGATGGGCATTCTTGGAACTTCTATTTTGGGAGAAATTTGTGTGTGTGTGTGAGAGAGAGAGAGAGAGAGAGAGAGATTGATGAGTTTGCTCTTTTGACCAGTTTGCTCATTTCTTTTCATGTTCATTTGGGAGTGATAAATAGGGTTTGGAGCTTAAATCCATCTACGGAATTCTCCTATAAATATGTTTTTCTCCTACTTTACTCGTGTCTCTATTGCGGATCCCTAACAACTTAAGCTTTTAGGTAAAGTGGTAATATAGTATGGTATTAGACCTATGGTAGAGAAGACCCAAGATGTCCGAGGTTCTAGTCTTTTTGCATGCGTTATTGTTTGTTAAGAATTATCTTATTCATAATGGGTGCTATATAACTCCTCCTAAGATGCACTTAATGTCCTAATTTTTTCACGCACAGTCAGTCCCAAGCCTGGGTAAAGGAGGAGGATTGCGTTAGATAGCTAACGACCAACGTAAAATTTGTTGGATCATTATTATATGAATCCTTGCCAAATGCTGGGGCGTCCCCTACAAGGGACGCATTGCACTTGTACCACTCGGTTGTAGCGAAAAGTGGGCGAGGTGGGCTAGGTTGTCACCCCGAAGTGACATGCCTTGTTGGCACCCTAGTACGATGTTAAATATGCGAGGGTTCCTACGTCATTTTGGATGTGGGCAGGTAAAGAAGTTAGTTCAGGAGACTAGGATTAGATTAACAACTTGGAATATAGGGACACTTGCGGGTAAAAACATGGAAATTGTGGACACAATGATTAGAAGAAAAATTAATATAATCTGCCATCAAGAAACTAGGGGAGTGGTGAAGAAAGTTAGAGAAATTGATAAATTAGGATTTAAACTTTGATACATTGGAAAAGAAAAAACATAAGAATGGAATAGGAATTATTGTAGACAAAAACTTAAAAAATAGCGTTGTTGATGTAAATAGAGTAGGGGATAGAATTATTAAAATCAAGATGGTATTAAGCCAAGAGATAGTAAATATCATTAGTGCTTATGCCTCGAGTAGGCTTAGTAGAAAATCTTAAGAGAAAATTTTAAGAAGATATAGATAGTATTATACAAGGCATACCAGGGATTGTGAAAATATTTGTAGGAGATCTAAGTGGGCATGCTAGAAGGGATAATAAAAGTTATGAGAGGATACATAAAGGACATGGATATGGAGAAAAAAATGAGTCTGGGAAGATGATCTTAGACTTCGCTATGTCAAATGATTTTAGTTTAATGAATACTTGCTTTAAGAAGAGGGAAGAACACTTAATAACCTTTAAAAGTGGACAAAATAGGAGTCAAATAGATTTTTTTTTTATCGCTAGGAGGGTAGATCGTTTATCATGCAAGAATTGTAAAGTTATTCCAGGTGAAAGCCTAACCACACAACATAGAGTCTTAGTGTTAGATATATGTATTAAAAAATGGAAGAAAAATGATAAAATAAAATCAGTGTAAGAGAACTAGGTGGTGGAACCTGAAGGGAGAAAATATAATAAAATTTAAAGATAAAAATGATCAAAAATGGGGATTGGACTATAGAGGATGTGATAGATACAAATACTCTTTGGAGTAGATTAGTTGGCTCTATTAAAAAGGCAGCAAAAGAGATTTTAGGTGAACCAAGGGGAAGATTCTGTTAGATTACCACTTTACCTAAAAACTTAAGTTGTTAGGTTGTAGGCCAACAATGTATATCAAGCTTTAACATTTCCCCGCACGTGCAACCCGATAGCACGTGGAGAGATAAACACATAATAAATAGCACCCATAATAAGGAATGCAGTATTTTTTTTTTTTTAAATTGTGGGCAACAAGGCTAGAACCCAAGACTTCTTGGTAACCAGTTCTGATACCATGTTAGATTACCACTTTACCTAAAAGTTTAAACTGTTAGGTTGTGGGCCAACAATGTATATCAAGCTTTAATAGATTCTTGAATAGCAAAGAAAGTTGGTGGTGGGATAAAGATGTCCAAAAAATTGTAAAGACAAAAAATTTGGTATAAAACGTGGCGAAAATGTAGAAACATGGATAAATTTGAAAAGTGTAAAGAGGAGAGAAAAGTTGCAAAAAAGACCGTTAGTGAAGCTAAATATAGAACATTTAATAGTTTGTATGTTTGATTAGATACAAAAGAAGGGTAAAGATATATATTTAAACTTGTTAAAGTTAGAGAAAGGAAGTAATGACTTAGGAAATGTAAAATGTATAAAAGTGGGGATGATATTGTCTTGGTTAAGGACGAAGACGTAAAAAGAAAGATGGCGAAGTTACTTTAGTAAGTTGTTTAATGAAAACCAAATAGAAGACTTAAATTTAAATTTGACAAATGAGGAAAAGACTAAAAATATGATATATATTTGCAAAATTATAGTTAATGAAGTTAAGTTTGCACTAAAAAAATGAAAAATGGGAAAGTTATAGGACCAGATAACATCCCAATTGAAGTTTGGAAATGCTTAGGTGATAATGGAATTATACAGTTAACTAATTAATTAATATAATTATAAAAACTAAGAAAATGCCAGATGAATGGAGGAAAAACACTTTAATACCTATATGCAAAAATAAAGGAGATATTCAAAACCATAATGGCTATCAAGAAATTAAAGTTATGAGTCATACCTTGAAACTATGAGAAAAGGGTAGTTGAACAAAGATTAAGGCTAGAAACAAAGGTCTCAGAAATTAATTTGGTTTTATGCCTGGGAGATCTAACACAGAAGTTATATATCAAAGAAGAGGGACTTGCATATGGTATTTATTGACCTAGAGAAGCATATGATAGGGTACCTAGGGAAGTTCTATGGTGGGTTTTTTTTTTTTAAAAAAAAGGGTGTATATAGTAGGTATACTAATGTCATTAAGGATATGTACGATGGCGTAATGACTATTGTAAGGACTATAGATGGAGAAACTAGAGAATTTACAATCACCATTGGTGGACATCAAGGATTTGCTTTGAGCCCTTATCTTTGTGCTTTAGTGATGGACCAATTGACTAAGAGTATTCAAAATGAGGTTCCATGGTATATATTGTTTGCAGATGATATTGTATTGATAGATGAAATTAGGGACGAAGTAGAGACTGAGTTAGAATTACGGAGAGTAGCTTTGGAATTTAGAGGCTTTAGGATAAGTAGAAATAAGACTAAATATATGAAATATAATTTCAGTAATGGTAGGAGGAATATTGGAGACAAAGTTAAACTTGATGATGAAGAAATAAATAGCACTTGTAGATTTTGATACCTTGGATCTATTATGCAAGTTGAAAGAGAAATTGAAGATGATGTAATGCATAAAGTTAAAGCAGGTTAGGTAAAATGGAGAAGTGCTTCAAGTGTGCTTTGTGATCGTAGAATACCCTTAAAATTAAAAGGGAAGTTTTATAGGACGACTATAAGACCAACTATGCTATATGGATCAGAATGTTGAGCAACGAAGAAACAAAATATCCGAAAAATAAAAGTTACCAAGATCAGAATGCTTAGATGGATGAGTGGTATAGCAGTGAAAGATAAATTAAGGAATAAACATATTCGCGGTAAGTTAGGTGTAGCTCCTATAGAAGATAAGATAAGGGAGGGACAACTCAGATGATATGGACACTACCAACGTAGGCCACATAGTGCGCCAGTGAGGATGAGTGAGTTAGTTGCTGTGGGGGGGCAGTAGGAGTAGGAGTAGGGGTTGATTTAAAATAACTTGGAATGATATAGTGAATAAGGATTTAATAGCCTTGAATCTATTAAAACAAATGGTCCATGATTGCATAAATTGGCGGAAAATGATTCATATAGCTGGCCCCACCTAGTGGGACTTAAGGCTTGGTATTGTTGTTGTTGTATAATGGGTGCTATTTATCGATTGTTTCTCTTTCCACGTGCAATTGGGCTCCACATGCAGAAGAGTGTTAAGGCTTGATTTACATTGTTGGCCCACAACCTAACAGCTTGATGTTTGTGTTATTTGTTTGAGGATTGGAGAAACTTGCTCACATCTCTTTCTTCACTTTCCTTTCACTTTGGCTGCACAGAATAAATTATTTGGTATGTTTGGTGAAAACTGGGTTTGCCGCTCCAATCTGAAAGCATTTTGTACTATTACTTTTAGGGGGTTTGACAAAGGAAAGGATAGGAAAGCTTTGTGATGATGCACTGTTATGGCTATTATTTGGTGTGTTTGGTTGGAGAGGAATGCTAGAATCTTCGAAGGTGTGGCTACTCCTAATAATTTGCCTTGGAGCAGAGTAGTTTATCTTATGTTGCTGTGGGCATCAGCAAATGGCTTTTTTCGTCATGTTTCTTTGGAAGACTTGGCAACGGGATTGGTTGGTTCTACTTCATTGAGTTGTTTTTCGATTTAAGCTGTCATCTTTGTAACTGGCTTCTATTGATGTAAAGGGAGGATTTTCTTATTCTTCCTGTTTTTTTCTTTCTTTTTTCTTCTCTTCTAGTATACATTCTTCTCTCCTAATAAAATTCTTTGCTTATAAAATTTCAAAAAGAAAAACAATTATCTATGTTATCTTGTTGCAATATCCTAAGGAAATCAAGGATGGTTTATGAACCTGGTTTTCTCACATTTGTGGCTCATTGGCTCATCTCGTAGCCCCTCACAAGGGTGGCCAGGGCTTTACTCTCCTTAGGGGATGTTGTGTGTATGTGTGTTTAGGTATGTGCATGATAATTTGTAAATAATAATGATGATGATGGTGATGGCTTGTATTTGAATTTTCAGTGTAACTTTCTTTTAAAGAAATTGTAAATATTTCTAGCCATAATGAGTAAGGAAATGTGAAAATGTGCAATGAACAATTTTCTCATGTTAGGGAGATGCGTGAGTGTACAAGTGAATGTACCTCTAAGGCCCTCCTTTCCTCTTTTTTAGCCAACCCTATCTCGTACCTCCCTTAGATGGGCTGAAGCCAAAAATCTGATGTTGTACATATCTTGCCAGAATACTTATGTTTTCTTATCTTATTTCTTTCTTAGAAAAGGTTTTTTATGATATAAATGATGGTTGATACTACTTGATAGAGCTCAGTGGTTAAAAAGATTCATGCGCCTAGTCCTGTATAATCGTGTTCTGAGATGTCTTTTTTTTTTCAAAGAAATTAACATTTGTATTTATTTAATAAAAGAAAATCATGTTGTTTTCCCCTCCTTGAGCTAATTTATTCCTCTTACCTTCTTCAAAAACATAAATAAATGAAAGAAAGAAGCAATATCTATAAACATTCTGTCATATAAATTGAAACAAACTCTTGTGATTATCTTCATTCTACATGTATGAGGTAATGCATATTTGAAAGATTTTCTGTGAATGATGTATGCATTATACCTTTGAACGAAGTCCAGAATAACCATGGGGCAAAGCACGACCCTTTTATGAATGAATTATAAGTTTAGAACTTCATTTTAAAGCCTTTTGTATCCATAATAATAAATATTTTTTCTAGGAGGCATATGTTAAAGCATTGGGAAGGGGCTTCTCAGCTGTACCTTTCAAGACCTTCACCATCCAGTTTGGGGCTGCTACCAGAAGAGGTTTAGGTCCTTGTGATTTTGATTCTGAGGTAAGCCACAGGACCTTTTGAGAGAGATTGAAATTAATGTGTCAAATTTATTAAATAACAACTAATATTTTATGTGTATAAAGAGCTATATATTGTCAGTCTAGGATTATGTAAACATTACAACATGATCTATATTAAAGCAAAAGCAAGAAAAGTTTTAAAGAAGCTATAATATAAAAACACATCTTAATTGTCAAGTTGCTGGCTATCGCAAGCCTACATATTCTCCCCAGCTATGCAAACCTTGTTTGAGGACTCTCCGCCATGATGCAACACTCAATTTTACTTGTGGTGTGTGCACAACACTATTGGCATACAGGTGCAAAACAACTAGTTCAAACCTACTGCACTATCAGTCTATTAAGTTGTGATTGCATGAAAAATCACACTCTGGGTATGCTGAAATACCCTCTTTTCACCAAGTGGAAACATCAGCTGATAGTACACGGGTATGCATTTCAGTAGGTATTCTTGAATGACTTCCAAAATAGATTAGTTAACAATAAATGGTTTTAATACTAATATCCAACAAGGACATCTTTATCATGATACTTAATATATTTTTATTATCATCTGATTTATTTGGTGTATGTGGTTTGTTAGAAACTGAATGGCCTCATTAGTAGTTTATAATGATATTGATGTGGGGCCTCTTGGTTGAGCATCCTTGGTCATGTATGCTATGGTGCCATCTCAATATCTCGTCATTCTTGATTATTTAAAGCGCTTCATGATTCATATAAAACTTTCCCTCTAAAAGAGAACTTGTGTTTTTGCAAGAGATTGAACAATGTAGACAAATTGTATCACTTTTACTCTTTTAGTTTCTTCACCCCTTCCCCCTCCCTCACTTCATTTCTTTAATTTGCTTCCAGGCATCTGAAATAGTTGTTGACTTTCTTGATGACTCCAAAATTCTGACGAGCAATTGGCAGTTTGCACTCATAGAATTGGATGGTTCTCACTTTGCTGCAATTTGTGTGAAAAAAGACAATAGCATCGGAGGTAGGTCTAATTTTTATTAGAGTTGGATTATGTGAGAAGGCAGAATTTTTGAAAATTTGTACTCCATTAATAGCAGGCAAAGAGAATGCTCCGATGAGATTGACTGTATGGAAGACCATTCCACTTGTTGAAGATGAATGTGTCTCTGGAACTGATGCAGTTACAACAAGTGGTAGCTTGACTTGAGCAATTGTAATTATTTGGTGGTAAATTATTGACAACTCATCAAAAGGCAGCATCTCTTTCCTTCAAGTTGGTTGATTTCCTCAGTCCCCATCCCTTACCCAGCTAAATCATTCGTCTAAAATAATTACCAGAGATCTTAATTCTTGGAGATGTTGTCATCTCTGTGACACTGGATTTTCTTATATGTTATGACCTTGGTGGAAACCTTTGTCCTTTGTACTGTGGTTTGAACCCTTAATCTTGATTTTAAAACATGGCACAGATTAGCAGCATTATTTTTATGCCACTTTTTCTCATTTTCAAATTTTTTTGAAATTATTATTATTATTGTTAGTCGACATATATAGTTAATAATGAGTGGGTTTGACTAGTTAGATCGGATTTCCTATATCTATATCTGGCAGGGTTGACCATTTTTTTTTTGAAATTTTTTGTTTTTAACAGCAGCTTTCCAAGGGCAAGTGTGGTCCACTGATTTGGTATAAATGAATAATTTGTTGTTCTTTTTTTTTTTTTTTGGGTTTTTTAATGGGTTCTTGATTATTATGTATATTGAGCTATAAAAGAGAGGTACCATATGATGGATTTGAGTATATAATGTTTAAGCCAAAAAGTGATACTTGCAAAGCAAAGGCATGGTCAATTGCTTTGGTAAAAATAAATCAATTCTTTAACTTTGGGATGATTCATATATGTGAATGTGAAAGGAGAAATTATTAGATAGATTGGGTGCATCACGCTAGGCTAATCCTGTAAAACGATGATAATTCATGGTTAACCAATGAGTAAATTAGAATTAATTTTCATTTCAAACAAATAAAAAATTATAGGCAAAAAGAAAAGGTAAAACTTAAAAGGGCCATTTTATTTGAAATTTCATATGACTAATTAATGCCAAAATAAAGAAGGGAATAAGTGGACAAAAAATACCTCGAGGAAAAGATGTGCAATTAATGATTAAACTTAACATTTCAACGTGCACCAATCTATTGAAATTCTACTCTTCATATATTTTCCATAGACATGAAGATTTAAACTTTGTCACTCCCTTTAAAAGGGCAAGAAGATACTATCGAATCGAGTCCACATATTCATGTATGTTTATTATTTTATTATAAGATTTTGTTTAGTGACATTTATGCTTTTTGTTTTTTATTTTTATTTTTATAGAGTGAAGAAATATATTATAGTAATGTATTTTTTTTGCATTGTTAATTTTTCTTTTATGATGTTAGTATCATTGTCAAGAATTATAAAAACAAAAATCAAAAATGAAAATTAATAACAAAAGCAAAAGCTAAAAATTGAAAACCAACAAACCAGTTTTCTTAATATGTTTAAAACTAAAACAAATTCAAAATTTATTTCAACAAATGCTCATTTTTGTCCTTGAGTCAAATAATAAATAAAAATAATTTTAAATGGATTTTATTATTCTACAATTTTTTAAAAAAAAAATTTACTAAAATTTTTATTTTTAAGTATACTTTAAATTCATGTAGTCATTTAATATAAATTTAATTAAAGATCATCTATAAGATGAATGATTTAATGCACATAAGTTAATTTGGAATATTAAAAGCATTCTAACAACAAATTGTCAAAATAACTAAAAAGAATAAAATATAGTTTAAAATTAGAAAATAACTGAATACTAACAATAAAAATAAGAAACTAACAACAAAAACTTATTTGTTTTCATAATATGTTTCTTCAACACTAACCAATAGACAGAAATGAGAATAGAAAATAGAAATGATATCAAACAACACTAGATTCTATAGGTTTAAGTTGTTTTAACAACTTATTAGCTAAATAATTTAATATTAAAAATCAATTATAGTGAATTAAATAATTTATTTTATACAAAAAACTTAACTAATTTAAATTTAAATGAATTAAAGATATAATTAGAGTAAAAATTTCAATAAAGTTTCTAAAATTTTGAGTAAATAACTAAAATTATTTTTAAAATATTTTTATTATTTTTTAATTGTCATATACATTAAGATTGTTATTGTAACACTATACACTAAATTCTGAAATCTAATAATTAAAAAATCTATAATAAGTGTTAGGAAAACTTACATAAAATTCCCTTTGTGGTTTGTGTTAGCTTTGGTGCAATCCCAAGAAAAGAGGGGGGGGGGGGGGGGGGGTAAATTGGAATTTTAAAAATTTATCCCCAAGTCAAACAATGTAGCAGCAGTATTACACAATTTAGGGTCAGTCTATGCAATCATAAACAAAACATACACGTGCAGTAATATAAAGTGCGTAAAAGTAATAGCACACGCGATATGTTATCAAGGTTTGACCAAAGTTCCTACATCCCTGCCTTGGCTCACCAACACAAGGATTCCACTACGACTCACTTAATGGGTGGAGTGACACCGTTTACATATACCTTACCAGGATGGTACACCTAACTTTCCTAATCGGGTCTAAGCCAATCTATGACTATTCAACAGTACTAGTCTCCCTCTTTAGGCCCACACCTGGAATACAAACAATATGAATTTTGCGTACACGAAAATATGCTTCTCAACAAGTAGATATGTACCACAATATAACTCGAATAATAATGCAAGCACAAATGATAGTAAATATGTTTAGTGCTTAATAATGTGTGCTAAACACTCATTCTAGTATAGATAAGCAGTCAAGATCAGGAGTGTATTTCTAAGCAGACTTTGAAACACAGAATGAAGATTCTCAAAATCAATTTAGGGTTTCAAAGATGCCAACAAGATGATTCAAACAAACTAAAAAAATATGTTCTTAATAAACTCAGCACAAGAGATGTTTGAATGCAAGCTTGAAAAAATATTTTGCACACAAAAAAAGGGGCTAAGATATCTTGCAATATCAATACAAGAACCCACAACCCACTAAGTTTTCCCCATACAAGATTTATTAGGTTAAATCAGTGGGCAAACTTATGCTTAACTCTCAATATCAAAATCAATCAATACACAAGACAAATGAGAGTATTAAGCAATATGGAAGGAAGCAAAAGCACTCTTAGCACACTCACAACACTTGGATAATCAAAGAAATTGAAACTTTTGAGTGTATGAGAGTAGTATAAGCAAAAATAGGATTTGGAAATTTGAGAGAATTTTGGCTTAATGATCTTGCTAATCCTTTCTAATTTTTGCAAATGAGCTTGTATATAAAGGCAAAAGGCAAATTATGACCGTCAAGGACATATATGGTATTATTAATTTTGTTTAAAAACCAATTATGAAAATTAACCCTGTTTATCCGTGCTTAACTGCGGTAAAAATAAAACAACCTGGGAGTTTTTGGGTGCCTGAGCTTAAGTTCAGGCTACCGAATAGACACAGCTAGAAAAGTTTTTATTTTGATTTGCTGAATGAGGTGATTCCTCAAAAAGTCCGCGTCTCGGGTGCCCGATTTGAAGTTCGGTTTGCCAAACTCAAAAGTTCGATCGCCCGAGGCTATTTTGAACATGA
This sequence comes from Malania oleifera, assembly GCF_029873635.1. NCBI lineage: Eukaryota > Viridiplantae > Streptophyta > Magnoliopsida > Santalales > Ximeniaceae > Malania > Malania oleifera. Next base: position 123,260,778 of record NC_080417.1, read on the forward strand.
GGTTCGGGCTGCCGAGTTGGTGGGAAAGATCCTGACACATGTTCGATCGACCATGGAAGATGTGTTCATTTTAGTTCGGTTTACCGAACTCAGGTCAACTTGTTGATCGGTCCATGGTTTGGTCGCCCGAGGTGTTTTGAACGCTAAGGGTTTTGTTGTCCGACCTCTCATAATTTTTGCCCTTTCAGTCTAATTTTACTTCAGTTAATTCCCTGATAATTTATGTGATATTGGGGCTTAGTGCACTATGTGTTGGAACCTAAAGTCCATCTAAGGTCATTTTGAGCATACCTACCTATCATGCATGATGCAGATTATTACAAGCCATATTAAGGTACAGTCCATAATTAAATTACAACCCAGAATGAAGAATATAAAGATACAAATACAAATTCAACACAATATTCTTCAATTCTTCCGTATGATCACCGTACGCCATAATGATATAGCTTTCTATTTGAATACACGCGTAGGGTGAACCTACATGCAAGCCTCAGTACAAATATTGGTACTATGTGTATTTTTGTAACACCCCAAACCTGAAAACCCAGTCTAGTGCATTAAGCCTAAATAGGTCATGCCTTGTGGCGCCCCGAACCCGCCTTGTGGGACCTGGGTGCCACGTTATTCACTTCTTGTACTTGTTATTCCATTAATAAATACGCAGTGGAAAACATAACTATAATCCTCAAGCAATATATTACCACAGTTTTCTAAATCTATCTACCCACCATAATAAACCATGCATCCACCTGTATTCACATATATACATATCTCCAAAACATAACCTACACTTCCAGTATTTACAACCATTCATTTTTCAGAAGACTTAAAACATAAAACATATAACATAGAATATTTACATCCCCAAATATTATCAAAATTATGCCCTTTTTCTTTCTATGACCCAAAAATTCTATATCCAACTCAAGCTCTCTAAGCTCGATCTCGTGGAGGTCTTGGAAAAGATAAATTTGTATTTGGATGAAACACATCTCAATGAGGGAAGAAAAAATATATTAAATCAGCATGTGGCCAACACGAGGTTTATAAAACAACATATTATTCATCATTTGCAAATCTTTAACATAATTTCTGAAATCAATTTATGAACCTAATCAAAGACATGCGAGGTGTTTTACCCGTGAGATTACCTAAGGATAGCGTTTCACTTTACGTGACTCTTTCCCATTTTACATCGTTCACATTTCACATTTCATACCATTTCATTCATTTCCATTTTCATTTCATTTTATAACATACTCAGCATCTTTCAACTGTTTTACCCAGCATTTCAGCTATTTTTGTAGAGACTTGAAAAATATAAATAAAAAAAGAAAAAAGAAAAATGGGTTTTTGGCTGGAAAAGAAGAAAATCAACAACAATTTTCTAGCGAAGTCAGAAAACCAACGACAGTTTTGGGTCTCAAAAAGTTACCGCATAGTGGAAAAAGGTAAACGGTTAATTAGGGCCGGTTAATAGAAAAATTGGTGACGATTTTCTGTGAAGCCAGGAAAACCGTCAACAATTTTTTGGTCAGCGCCTGAAGTTATAAACAACTGAGAGTCATTTTAATTTTAGAAAACAAGGTTTCCTCTCTTCTCTCTTGGAAACCCACATCCCCTCCATCCAATTCTCGTTGTTTTTGGCTTCATTAAGATCCGGTTCGACGATCAGAAGCCGTCACGTTACTCCTGGAACGATTCTTTACAAATTTGCTGGAGTAATTCGTTGGTTAGGCCAACTTGGGGCCATCCCAAAATTTGGGTAAGTTAGTTATTTTTAGTTTTATAAGGTATTTGATGTTTCTGGACTAAGGAGGATATGTTAGGTAAGATAATACTGAAGTTTTGTTAGGGAAAAATGTAATTTCAGGGTGTTGTGCTGGGAACACTGCAGGTATAGAGTTGGTTCTTTTGTGGGCTTCTCAGTAAGTCTGGTAAGGGGATAAACTAAATCAGTATTTTTCATGGAATTATTCATTATTTTACAGCATTTAATTTCAAGAAAATATGTATTATAGAATTATATTTGGGAAATACTGCTGTTGAACGGGAATATGGTTTTAATGTGTTTTATTAGAAAATATAATTTTAGAATAGATTTTACGTTCAGAATGTTACCCAATTTTGTGTGGCACGAGTATCATTTACCATGAAAATTACGTTTGTGGAATATTATGTTTTCCCAGAATAATCATGTATTTCCAATTTTCAGGAAAACATAAAATAGTACAGGAACTATGGTTTTATGAATATTATGTAAAACAGTGCAAGAATTTCATGTTCAGTACATTATGATATGCCGGCGCAGATGTTGTGATTATATGTTATGTTATGCTAGTGTAGATGCCATGATTATATGTTATGTTATGCCGGCACAGATGCCGTGATTCATGTTGGTGCAAGTGCTATAATCATGTATGATATAACAGAATTTATGAAAACATTATCATGTCAATTATTGCTATGAAATATGAAACAATTATGTTCAGTATATGAAACATACTATATGATATCAGAACCTAGATGACTTAATTTAGTTCAGTTTTTAGGAGCACGGTACCATGGCTATATGTTCAGAATTATGATAGTGTTACCACACGTGGGAGATGGCAGTCGATCTGGCTTTAGTGTAGTGTGGTGTTGTTCCCCTGACAGTCCCAGACTAGGAGGGGCAGGCCCATCGTACTCACAGACTTATGTTTGATGTAGCATGGTTGGCTAGCCTTGGTAGCTCCCGCCTTCGGGTTGCACAACCTATTAATGTTGGGGTAAGACATGACATCAACTAACTATCCATCAAGGGTGTTATTTCAGAATTGTACAGTTATATATAATGGTTTTCATGTATAGAAATACAGTATATTACATTATGATATGACAAATCATGTTTTATTCAGTTATGATATAGACAATTTTTAGCAATTATGTTTTATGTACTGTTTATATGTATAACATGAAATACTCATGTTGCCAAACACTGATGTTAGTTTATTTCCCTTATTGAGAGGTGTCTCACCCCAGTGTTACAAACATTTCAGGAAATCCAGGTAGAGGAGTGGATAGAGCTCCACAACAGTAGAGTCCGACCGAGCTACCCTATCAGGAGGGTGAGTTGTTGAGTTAAGGTCAGATTTATTTTTGGGTAGTGGCCCTAGGATACTTTTTGGTCTTTTGTGGATGATTGTATATATTTATAATAGATTTAGTAGAACTTTGGTATTGTGACTGGTTGGATGGTATGTATGTAAATTACGTTTCCTATTGCTTAGGTGTCAAAGATGTTTGACAGGTATGTCCCCGGTACCCACGGGTCTTGGTTGATCATGATTATATCAGTTTAGTAGGTATTAGAGCTATTAAGAATGTTTATTATGTAAGAAAAAAAATATATGGTAAATTAGGAAGGTCGTTACAAATGGTATCTTAGTTAATACCCAGCCGTAAGTGTGATAAGATTCACATCGCCTAGGTTTGGAAATATAGGTTCGCAACGAGGACGTTGCATTTTGTAAGTGGGGGAGAATTTGATACCCTCTGGATGAAAGGTTAAAAAGGATTAAAATGTTACTACCCATATCAACAAGATGCACCTTTCTTTTTCGGAGTCCTTCCCATAAGAACTCCACTGTTAAGCGTGCTTGGCTTGGAGTAATCTTGGGATGGGTGACCTCTTGGGCAGTTTTCTCAAGAAGTGTGTGAGTGAGGATAAAACACACTGAAAAGGATACATGTTGATCTGTGGGGCCAGTCATCAGTCTGATAAGGACCCCTTTGTGTCGTAACCCGAGAAGTGTTGGGGAGAGTAGGATAGGCGGACCAGGTTGGGGTATTACAGTTTGGTATCAAAGTCTAGGTTGCTAGGTTTGTAGACTTTAGAGTACAACGGAAACAATACCAGAGTTAGGAAAAGAATTTGAGGTTTTGGTTTTACAGTATGGAGGCAGACTTCTATGCTGGTTTCTATGTTTTTCCTTGGGTGATGATTTTAGGAAAGTTATAATAAATTATCATCGGGTTGTGTTTCTAAAATGTGACTAAATCTTGAATTAAGATAGGGATGTCAAGATAGAGGGATAATATGAGTTTTTGGTTAGATACGTAAATTATAAGGACAGTGTCCCTAAGCTATGTTTTGTCTTTTCAATATGGACCCTGGTGTTAGTAGTGCTCATGTGAGTGGCAGTGATGGAGCAAGACCCTTGGGTGTAGGCAGAGGTGATCCAGATGTAGTATTACGTAGTGTAGCTTAGTAGGTCATGGCTGAGATTGCACAGAGCTCCAGAGAATAGGGGAGGCTCGTCTGCAGTCCATGGGTGCACGATAGAGAAGCTCACCAAGATGAATCCTCCAGATTTTTTAGGGGGAGCGGATCCTACAGTCGCCAAGAACTGGATGCAGGAAATAGAGAAGGTTTTGGCAGTGTTGTAGTGTACTGAGGAGCATAGGGTTCTTTTCGCCACCTATAAATTGACAAGGGAGGCTGAAAAATGGTGGACTGCAGTAAAATTATTAAAAGAACAAAGGGCAGTGCCTATAGCTATTACCTGGTGCCGATTTAGGGACTTATTCTTCGATAGATATTTTCTAGCCACTGTCAGGGAGGCCAAAGTGGAGGAGTTCCTGAATCTGAAGTAGGGACAGTAGTCAGTCCAATAGTACGCGGCGAGGTTTATCGAGTTGTCTCTCTTCGCCCCGTTTATCGTACTTGATGAAGCAAGGAGGGCGAGACAATTTGAAAGAGGTTTGAGGCATGAGATCTACAAACAAGTAATGGTGTTGAAAATACTAGACTTTTTTGAGTTAGTTGATAGAGCAGCTTTGGCTGAGGCTGGTGAGCGGATGGGTGCTGAGGAGCAGGGACAGAAGAAGAGGTCCACACCTTTAGGCTTTTAGTAGGGTTCTAGTCGAGGCTAGTGGAGGAGAGGAAACTATGGTAGAGATCAGAGACAGGAGTCTGGGGGTCGTGAGGTTCAGATTGCATAAACCTACCCTGTATGTCAAACATGTGGAAAGAGACATCTGGGAGAGTGCCGAGCGGGAAGAGGCATATGTTATCGTTGTGGTGGTTCAGGGCATATGGCATGAAACTATCCTACACCGTCTGGTGTCACTCCTACTCCCAGGAAATTCAAGAGAGGTTACTAGGCACCTCGTGGAAGTTAGCAAAAGAATGTAGCCCTAGCGAAGGTTTATGCTCGTACGCCAGGAGACGCTAAGACTGCCGCAGACGTCGTGACAGGTACCCTTACTGTTTTATCATGCCATGCTATTGTTTTATTTGATTAGGGTGCCACTCATTATTTTGTGTCTGCAAATTATGTTAAATTGTCTAGAGACGAGACCTAGTTATTAGATGTAGAATTGTCAGTAGCTTCACCAGCTGGCTCAGTGGTAAAGTGTTGTAGGGTGCATCTAGTAGAAATTCAGGGGAGAGTACTACTTGCTGATCTAATTGTGCTTGACATGCATGGATTTGATGTAATAATGGGTATGGATTTGATGTAATATTGGGTATGGATTGACTGGTAGCTAACTATGCTAATATTGATTGTCATAAAAAAGAGGTGATTTTCAGACCGCTAGGTAAGCAAGAATTCAGATTTGTGGGGTCGCAGGTGTGTTCCCCACCTCAGTTAGCGTCAGCCATGTAGAAGAGAAGGCTACTCTTAAATAAATGTCAGGAGTTCATGGCTTTTGTAAATGAGGTGTCAGAAAATGAATCGAAACTTGGCAGTACACCAGTGGTTAAGGAGTTTTCAAACGTCTTCTAGAGGAGTTGCCAGGGTTGCCTCCTGATCGCGAGGTAGATTTTGCTATCGATTTACTTCTCGGGATAGCACCGATTTCTAAAGCTCCTTATCGTATGGCTCCAGCGGAATTGGGGGAATTAAAGGATCAGATACAAGATCTATTAAATAAAAGGTTAATTAGACCTAGTGTATCGCCTTGGGGAGCTCCAATGTTATTTGTGAAAAAGAAGGACGGGACTATGAGGATATGCATAGATTACAGGGAAATAAACAAAGTGACAATCAAGAATAGATATCTTCTATCCCATATAGATGATTTATTTGATTAGCTCCAGGGTACATGGGCTTATTCCAAGATCGACCTTAGATTAGGTTATCACCAGGTGAAAGTTAAAGCTAAAGACATATCGAAGACAACTTTTAGGACCAGGTATGGGCATTATGAATTCCTTGTTATTCCTGGTCTGATGAATGCTCCTACTGTATTCATGGATTTGATGAATAGAATCTTTCACCAGTATTTAGACCAATTTGTTGTGGTTTTCATTGATGATATACTAGACTACTCAAGGAGTTTTGAGGAGCATGAGGCACACTTACGGCTGGTACTTCAGATGCTCAGGGAAAAGAGATTGTATGCCAAGTTCAGTAAATGTGAATTCTGGTTAGAGAAGGTTACATTTTTGGGGCACGTTATCTTAGAGAATGGAATTTCAATGGATCCTAGCAAAATAGAGGTAGTGGTGAATTGGGCTAGGTTGAGAAATGTTTAGGAAATCAAGAGTTTCTTAGGACTGGAAGGTTATTACCGTCGGTTTGTTAAGGGATTCTTAGCATTATCAGGGCCTTTGACATGTCTAACCAGAAAGAATGTCAAGTTTGAATGAGACGACAACTGTGAGCAGAGCTTCCAGGAATTGAAGCAGAGGCTCGTCACTGCTCCGGTATTGATCATTCCATAAGGGGGTGATGGTTATGTTATCTACAACGATGCATTCTTGAAAGGGCTCGGTTGTGTATTGATGCAGCAAGATAGGGTAGTAGCATATGCTTCCAGGAAATTGAAAGAGTATGAAAAGAATTATCCCACTCACGATCTAGAATTGACTGCAGTGGTTCATGCATTGAAAATTTGGAGGCATTACCTGTATGGAGAAAGTTGTGAAATATGTTCTAACCATAAAAGTTTAAAGTACTTCTTCACGCAAAAGGAGTTGAATATGCGGCAAAGAAGATGGTTGGAGCTTATCAAGGACTATGATTGCACTATCAGCTACCATCCAGGTAAAGCAATTGTGGTGGTTGATGCACTGCGCCATAAATCAGGGGGTGCAGCACAGTTAGTAGCAGTAATTCAGCACTTGATCCAGATGGACTTAGAGAGGCTCGACATGGAGTTAGAGGAGAGTGATCACCAGACATTTATTGCCAGCCTGGTGGTGCAGGCTACGCTATATGAAAAGATTAAAATAGCCCAGAAGAATGACGTTGATGGAATTAATGCAGGATTGACAGGTGGAGGAGTTCAGTATTTCAGATGATGGAGCCCTGCAATTCCGTACCAGATTATGCGTGCCTACAGATGTATATATCAGGAGGATGATCCTTAAGGAGGTTCACAGGTCCTTGTATATGATGCATCCCAGTAGCACTAAAATGTATCGGGATTTATGGGAGTCTTTCTTGTGGAGCGGCATGAAGAGGGAGATTGCTGAGTTTGTGCAGCAGTGCCTGATGTACCAGGAGGTTAAGGCTAAGCACCAGAGATCGGAGGGTTAGTTGCAGCCACTTTACATCCTATAGTGGAAATGGGATTATATTTCGATGGATTTTGTGACGGGTTTACCGCCGGCGCGACAGGGACAGAATGTTATTTGAGTGGTCATAGATCGACTGACGAAGACTGCTCATTTTATCCTTATCAAGGTTAGCTATTCTATGGACAGACTAACAAAAATATATATATATTCAGGAAATTGTACGACCACATGGAGTGCCAGTGTCTATTGTATCAGACCAAGACTCATGTTTCTCGTCATGGTTTTAGAGGAACTTGCAGGAGGCTCTGAGGTCTCAGTTATCTTTCAGTACGACATTCAATACTCATACGGATGGTCAAACTAAGAGGATAATTCAGATATTAGAGGATATGCTTCGTTCATGCGTCCTAGATTTTGGGGGTAGTTGGACCCAGTATATGCCGCTGGTAAAGTTTGCTTACAATAATAGTTATCAGGCTAGCATTGACATGACACATTATGAAACACTATATGGTTTGAGGTGTCTTTCTCCTCTATATTGGGATGAGATAGGTGAGAGGTGAGTTTTGGGACCAAAAATAGTGCAGCAGGACGATAAAGTCTGACTTATTAAAGAATGGATCAGTTCAACTCAGAGTCGGCATAAAAGCTACGCAGATACTCACTTCCAGGAATTGGAATTTAAAGTTGGAGACCATGTGTTTTTGAAGATAGCACCACTGAGGGGGGCTATGAGATTTGGGAGGAAGGGTAAATTGAGCACTAGGTTTATTGGCCCTTTCGAGATACTTAAGAGAGTGGGGTCAATTGCCTATCGGCTAACTTTACCACCAGCTTTATTCAAGATACATGACATACTTCATGTTTCTATGATGAGGAAGTATGTCCCAGATCCCTCCCATGTGGTCAGTTATGCAGAGATAGAGCTCGGAGATTAACTGGCTTATGAGGAGATACCAGTGCAGAATCTAGACAGGAAGGAATAGAAATTGCACAGTAAGTGGATTCCATTAGTAAAAGTCTTGTGGAGGAATCATGCGGTGGAAGAAACTTCTTGAGATCTTGAAGAAGAAATATGACATAAATACTGCATTTGTTCAGCGGGGATCAACAGTAATCAGGAGAAGATGCAGGTAATATGTAAAGTTTCTTTTGTGCAGGTTAGTTAGGATATGTATAGTTTTGTGTTTTGATAGTAGGTAGTATTTTGGTTTTGAGAGAATTTTATTTTATATATTTGTAATCTCCCAGAACCTTGAATGTAACCACAGTATTCTTCCGCCATAAGTGAGGGTAAGTAATAAAATAAACTGTCATTTTTCCTTATGGGATGGTGTATAATGTAGATAGCAAATTTCGAGGACGAAATTTTATAAGGAGGGGAGAATGTAGAGACCTAGAAAATATAAATAATAAAAAGAAAATAAGAAAAATGGGTTTTTTTCTTGGAACAAGAGAAAATCGGCGATGGTTTTCTATGAAGCCAGGAAAACCGTTGACGATTTTCTAGTCAGCGCCTAAAGTTATAAACAATCGAGAGTCATTTTAAATTTTAAAAAATAAGGTTTCCTCTCTTATCTCTCGAAAACCCACATCCCCTCTACCCAAATCCTATCATTTTCGGCTTCATTAAGCTTCAATTCGACGAACAAAAGCTGCCACGTTACTCTTGGGACGAGTCTCTACAAATCTGCTGGAGTAATTCGTTGGCCAGGCCAACTTAGGGGCCATCTTAAAATTTGGGTAAGTTAGTTATTTTCAGTTTTATAAGGTATTTGGTGTTTTTGGATTGAGGAGAATATGTTAGGTAAGATAATACTTAAGTTTTGTTGGGGGAAAATGTAATTTCAGGGTGTTGTGTTGGGAACACTGCAGGTATAGGGTTGGTTTTTTGTGGGCTTCTTAGTAAGTTAGGTAAGGGGACAAACTAAGTCAGTATTTTTCATGAAATTATTCATTATTTTACAGCATTTGATTTAAAGAAAATATGTATATTATAGAATTATATTTGGAAAATACTGCTGTTGAACAGGAATATGGTTTTAATGTGTTTTATCAGAAAATATGATTCTATAATAGATTTTATGTTTAGAATGTTACCCAATTTTGTGTGGAACGAGTATCATTTACCATGAAAATTACGTTTATGGAAAATTATGTTTTCCTAGAATAATTATGTATTTCCAGTTTTCAGAAAAACATAAAACAGTATAGGAACTATGGTTTTATGAATATTATGTAAAACAGTACAAGAATTTCATGTTCAGTACATTATGATATGTCGGCGCAGATGCCGTGATTATATGTTATGTTATGTCGGCGTAGATGCCGTGATTATATGTTATGTTATGCCAGTGCAGATGCCGTGATTCATGTTGGCGCAGATGCCATAATCATGTATGATATAACAAAATTTATGAAAACATTATAATGTCACTTATTGCTATGAAATATGAAACAGTTATGTTCAGTATATGAAACATACTATATGATATCAGAACCTAGATGACTTAGTTTAGTTCAGTTTTCAAAAGCACAGTACCGTAGCTATATGTTCAGAATTATAATAATGCTACCACACGACCAAAGTGTGGGAGATGGCAGTCGATGTGGCTTTAGTGTAGAGTGGTGTTGTTCCCCTAGCAGTCCCGGACCAGGAGGGCCAGGTCCATCGTACTTACAGACTTATGTTTGATGTAGCAAGGTCGGCTAGCCTTGCTAGCTCCCGCCTTCGGGCTGCGCAACCTAGTCATATGGAGGTAAGGCATGACATCAGCTAGCTGTCCATCCTGGGTGTTATTTCAGTATTGTACAGTTATATATAAAGGTTTTCATGTACGGAAATACATTATGTTATATTATGATATGACAAATCATGTTTTATTCAGTTATGATACAAACAGTTTTTAGCAGTTATGTTTTATGTATTGTTTATATGTATAACACGAAATACTCATGTTGTCACACACTGATGTTAGTTCATTTCCCTTATTGAGAGGTGTCTCACCACAGTGTTATAAACATTTCAGGAAATCCAGGTAGAGGAGCGGATAGAGCTCCGCGGTAGTAGAGTCCGATCGAGCTACCCTGTCAAAAGGGTGAGTTATTAAGTAAGGGTCAGATTTATTTTTGGGTAGTGGCCCTAGGATGCTTTTTGGTCTTTTGGTGGATGATTGTATATATTTATAACGGATTTAGTAGAACTCTAGTATTGTGATTGGTTGGATGGTATGTATGTAAATTACGTTTCCTGTTGCTTAGGTGTCAGAGATGTTTGACAGGTATATCCCCGATACCCACAGGTTCGGGTTGATCATGATTACATCAGTTTAGTAGGTATTAGGGCTATTATGAATGTTTATTATGTAAGAAAAAAAAATATGGTAAATTAGTCAAGTTGTTACAGTTTTACCCAACATCATTCAACATTTTTACTCAACATCTTTTAGATGTTTTACATGGTTGCATTAACACTCACATGCAGAGCATATTTCATATAACATTTTCATACTCAGTTCATTTCCTGTATATCTTGCATCTCATACATATAACATATTTACACACAAAATCCATATTTACTAATGTCACACTATTTAGCAGTAAAATTCATATATATTTCCTGTAAAATAAGCCAACCCACATTTAAAATTTATATGCAGAAAATATACCTTTCATTTCTTATATAATTATCCTAAAATTATCTTTCACTTTCATTAGTTCAATTTCGCATATACGCATCTAATAAAACAACCCTAGGCTTAGAAAACACAATTTAAACGGTTGGCATTTTAAACCCATACCAAAAACATATACACATATATTTATAACAAATTTTATTTCCCATTTAATTCATAAAACTATGGTTTAATGTATATTTTCCCCTTACGTAGTTTCTTGAACTACGCCAACAAGGACCTCGAGAAGATACATGCGGCGCTCACTCGAACCCTGAATCAAAAATCCTAATTTCATTAAATCAACCCTAAGTAAAATACTATTTTAACATTTTCTTAGGCTCATAAATTCTAAATAAATAATTATACTCTAAAATATAATCAATTTACTTAATTCCCCAAGTCTCACTCTCACTTTGGAGTGGGGTTTAGGAAACCCAAATCAGAAATTTACTCCAGCCAAAATGACAACGATCGCGACTGGGACCCCGTGGTGGTGCCCATTCATCGATTTAGCGGCAGATTTAAGGAGAAATTGGGAAAATAGGGAAATGTTATCTTACCCCAGATATGGTGCCTACGCTGCTCCCACAAAAATCCGCTACGGTCGAAGTGTCGGTGGCGGAGTTAGAAATCCAATGGTACATTCCATTTCCCAATTAGCTGAATATCCGCTAAGAAATTGAGAAGAGAGACGGAGGAGAGACAACTAAGAGAGGTAGAGAGAGAGAGAGCTAAACTCTCTGTAATTTTCAATCTTCAGGTTTCTTGAACTTTCAAGAAACCTTTCCTTTGATATATATAACTTACTTATATTATAATATAATATATATTATATTATATAATTTAATTAATAATAATTAGTTAATTTTTTTAATTTTTTAATTTTTTAATTTTTTTGGATCACTACATTTTCCCCTCCTTAAGAAGTTTCGTCCTTGAAATTTTACTAACTAATCATCTTTTCACATCACTAGAACTTATCATGTAACGACCTGCTTAATTTACATAACCAACCATATTAAATACTCTGATACCAATAACTAATGATATAGCAAAGTCGATTTGAACCCGTGGGTAACGGGGATACACTTGTTATACACAGCAGACACCTAAGCAACAGTAAACATAATTTCCATACAAAATATACAATACCAGAGTTTATAAAAACCTTACTATGTCTGTAATGTACATATACAGTCTTCACAACCTCAGAAGATAAAACTAGAATCATACACCAAAAACCATCTGATCCTAACTCAAAAACTCACCCTCCTAGCGAGGTGGTAAAAACTGCCTAATGGCTTGGAGCTCGGTCCACCTGTCTGTCTTGATTTCCTAAAATAATTTTAAGCTGGGATGAGATACCTCTCAACAAGGGAAATAAACTAAATACAGTTGTGTGGAAACATGAATATTTGAGTGCTATAATAAATATATAGTATATATTACATGCCTGAAAACACTGTTAATATCATAACTGATTAACATACAATTTCATAATTATACTAAATCATACTGTATCTCAATGTTCATAAAATCATCTTCTATAAATAGTAGTACTGAAATATACCCAGGATGAATAGTTAGTTGATGTCATGTATTACCCTCCATGATGGGTTGTGTAGCCCAAAGGCAGGACCCGACAATGGCTGGCCGACCACTGCAGAGTAAAAAATTTCTGTAACGATGGACGCATCACACCCTGGTTCGGAATGGCAGGTGAACGTCCACAAATGTACATTGAAAGCCACATCAACTATCCATATCCCACCCTCTCTACTGGCAAGGGTGGTAGTACAATTCTGAACTAAACTGTATAGCTACGGTACCGTACTCCTAAAAACTGATCTGAACTATCATCTGGGTTCTGATAACATATGGTACATGATCATATATTATTTTAACATAAATAGATTGATAGCATTATCTGAATTCTATCATAACATAAGTAATCACGGCCTTGCGCCGGATAACATACATAACTACGGCCTTGTGCCAGCTATCAATCATGGCCTTGTGCTGAGCATTTCATAGATACTGAATTGAGCATATGTATTGTTTATCATATATTCTAAAACCATAATTTCCTGTGTTATCCATGTTATTCCTGAAAATAATTGTAAACATGTTTTTTCTATAAATCTGACTTAAAATAATACAATATACGTGAAATAATATTCATGCCACACGAACTGAATAAAAACATGAAATCTGTTCTAGAATTACATTTTTTTGACATTTTACACTAAAAACATATTCATGTATAATAGTAGTAATTTCCCAAATATATATTTTTCTAAATATACTCATACATAACACATGCTTTTTGAAAATTAATCTGCTATTAATTAATAATAATTTTCATGAAAAATTACTGCTTTAGTTTACTCGCTTACCTCACTGCTGGAAAGCCCCTAAAACGACTAGTCTTGCACTTGTAGGGTTCCCCGCTCAATACCCTGAAAATAACATTGCCCTCTCCAAATGCTACCTTTTCTACAATTGTAGGAATGTCAAATACTCAATAAAAAGCCTTACTTTGAACCTGAGATGGAATCTAAGTTAGGCCCACCAACGATCTACTCCAGCAGACTTGAAGAGAACTTCTCCAAGAGTAGCGTGGCGGCTTCAGATCATCGATCCAGCAAGGAATAGACCCAAAATCTTAGAGAGAAGGAAGGAGAACTGAAGAGGAGAGAGAGAGAGAGAGAGAGAGAGAGAGAGAGAGAGAGAGAGAGAGAGAGAGAGAGAGAGAGAGAGAGAGATAAGTTCTTCGCATGAATTCTACAGTGAAAAACGAGTTCAGACTACTTATACACTTACACTCGTCGACGAGACACATCACCTCATCGACGAGGCCATGAAGGGAGTTCATCGACAAACGCTTATTCCTCGTCGACGAACACTTATTCCTTGTCAATGAAATTTAGAACTGAAAATAGCCCCTCGGTATCTTCTCGTTGATGAGACGCGCGTCCACGTCAACGATCCCATCAAGCGTGTTCGTCGACAAATGCCCTGCATTCGTCAACAAGACCTTATTGAATTTCAAACTACAATTTCCTTTTCTCTCCTCCTCTTATTATTTAATTAATATAATTCACCAGGTCTTTACATACCAACTCATGCAGTTCAGTATATATCACCAAATAAACTTCTGTATTATCTAAAATTAAATAAGATCATCATTATCTTAAACATAAATTCATACCTGCCCCCCTGACATTCTTTAGCTCAAGCTGGATCAACGAGTAAACTTGTGCTGGACCACCTCTACCAAGTGGTATTGGTTGTTTTCCTCTATAGTGATTCTGTGCAGGTACAACAGGTAATGGTTCCCGACAATTTTTCTTGACATACCCTAGTTTACCACACCTGAAATAGGTAGGAGTCCTAAACTAGCATTCATCCCTATGCCTCTTGTTACACGTTTGGCATACGGGGTAAGATTGATTACCCTGATAACCAGGATAACCCTGATCTCCTGCCTCCTGCCTCAAGCCGACTGCATTTTTTCCTTTCTTTTCTGATCCTTGACTGACCTTAGCCTGAAAAATGGATGGTGCAGGCCTCTTCTTTTGCTTTACAGGCTCAGTACTGCCTTGGATGCTCTTTTCCAGCACCAAAACCTTATCAACTAAATCTGAAAAAATTCTAAACCTAAAACCCCACCACTAGCTCATAAATTCTGCGCGTCAGACATTTTTCAAATTTCCTAACCTTCCTTACTTCATTCGGGATCTGAAACAAATCAAAACAAGACAATTCAACAAACTTGGCCACATTCTCCGACCGTCATATTCCCCTATGTCAGATTAGTAAATTCTTCAATCTTTTCCTCTCTTATAGATGAAGAAAAATACCTATCAAAGAATAGCTCTTTGAATCTCTCCCACGTCAAAGCTATCTTTACCAATCTCTATTCCTTTAGTAGCTTCACAGAAAGCCACCAACGTTTTGCATCACTAGTCATCTTAAATGAGGCATAATGGACCTTTTGCTCGTCCGTGCAGCCAAGTATCTCCAATATCTCTTCTATCTATTGAACCCAGTTCTCTGTAATCACTGGATCGGGTCCTCCCTCAAAAGTAGGAAGGTTCAAGCTCATAAACTCCTTGATGCTACTACCCTTATCTGCAGGTGGACAGTTCTGTTCTCTAGGATCCTTCCTCATTTCTACCCTGACCTGTTGAGCTATACCCCTTAATATCATAGAGGTATAAATTTCCTCTTCACTGGAAGTCTTCGAATCATCCCTTCCTTCTGCCTCTACGTCCTCATCTCTTGGATCGATCCTGAAAATAAGACAGGAAAGAGATAAGAATTCCATATCATAACCCCAACAACACAATTATATAATTTAAATCCAATATACATCTAAGTTCTCCATATAAGGACTAGTCTCACAGCTCAGAAACAAAATCATCTAAGGTTTACCGTGGCTTTTCTGAGGTCGTCGACTGCTTTAGAAAAATCATAGGAAATCATCGATGTATTTCCGCCTCTAAACTACAAAAAAAAGTTCCTATACTTCTCAACACCCAACCTAACCTATCCATCTAGTATCCTTATCCTAACTAATTCCTATACTCTAGTATAAATCATCCCTAGGTTTGTAGAATCTTAAAACCTAATGTTCTGACATTTCCATAACTAGGCGATGTGAATCTCATCACACTTCGGCTGGAAATTACTCTAATACCATCTGTAACACCCCGAACCCAAAAATTCGGTCCGATGCATTAAACTTGAATAGACCGTGCCTCGTGGTGCCCCGAACCCGCCTTGTGGGACTCGGGTGCCACGTTATTCACTTCCTGTACCTGTTATTCCATTAATAAATACGCAACGAAAAACATAACTACAATCCTCAACCAATATATTACCAAAGTTTTCTAAATCTATCTACACACCATAATAAACCATGCATCCACTTGTATTCACATATATACATATATCCAAAACATAACCTACACTTCCAGTATTCACAACCATCCATTTCTCAGAAGACTTAGAACATAAAACATATAACATAAAATATTTACATCCCAAAATATTATCAAAATTATACCATTTTCTTTCTATAACCCAAAAATGTTATATCTAACTCAAGTTCTCTAAACTCAATCTCGTGGAGGTCCTAAAAAAGATAAATTTGTATTCGGGTAAGACACATCTCAGTGAGGGAAGAAACAATATATTAAATCAGCGCGTAGCCAAAATGAGGTTTATAAACAACATAATATTCATCATTTGCAAATCTTTAACATAATTTCTAAAATCATTTTCTAAACCTAATCAAAGACATGCGAGGTGTTTTACCCACGAGATTACCTAAGGATAGGGGTGATTACCCACCCATACAAGTAGCACCCCTCTGCTCTGATACTTTAGGCAACCCAAAGGTCACAGCTGAAGCATACCAAGGCACTCACTTTACTCAGTAAGCCCTCAAGTGATAGATTAATCTCGTACTCACACAGTTCATACAAAAGTTTACCAGTGAAGGCTCTCGAGAATAGGGAAATCTACCCGCCCATACAAATAGTTTCCCTTTACCCTAGTACGTTATGTAGCCTACTGCTACATCTGATACTTACTAGGGTACTCGCCTTTCTCAACAAACCCTCGGAAGAAGAGTTTGCCCTACCCAAATGTAACATGTTCTACTAGCATAAATACTGATAATACCATAATACATTATTTGTCGATCATTATTCTGTAATTCTCATCTATTCATGTTCTTAGCTTGACATTTCGTAGCGTTTCACTTTACGTGGCTCTTTCCCATTTTACATTGTTCACATTTCAAATTTCATACCATTTCATTTATTTCCATTTTCATTTCATTTTATAACATACCCAGCATCTTTTAGCTATTTTACCTAACATCTTTTAGCTGTTTTACCTAACAATTTTCAACTGTTTTTCCCAAAATCTTTCAATTGTTTTACATGGTTGCATTAACACTCACATGCAGTATATTTCATATAACATTTTCATACTTAGTTCATTTCTTGTATGTCCTGCATCTTATACATATAACATATTTCCACACATAATTCCTATTTACTCATGCCACACTATTTAGTAGTAAAATTTATATATTTCCTATAAAATAAGTCAACTTACATTTAACATTTATGTGTTGAAAATATATCTTTCATTTCTTACATAATTATCTTGAAATTATCTTTCACTTTCATAAGTTTAATTTCGCATATACATATCTAATAAAACAACCATTGGCTCGGAAAACACAATTTAAACGATTGTCATTTTAAGCCCATACCAAAAACATATACACGTATACTTATAACAAATTTCGTTTCCCAATTAATTCAAAAAATCTGGTTTAATATATATTTTCCCCTTACCTGGTTTCTTGAACTATGCCAACAGGGATCCTAAGAAGATACCTGCGGCACTTACCTAAACCCTGAATCAAAAATCCTAGTTCCATTAAATCAACCCTAAATAAAATACTATTTTAACATTTTTCTACGCCCATAAATTCCAAACAAATAATTATATTCTCAAATATAACCAATTTACTTAATTCCCCAAATCTCACTCTCGCTTTGGAGTGGGGCTTAGGAAATTCAAATTGAAAATTTACTCCAACCAAAATGACGATGATCGAGACTAGAAGTCCATGGTGGTGCCCGATCATCGATTTAGCAGCATATTTAAGGAGAAATTGAGAAAATAGGGAAATGTTACCTTACCCGAGGAATGGTGCCTACATCGCTCCCATGACAAATCCGCTCTGGTAAAAATGTCAGTGGCGGAGTTAGGAATCCAACAGTACCTTCCGTTTCCCGATCAACCAAATATCCATCAAAAAATTGAGAAGAGATAGTAGAGAGACGGAGGAGAGACAACTAAGAGAGGCGGAGAGAGAGAGCTAAACTCTCTGTAATTTTCAATCTTCAGGTTTCCTGAACTTTTAGGAAACCTTTCCTTTGATATATATAACATACTTATATTATAATATAATATATATTATATTATATAATTTAATTAATATTAATTAATTAATTAAATTTTTTTTTTTGAATTACTACAATTTGTCACTATCAGAACTGGGTATGATTTATAAAGTCAACAATCTCTCTCTTTTTTATGATGATAAAAACTTTATGCAAAAGTGGGTACAACCAAGAAAGGCTCCCCCTAACTTTATGCATAAAGAGAATTAAAGCTCAATGTAAATTGATCAATGTACCCAATTTTGCCTCTTCTCCCCCTTTTGGAAACAACAAAAAGGGTTAAGAAATATAATATGAAGGCAAATAATCATTTAGATACAAAAGATAACTTGGGAAGATTTTGAAAATTTCGGCAGCATGTCGTTTGAAAATAGAGCTTTTCCCAAAATACATTTGTACCTAAGTGACCTGTTTTGAGTTCAACAACTCAAAAAGTACAGTATTGATTAAGTCAAAGAGATAAAATGATCATTCAACACAAAATGACTTAAGGATACCAACTGATACCTAATTGTTAATTGTTACCAATTGTTGATACTTATTGTTAGAAAAATATGTATTCCCACAAGATATAAGGTAAATAGAGATGTGGGACAAATTTAATGTTTCAGAGCTATATATATCAAAGTGAGGTGGCTCCCCCTAAGATTATGCACTCTCTTTAAACTTATACCTTGAACAAAAATAGACAAGTGTTTTTAATTATACCACATGACAAAAGATTGATTTCTAATCTTAGGTTAGCATGTGTGATTTTAAAATGAAAAACCCCCTTTAAAATTTGATACCAATTATTGTTTGGGGATGCAATTTGCCAAAAATAATGAATTTCAATTCAGCAAAATTATTAAAGTAAACTAGAACAGATCATATTGAAATTGTTCATGATGCACAAAGATGATATTCTAGAAGCACGATCCTAAGTTTTAAAATATTCAGTATTGCAGTGATTTTCAAAAATTTCGGCATCATTTTCTCTAAAAATGTGATTTTTCCCTCTGCCAATTTCAAAGCATTTAAATATACACACAAGCTTCAAATGATTTAAATTAAAATGAGCTAGTGTAGACAATTTGAAATTCAAACCAGATTTTACATGCACATCTATTATTATTTTAGAAAACGTTTGAATATTTTTTTTTAAAATTGTCTACCAAAAATCCAGCAGCATGCCGTTTGTAAACAGAACATTTCCCACATTGACTTGCACATAAAAATTCTCAAGCAGACAGTATATCACATAGTTTTGAGCATGCAAGTACCTAATACATCTACCAACAGGCAATACACATGCACTGCATCCGCAATGTAGGAGGCTTTCAACACAAGCATGCAATCTAGTAGTATAATCATGAAGTATATATAAAAAGCATGCAAGCCAATACACCATCAGATATATATAAATACATAAGTAAAACCAAAATGACAATCACCACGAGATAATATCTATATGTATCTATGTATGTGTGTGGTGAGTGTGTATGGCCAAAAATAGAAAAAAAAAACTATTTTAGGTATTACAAACCACAAATGTAAATGTATGTAAATAGAGCATAAGATAGATAAAATATAAAGCAGCTGATCCCAAGGCACACCTCTAGGTCTCCCCATCATCGTGATTGCTCTCCTCACCACTAACCTCCATATGATCCTTGCCATTGTCCTCATCATTCATCTCTCTCAGGCGCTCACTGAGGATATGGAATTTCACCCGCACATCGGACTGGAACTCAGTGAACTTGCCATAGAGAGCATCAAGCCTAGCTTGGGAGGAGGATGCCTACTATGTCATGGAGGTCTTAAACTCCTCAAACAAAGTAGTGAGACTGGAGATGGCCGCCATGATCTCGACGTTCGACGACATATGGGGCTGCTCCTGTGGAACCTCCTGAGCCCCTAGACCTCTCTCAGGAATGGTAGGTAATCACATGTTACCAGTGAGCTCATACCCCATTAGCTTCAGGGAAGTAGAGGTGAAGGTGTCGGAGGGCTTGATCTTCTTCAACACAGCATACGGAGTCCTAGTGACTCTCTCTTTGACAAACGCCCTAGATAGGATGCCTCCATATGGCAATATGATCCTCTTTCCTACAGTCTTCACAAACATTCATCTAAGGATCAGTCTAGGCAGATCTAGCTTCTTTCTCGTGAATAGACACCACATCACGAAGCAGTCCAGGTACGAGACATGATCCTTGGACCTCGACTTCGATAAGATATTATATGAAATCAAGTGGTGTACCACCTTTTCCTCCAAAGTCAATGACCTATAACTAGGTGTGTGTGTGTAAGATCTACAACCGGATGAGACATCACTAAATTCACGAAAGTGCTAACCGTGAAGTCCTGCTCATTGATCCAGGTAGAGGTGGAATTAAGACGGATGAAGTCTCCCCTCTAGATGTCAAAAGTCTCCACCAAGTATGGATCTTCAAAATGGATATCTATACGGTTCCTATCAAATATCTAAGTATCTGTTTAACAGCTAGCAAATGAGACTCTTTTGGAGCAGACTGAAATCTTGCGCACAAACATACGCTAAACATTATATCTGGTCTACTGGAAGTCAAGTATAACAAGCTACCTATCATTCCACGATATAGCTTGACGTCTACTGGTATACCTTGTTCATATTTGTCTAATTTCAATGAAGCGCTCATAGGTGTACCTAGTATTTTTCCATCTTCCATATTAAACTTTTTGAGTAAGTCTCTAATATACTTTGATTGATTTATGAATATTCCATGATTTGCTTGTTTGATCTGAAGTCCTAGGAAATAGTTTAGTTCACCCATCATGCTCATCTCAAATTTAGTTTGCATGGTATTGGCAAATTCATTACACAATTCTTTATCTGTAGCGCCAAATATGATGTCATCTACATATACTTGCACTAGGAGAATATCATCTTTCTTAGACTTTATGAACAGGGTTGTATCTATCTTTCCTCTTATAAATCCATTTTCTAATAGAAAACCGCTTAGCCTTTCATACCAAGCTCTAGGAGCTTGCTTTAAACCATACAAGGCTTTTGTCAGTCTATAGACATGATCTGGATTCTTATGATTTTCAAAGCCTGGGGGTTGTTCTACATACACTTCTTCAATTATGTAGCCATTTAAAAATGTACTTTTGACGTCCATTTGATATAGCTTGAAATCTTTAAAAGCTGCATATGCTAATAGCATTCGTATGGCTTCCATCCTAACTACAGAGGCAAATGTTTCTTCAAAATCCATACCTTCTTCTTGATTATATCCCTGAGCTACTAATCTAGCCTTATTTCTCACAACTACTCCATGTTCATCTTTCTTATTCTTATATATCCATTTGGTCCCTATGATTGACTTATCCTCTGGTCTGGGAACTAAAGTCCATACTTTGTTTCTTTTAAATTGATTTAATTCTTCTTGCATGGACAGCACCCAAGATTCATCTTCTATAGCTTCATTCACATTCTTAGGTTCTTCTTGAGATAGAAATACAAAATGACTCATCATGTTCCTAAGAGAGGAGCGAGTGGATACTCCACGTAATGGTTCACCTATTATTTGATCTATAGGATGGTTCTCTATGTAAATATCCCTGGACATCCTACCCAAGGTTGGCATAGAATAGCCTGACGAGCATAGGGTACATACCCCTGGGCTGGAAGGCGATGAACTCGTACCACCCCTGATATCTGAACATGTCTAAAATTGTTGAAATGAGATTGCATAAACTCAACATCCAAAATCTTACCAAGAATGGGTTCCTTCAGCTAGAACACCTTTTCATACTTAATTCTCCTTTCTGGCAAACTAAACCAACGTTCAAGTGCAGTGCCAGATTCATCCTGCCTTTGCTCCCTAGACATGATGGAAGGGTTTTTCTAAGAAATATAGGGCTAGGATGAAAAAATATACTAGTTATAACAAGGGAAATCCGAAGGAGCTCTCAAGGATGGAGTAAAAATGACACTATTCACGCGGGTTAAAATATATATATACAACACGGTTCGGTCGCCTAAATAGAGATTTAGTCACCTGAACTGCAATAATTATGCAAGACTTTGAGTCTGTTCGGTTGACTAAACATAGGGTCGGTTGGCTGAATTTCAAACGTCTTTTCCGTTTTCCAACGCTTGGTAGCCCAAACTAAATTTGTTCATCAGACTTCGGTTGGCTGAACTGCTAATTTGGTTACCTGAAAATATGTTCGGTTACCCAAACCATGTTCGGTTGCCCGAATGATTTTGATTTGAAAAGTTTAGCAGCCCGAGTGAGGTCAACACGCTGGTCAAACTTCAAGTTCAGTCGCCCGAATTGTCAAGGCAAAAATGGTTCAGCAACCCGAACCTAGTTAACACTTTTTATTTTGACTTTTTCTCAAATAGCAAGACCTCCTATGATTTAAATATAAGACCTAAGGTTTATAAAGTCTTCCTATCCTATCCTATTGACACTTGGGAACATTTTCGGGTCAAGAAGAGATGGGCTCGAATTTTTCTTTCACTCTCCACACTTGTTTCATTTTGACCCCTTTCCTTTTGAATGCACAATCAAACTTTGTATGTCCCTTTTTCTTGCACAATGCACAGTAGGTATGGGTATAAGGACTGGACGAGGTACTAGCATAATAATCGGATTCTCTCACAAAGTACTCCATATACAAATTTTTCTTCTTTCTATTTCAAATTCCATTGTATCCAATACCTTCCCTATCTAAGGTCATCTTCTGTGATCCTAGTAACTTATCAAAGTTGTCCTTCCCTCTAGTGAACGTATGGATGATTTTAGACTGGTCCTCAATTTTTCTTTCTAATTCTTGAATCTTTCGATCTTTTAAGCCCTTGCAAACACTTTGTAATTTAATAAACTCTTTAGTCATGTTGTTTGCTTTTTGTTCAAGTTCTACAATAAGAAGATCTTTGTTATAATCATTTGATGTTTGAGATCTTACTGCATTCAATTCTTTCTCTAACTTTTCATTCTTGTTTACTAACTGTTTAATCTTTAAATCACTTTTCCTTTCAACAAGAACTTTTGATTCACATTCTTTCATACATGCCTCATGCTTGTTCTCCAAAACAGTATATTTCTTATTAGATTTAACAAGTAACTTATGAATTCTAACATATTCAATTTGCAGTTCTTCATAAGTAGGCATACTTTCTGTAACGACCTGCCTAATTTACCATATTTTTTTTCCATAATAACATTTAATATAATAATAATTTTGAAATCCTATTCAACTGAAAACATAATTAGCCTAGATCCATGAGTACCAAGGATATACCAAAAATACCATTCTGATACCTATGCAGCAGTAAACGAAATCACATACATATCATCCAGCCAGCCACAATACCAGAGTTCAACTAAACATATTATATATACAATCATCCACCAAAAAGGCCAAATGCATCCTAGGGTCATAACCCAAAAATAAACCTGACCATAGCTCAACAACTCACCCTTCAGACAGGGTAACCCCACCGGTATCTACTGTCGCGGAACTCTGTCCGCTCCTCTACTTGGATTTTCTGAAATGTTTATATAGCTAGGGTGAGACACTTCATAGTAAGGGAAATAAACTAATATCAGTGTGTGGCAATATGAGTGTTTTCATATTATACATAATATCAGTACATACATCATATTTGGTAAAAACTGTTGATATCATACCTGAATAAAACATGATTCCTCATAACATAATATAACATACTAAATTACTAACATGAAAATCATCTTAAATTATTGTACAATACTGAAATACACCCACGATGGATAGCTAGTTGATGTCATGTCTTACCCCCACATAACTAGGTTGTGTAGCCCAAAGGTGAGACCTAGCAATGGCTGGCTGACCATGCTAGATCAAACATAAGTCTATAAGTACGATGGGTCCGCCCCTCTCTGGTCCCGGACTACCAAGGGAACTACTCCACTCTACACTGAAGCCACATCGACTGCCATCTCCCACACTACTGGTCGTGTGGTAGCATTATCATAATTCTGAACATATAGCTAGGGTACTATGCTCTTGAAACTGTACTAAATCATGTCATCCAGGTTCTGATATCATATAATAAGTTCCACATACTGAACATAACTGTTTCGTATTTCATAATAATAACTGTCATGTACATATTTCATAAAATTTTGTCTTATCATACTTGATTATGGTATCTGTGCCAACATGAACCTCGGCATCTACGCCGACATAACATAACATGAAACACGACACATTTGTGCTGGCATAATATAGCATGAATCACGACATCATGCGCTGGCATAACATAGCATGAATCACGGTATTTGTGTCGGCATAACATAACATAAATCACGGCATCTGCGCCAACATAACATAATATACTGAACATAATTTTTCTGTACTGTTTAATATGTAAAATCATGATTCCTGTACTGTTTTATAATTGCCATGAAAACTATCATATCATGCTTGATCTGGGAAAAACATTCTATTCTGATATACACAATTATATGGAAATTGAACTCATGCCACACAAAAATAGGGTAACCTCCTGAATGTAAAATTTGTTCCAAAGTCATATTTTCTAATTAAACACATTTAAATCATATCCCTGTTCATAATAGTATTTCCCAAACATAATGATATAATATATATATATATATATATATTATATCATTATGTTTGGGAAATAATATACTTTCTTGAAATTTAATGCTATAAAATAATAAATAATTTCATGGAAGATTCTAACTTAGTTTATCCCCTTACTTGGCTTACTGAGAAGCCCACAAAACACTTAATCCTACACCTGTAGTGTTCCCAGCACAACACCCTGAAATTAACATTTCCCCAACAAAACTTCAATATTATCTCTCCTAACATATTCTCCTTAATACAGAGACACCAAATACCCAATAATACTTAAATTAACTAACTTACCCAAATTTTGGGATGGTTTCCAAGTTAGCCTAACTAATGACCTACTCTAGCAGATATGAAGAGAATTTTCCCAGGAGTAGTGTGGTGGCTTCGGATCGTTGAACCAATGAAAACCCAAGCTAAAAACTTAGAGAGAAGGCAGGGGGGGACGAATTCTAGAAAGAGAAAAAGGCTACATGCAAATTTCTATGCTGAAATCCGAATTTGGCATACTTATACACCTGCCTTTGTCGACGAGACACATCGCTTCGTCGACGAGGCCAAGAAGGGTGCTCATTGACGAACTCATAACCTTTGTCGACAAATTTCAGACCCTGAAGTTACCCCTCTCGGTAATCTTTCGTTGACGGGACACGTGGCATGCGACAAATGCAGTAGGGTGTTTGTCGACGAAACCAGACTGTTCGTTGATGAACTCTGCTTTTTCCTCTTTTTGAATTTTCATTTTTCTCCCTCTATTATTATTTAATTCTATAATTCTTCAGGTCTCTACACTTTCACTATTAGTACTATCACATGATTCAGAATTCGATACATCATTCAAATCATCATATGAATCATTTCCAGATTTATCTAATAAAATGGAAGGAGTAGAGATTATTTCATCATTAGTCAAAGCAACAAAGCACGGGTTACCTCCTTCAAGATCCACAAAGCTTGAGTCATAAGAAGTGATCACTTTATTTTACGTGGATGCTCCATATCTCCTCCCAAGTTCATCCCAGATCTCTTTAGCACTGCTACATGCCATAACCTCACATAGAATATTAGAATCTAAAGCATGCAGCAAGGTGTTCATGGCATCAAAATTTACTTGCACTAGTTCCTATCGTTATCATTCAACTCAAATTCAGAGTTAGGAACATCAGCACAATCAACAGTTTTTACAGATAAAATATCACCTTGATCAATGACTTTCCACAACATTCAATTTAAAGCTTTCATAAATACAGTCATTCTAAATTTCCAAACAGCAAAATTTTCGCCACAAAATACTAGAGGGTTTGGAACTAACCTTCCCTCGCATGAAGAGGATGCATTAACACGACCCATCATGATCTTTTGCTAAGTAACATTTAAGTCTAAGTTACGAGGCTCTAATACCACTTGTTAGCTTTGGTGCAATCCCAAAAGGGGGGTGAATTGGGATTTTAAATATTTATCCCTAGGTCAACCAATCTAACAGTAGTATTACACAACCTAGGGTTAGTCTATGCAATCATAAACAAAATATACATGTGCTGTAATATAAAGTGCGAAAATTAAATAGCACATGCGATATGCTATCGAGGTTTGGCCAAAGTGCCTACGTCCCTGCCTTGGCTTACCAGCACAAGGATTCCACTACGGCTCACTTAACGGTTGGAGCGGCACCATTTTCTTACACCTTACTAGGATGGTGCACCTATCTTTCCTAACCGGGTCTAAGTCAATCCGGGACTATTCAACAAGGCTAGTCTCCCTCTTCAGGCCCATGCTTGGAATACAACAAATATGAATTTTGTGTACATAGAAATATGCTTCTCAACAAGCAGATATGTACCACAGTATAGCTCAAATAATAACGCAAGTACAGATGATAGTAAATATGCTCAGTGTTTAATAACGTGTGCTAAACACTCAATTAGATAAACAATCAAGATTAGGAGTGTATTTCTAAGCAGACCTTGAAACACAGTATGAAGATTCTCAAAATCAGTTTAGGGTTTCAAAGATGCCAGCAAGATGATTCAAACAAGCTCAAAAAATATGTTCTTAATAAACTCAGCACAAGAGATGTTTGAATGTGAGCTTGAAATAATATTTTGCACACAAAAATACGGGTTAAGGTATCTTCCAATATCAATACAAGAACCAACAAGCCACTAAGTTTTCCCCACACAAGATTTATTAGATTAAATCAGTGGGAAAACTTATGCTTAACTCTCAATATCAAAATCAATCAATACACAAGACAAATGAGAGTATTAAGCAATATGGAAGGAAGCAAAAGCACTCTTAGCACACTCACAACACTTGGATAATCAAAGAAATTGAAACTTTTGAGTGTATGAGAGTAGTATAAGCAAAAATAGGATTTGGAAATTTGAGAGAATTTTGGCTTAATGATCTTGCTAATCCTTTCTAATTTTTGCAAATGAGCTTGTATATAAAGGCAAAAGGCAAATTATGACCGTTAAGGACATATAGGGTATTATTAATTTTGTTTAAAAACCAATTATGAAAATTAACTCTGTTTATCCGTGCTTAACTGCGGTAAAAATAAAACAACCTGGGAGTTTTTGGGTGCCCGAGCTTAAGTTCAGCTGATCAAATAGATAGCTATAAAAGACATTTTCATGGTTCGGGTGCCTAAATTTTATTTCGGTTTGCTGAATGAGGCGATTCCTCAAAAAGTCTGCATTTCAGGTGCCTGGTCTAAAGTTTGGTTTGCCGAACTCAGAAGTTCAGTCTCCCGAGGCTATTTTGAATGTGAGGTTCGGGCTGCCGAGTTGGTGGGAAAGATCCTGACACAGGTTTAGTCTACCGTGGAAGATGTGTTCATTTTAGTTCGGTTTGCCGAACTCAGGTCAACTTGTTGACCAATCCATGGTTCGGTCGCCTGAGGTGTTTTGAACACCAAGGGTTCGGTCACCTGACCTCTTATAATTTTTGCCCTTTCAGTCTAATTTTACTTCAGTTAATTCTCCTAATAATTTATGTGATATTAGGGCTTAGTGCACTATGTGTAGGAACCTAAAGTCCATCTAAGGTCATTTTGAACATACCTACCTATCATGTATGATGCAAATTATTACAAGCCATATTGAGGTACAGTCTATAATTAGCTTACAACCGAAAACGAAGAATATAAAGATACAAACACAAATTCAACACAATATTCTTTAATTCTTCCATGTGATCACCGTACGCCATCATGATATAGCTTTTTGTTTGAATACACGCGTAGGGTGAACCTGCATGCAAGTCTTAGTACAAACATCAGTACTATGTGTATTTGTCATTATCAAAACCGGATATAAGCTATAAGGTTAACAGTTTGACTAAAAATCCCTAAGCCAACCTATAATTTTATTATGAGCATTAAATTCCGTTGGGATTTTCAAAATCATGAAAAGTCATAATATGTATATAATATTAACTAACTTAAAATTAAATCATCACATGAATTTAAAATGTAATTAAAAATATCAATAAAGTTTCTAAATTTTTTAATAAATAAATAAATTTATTTTAAAAATACTTTTATTATTTTTTAATTTTCATTTAAATTAAGATTGTTCTTGTAACATTGAACACTAAGTTTTGAAATCTAACAATTAAAACGACTATAATAATTTTTAGGAAAAAATACATAAAATTCCCCTTGTAGTTTGACTAAAAATCACAATCACCCTGTGATTTTTTTTTTTTTTTTTGAGCACTAAATTCCACCGGGATTTTCAAAATCATGCAAAATTATGATACCATTAGTTATTTATTTATTTATTTATGAAAATCAATATATTAGATGAATACATTATTTTGGACAAAAATGCCTTTAAATGATAATATATATATATATATATTTTAAGCCTCCAAAGAACAATCAAATTATTTAGTATAGTCCTCATTACTATTAAATAGAGGTTAGTTACGTTGCTCAAGGTCCATGAGAATACTACATACATTAATTACTAATATATAAGATATAAAATTAAAATAAAAATTTAAATATTTATTTTAGCGTCAATAGTTATCTAATAAACCTAAAAATAGTAGGAGAGCAATAACATACTATTAATAGAAATTAATTAAAAATATATTAATAAAAAAAAATAGAGGTTAGTGATCATAATAAAATTACAGTATAAATTATTAACTTTAGTTTAATCCAGAAAATAGATTTAGGCTAATTAATTATAAATTCATTTTAATATTTTTAATACATTTGAGTTAACATGCATTAGTGGTGTTATAATTTTTACATTACCCCCCCCCCCCCCCCCCCCCCAGGAATGAGAGTGGGGAGTTAGTGATCATAATAAAATTACAGTATAAATTATTAACTTTAGTTTAATCCAGAGAAGGGATTTATATAGTTTTTCCTAATTTTAATTTGTATATTTTTATTTTTAGTAATTTAATTATGTTTTTAAATGTTATTTGATTCATAAACAAAGGCAAGTGTTTGTTAATTAATTTTTCTATTTATTTTGATTTTAAAAATATTAACTAAACATTTTTTTTTAGTTTTTGCCCTTTCATGATTTTTTTTAGAAATACCAAATAATTTTCAAAAGTAATTTTTTTTTTGTTATAAAAGATGCAGAAAAATAAATAGAAAATAAATGGAGACGAGACATAAATTTTACATGGTTCGGATATACCTATTTCACGGACGGATGAGATCAAAACTTCACTATTTTGAGGGAGAATTACAAAGTAATATGAAATTGGCCTTGTACAAAATATCTCTCCTTTTCTTTACGCTTCTTTATTTTTCTCTCTTTCTTTTCTCTTCTTCTCTCATTTCCTTCCTATCTCTCTGTATTCTCTCTTTTTTTGCTTGTACTCCGCTGGCTATGTGGGAGGAGGCTTTTATTGCCTTCATAAGCCAGCCAATGCTGCCTTTGGGGGGAAGGGTTTATTTTTTAATTAGTGCAGAAATATGTGGCAGATTCACATGGGGACAATAATGGGAGCTGGAGACAAAGTGGTGGACAAGATATGGATGAATGACAACCACCCTCATCCATTCATAACACTCCCCCCTTGGAAATCCCTCATATAGTTATTCTTCTGTTAAAATCTTTAAGACGCCTCACTCCGATAAAGATTAACCAATTACTTGAATGTTGTAGTAAATAAAACTTTTGTTGAACAAATCTGATAGATTGTCACTTGATTAGATTTTTTGAACATTTATATCACCGTTCTTCTGGAGTACATATGTATAGACAAATTTTGGAGAAATATGCTTTGTTCTGTCACCCTTTATGTATCCTCCTTTTAGTTAAGCTATACATGCAGTGTTGTCTTCATATAAAACTATTGGAATATCCTTGATTGATTAAAGACCACAGTTTGTTTGGATATGAGAAATTATTTATTTGAGCCACACACATTCTTTACTAGTTTCATGGATAGCTAATATTTTAGAATTTTTGGAGGATGCTGCTGTAATCATCTACTTTAATCTCAAATAGCATTGAATGTACTTAATTCCATTCCAGTGTCATTGAGTAGGAGCAAAGCTACATCTCGCTAGTAGATTTACAGCAAATGTAATGTTGGGTCTTGTACAATTGGCCAGATATATTAGAGAGCCAATAGTACTGAAATATGGTACTTCAGGACCAAGCAATTCCTCCTCCTCATCATGAGGTCGAAATGGATCCTTATTAACATCAAGTGATTGCACCATCATTAGATATCCCAAAGGATAAGCTTTTTCCATATAGAATTACCTTAATACCTTGGAGTTTAATTGAATATATTTCTGGATTTTGCTTTAGGAAATTTAAATCCTTCAGGGATTTTAATATAAATTTCATTATCTAACAATATATATACATATGTTGTTACTACGTCCATATAACGCATTCTCAGTTGTTCAGCGACTGTTAGCCCAATTAAGAATCTGAAAGTGATTACATCTATTACTGGAGAATATGTCTCCTCATAATCAATTCTAGGTTTCTACGAGAAACCTTGTGCCACAAGCCTTGCTTTATATCGAGTAATTTCATTATTTTAATTTCGCTTGCGCACAAATATCCATTTGTATCCAACGGGTTGGACATCTTCTGGCGTATGAACTATAAGTCCAAAAACTTCCATTTTTGATAGAAAATTTAATTCTAATGTAATAGCATCTTTTCATTTTGGCTTATCACTTCTATATCTGCATTCATTAATAAATTTAGGTTCAAGATCCTCATTACTTCTGGTAATGTCATCATTACTTCTAGTAATGTCAGTAGCTACTGCATATGTAAATGTATTGTTGACAACAACTTTATTTCTTTCCCATATTTTCCTGTGTAAGATCTCATCATTATTTCTAGGTACCTGTCCTTTTTCAAGAGATTTCTCTTTGGAGGTTTTCTCTTCAAGAGATCCCTCTTCAAGAGTTTCCTCTTCAAGAGGTTCCATAATAGGGATTTCAGTTTCTAGAGAACTAGAATTTTTATAGATTTCAATTTTCTCCTTCTGGGAGTTTTATCTTTTGCATGAAAAATGCCTTCCACATTTAACTTACGACTTAGGTTTATTAGCTGGTTGTTGTCTTTCAGGGACATCAATACGTGCTGAAATATTTGCAGCAGGTATATGAGATTTTAATATGACCATGGTATCTACAAAAGAATCAGGTAACTGATTTGCAATCCCTTGCAAATATATAATCTTTTGAACTTCAAGTTCACTTTGATTTGTGTAAGAATCTAAATAAGAAAAACTCATGGCATTCCATCTGATTTCATGTTGTGCTTCAAGCGTTGATTTTGCTCCCCCAAATGTAGGGAATACTGTTTCATTAAAATGACAATTAATTTCCTTTAAGAGCAAGCAGTACACATGAAATCACTTGATAAAATAATCTTCTGATTATTTAGTGGATGTCCATATGAATTTTCAATGATTAGTCACATCATTACATTTCCAAGATATCCAAGATGAGCATGCCAAAGTGTAAACAACTTTGGATAATTGCACTTCTAGTACAAAATATTAAATGATTCAACTGTTTTAATCTTTGTTTAATACAATCCAGAAGATAAAGTTGGCGGGTTTTCTAAAATTTGTTTCTTCCAGAAACAATAGAAGTAATATAAAGAAATTCTTTACTGTCTTCATTTGTAGTTTCAATGTGATATCCATTAAATCTTTAAAGCTTAACAGATTTTTTCTAGATCTGTAGTATTCATTTTAATGATGCTTAGATCATTGATTTTGATCATTATTCTGCTTCTAGGGCCCATCCCTCTTCTGAGGGTCATCCCTCTTCTAGGGGATTGTAACCTCACGTCGATGCCAGTGGTTATTTCGACCACAATCATGACCATGCCCATGACCATACCTGAGGCCTCGTCCTTGACTACGGAATGTGTTCATATTCACTTCAGGAAATGGGATCGAACCAGTTGGACGAGTTTGGTGATATTTTATTAAAAAGTCATTATTTTACTCAGCAATAAGAAGACATGATATTAGTTCAGAATAAGGTTTTTTTTTTTTCAAGCATGTCTTTGTCAGTAATATTTTCACCACATAATTTTAATTTCGAGCTAATTTTATGTAGAATTGAGTTATATTTTTTAATTATTTTAAAATCTTGCAACTTAAGGTGCAACCATTTATATCGAGCTTTTGGTAAAATCACAGTTTTTTTATGGTTAAATATATCCTTTAAATTTTTTTCATTAATCAGTCTTTAATTCTTCCTCTATAACTACAATGATAATAAAAATATATGAGAGAGAAAGCAATTAGAGAGAGATAACAATTATGTGTGTGTGTGTGTGTGAGAGAGAGAGAGAGAGAGAGGAATTATTAATTAGATGGGGAGCTGAATATAAAATAGAAGAAGCAAATACATCTGAGCCCACACATGATTATATATATATATATATATATAATATTTTCTTAATAAGTCGCCCGCTCGATGCACCTTCCATGCACAATCATATATACATGCGTAAGGAAGATCATGACTTTTGTACGATCTTGTAGGGATGCAGTATTTTCATCTAAAACAGTATTTCCCAATTTCATTGCATTTAGATGGATTTTAATATGAAAAATCCATGATAAATAATTATTGCCTTCGATGTCAAGGAAAACAAATTCAATTTTACTTATGTTTGACATATGAACAAATTAACAATATTAATACAATTTGTAAAAATAGAATGTAAAAGCTAAAATAAAACTGAAATAATAATATAATATTAATCCTACCGTTCCAGGGTACTTAAATATGTGTCTTCAGGAACAATATTTTATTTTTCTCAATTTGTACTCTTTAGAGTATGATTCCAATTTACAATATAAAATTGGGTGATAATTCATTACCTCTTCCAGATGTTAAATATACAACCTCATCTGGAGGATAAATGTTTCACCTCTTCAGGAGGTCGATTTGAACATCTCTTCGAGAGGTTAAAAATATACCCTCTTCGGGAGGTAAATAGTTACTATCTTTTCTAGAGATTAGATATATATATATATATATATATAGCCTATTCAGGAGGTTTATCTCTTTGGCAGATTAAATATGTAAACGAAAGATTTAAAGATATTTCCCCTTTAGGAGGTCTGTCTCTTCAGGAGAATAAATATATATACGAAAGATTTAAATATATACCCTCTTCAGGAGGACTATCTCTTCGGGAGTTTTAAATATATAACCTCTTCAGGGGGACTATCTTACTATCTCTTCTGGAGATTGGTACTCTTTAAACTTAAAAAGATATATTCTCTTCTGGAGAATATTATACTATTGTAGAATAATACTTATAAGAAATAAATTAAATTAAATAAGGAGAAATTAAATAAATATCTTGAAATCAGAATAGGTTTTTTGTATTTCTTGAAATAATTTTGTATAAGCCAATACACAATATTTATAATACAATCAGGTATTCTAAATATGGAAACAATCTCCTAAAATAATCTCTCTCAATAATATACGACCCTTTACATAAATACCCCCTAAATCACTCCAAGATACTTAGGATTTCTACACTCCCTCTCAAGTTGGATCATAGATATTGACCATATCCAACTTGCACATGAAATCATCAAAACTCTGTCAGGCTAACCCTTTGGTAAAGATGTCTGTTGTTTGTTCCTTGGTAGGTACATAAGTCATACAAATGGTTCCTTCTTCAACCTTCTCTTTGATAGTGTCGGTCTACTTCTACATGCTTAGTCCTGTAATGTTGAACAGGATTAGGAAAGATACTGATGGCTGCCTTATTGTCATAGTAGAGTTTGATAGGGAATTTCGCCGGGATCTATAATTCTTCCAAGAGTTTTCGTAACCACAGTCCTTCACATATCCCTTGTGTAGCTGCCCTGAATTCAGCTTTAGCACTACTTTAAGCCACTACATTCTATTTTTCACTCCTCCAAGTCACCAAATTTTCCCATACAAAGGTGCAATTTCCTGTGGTAGACCTTCTATCTTCCGCTAATCATGCCCAATCCGCATCTGTGAAAACTTCTACTTTCTTGCTTTCTCACTTCTTGAAGAAAAGTCCTTTGTCCGGATCTTGTACACAACATCTAGGTGAGTCTTTTTTGGTGAATGCATGTGTTGGCTTACCACACTTACTATAAATGCAATGTCAGGTCTGGTATGTGATAGATAGATTAGTTTACCAACCAATCTCTGATACCTCTCCTTTTCAACTGATATTCAGCAATCTTCAACTCTCTTTACTGCTTCAATAGGGGTTTCACTAGGTTTGCATCCAAGCATTTCAGTGTCGGTTAGGAGATCAAGGATATACTTTCGTTGAGAGTCACTGATACCCTTTTTTGATCTAGAAACTTCTATTCCCAAGAAGTACCACATTCGTCCCAGGTCTTTACCTTCAAACTCAGAAGCTAGGACTTTCTTCAATATTTCCATGTCCACTGTATCATCTCCAGTTAGAATTATATCATCAACATATGTTGACTCTATGAGTCCAATCCTGTTTTGATAATGACAAATCACTTGGTATTTGATTTGTGTTTTGAGAATGTGAGTAGGAACATTACTTAGCATGCACGGAAGGTGATGAAGTCATGGAAGCCACGAGGATTAATTATATATATATAACCTGACACAAGCTATGGAACTAAGAAGAGTAGAAGAATGAAGATGCAAGCATCTTATGCAGGCATCAAGTTCAAGATCATCATGGGAATGGGTATTTGGAACTAAATGTATTTACATATTTCATATGATTTAATTCTAAGCTGAAAATATACCCTAAACTGACCTTAAGACTCATGCATTTCATGAAAATATTTTAAGGGTTATTCATTGACTTAGAGACTCTATTTAAAATCCTATAAAATGTTTTATAAAGAAGCAAAGTAAGAATGCAAAAATGGTTTTTGAAAATAAAATAAAATAACTAAAGTTGGACTGCCCAGACGACTGAGGATTACCCTCAAAAGTCTGAAGATGCAACTTCATACGACTGAAGTTTTACTTCAAACATCTGAAGAATTTCCTCAAAATACTGAAGAATTAGTTTAGTCATCTGAAGATTTAATTGCTGAAACATAGAATAGGCAGAACACCTTTAGACGTCTAAACTTTCAATTAAGTCGTCTGAGCTGGGACTTCAGAAGACTAAACCCATAGTTCAGTCATCTCACCCTGTGTCCAGACTATAATTTTCAGTGCTTTAAGGAACATCAGACCAAGTGTTTGCTTGTTCTCAAAGAGTTTTTCATCTCACAAACTTATCATAGAATATTCAGTTTGAGAAGTTGATCTTGAGTTATTATCTGTATATATATATATATTTGAAAGATTACTACTTGAGAAAAGCTCTTGTTTTAAACCAAAATATTGAAGAAAGTTTTAAATACATCTTCATTCAAAGGGTTGCTATTTGATTAGTGTAAGAAGTATTTGATTGCAAATCCTAAGAACCTCTAAATACATATTATTGAGGGATATTATTTTTCAAACATAGTGTTTAAATCTTTGCTATATTCAAAACTATTTATTTATTCAAAGATCCAACGTTACAGATTATTGATAGCAAGAATATTGATCTGCGCATTACCAAATATTATTTCTTGAAAGGATCTTGTTTTCTAATCTTGCTTAAAGCATTCTGAAATCGAACCTTGTAGTTTCTCCAAAGCATTTATTTATAAAATAATATTTGGGAGATATTGATTTAAAGGATTGATTTGTAAAGCGTATCATTCATATAACGATATCATCATTACATATATACTGAGCTTCAAATTTTATCATATAAATATGTGTTAGGTTTTCCATTGTACTCACTAACTTCATTAGAAACAATATTGAGTTTTTGCAGATTTGAAATTTTATATTGTAATCACGGTTCGGGTTGTGAACTGGGTGAGGAGGATGTTGTACTTCTAGTAAGCAATGGATTGTAAGGGAAGCTCCATCCCGGTTAAAGGAGCAGGGATTTAGTGGAATCCTTGAGTGGGTTGCTCAAGGCGAGGATGTAAGCCGGGTTGGCTGAACCTCGTAAAATTGTATTTGCCTTCTCTCTTCTCTTATCTTTTTAATTTCCGCTTGCATTTCATTATTAGCTTTTTTATGTTTGTATGTTGATTTATATTATATGCACTTGATAATTAATTGGGTAAAATAGAATTTATTGAGATAATAATTTGAATTGATTTTAAGCCCCTGTAATTAATTTGTTAAATATTGAAATAAGGATTAAGTGGTAAAATAAACTTAAAGATTTTTAAAATACCCAATTCACCCCCCTCTTGGGATTACAACTAAATTAACATTTGGTATCAGAGCGGGTTTACATAGACTTAACTGTTCATTTGTAAAAAGATCACATGGCTCACATCGGTGTAACTCCATTTAGTGAGGGACACTCATCCACTAGACCACCAATTTTCTATGGTGTAAATTACACCTATTGGAAACGTAGGATGAGTATATATCTTTTGAATGTGATTGAAAAGTATGGAAAATAGTTTCTAAGGGAAACCATGTTCCCATGAAAGTAGTTGACAAGGTAAATGTTCCTAAGATTGAAGATGAATATACTGAAGAAAATTGGAAATCTGTGCAAATATATGTTACTGCAATGAACTTGCTATTCTGTGTACTAGATGTAAATGAGTTTAATAGGGCGATGGCCTGTAACACTGCTAAAGAGATTTGAGAAAAATTAGAAGTTACATATGAAGGTACTAAGGAAGTAAAAGATAGTAGGATAGACATGCTTACTAGTGAATACGAGACATTTAAAATGATTGCTGATGAATCTATTTAATCCATGTACACTAGATTCACACACATCATGAATTTTTTAAATGCTCTTGGTAAATCTTACCTTACCTATGAGTTAATTAGGAAAATACTTAGGGGACTACCTCTAGTTTGGGAAGCTAAAGCTACTGCAATAGCAGAAGGTAGAAATCTGAAAAAGATGTTTGTTGATGAACTAATTGGATCTCTCATCACCTATAAGCTTGCAATAAACGAGAGGAAGAATGACCAAATTAAAGCAAAGAAAGCTACAACACTTAAGGCATCATCTCACTGCTCCAGTGAAGGAAGTGATTTAGAATTGGATGAAAACATGACACTTATCACTAAGAAATTTGGAGAGTTCATGAGAAAGAACAAGAAATGCACTAGAAAATTCAAGAGCTCAAAAACAGAAAAGGGAGAGTCAAGCAGAAGGAACCAAAAGGATGATCCTCTCATGTGTTATAACTATAGAGAATTTGGACATATCAAACTAGATTGTCCCCAACTAAAGAAAGTGTCTAAGAAGAAGAAGAAGAAGAAGGCCCTAAAGGTGGGCTGGGACACTCACAGTACCAGTAGTTTAGAATCTGAATCCAGTGATGACGAGATTGCAAATCTATGTCTAATGGCTCACGTTGACCACGAGGTACAATATTTTTGCTCTGTTTCATCTTACTATTCAAGTGATTCAGAAAATAAAAATAGCATGCTTTCTTATGATGAATTGCATCAGAAATATCTGTATATCCTTAAAATGCTTGAGAAAATGAATAAGAAAAATTCTGGTTTGAATTTAAAATTGAAAGAATTTTTGAAGTTAGTTGAAAGTCAAAATGAATCTCATGCATCTCTCATGAAAGACAAGGAATTGAAAATTAAGAAATTAGAAAAGAATTTGAAAGATAAATCTAAAATTATTTGTAAATTTACAGAAGGTCAAAATAATTTTGAAAAACTCCTAGGAGCTCAAGGAAATTCCCTAGAGAAGGAAGGCCTTGGTTTTAATAGGAAGGAGAATTTAAAACAGAGACATCTCTACATGGGATATTTTGTAAGAGAGTCAAAATCGTATGTTCCAACTAAAGAATATCATAAAAATATTACATGTTTTAAATGTAAAAGGTTGGGTCACATAAAATTTGACTGTCCTTTCAAAAATAAAGATGTCAAAATTAAGAAAGTCTGAAAAGACAAAAGAAAATCCAGTACTAACCCCCATGGACCCAAGAAAATCTAGGTACCAAAAGTAGTATTTGATTATGTCCTGCAGATGTGCTTGAGATTGTCCTCCTCGAAGGACAAGTGGTGTATGGATAGCGGATGCTCGTAACATATGATAAGAGATAAAGCCAAATTCGCATCTATCATATCCAAAGATGAATGATTCGTTACATTTGGGGATAACTCTAAAGGTAAAATCATTGGAGTTGGTAAGGTTGGTAAGGAACATTCACTTGTCATTGATAACGTGTTATTAGTTGATGGATTGAAACATAACTTATTGAGTATAAGTCAATTATGTGATAAAGGTTATAAAGTCTCATTTGAACATGACAAATGCACTGTAGAGAACAAATCTGAAAACAAAATATTGTTTATAATTGATCGTCATGAAAATATCTACACCACTGGCCTTGACAATCTTGCTTCTCAACATGTTACTTGTTTTTCTGCTATAAATGAGATTAGTTGGATTTGGCATAAGAGACTAGGACACGCAAACATGGACTTAATATCTAAACTTGTTAAGGGAGAATTAGTTAAGGGATTGCCTAAGGCTAAATTTGTGAAAGATAAAATCTGTGATGCATGCCAACTAGGAAAACAAGCAAGAACTAGTTTAAAGAAGAAGAAAGCAATCTCTACTACTAGGCCACTTCAAATGCTACACTTAGATTTATTTGATCCAAACCCAACTCAGAGTTTAAGAGGAAAATCATATGCATTTGTCATAGTTGATGATTATTCAAGATATATATGGGTACTATTTTAAGATCACAAAGGTGAAGCGTGTGAACAATTTATTAAACTATGTAAGAAAATTCAAAATGAAAAAGGTTATACTATCACTAAAATCCGAAGTGATAGGGGTAGAGAATTTAAAAATCAAGGCATGGAAAACTACTACAATTCATTAGGAATAGCTCATAATTTTTCAGCTCCTAAAATACCACGGCAGAATGGTGTAGTTGAAAAAAAGAATAGGTTTATACAAGAAATGGCTAGACTATGCTTAAAGAACATAAACTACCTAAGTACTTCTGGGCTGAGGTAGTAAACACCGCTTGCTATGTTCTAAATAGAGTT
Organism: Malania oleifera; assembly: GCF_029873635.1. NCBI lineage: Eukaryota > Viridiplantae > Streptophyta > Magnoliopsida > Santalales > Ximeniaceae > Malania > Malania oleifera. The sequence goes on from NC_080417.1 coordinate 123,300,159, forward strand.
TTGATTAGATCATCTCTAAATAAGACTCCTTATGAATTATGGAATGGCCATAGACCAAACATATCATATTTTCATGTCTTTGGCTATAAATGTTTTGTACTTAGAGATAATGAACATTTAGGAAAGTTTGATGTGAAATCAAATGAAGGTATCTTTCTAGGGTATGCCTTAGATAGTAAAGCATATAAAATATATAATAAACAAACATTAACCGTTATAGAATCCATTCATGTAGTATTTGATGAGTCAAATCCCTTCTCTAAAAGGACTGATGAAGATGAAATTGAGATAAATAAGGAATTTGAAAAATTGTTTATTGAAAATAATTCAAAAAAGAGAAATGAAATTAAGGAACCATCTGCTCAAACTAATTAAATTGAAAATGAGGTTAATGAACTACCTAGACAATGGAAGTACATAAAGACTCATCCCATTGATCAAATAATAGGTGAACCATTACGTGGAGTAGCCACACGATCCTCACTTAAGAATATGATTAGTCATTTTGTCTTTCTATCTCAAGAAGAACCTAGGAATGTGAGTAAAGCAATTGAGGATGAATCTTGGGTGATGCCTATGCAAGAAGAGTTAAACCAGTTTGAGAGAAATAAAGTATGGACATTAGTTCCTAGACCTGAGGATAAGACAATTATTGGAACAAAATGGATATATAAGAACAAGAAAGATGAACATGGGATAGTTGTTAGAAATAAGGCAAGACTAGTAGCTCAGCGATATAACCAGGGAGAAGGAATAGATTTTGAAGAAACCTTTGCACCTGTAGTTAGATGGAAGCCATTCGAATGTTTTTAGCCTATGCTACTTTTCAGGATTTCAACTTGTATCAAATGGATGTCAAAAGCACATTTTTAAATGGCTACATAAGTGAAAAGGTATACGTAGAACAACCCGCAGGTTTTGAAAACCATAAGTATCCAAAACATGTTTATAGACTAACTAAAGCCTTGTACGGTTTAAAGCAAGCTCCTAGAGCTTGGTATGAAAGACTAAGCGATTTTCTATTGGATAATAGATTTATCAAAGGAAGGATAGACACAACACTTTTCATAAAGTCTAAGAAAGATGACATGCTCCTAGTTCAAGTATACGTAGATGATATCATATTTGGAGCAACAAGTAAAGACTTGAGCAATGAGTTTGCAAGCACTATGCAAAATGAATTTGAGATAAGCATGATGGGTGAACTAAATTTCTTCCTAGGACTTCAGATCAAACAAAAAAAACATGGAATTTTTATAAATCAATCGAAGTACATTAGAGATCTACTCAAAAAGTTTAATATGGAAGATGGAAAAATACTAGGGACACCTATGAGCTTTTCTTTGAAATTAGATAAAGATGAACAAGGTATACCAGTAGATGTCAAGCTCTATCATGGAATGATCGATAGCTTACTATATCTGACTGCCAGCATACTTGACATAATGTTCAGCGTATGTTTGTGAGCAAGATTTCAAGCTGCACCAAAAGAGTCACATTTGTTAGCTGTCAAACGAATACTTAGATACCTGATAGGTTATGGTATCCTAAGTATACATCCTCTGAGATTATTAACTATTCAAATGCTGATTTTACTGGTAGCAAAGTGGATAGGAAGAGCATGAGTGGTACATGTCATTTCTTAGGACATTCTTTAGTTTCTTGGTTTTCCAAGAAGTAGAATTCAGTTGCTCTTTCCAAAGCCAAGGCAAAATACATAGCAGTAGGAAGTTGTTGTGCTCAAACGCTATACATGAAGCAACAACTTATGGATTTTGGATTAAGCTATGATATAGTTCCTATAAGGTGCGACAATACGAGTGCAATAAACATTTCAAAGAATCCTATATTACATTCATGAACTAAACATATAGAAATTAGACATCATTTTATTCGTGATCATGTGCAAAAAGGAGATGTGACACTTGAGTTTGTATGTACAGATGAACGATGGGTAGACATATTCACGAAACCACTTGCAGAGGATAGGTTTATCTAAATTAGATGTGAATTAGGCTTGATGCATAGTTGAGAAGTTGCCTATAATTATATTGGATGACATAATTCAGGGGGAGCAACATCACTTAATATTCTCAATTGGTTAAAAATTTCAAATTCGGCTCATTTGTTCCCATTTGGTATCACATTTGTTCACATTTGGCATTAAACTCATATCATGATGAGTGCATGTTAACTGACACATGTTAATCCTCACATAACCTTTGAACTTTAGTGACTGTTTTTGCTTATCCTTGTATATGAAATTTGACACATTATGTATCTTCACATTGCAATTTAATTCAACAAAACAATTTTATTTTATTTTTTTTGCATTAGTAAGGTGGAGAAGTAAATTGAATTAACATAGGGAGACATATTTCACAGTACATTTTTTGAAATCTGAAGGTTGCATATTTTTAAAAAATTGAGATTTAATTATGTCCGAACATTTTTGTTATATACTTTTTGGTTGATGTCAAAAGGGTGAGAAGAATAAAATGTTATAGCAAAAATAGTTGGCAAAAGTACACAAGTACATGAGTTATACGTGCAAAACTATTGCTTGTTTTCAATTGTGTATGAGCATATTTCATATTGCTGAATATTTGATTGTGCATTATTTGAAGGGAAGCTTTGTTAGGCGTAACCCATTTTATAATTTTACTCGTGTATTTGTCATCATCAAAAAAGGGAAAAATTGTTGACTCTATGAATAGTTTTTTTTTTTTTTTTTTTGCAATAGCAATGAGGAGAAGTAAATTGAATTAACACAAGGAGACATATTTCACAGTACATTTTTTGAAATCTGAAGGTTGCATATTTAAAAAAAAAAAAGAGATTTAATTATGTCTGAACATTTTTGTTATATACCTTTTTGTTGATGTCAAAAAGGGGAGAAGAATATAAGATTATAACAAAAATAGTTGGCAAAAGTACACAAGTACATAAGTTATACATGCAAAACTATTGCCATTGTGAATGAGCATATTTCATATTACTGAATATTTGATTGTACATTATTTGAAGGGTAGCCTTGTTAGGCGTAACTCATTTTATATTTTTGCTCGTGTATTTGTCATCATCAAAAAGGGGGAGATTGTTGATTCTATGAGTCCAATCCTATTTTGATAATGACAAATCACTCGGTATTTGATCTGTGCATTGAGAATGTGAGTAGGAACATTACTTAGCATACACATAAGATGATGAAGTCATGGAAGCCACGAGGATTAAAGCATATATATATTCATAACCTGGCATAAGCTATGGAACTAAGAAGAGTAGAAGAATGAAGATGCAAACATCTTATGCAAGCATCAAGTTCAAGATCGTCATAGGAATGAGTATTTAGAACTGAATGTATTTACATATTTCATATGATTTAATTCGAAACTCAAAATATACCCTAGAGTGACCTTAGGACTCATGCATCTCATGAAAATATTTTAGGGGTTATTCATTGAGTTAGAGACTCTATTTAAAACCCCGGAAAATATTTTATAAAGAAGTAAAGTAAGAAAACAAAAATGATTTTTGAAAATAAAATAAAATAACTGAAGTTGGGCTGCCCAAACGACGGAGGATTACCCTCACAAGTTTGAAAATGTAACTTCAGACGACTTTTTACTTCAAACATCTAAAAAATTCCTCATAAGGCTGAAGAATTAGTTCAGTCATCTGAAGATTTAATTGCTGAAACATAGAACAGGAAGAACACCTTCAGACGTCTGAACTTTCAGTTCAATCGTCTGATCTTGTGTCCAAATTATAATTTTCAGTACTTTAAGGAACATCAGACGTTTGAACTCAAATCTTTAGTCGTCTGAACCTGCGGGAAGTTTAAAAATCTAATTTTTAGCTAGAGAACACGCGAGTTATACACTTGATCAAATTGATCCAATGGTTAGGACTTATCCTAAGGCCGAGATTACTTATATAATCAACCTCTAAACCCTAGTGCCTCAACTTTTGTAAGAGAATTGGGATCCTTGAACGTACACACATCTCTGAACATTGTTGAACTTATTGCTAAGCTCTTGTCTGCAATTTCAAAGCGTTTACATCATATTAAAGCTTGGGCTACGTTGATTTTCAAAAGGGGTTCTAGCAACTATTGTGCAAACAACTTTGGTATTGAGGTTTGGTGATCAAACTACTAAATGTTTGCTTGTTCTCAAAGAGTTTTTCATCTCACAAACTTATCATAGAATATTCAGTCTGAGAAGTTGATATTGAGTTATTATCTCTCTCTCTCTCTCTATATATATATATATATATATATTGTTAAAGATCACTACTTAAGAAAAGCTCTTGTTTAAAACTAAAATCTTGAAGAAAGTTTTAAATATATCTTCATTCAAAGGGTTGCTATTTGATTAGTGTAAGAAGTATTTGATTGCAAATCCTAAGAACCTTTAAATGCATATTATTGAGGGACACTATTTTTCAAACATAGTGTTTAAATCTTTGCTATATTCAAAACTGTTTATTTATTTAAAGATCCAACGTTATAGATTATTGATAGCAAGAATATAGATCTGCGCATTATCAAAGATTATTTTTTGAAAGGATCTTGTTTTCTAATCTTGCTTAAAGTATTCTAAAATCGAACCTTATAGTTTCTCCAAAGCATTTATTTATAAAATCATATTTGGGAGATATTGATTTAAAGGATTGATTTGTAAAGCATATCATTCATATAACGATATCATCATTACATACATACAGAGCTTCAAGTTTTATCATATGAATATGTGTTAGGTTTTCCATTGTACTCACTAGTTTCGTTAGACACAATATTGAGTTTTTGCAGATTTGAAATTTTATATTGTAATCATGGTTCGGGTTGTGAACCGAGTAAGGAGAAAGTTGTGCCTCTAGTAAGCAACGGTTTGTAAGGGAAGCTCCATCCCGGTTGAAGGAGCAGGGATTTAGTGGAATCCTTGAGTGGGTTGCTCAAGGCGAGGACGTAGGCTGAGTTGGCTGAACCTCGTAAAATCTTGTTTGCCTTCTCTCTTCCCTTATCTTTTTAATTTCCGCTTGCATTTCATTATCAACTTTTTCATGTTTAAATGTTGATTTATATTATATGCACTTGATAATTAATTGGGTAAAATAGAATTTATTGAGATAATAATTTGAATTGATCTCAAACCCCTGCAATTAATTTGTTAAATATTGAAATAGGGATTAAGTAGTAAAATAAACTTAAAGATTTTTAAAATACTCAATTCACCCCCCCCCCCTCTTGGGATTGCACCTGAATTAACAACATACACAATCAGAATTGTTTTCTTACCACTTCTAAACTGTTGGAAAAACATAATGTGATCTGATTGCCCTTATCGATATCCTTGGTTCTTTATCACCTTCGTAAATCTGTCAAATCATGCTCTAGGAGATTTCTTGAGTCCATACAAGGACTTCTTGAGTTTACATACTCTGTTTTCTTCACCTTTCTTATTGAAACCTAGTGGTATCGTCATATAGATTTCTTCTAACTCCCCATTTTGAAATGCATTCTTAATGTCGAGTTGCTATAGTGGCCAATCCAAGTTAGCTGCCAAGGACAGGAAGACTCGAAGTGTATTCAATTTTGCTAGTGGTGCAAACGTCTTCGTGTAGTCAATGTCATAAGTTTGTGTAAACCCTTTTGCAACAAGTCGGGATTTATACCATTCAACTGTCCCATCAGCTCTATATTTCACCGTGAAGACCCATTTGCAGCCTACTGGCTTCTTCCCTCTTAGTAAATTCATAACATCTCAAGTTCCATTCTTTTCTAGGGCCCACATTTCCTCCATGATAGCTTCCCTTCATTCAGGAACCTCCAAGGCTTCCTAGATATTCTTTGGAATTTTTATCCTATCAAGGTTAGAAGTAAAAGCACGACACCTTGTAGACAAAGTTTTATAAGACATGTATCTTGACTAGGGATATAGAGTACATGACCTAGTTTGTTTTCTAACTACAATGGGTAAATTGATCTCATCAGGTGCAGACTTATCAAAAGAAAGCTCATGGTCATCTATTACCTAATCGAGATTGGGTGTGCCTCATGGTTGCTCAGAGCTATCATCGATTCTAACTCTCTTGGTACCTCAGGTATGAGATTCTCCCTATTCTTGGTTTTTGGCTTTCTTAAGTAAACAAGTATTTCCTTATTTTGTTTTTCAACATCTCCCCCTAAGTTTAAGTGGTCTTTTGTATATGAAAAATTAGGAAATGATGCAATGGCAGACTCAGTATATGGCATAGATTCATCAACAGAGATATATGACATAGATTCATCAACAGAGAAATCAAAGAACCAATCTTCACTCCAATTCTCCCCCTAAAGAGAGGACTTTGGGAAGTAAGAAGTGGTTTCAAAGAACGTGACATCAAGGCTAACAAACAATTTTTTTGTGATAGGATCATAACATTTGTAGCCTTTCTGAGTAGGAGAGTAACCAATAAAAACGCACTTAATGGCATGAGGTTCCAATTTATCCCTATGCATGAACATGTACAAATGCAGTATACCCAAAAATTTTTAGGGAGAGATTGGAGTTAAGCTGGGAGGTGGGAAAACATTCTTGGAATTTTTGGAGAGGAGTGGCAAAAGAAAGAACTCGACTAGGCATTCTATTAATGAGATATGTAGCTATTAAAATGACATCACCCCAAAAATATTTTTTTCATATTTATAGTGAACATCAATGCCAGAGCTACTTCAAAAACATGCCTATTTTTGCGTTCAGCAACCCCATTTTGTTAAGGGGTATCCACATAGGAACTTTGATGATTAATTCCATTTTCTTGAAGATAATTTCCCAAGATATTAAGATATTATTGAAATATTCTGTACATTATCGATACGTAAAATTTGAATATGAGTTTGGAATTGTGTTTGAATCATGGAGTGGAAACTAACAAAAATAGAATGGACTTTAGTTTTTCTTTCAACAAGTAAACCCAACAAATGCGAATATAATCACCAATAAGAGTAACAAACCATTTCGTGTGAGTGCGATTAAGAGAGCGTGAGGGCCCCATAAATCATTGTGAATCATAGTAAAAGGTTTGGACGGTTTGTATGTGGATTTTGGAAAGGAATTATGTTGGTGTTTTGCAAGTTCATAAATCTCATACTGAAATTCAGAAAACGTTTTATTTGAACAAATGGAAGGAAATAAACATCTTAAATATTAAAAATTTGGATAATCCATCCTAGAATGCCATAACAAAATTTTACTATCCTTAGAAATAGATGTAGAATCACAAATAGCAAATTTACATTGTTCACTTATATTTGCCTCATTAAAGTAGTAGAGTCCCTCACACGCCTTAGCACTGCCAATCGTATTTCCCGATGATAGGTCCTAGAAAATACAATGAGAGGAAACGAATTTAGTAGAGCAATTGGAATCTTTTGTCAACTGACTAATGGATAACAAATTGCAAGATAACCTAGGGACATGTAGGACAAATTTTAGTATCACAAAATCAGATATTTGAATACTCCCTTTGCCTGCAACGGATGAGAATGATCCATCTGCAATTTTAACTTTCAAATTCCCAGCACAAGGTGAATAGGATAAGAACAGATGATAAGAATCAATCATATGATCAAAGGCACCGGAATCAATTATCCATGGTGATTTGTAATAAGAGATGGTATTTAAGGCTCTCAAAAAATTACCTCGATGGGCTAAAGAACTAGAAGGAATACTTGTGGAAGACTAACCCGATGCTTGAATGGTAGAGAACATTTTATAGAGTTGCTACAACTGCTCTAGACTGAATGCTCCATTTGAAGTGGAATTGTTATTTCTCACCTTGTGGTTTTTCAATTAGGTTATCAATAGCAGCTTGGTAGCCATGATTTTTTTGATTCTATCTCAGCTTCCAATCTACAGGCTTCCCATGTATTTCCTAGCAATTTTCTTTTGAGTGGCTTAGCTTGTGGCAGTGCTCACACCAAGGCCTCCCTTTCTGCACCTTTTGACTTGTACCTACAAGAGTTCTCAAAATTAGGGGAAACATCTCAGGCCCATTATTTTTGATCGGCTCCTTCAACATGACCTTGTAACGACTCTCCTCTCACCTCACCTCCATGAAGATTTCCTAAGACGAAGGCAAAGGACGTCGGCTAAGAATCCTTCCTCGCACCTCGTCCAAGTCTTGGTTGAGTCTGGCCAAGAATTTGAAGACTCTCATTCATTCTCGAGTCTTCTCTTTTATCAGGTACTATCTCCAAGGCATTCACAACAAGCAAACTAGTTTTTAGTGATGGATGTATTAGTGATGGTTTTGACGACCATCAAACCGTCAGTAATAGGGCACTTTTAGTGATGAAAATAAATCTGTCACTAATACATCCGTCACTAAAACGAGTTTTCCTACGCAAACCATCGTGAGAGACCATTTTCGTGCAGAAATTATTCCGGAAAAATATTAGCGATGATTTGTTGGGTATTAGTGACGATTTAAATGCGTCACTAAAATGATTTATTAGTGACAGTTTATAAACCTTTACTAATAATAGGGTATTAATGACGGTTTAGTTAATTCGTTACTAATAGTCCAGTAATGGTGATGGTTTCATCAACCGTCACTAAAAATTTTCTTTAATTAAAAAATATTTAAACAATTTATTTGACTATATTAGTGACGGTTCCAAGCATTCATCGCTATTAATGTATTATTAGTGACGATTTATGAAAACTCTCACTAATAGTGTTTCAATTTAAAAAATATAAAAATAATTTAGTTAAGAATATTAGTTATAGTTTACATTATTCATCATTAATAATAGGGTATTAGTGATGGTTTAGAGTTTTCGTCACTAATAGTCGGGTAATAGTGACGGTTTTAAATACTGTCACTAATAATTTTCTTCATTTAAAAAATATTAAAATAAATTATTTAACTATATTAGTGACGATTCCCAATATTTGTTACTATTAGTCTATTATTAGTGACGGTTATGAAAACCATCACTAATAATATTTTAATTTTAAAATATATATAAATAATTTAGTTAAGAATATTAGTGACATTTTGATTATTCGTCACTAATAATAGGGTATTAGTGACGGTGAGTGGTTCGTCACTAATAGTCAGGTAGTAGTGACGGTTTTATAAACCGTCACTAATAATCTAACCTAAAATTCCCTCTTCCCGCGATCTCCCAATCTTCCTCTCCATTTTCCCTCTAATTTCTCCCTCCTCCCTCCTTTCCCAATCTCCCACGATACCCAGACTCCCTGGTCGAACCCCCCTTTAGCCATTCCCGCTGCCACCATCGCTACCGCCGCCGCTGTTGCTTCTCCCTCCTTCTTCCTTTCCTAATCCCCCCACGATACCCAATCTCCCGGGTCAAACCCCCCTTTAGCCATTCCCGCCGCCGCTGTCACCGTTGCTTCCCGCCACTCGCCTGAGGTCATTCTGTCAGGTTCGTCTTCTTCTCTTCTTCTTCTTCTTCTTCTTGTTATTCTTCTTCTATCTCATGGGGTTACCTGATGGCGAGAAATGGGTTTTGAAGCTCTCTTGGATTCCAATCCTCCACCCAACGATTCAACTGTTCCTGATTTATCTGGTATTGTTCTCTCTCTCGTTTGTGTTTTCAGTTATGCTGGTGCTTATGGGATGCGATGCGATTAGGGGTTTAGGGGAGTGAGGAGAGATGGTCATGCTGTCTTGGATGGTACTACACATCACTCCTACTGTTGTCCAAATAATAGGGAATAATAAGGAATTTAGATGTACAGCCAAACAACTGGTCTCTTAATTTAAAACCCATTCAGTGAACTAGTTCTGTTTACAGTCTATTCAGTGAAAACAAACACCCCCTAAGTGTGGAAAATGGTTGCTCTCTACCTATTCTTGTGTAGCTAGAAGGACCACAATGAATGGTTTTTGGATTCCTTGGGAATTCTCTATATAGAAATTAAAGATCCAATGATGTATACCCTTTTTTTGCTGGAACTCTGGAAGTTTTACACCAATGCTTAAAGAATGTCTATAGGAGCTCTAGGATTTCCTTCTAGTACATGGGTTGACACCCCTTGGTACACAACACTACACACTTCCTTCACTCATATACGCACACACTTAAATTTTTCATATTGGAAAATGGCTACTCTATGCCTGTTTTGGTCCATCTGGTACGTGCACAATGAAAGGGCTTTTAAGGGGAAGGAATTCTCCATACAGATATTACAAAGTTACGATGATGTGTAACCTTTTTTGTTGGAACTTTGGAAATTTTACACCAAAGCTCAGAGAATGGATATACTTTTTTCTCCTTTGAGCTCTTGCCTTTCTGGACATGGGTTGGCACCCTTTGGTGCCCAACAATGCACACTTCCTTTACTTATATATGCACGAGCACACACACACACACTTAAATTTGTCATTTTGAAGGCAAGTCAGTACTATCCACATTCTACAACCAAACTGCATGTGAACTTTTGAAGGGTCTTCTATAGTTGACTCACCTCCTCCTCCTCCATTTGCATGTCCAAACAACATATGATGGATTTTATGTGCTTGCGCTTTATTTTTTGAGTACTTCTCTGTTCATTAGTGATGTAGCTACTCTTTTATTTCATTGTGCACTCTAGTTTTGGTTTTTTTTTTTTTTAAATTGTAGGATGACTAGCTTTCATCTACCCATTTCAGTAACGTCTTGGGTTGGATACAAACCACTTGCTTACCCAAAGGCCTGTCATAGCTTAATAATTTTTTCTTAATGAAAATTTTAGCAACATTTGTGTGGTAAAAGTTCACTTTATTTGGATGATAAAGAGGTTGCCAACATGTTAAGATGGAGATTGGAAATTGCCCTTTGTGTTCTAAGAAATTGAGATGTCTTGGAGTTGAAGCTATCGCATGGCCTTTTAGTAGATGTGCAAATTACCTATATAATAAAACTGAATATTATATAAAAATATTATTTATATAAATTATGATTTCATTATGATTTTCATTTTAAAAAAATTAAGTTAGACATGTGTGCGGCACATGTTCTATTGTTGGTATTAATAAAAGACACTAACCTTCTAGAAATTCTACAAAAGAATACAAATCTCTATTAGAATTTGGTAAAACTAAAACAAATCTTCTATGAATTTTCAATAGTATCACAAACCTAACATTTAATTTTAGGTCTATCCTTCTTTCTGAACATGAAAATGCGAATGAGTGCCCAATAGTGTCAAAAACTAAAACAAATCTCCATAGTATTTCAAAGCTTACTTATATCTTTTTTTCTTTTTTTCTTTTTTTTTGTACCACTTATATCTTTCAGTCATAAATTGAATTAGTTCATTGGGTCTTTCGTTGGGCTGCCTAGTGCCTTCAGCAAAAAGGGTTTAAAAAAATCACCCACTCACTAGTCGCCACTTAAAAAATTGCCCTAGCCTCTAATTCCACAAACCGCTTCTTCCAAGCCTCAACCCTCATCTCGGCTCTCTCCTTCGCGCACTCCAAATCGTTTATCTTATTCTTTAGGTAAGCAACATGCTCCTTCTCACCTTCACGAGAACTCCTCGAAGGCCCCAATAACCTCTCGTATCCCTCCTTCCAACTTTTTTCCTGATCGCTCGTTACTCTATTATCCTCTCGCAAATGAATGATCATCTCTGTAGCTTCTTTGTACTTTTTCTTCAAGTATTCCAATTAATCTTCAAGCAAGCATTTACTGGACGCCAGCTCTCCATTCTGCTCTCCATTTGTGAGTGATCTTCTAGTGAAGATCACACTTATATAGGAGCATTGATCAAGCGCTAGCACTCAGTGAATGCAAGCTTGAAGATCAATTGGAAGACTTGAAGAAAAAGTAAAAAGATGCTAAAGAGACGATCATTCGTTTGCGAGAGGATAACAGAGTAACGAGCGATCGGGAAAGGAGGAGGAAGGAGGGATGCGAGAGATTATTGGGGTCTTTGATGAGTTCTCATGAAGGTGAGAAGGAGTTTGTTGCTTATCTGAAGAATAAGATGAACGATTTGGTGTACGCGAAGGCGAGAGCCAAGGCGAGGGTTGAGGCTTGGAAGAAGCGGTTTGTGGAATTAGAGGCTAGGGCAATTTTTTTGAGTGGCAACTGGCGAGTGGGTGATGGATGACTATCCATAATGCACCGAATGACTAAATTTTTTTATGAATGATATTATATTATATGAATTGTAGATTGAACTATTGGAATACATGCTTGTCTTGAGTGCCAACTGCATGGCTGATGCAGTATATTGTGAATTGCATGTTGGTAGTGGATCTAGGTTCTCGCATGCTCAAATTGAATGGTATCTGCATAATATAGATTATTGTGATTTGTTTGCTTGAATCTATTAGGTTTTAGTGCATGGATTTTTTGGAAAATGTCCAATTTACAGATGGCATGCTGCCGAAATTTCATTAAATTTTTTCCAAAATAAAATCATGTACAACGATAGTTATGATAAAATGAATGTTAAAATATTTTTAAAAGGATGAGTGAAAGTTAAATGAATATTAAACTTCATCCTTACTGAGAGTTATGGTGTGATCCCAAGAGGGGGTGAATTAGGATTTAAAACATATTTTGCTAATTTAAACTTCACCTATTCACCAAATTAAATCTCATTTAAAAATTAAAGCATGTATGAAAAATAAGAATGACAATAAATAAACATTCATACACATGTGGAAATTAAAGTGCAGAATTTAAATGAGATAGGGAGAGAGTGAGACACATAAGATTTGTTATCGAGGTTTGGCCAATCCTGCCTACATCCCCACCTTGGGTATATCCCTAAGGATTCTACTAACCTGCTCACTTAAACGGGTGGAGTAAAAGCCGGTTACACATATCCTTACTGGGCGGAGTCTCCCCACCTCAAATTTCGAGGCTGACCAACAACCTATAACCACACCTTATAGGACGATGGTCCTAGCTCTCCTAATTGGGCCTAAGCTACTTCGGTGCACTTTACAGGACAATGCAATCCTCTTCCAACCACACAACGGGAATACAATAAAAGTGCTTCTATACTAAACAAATGATGTACAATATGAAGCACTAAAATGCACTCTCATATAATATTAAAATGAAGCTCAGTAGAGTATGATATTCCTCTCAAAATATTTTTTAAGTAAACCAATGAGAGTATGGAAAATGATTTTCTTTATGAAGATGACCTTTTAAAATTTAATTTAAATAAGGCTTCCAAGCAAAATATATGAAAGTGAATATTAGCTTAAGCCATTGTCAAGAAGCTTCTCAAACAGAATATATATATATATATATATATATATATATAGTGTAACGAACCGAATTTAGAATGGTATTTAAATAATAAAAAGAGGGAAGTGGAGACCAAAAACAGAAGGAGGCTGTCGACTTCGTTTACAAAGGCTTAAGAGAATTCATCGACGAACACAAGGGGCTCGTCGACGAGAAAATACCGAGAGGGGTTTTTGAGCCCACTGAATTTCGTCGACGAGGAGTGGATTTCATCGACGAGATTTGTGAAGGACTCGTCGACGAAGGGCGGGCTCGTCGACGAAATTCCCTGTTCTATATATATAAAAATCCGATTTTTAACTTATTGAAGAAGCTTTCTCTCCTCTTTCTCTCTCTCTCTCTCTCTCTCTCTCTCTCTCTCTCTCTCTCTCTCTCCCCCCTTCGGTTCTCTCTCTTTCTTTATCTATTTCGGGCCAAATCTTCGCCGGATCGACAATCCAAAGTCACCATGATGCTCCTGGGGAAGTTTTCTCCAAATCTTCTGGAGCGGATCATTGGTGAAAGCTAGTTGGAAATGATCCCAGAGTTGAGGTAAGGCTTTTTAAGCCATATTTGGTCTTACGCTAGTTATAAGAAATGTTGTGCGCATGAAAGTACTGAAGTTTAATACTGGGGGCTTTCAGTTTTAGGGTATTGATCAGGTAATCCCTCAAGTGTTAGACTTGAATACGTTTGGGTAAAAACTTTCTACTTAATATTTGGGTTTTTGACAGTTGAGGAAAGTTATTATATGCTTAAAATACTTAAATTTAATACTGGAAATTTCCATTTTCAGGGTGTTGAGTTGGGAACCCTGCAGGTGCAGGGAAGATTTTCTTAGGGGCTTTATAGGAATCAGGTAAGGGGATAAACTAAGCTAGTCCTTTTGAGAAAATGTATGTATATATGTATAGCATCCGATTTTTGAAAAATAAATATGTTTATATGAATCTATGATTTATGTTTTTGGGAAAATACTATTGAAATAACGATATGTTAAATATGCGGAAAATCAGTTCAACGTGGCATGAGTACAAATGTTGTGAAATATTATTTTCTGGGATGAGATTATGATATGGGTTTTATAATGTGTAAAACCGGCGTATGGGCCGAGATTTTATATATGTGGTTGCTGGCGTACGGGCCGTGCTATGTGTGATTTGCCAGCGTACGGGCTGTGCTATGATGTGGTTTGCTAGTGTACGGGCCGTACTATGTTGTGATTTGCCGGCGTACGGGCCATGCTATGTTGTGATTTGCCAGCGTACGGGTTGTACTATGATGTGGTTTGCCGGCGTACGGTCCGTGCTATGATAAAATGTGTAATACCAGCGTACGAGCCGATGATTTTTATGATACAATGATATGATTAATGTGAAAATAAATGATATAAGATATTTATGTATCACGGTTTTAGTATATGTTATATGATATCAGAACCTGGTTGGCTTGGTCTAGGCTAGCACTTGCACGGTACCGTTGTTATGTGTTCATGGTTTTCGTGATCATGATATCTGTGTTAATGCCACTGTATGGAGTGGTGTGAGTTGGATGGTCGATGTGGTTATTTTCAAGAAGTGTGCTGTTATCTCCCCTGGTGTACGGACCAGGTGTGGCAGACCCATCGGACCTACAAACTAGACTATTGACTTGGCAGTGGTCGGCTAACCATTGTCGGGTCCCGCCTTCAGGCCACACAACCCATTCATGTGGGGGTAATATATAACAACAGCCAGCTAACCTACTAGGAATGTTTTTATGTTATTATTATTATGATATGAGATAAGATATGCTTATGAAATGCAGTATGTTCTGCCATGTTTTGATATACATATGTTTTCCCATATTTGATAAACAGTACTAAATGTGTTATATATGATATATGTAGAACACAGAATACTCATGTTACCATACACTGGTATTAGTTTATTTCCCTTACTGAGAGGTGTCTCACCCCTAAATCTTATAAACTTTTCAGAAGCCCCGGATAGGAGAGCGGGAAAGGCCCCGCAGAATTAGTGTTGTTTATCTGCCCTTTGTGAAGGGTAAGTTTTGTAGGGATTGTTAGATTTTGGGAAAAATGTCTCTAGATATGATTTTTGGGATGTATATTCTGAGATACAGTGATTGTAGCAACTCTAGTATATTGTAATATATCTGGTATTGAGATGTACTTTATTGTATGTTTTCTGCTGCTAGAGCTTCTGCTGTATGTTCTGATATATCCCTAGTACCCATGGGTTCAGGTGGATTATGACCTGCTAAGCTGGAATGTATGATGTTGATTTTATTATTATAAAAAAAATGTGGAAAATAATCAGGTCGTCACATATATATATATATCAATGAATTTATATGCTCAAAACATTCTTGAACTAACTCATAGATTTTCTCCAATAAAAATATTTCCAAATAAATAAATTGGAGAAGTTAGGGTTTTCATTTAAAATGATTGACCTTTATAAAAACAAATTTAGTAAGGCTTTCTAGCAATATATGTATGAGCTTAAATATATGCTTAAGCCTTCAAGACAATTTCAAAATAAATTTCTCCAAATATTTTCAAATAAAAAATATGGGAGAAATTTGATCTTTGAAGAACATGATAATAAAAAGGCTATCAAGCTATATATATATATATATATATATATATATATATATATATATATAAACATGAATATAAGCTCAAGTCTTTCTAAATAAAAACTCTAAAATATTTTTCTCTAAAAATATTTTCAAGAAGACTAGGAGAAATTTGATCTTTGAAAAAAAAACAAGAATAAAAAGTAGAGGCCTTCAAGCAATATATATAAACTTGAATATATGCTCAAGCTTTTTCAAAATTACCTCAAGAAAAGGACGCCTTTGAAGTAGAAATATACGAGTGGATATATCCTCCAAGCTTCCTTCAATAACCCACAATATTTTCTCCCAAAAAGAATTTTCAAAGTGAAAGAGTTGGAGAAATATGAAATTTAATGCACAAAAGGAGTATGAAAAATGAGGCAGAAAAAAAGAATGTGTAGATATGCTCTCAAGATGTCTCTCCTTGATTTTTCAAGTTTCTTTGGCTTGTATTTATAGGCAAAAACCAAAACTAGCCATTTTATGACCGGTATTAAAATATGATTTAATTTGAAAACTAGCCGTTTTTCGGCTGTTGGGGAGCTTTCTGCGCGGACACCCTTTGATTTTTTTAGCCATAACTTTTTAGATACAACTCCAAATTGAAAATTCTTAGATTCAATAGAAATATAAGAAAAAATCTCACAACTTTCATGTTGAACACGTTTTAAGATAAGAAGTTATGGATTGAGAAAAACGCCCATCACTAAGATAGTAGAAACATGAAGGGAATTTTTCTACTACGGACACCTTTTGGTGTTTTGGCCATAACGTTTTCTATATGGCTCCAAATTGGACGTTCTTGATATCAACAGAAATCTAAGATAAAATCAAATAACTTTAATGTTAAACAATTTTTAAGATAAAAAGTTATGAATAGATAAAAATGCTCATTTCTACTGTCCGTTCGGTTGGCTGGTCGTTCGAACCCTTTGTAAAAATTTGTTTTTGCCTTCTTTTAACTTCAAAATCATTTTAAAACTTTTGTATAAGTTAGGCACGCACACATTAAACCTAAATAATTATTACAACTTCGAAAATAATAAATCAAGTCTTCAAGTCTTCTGCTGCTCTGATTGTCCATGGAATACGCCTTGGAATATGATCGTTGGTATGCATTCAAGGCTTCCATATTGCATCTCTTATTTGTTTCTTCTGAATTATAAATTTGTTCAAAGACTAAATGCACACATGAGATGTCGTGGTTTGTCATAATCAAAATAGGGATCGGATTCAAAAAGTCAACACTTACATAATAAGTACTGTCATTTCATGTGTTCATTGAAACTTAGACCCGTTCAAAAATGATTACTATACATTCATGACTAATCGTACATATGAGACAAATCAATTGTTAAAATTCAATTGATTATTGGTCATACTATGTAGACTAATAATCAATTGAATATGTTAATTATTTGTTTCACTTATGATTAGTGGTGTTTGTATTTCAACCATTCTTGAATTGTCCAATATGGACAATTTAGGATATTGTATTTACATTGTTGTCATTGTTCACGCTTTGTTCATTGTCATTTTATATTTCAAGCGCGTATTTACTTGTGTTCTCTGGGTGCATAGTGGGGTGTTGCGACAATTTGTTAGTGATGGAAAACTAGCAGGTGATGTGCACTTCCCCCATATCGTGTACTTAGAGAGCCATGGGGAGATGCTGCCGAAATTTATAATAACTACGATGAAGGAATTTGAGCGATTGATTGTAATGTAAATGCAACATTCTTGAATGGGATAGGATCAGTACCCTTTAGATGGAAGGTGGTTGATTTTAGGATTCATGATGCATGTGTCATAAAAATTCTGAGAATGTAATCAACACCATTTACTTGAACATGTTATAGGGTAATTAATGAACATGGATAAGAGTTGGATGGAGGCTTGCAGTAGGTTTTTGCCAAAATACGTGAAAGGGATACATGATTTTATGGAGTTCGCATGTCCTCGTGCAGACAAAACCGGTAGAATAAGGTGTCCTTGCAAGAAATGCCAAAACCTAACATTCAAACACATTGATTTGGTTCATACACATTTATTGGACTTTGAAATGGAGAAAAAGGTACACAAGATGGGTGTTCCATAGTAAGGATTATGTAGTTCAGAGCAATGATGATGACGATGAAGATGAGGGGGCAAATATAGTGAGTGGTGATATACGTTCGGAAGGGTTAATCGAAATGTTAGGTGACTTGCAAAGGGGGATTGGGATGGATAGGTACGATGTCAGTGTGTTATGTACTGGTGATGAATCTACTTCAAAAGGTACCATACCTTATGATCCTAGTACGTTAAATCGACTCAGTAAACCATTTGCTAATCTCATAAGGGATGCATTGGTGCCCCTATATCCAAACTATATAAAGTTTTCAAAATTAGAGTCACTGATAAAGTTGCTTCATGCAAGGACAATGCATAGGTTATCTCAGAGTGCATTTAACACGCATTTAAGCCTCATTAAGGCGGCATTGTCTGATGGTGAAATACTTCCGAAGTCTTTTTATGAGGCGAAGACATACATGCGTGAATTGGGTCTTAGTTACACCCCAATACATGCGTGTAGGTATGATTGTGTACTCTTTTATGGTGAACATGAAAATGTGAACGAGTATCCAAAATGTGGTGAACCGAGGTACAAAACGAATCAAAAGAAGGGTAAAGATCCCCTAAAAAGTTTTGTGATATTGTCCATTAATCCCGCGACTGCAACGATTGTATATGTGCCCCTATGTCTGATGGGAAAATGTATGTGTAAAAAAACTGCTGAGATATGAGATGACATCAAGAGAAACGTCTTAAAGATGGAAACACCCTTAGCCATCCAGCGGACTCTGTAGCTTGGGCTGAGTTTGATAAAATGCATTTGTGGTTTGCTAGTGATCCTCGCAACATCAGACTTTGCCTTGCTTCAGATGGATTCAATCCTTTTAGTAGAATAAACAACCCATATAGCATGTGGTCAGTTATGATGATGTCATACAATATGCTGCAATGGCGATGTATGAAAGAACCCTTCATTTATATGTATCTACTTATTCCCGGACCAAGGACACCTAGTAATGATATTGATGTTTACCTGCGTTCGTTAATTGACTAATTGAAAGAACTATGGGAAAATGGAGTGGAGACATTCGATGTGGAAACGGGGACAACATTTCGGATGCATGTTGCACAGTTGTGGACAATTAATGATTTCCCCACTTATGGAAACCTATCAGGTTGGAGCACAAAAGGTTACTTAGCATGCCCAATGTGTAACAAGGATGTTGGGTCCTTATCCTCGAAACATGGATGCAAGTTATGCTTTATGTATCATCGTCATTTTCTACGACCTGGACATCCTTGGAGAACTCGTGGTGTTAGAATCTTTAATGGAAAACCTGAATGAATGCTGCAGCCAAACCGGCTAAGTGGGGAAGAGATATTAAACCAGCTCACATTGATCGGAGATGTGAAATTTGGGAAACCACCAAGCATTAGAAAAAGGAAATGTGCTTAGTGGGAGTTGAATTGGACAAAGAGAAGCATCTTCTTCAAGTTGCCATACTGGATCGATCTTCCATTACGGCATAACTTGGATGTCATGCACATCGAGAAGAACATTTGTGAGAATGTCATTTGTAAATTGCTAGATATAAATGGGAATACAAAGGACACCACAAATACTCCCCGGGATATAGAAGATATGGGAATACGGCTTGAGTTGCATCTGATTCGTGATAGGGACAAACTTCTCATGCCATCAGCCTGTTACACATTTTTGAAGGATGAGAAGAATAAATTCTTCGAATGGTTGAAATCAGTGAAGTTCCTTGATGACTACACATCAAACATAGCTCGATGCATAAGCACGAAAGAAGGGAAGATGCTACAAATGAAAAGTCATGACTGTCCCATCCTTCTACAATGGGTTCTACCTGTCTTCCTTCGTGGCACTTGACTGAAGATGTTAACTCAGTGCTAATTGAGCTATAGATCTTCTTTTGACAGTTGTGCTCCAAAAAATTAAGCATAAACATACTTGTACGGTTAGAGGAGGACATCGTAATCATACTATGCAAGCTAGAGAAAATATTTTCGCTAGCATTCTTCGATGTGATAGTCCACCTAGCCATCCATTTACCAAAGGAGGCCATAATTGGAGGACCAGTGCAATATCATTGGATGTGTCCTATTGAGAGGTAAATTATAAAGTCATTCTACAATGTTCACGTGAATTTCTCGCTTTCTTTGTACGTAGAAGTCACTAATGATATTTAAAATACAAAGGTTCTTGTCCACTTTGAAGGGGTATGTGTGCAATAAGGTACGATTGGAAGGTTCAATCATTGAGACATACATTGACAGTGAATGTCTTGCATTTTGCTCAATGTATCTACTTGATATTAAGACAAAGTTCACTCGTGAGGAGCGAAATGTAAACGCTCATGCTATTAATGCCGAAGATGAAGAATCGAGGAACTCTATATTTCGAGGAAATGTTGTCGCTCGGTGCACAGGTTTACGATTTCATTGATAGGGACAACCTACGAAAGGCACATTTTTACGTCCTCAATAATTATGATGAAATTGTTCCATATATCGAGTATGTGGTTCCAAACTCCCTACTTTGCATTATATTTACATATGCATATATATATATATATATATATATATATATATATATATATATATATACTTAGTTGACATTAACATGTAATATTCTTGCATATAGCAAACATAAAGCTAAACTTCTGACCCAAAATGAAAGGAATGTTGATGAAAGACATAAGAAGGAATTTGTCAATTGGTTTAGGAGTCGTGTAAGTAACAAATTTTATGTGATTTCTAAGCAATGTACATTTTCAATATTGACAGTTTACTCATCTAAACTCATTTGTAATTAATAAATGAAAGTCATGTATTATTATAAAGAACCAATGGTAAGCAAAGATTTGTATGTGTTGGCTTGTGGCCCCGATCAACGAGTTAACAGCTACAGCGGTTGCATTGTCAACAACTTACGATTTCATACGAAGTCCCTCAAACTACATAGAAGAACCCAAAATTGTGGGTTTGCGGTGCTAAGAACAGAAGGAAATGAAGAAATTGACTACTTTAGTGTCTTGGATGACACTCTAGAGCTTCATTATGGAGCTAAAGACTTGTCCACATGTTCAAGTATACCTAGTGGGACATTAGCAATAAAAAGAGTGGGATAAACACGGATGCCCACCTTACCAGTGTCAATTTTAGCAAAACATGATATCAAAATGACCATTTTGTGCTAGCAACGCAGGCAGAACCAGTGTTTTACCTTAACGACACAAAATTGAAGGGACAATGGCATGTGGCACAAAAAATTCCTCCTCGAAGTTCGTATGATATTAAAGAAGTCGCAAATGGGGAGAAGAGTGTCAGAAATGATGCTTTCCAAGAAGATCAACTATCTGTTAGTGCAGCAATGCAATCTGTTTTCAATGTTGTCGAGGAAGGAGTCAATCTTATATCATTGAATAAGGTTGGTGCCATGGAAGAACACATAGGGACTGCTGACATTGGAATTGAACCTTTTGTACACGTTGACTTCATCGACGAAGATGAAATTGATGGGGAAGATGAAACTATGGTCGAGTACTGTAGTGAAAAGGAAGACACTCTAGAAAGTGAGGATGATGCCGATATTGAGGACATATAGGGGATAAGCATGTTATGTTGTCATCATGTATCTGACATGTATAAATAACTAAAAATATATTTATTATGCATCCATCTAATATCCAATCTTTTTATATTTACTTGTTTAATATTTGGCAGACATGGCGCTAGGAGGTCATCGTGGCCGAGTTCAGTCTAGAGTGTCGACTACATTGTCACCCAAGGATGATCCGACATCCTGGAGACTGGCAAAGTATGTTGGTCCTCATGCGGCACCATCACCGTCTCAACCCTTGGGACCCCGACTAGACATTGATCCATCAGCTGGGGATCAAACCCAGGGTGTGTTGCCCACCATCATGAGCTTGGTAAGGTTACGAGTAATTGATTTAGAATAAAACTATTTATGGTCGTACATGTGTATGATTAAAATATTGTTCTTTTAACTCTTCTTTCAACATCAACCTCGATGAAACAGATGACGAGGTCAAGTCGTGGTATAGCAAAGAACACAGAGCTGAAGAAGCACTTGGACAATACTGGGGTGCGGATCCGGATCGACATTCCTCCAAGCTTCACCGCCCTGCGTACCGGCCGTTGGTGCAAAGCCTGGACATAGGAGCTCGGCATTATATGCCGATAATATGCTCATGTCACTGCCTTCAACTAGACACAGGTGACTAAGGCGCAGCGCATGGTTCTTTATAGGCGCATTGTAACGACCTGATTTTTCATGCCATTTTTTTTCACATAAATTAACTGTAAAATTTCACTGCTCTGATACCTTTAAATATAAATCAAACCATCATCACGGTCCAGATAGGAACCGTGAAATCTGAGACACAATAAACTATCTATGCAACGGAAAGTAGAATGCACATGTCAATAAATACAATACCAAAGTGTCAAAATTTTCCCTAAAATATGCATACACAACCATTCCCAAGCTACCCTCATCTGGACCTAGGGACTAATCAAAAATGACTTCCCAAAAACACTCACCCTACAGACAGGGCAGTACTGTAGTCCCCTCTACCTACGAGCCTGATTTACTTGCCTATCTGGATCACTTGAAAAATGTTAAATCACTAGGATGAGACTACGCTCAGTATGATGAAATATGCTATTACTAGTGTGTAGCAGATGAGTTTACATAATTGTAAAATCTGATTTAGAAGTATTGCAAATAACTGAGTATGAGAAAACACGTATAAATAATGTACAGTATAGCTCATGCCTATGTTACTTAACATAAACTGTTTTTTCTGAATTTTCTATTCATAATACTTATAATATTCATACGTATGTCTACGATTTCTGTAAATATGGATATATATATATATATATAATAACTGAGAAAAATTTCCCTAGATGGATAACTGAAAGTCATGATTTAACCTCTCATTATAGGGTTGTGCAGCCCGTAGGCAGGACCTATCACTGGCTGGCCGACTAGGATAAGTCAACTGAACTACGAAAGTCAAATCAGCCTCCTCAACCCTAACTGACGGGGAGCCTGTCCACAACATAAGCACGATCAACTGCTGATATCAACATACTATCTGAGTTATGTGGTTGCACTCTGAACTGAAAATAGCTACGGTACCGTGCTTTGCTGACTGAATTTGGTCCATCAGGGTCTGATACTATATATATAACTGATATTTCTATATTACTGTTTTACCATAATTTTGAAATAACCATAACACTGTAAAACTGATCTGAATAATCTGAAAATCTGAATAACTAACTGAATATTTAATATCTGTATATCTGATTATCTTACTGAATATCTGAGAATCTGGATGTTATGGTTTTGAAGTCATGGTATTCTGAAAATGCTGAAAATATATGTTTCTACATATATACTCTAAATCGAGTATCTCGGAAATCATATAAATCATGGTATTTTGAATATTCTATAAAATTTCTGTGTGTATACTGAAAATTTATCATTTTATAGAACATGTATATTCCATGATATTTTTTACTAATATACTGTAAAACATGGTGCTTGTAGCTGCATAATTACTGTGCTAAACTGTTATGAGCTCATGCCACACAATTTAATTAATTAGATTCACATGCTCTGAAATCTGCGTTTTCTGCTATACAAATATTTTATAATCTGAATAATAATAATCTGGTAAAACATGTAATTTCTGTTGATAACCATACTAAAATTCCTAGCATAGCATATTTCCCTTACCTAGTAATTAAGCTCGCCTATGAACGTTCTAAATTACACCTTTGGCATTTATAATTCCATAACCCTGAAAATATTATATATATTCTGTCAATCAACTAAATACCCCGAATATTCTTTATTTTTCCATCTTTAGAATTATAAACTATTCATTATTTACCTAGGCTTCCGAAAAGATATCCACTAGGGTCCTCAACCCATTCCTGTAGGGTCCCAAAACACCCTATTCCTGAAAATATAATATCCTGATTTTACTTCACAAAACTCTAGTATAATCGCTATAATACAGAATCTAAGCTCAAATGAACTTGGTAATACTAAAAATACCCTATTAATATACTTACCCTGGTTTTGGGATGGTTCCCAAACTTCTCAAATCAACATTTTGCTCTGGCTATGTTGTAGAGAATCTTCCCAGAATCACCGTGGTAGCTTCTGATTGTCGAGCTGGGGAGAGATGGAGCCAGAAACCTAAAGATAAGGTAGAGGATGTGTTTTCTAGAGAAAGAGAGAGAGAGAGAAAGAAAGAAAGAAAAGAGCCTGAAATTTCTGCAAAAAATGTGATTTTCGGCCTTATATAGAAAGCTGGTCCGCGTAGACTCATCGACGAGACACGTCGCCTCATCGACGAGTCAATGAAGGAATCTAGTCAACGAACACCATCTCCTTGTCGATGAGTTTCAGACCCTAGAACAAGCCTCTCGGTAAGTTCTTGTCGACGAGATGCACGTCCCCATTGACGAGCACTTCTGCACTCGTCAACGAGGCCCTGTTGCGCCCTCTTATAAAATTTCTTTTTTTTTTCTCCTTTCTTTTATTATTTAATTACTATAATTTTTTGGTTCTCTACACGTATATTGGTAAGTAATCCCAAACCATTTTTTCACTTTTACTTTTAACATACTAGCTAAATAACTGTTTAATATTCTAAATGTATTTCATACGCAGAAGGAGTTCAATATGGACATTCTCAAGGCAACCCATGTTAAAAGGGTGGTTGACGTGCAGCTGTGCAACAAATTTAAGACCTATCAGGGCAAAATGCGCTACCATTTTAGGGCATGGAAGATCAGATAGATGCGCGCCCATTCGATAGGATATCCCAAGAGGATTAGGAGGTGGTGTGTCACCATTTCCATGACCCACACTATCAGGTGATGTGTTTGTATTATAATAACTACTTTTTTCATATTGATGTGCCTACTAAAAAGTCATTACATCTGTTTCATAGACTCACGTATACGACGCATTGCGGTGGGTCGAGGTTATTCATCAATCATTGAATGGTAATTGCTATAAAACTATCTGACCATTACCTGATGAGTGTTATTTATTTTTAAACCACTGAATTAATATTAATGTTATTTAATATGATAATGTAGTGCGATCCCGAGACTAGCGCAGAGTAGCCGATGCCGGATCTTTATTAGAGAATACACCAAAAGCGATCTAGAGAGTGGTGCCAGGGTGCACAAAGCAAACATGTAAGTCAAATATATTATTTAGCTCATTATTTTATTCAAAACGTCGAAGTTGTATATACCATTTATTCATTTTTATCATTTTCATTGTTGAAAATAGGCGAAGATGCTCAAGTTGAGGGATGCACCCGTTCTAGATGGGAGTCAACCAATGACGGATTACGAGATCTCTGCTCAGGTGCTTGGGGAACGAGGGGGGGTTGAGTGAAAGGTCTTGGGAGTGGATACATCGCCCCAACAACATCATCTTCAGCAACCACAGTGGCATCTCATGCTGAGCTTGACCAAGCACATAGGGAAGTCGAGTCTCAAAGGGAGGAGATGGTTCTCCGGATGCAGATGATGAAAATGGAGAACCATCAATTGAAATAGAAGTTCTCCAAATTTGAGGCCCAAATGGTAGCCATGATGAATAGGCAAGTGCAACTTGAACAAATGATGCACCAATCTCGTCCAGATGATGCAGGTGGCTCCTCCTCGCAACAATAATGTGCTTCTCCTTATGTTCTAACATTTTTTGTGCTTTATTTTAAAAACTGTTGATTAAGGTGTAATCCCAAGAGGGGGGTGAATTGGGTATTTTAAAACTCTTTGAAACTTATTTACTTCTTAATCCATCTTTCTAAATTTAACCAATTACTTATCAAGTTCATGTGAGGTTATTCAACATACATACATGCAATATAAGTAATGAGGTGCGTTGTGGAAATTAAAAAGATAAGGGAAGAGAGAATGCAAACGTGATTTTACGAGGTTCAGCCAACCCGCCCTATGTCCTCGGTTTGAGCAACCCACTCAAGGATTCCACTATAATCCCTATTCCTTAAATTGGGACGGAACTTCCCTTACATCCGCTACTTACAAGAGGTACAGCTTCCTCCTAATCTGCTGCTTACAAGAGATACAGCTCTCTCCTCAAACTCGGTTCACAACCTGAACCGTGATTACAATATAATCTGCAAAACACTTAATGTTGCTTCTAACAAAGCTAGTGAGTACAATTGAAATTCCTAGCACATAATCATATGATGAAACTTGAAGCCCATAATGTATGTAACTATATACTCGTTAATGAATGAATATACTTCAATGCACAATTTTCCTTTTTACCAAAACTCCCAAGTAATGATATAATTAAAAACTTTGGAGAAAATTTGGGTTTTAGTTCACTTTGCGAAAATGCATGAATATCTAATGTGAACTTATCAAAAGCTTTATCTTGAATATTATATCAATCAAAATCAAAAAACTTTCTTTCAAATATTCAATCACAACACAATCTTTGTAATATCCAAATCTATGTGTATATATATATATATATATATATATATATATATATATAAAATATGATTTCCAAAGATCAAAAACTAAATATAAAGTTTTCCAAAGAAAACATCCCTCAATAAAATAAATATTTCTAAACACCAAGGATATTTAATCAAGTGTTTTAATATATCTAAAACATAGATCCTTTAACTGAATACACACTTGAATCAAACTATTTAATCAATGATGAAACTCTTTATCAAGTAGTGAGATTATCTAAATAATCCATAAGAAATTATACTCACTATCAATCACTCAGCTTATTTCAACAATAGATTTTGGAATGAGAAGTTCTTTGAAAAAAATATATATCAATCAAGCAAATCAGTTTATATGAAGAACTCTATGAAAATAAATATCAACGTGTAGATCAATTTACCAAACCTCAATACCAAAATGATTCCACAATGATAGCTAGATTGCTTTTGAAAAACAAGATAGCCTTAGCTCAAATTCGATGTAAGAACGTTGAAATCTTAGGCAAAGGTTTCAGCAGTGTATTCAAAGTTGTGCTCAACGTGCAATCTCTACAAAAGGTTTGTTCTCTTCTCTTCCAAAAGTCTTCACTTTAGCACTAGGGTTTAGATGATGTATAAATAGGTGTCTTACCCTTAGAATCAATCCTAACCGTTGGATCAAAGAAATAGCTCGCATGTTCTTTCATTAAAAATTAAATTTTTAAACTTTCCCGCAAGTTTAGGTGACTGAAGTTCTTTAGAGCTTCGAAAAAATTAACTCGGACACAGGGTCAGGCGACTGAAGTTAAGGGTCAGGCACCTGAAGTGACGAGTTCAAGTGACTGAAGTTGAGTTCAGTCTAAAGAGGTGTCTCGGCCAGGTTCTGTGTTTCACCATTAATTCTTTAGGAGACTGAACTTAATCTTCGGTCTCCTGAAGAAATTCTTCAAGTGACTGAACTTTGAGTTCAGGCTACCAAAGTTACCATTTCCTGAATTTTGTCTTTCTAATTTAAAAATTTGCTTTGCTTTCTTTCTTGGCTCTTTTATAAAAGTATTTTCTAGGGTTTTGAAAATATTTCTAAGTCCATGAATGTCCCGTAATTATGTTCATGAGATGCATGAGTCCTAAGGTCATTCTAGGGTATATGTTGAGCCTCAAATTAAATCATATGAAATGTAAATACATTAGCTCTAAGTACCCATTCCCATGACTCTCTTGAACTTGTTACTTGCATCTTCATTCTTGTACTCTTTGAGTTCCATGGATTGTGCCAAGATAGGTATGCTTTAATCTTCATGGCTTCCATGACTTGTTATCCTTTTGTGCATGCTTAATATAGTTCCTGTTCACAATCTCAATGCATAGATCAAATACCAAGTGATTTGTCATTATCAAAACCGGATTTGACTCATAGAGTCAACGGAAACTAGTGGAGCCAGTAAAGATTGAATGTTGGGTTGTTGTAAATTTCTCAGCTCGATGTGATATTCGTGGTCTTGTGAGAGATCTAATTAAATGTGGAGAAATGAAAGAAATTGTAAGTTTTATTATTATATTTTTTGCAATATAAGAGTCGAGATTAATGGAGGTTCTTTGTCATGTGTTCTGTAGCTCATTGAACCTCCATTTAATGTATTTGAAGAGAACCCTTAGTTGAACATTCACCCTCTATACCCATGGTGTCTAAGGTTCCTACCTTAATTCTTGGGATGGATGTCTCTCATGGCTCCCACGGGCAGTCTGATATACCTTCAATTGATGCGGTAACATGTTGCTCTATGAATTTATAATTGCATATGTATAGTTATCCCTTGTTTCTAGGGATTTTTATGCTAAAATAATATTAGTGCTTGAGATATGCAATC
Source organism: Malania oleifera (assembly GCF_029873635.1). NCBI lineage: Eukaryota > Viridiplantae > Streptophyta > Magnoliopsida > Santalales > Ximeniaceae > Malania > Malania oleifera. The sequence continues at coordinate 123,328,520 of NC_080417.1, forward strand.
AGTTTATTAATCATGTTGTACTGTACTGTACTGTTCAATTTTTTTTTCACATATTGTATCAATTGAAACTATAAAGGAAATAGATATAACTACAAAGGAAAACCATCACTGATGGGAGGCTCTTCAAATAATAGATCCAAATTAAATTGATATAACTACAAAAAAAAGAAAGAAAATCCAAATAATACACTAAAATATTAAGGGTTACTATTTAAAAAACTAATTAGGAGAAAAGTTTATAAAACCTTACATGTCACTTTGTATATGTGTGTGTATGTATATATGTATATATGTATGTATGTATGTATATATGTATGTGTATATATATATATATATATATGTGTGTGTGTGTATATATGTATGTATGTATGCATGTATGTATGTGTGTGTATATCTATTTAAAGAGATCATAGTGTTTCAAAGCTTATATATATATAGATATACACAAACATACATACATGCATACATACATACATATATACACACACACACATAAATATATATACACATACATATATACATACATACATACATACATACATACACACACACACACACACACACACACACACACACACACACACACACATATATATATATATATATATATATATATATTGTTTTGTACCACTTATATCTTTCAATCATAAATTGAGTTAGTTGATTGGGCCTTTCGTTGGGTTGCCTAGTCCTTTCACCAAAAAGGGTTTAAAAAAATCACCCACTCGCTAGTCATCAGTTAAAAAGATCACCCTAGCCTCTAACTCCACGAATTGCTTCTTCCAAGCCTCAACCTCAGCCTCAGCTCTCACCTTCGCGCACTCCAAATCCTTCATCTTATTTTTCAGATAAGCAACAACCTCCTTCTCACCTTCACGAGATTTCCTCGAAGATCCTAATAACCTCTCGCATCCCTCCTTCCTCATTTTTTCCCTATCGCTCGTTACTATGTTATCCTCTCGCAAATGAATGATCGTCTCTTTAGTGTCTTTGTACTTTTTCTTTAAGTCTTCCAATTGATGTTCAAGCAAGCATTTACTAAGCGTCAGCTCTCCATTCATGAGTGATCTTTTGGTGATGATCACACTTATATAGGAGCATTGATCAAGCGTTGGCGCTCAGTAAATGCTTGCTTAAATATCAATTGGAAGATTTGAAGAAAAAGTACAAAGACGCTAAAAGGATGATCATTCATTTGCGAGAAAATAACAAAACAACAAGCGATAGGGAAAAGATGAGGAAGGAGGGAAGCGAGAGGTTATTGGGGCCTTCGAGGAGTTCTCGTGAAGATAAGAAGGAGGTTGTTGCTTATCTAAAGAATAAGATAAAGGATTTGAAGTGCGCGAAGGCGAAAGCCGAGGCTGAGGTTGAGGCTTGGAAGAAGCAGTTTATGGAATTAGAGGCTAGGGTTTTGTGCCTAGAAGAGGATACAACTTTGTTAATGAGGTGGGAAAATGAAGTACAAAACAGGGGCCCATGTATGTGTGCAAAGGTTCAAGGTTAGTTTAATTGTGTTTTAACTTTTATCCCGATAATATTTTTTTTAGAGTTTCTCTATATTGCTTTGTTCCCGTTGATTCCCTAATCCAATATTGCATATATTAAAAAAAAAATTTGAAGGATGAGTAAAAGTAAACGAATATTAAATTTCATTATTTATGTGAACAACATTGCAGATTACTATCCATAATGCACCGAATAACTAAATATTTTTTATTGATGGTATTATGTTATATGAATTGTATATTGAACTACTGGAATACATGCTTGTGTTAAATGCCAAATGCATGGCTGATGCAGCATATTGTGAATTGCATGCTGGTAGTGGATTAGGTTTTTGCATGCTTGAAATGATTTATTTGCTGAAAACAACTAAGTTTCAGGTACAGGTTTTATGGAAAAATATTCAATTTACAAACGGTATGCTACCGAAATTTCGTTAAAATTTTCCCAAAATAAAACCATGTACAAAGATAATTATGATAAAATGAATGTTAAATTTTTTTTTTTGAAAGAATGATTGAAAGTTAAACGAATATTAAATTTCATCATTTATGTGAACAGCATTGCAGATTACTATTCATAATGCACCGAATGACTAAATCTTTTTGATGAATGGTATTAAGTTATATGAATTGTAAATTAAACTACTGGAATACATGTTTGTATTGAAGGCCAATTGCATGGATGATGCAATAAACTGTGAATTGTATGCTAGTAGTGAATTTAGGTTGTTGCATGCTTGAAATGATTTATTTGTTGAAAACAAATAGGTTTCAAGTATAGGTTTTATAGAAAAATGTCCAATTTACAAATGGCATACTGCTAAAATTTCATTAAAATTTTTTCAAAATAAAATCATGTATAAAGATAATTATGATAAAATGAATATTAAAATATTTTTGAAATGATGAGTGAAAGTTAAACGAATATTAAACGTCATCTTTTATGTGAATAACATTGCAAATTACTATCCATAATGCACTGAATGACTAAATTTTTTTTATGGATGGTATTATGTTATATGAATTGTAGATTTAACTACTGGAAGACATGCTTGTGTTGAACACCAACTATTTATTTCCAACTTATCTCCTCCTTCATTAGCAAAGCCTCAAAATCATTCTTAAAAGAAAATCCCCTATTAACTAAGTCCTTCGAGATATTTACCCAAGTCTTTTGCATGATCAATATCCTCAAGTCTCCCTTTGGGTATTAGACTTTCAAATGTACACATCACCAAAGGAATCCCAATTCCATCTGTTCAAGGCCAACTTTAAAGATGTCAACCTCTTCATAAACCTAAAGCTCTCACATCCGTCACATAAACAATTATTCCAAGATCTGTATATAAAGGACGAAAAAAGAAAGACAAGAAACACAAATATCCTAAGTCATGTAAACCATGAACATCACATTCTATTTTTTCATAAAACTATACTCTGATAAATATTCTTTGTGGAATGCATGAACACATTACATTATTTAATGTTTATTATATGAAGTTCTGGTGCACTCATAAATTCATTACTGATAAAACTTAGCTATTTAAAATTGTATGATTTTTTTAATTATGTCCGAATGTCCGATTATTTTGCTATCAAATCATTGATACTTATAGTACGTATACATATATGTCCAAAAATAGTATACGAATTTTTTTTTATAATTCTTAATTTGTAAGGTTTGCAATTGTCACAACATCAGCACGATGTCATGCACTACAGTCGAATACAACTTTTGATTTTTTTTTTTTTTGAATAGATGGAATTTCTGTATTTTAATTTGAATTTGTATAATATATTCGTATTTGAACTTGAATTTTCAATTTTTTTTGTTATCTGAACAGATAGAATTTCTGTATTTTAATTGAATTTCTATAAAATGTACTTGAATTTAGAATTTGAGTTAGAATTTTCAATAACTTATGAATTTTTTTGTAATTATAGTTTAATATTATGTATGGGAAAATGTAATTACATATTTTTATAGGAATTAATTATTAAAAAAATAATAATTTTAAATTATTAAAAAAATTCGTCATTAATACTTAAAAATGGACGTTTATTAGTGACGGTTTTTCAAAACTATCACTAATAGTAGAGTAGTAGTGACGAATTTCAAAACCGTTACTAGTACTAAAGTAGTAGTGACGAATTTTAAAATAGTCACTAATACTGTTATAACCCAAAAAAAATTAAAAAATTAATTAACTAAAAATTATTAATCAATTAATTAGTTAAACATTATTAAATTAATGTATTGAATAAACAAATAAAAGGAATAGTAAATAAAATAAAATTAAAATTATTAATTAATTAAACATTATTACTTGAATTAATTAAGTTAAGTAAAATGGTGGTTATATATATATATGAAATGAAGTTAAGTTAAAGTAAGTAAAGGAAAAAAAAACGGGGGGGGGGGGGGGGGGGGGAGAAGGAAGCTAGAAGCTTCCTGGGCGGATTTCAATTGAAATCCACATTTCCAATTTGAAACAGAGAGGCCCCCAGACACCTCTCCCACTCTCCGTCACTCTCCTCCGTCTCCATCTCTCTTTCTTCTTAATTTCTCGGCGGACATTTGGCCGATTGAAAAACAGAAGGTATCGTTGGGTTCCTAACTCCGCCACCGACATTTCTACTAGAACAGATTTATCGTGGGAGCGGCGCAGGCACCATTCCTGGGATAAGGTAATATTTTCCTATTTTCTCAATTTCTCCTTAAATCTGTCGCTAAATCGACGATCAAGCACCACCACGGGGTCCTAGTTGCGATTGTCGTCATTTTGGCATGAGTAAATGTAAGTTTTGTGCAAATATATGTTAAATGTATAAGATGCAGGCTAAGTAAGTAATGCATTAAGAATGAACTATGATATGAACTATGCTGCTTGTGTATGTTAATGCAACCATGTAAATGTAAGACAACTAAAAAGAGACGTGTTAGCAGATTCTATCGCATTTCTGTGTGGACTAACTTATGACAGCTAAAAGGAGTTGTGCTAGCAGATTCTAGTGCATTTCTATGTGGATTAACTGATGACCGCTAAAGAACAGCTGTAGTACGAGTGAATGAAATGAAAATGGAATGAAATGGCAATGAAATGACAATGGAATGAAATGTAAAATGTGAACGATGTAAATTGGAAAGAGTCACTTAAAGTGAAATGAAATGAAATGTTAAAACTATGAACATGAACAGATGTGAATGGTTGAATAATGAAATAAAAAATAATGTATTATGATATTAGAAGTATTTATGCTAATAGAATATGTTACAATTGTGGCGGAGCATACTCTTCGCCCGAAGGCTTACTAAGAAAAGCGAGTGCGCTAGTCGTATCAAATGTAGCAATAGGCTGCATAACGCACTAGGGCAAAGGGAACCTACTTGTATGGGTAGGTAGATTTTCCTATCCTTGGGGTTTTTGCTGGTAAACCTTTGTTTGAACTGTGTGAGTATGAGATCAATCTAACACTAGAGGATTTAATGAGTAAGGTGAGTGCCTTGATATGCTTTAGTAGTGACCTTCGGGTTGCCAAATGTATCAGAGCATAGGGGTGGTACTTGTATGGGCGGATAATCACCCCTATCCTTAAGTAATCTCGTGGTAAATTTCCTTGCATATGTTTGAATAGGATCAGAAAATGATTTTAGAAATTATGTTAACGATTTTCAAATATTAAATATTATGTTGTTATATAAACTTATGTTATCCACACACTATTTTAATATATTGTTTCTTCCCTTACTGAAATGTGTCTCACCCGAATATGAACTTATCTTTTTTAGGACCTCCATGAGATCGAATTTAGAGAGCTTGAGGTGTTTGTAGAATTTTTGGGATATAGAAAAGAAAAGGTATATACTTAACTGATATTTAGGGTTGTTTGTAAGTTATGTTTTATGATTTATGTTTTAAGTCTTCTGAGATATGGATGGTTGTGAGATATACTGGTGTTTATGAATACTGAATATTTTTGGAGATATGTGTATATATGAAAATACAGGTGATGAATAGTTATTTTGGATTATAGATAGAAATAGTAAACTCTGGTATTATATTTGTGGAGATTATATTTATGTTTTCCGTTGCGTACATGATATTAGAATGTGAATTATCAGATAAATGAATAAATTAGTAGCACTTCAGGCCCACGTAGAAAGTCGGGGCATTACAGATGGTATCAAAGCAATGTTCAGTCAAAAGTATGATTAGATTCACATCACCTGGTTATGGAAATATTAGAGTATTAGGTTAGAGATGATTTACACCAGAGTATAGGATTGAATTGCAATAAGGATAGAGATGGGTAGATTAAGATACCGTTAGGAATTCTAAGTTGTGTTTCATAAGCTTGGGGGCAGAAATCCCTTGATGGTCTTTTGTGTTTTTCTGAAGAAGTAGCTAACTTCAGAAAATCATGGTAAATCCATCAATGGTGATGTTTCTGAGCAGAGAAATTAGAACTTGGGATTTGAACTCAAAGGTTAGGTTGGTTGATTTGTAGAGGAAAATCTTTGAAGAATAATAATTTAGGGGATGTGATTTAATGGTTTGTGGTCAAGTTGGATGTTTGATATTTAAATTTGAGTATATGGAAATGTGTGGTATGAAGTTGGTTAGTTGATTTGAGGGGTTATGGTATTAGGGTAAACCAGCAAGTACCTCTAGGTAAAGGTGGACTGGCATGAGTGTACTCGTTGATTTTCGATTGAGGCAAATGTTGTCAATGGCGCAGGTATGAGTTTATGATTAAAGTAATAATGATTTAATTTGGTTATGGATGATTGAGAAGTTTATATAATGGTTTTATTCCATTGTGGATAATGTAGGAATTCATTGGGATATGCGAGATGTGTTGAGCTATGAATTCCTGAAATGAGAAAATGATTGATTAGTTGGTAAAAATTTCGAGGACAAAATTCTTTTAAGGAGGGAAGAATGTAATAACCCAAAAAAAAATTAAAAAATTAATTAATTAAAAATTATTAATCAATCAATTAGTTAAACATTGTTAAATTAATGTATTAAATAAACAAATAAAAGGAATAGTAAAAAAATTTAAATTAAAATTATTAATTAATTAATTAATTAAACATTATTAAATTGAATTAATTAAGTTAAGTTATATGATGGTTAAATTTATATGCCTAAATGTATGAGGATAGATGATAAATATATATATATATATATATATATAGGTATATAATATGATATTATTATTATATATAATAAAGTAAAAAAAAAAAAAAAGGAAAATGGAAGCTCAGCTTCCTGGGCGGATTTCAATTGAAATCCACATTTCCAATTTGAAACAGAGAGGCTCCCAGACGCCTCTCCCACCCTCCTTTGTCTCCGTCTCTCTTTCTCCTCAATTTCTTGGCGGATATTCGGTCAATCGAAAAATGGAAGGTATCGTTGGGTTCCTAACTCCGCCACCGATATTTCTAGCAAAGTGGATTTTTTGTGGGAGCGGCGTAGGCACCATTCCTAGGATAAGGTAATATTTCCCTATTTTTCTTAATTTATCCTTAAATCTGCTACTAAATTGACGATCAGACACCACCACAGTGTCCTAGTTGCGATCGTCGTCATTTTGATTGGAGTAAATTTTCAATTTGGGTATCCTAAGCACCACTCCAAAGCGAGAGTGGGATTTGGGAAAATAAGTGAATTGGTTATATTTGAGGATATAATTATTTATTTGGAATTTATGGGCCTAGAAAATATTAAAATAATATTTTATTTAGGATTGATTTAATGGAACTAGGATTTTTTATTCAAGGCTCGGGTAAGCGTCGTAGGTATCTTTTTGGGGTCCCTATTAGCGTAGTTTAAGAAACTAGGTAAGAGAAAAATATACATTAAACCAGAATTTTTATGAATTTAATGGAAAATGAATTGTGTTATATATACGTGTATATGTTTCAGTATAGGTTTAAAATGTCAACTATTTAAATTATATTTTTCCGAGTTTATGGCTGTTTATTATATACGTATATGTAAAAATGAACTGATGAAAGTGGAAGATATTTTCAAGATAATTATGTAAGAAATGAAAAGTATTTTTAGTATATAAACGTTAAATGTTGGTTGACTTATTTTACAAGCAATGTATGAATTTTATTATTAAATTGTGTGGCATGAGTAAATGTAAATTTTGTGCAAATATATGTTAAATGTATGAGATGTAGGCTAAGTAAGTAATGCATTGAGAATGAAATATGATATGAACTATGCTACTTGTGTATCTTAATGCAACCATGTAAATGTAAGACAACTGAAAAGAGCAATATTAGTAGATTCTAGCGCATTTTTATGTGGACTAACTGATGACAGCTAAAAGGAGCTATGTTAGCATATTCTAGAGCATTTCTATGTAGACTAACTGATGACAGCTAAAGAGCAGTTGTAGTACGAGTGAATAAAATGAAAATGGAATTAAATGGCAATGAAATGACAATGGAATGACATGTGAAATGTGAACAATGTAAATGGGAAAAAGTCACTTAAAGTGAAATGAAATGAAATGTTAAAGTTATGAACATGAACAGATGTGAATGGGTGAATAATGAAAGAAAAAATAATGTATTATAATATTAGAAGTATTTATGCTAATAAAATATGTTACAACTGGGATGGGGCATACTCTTCGTCCAAGGGCTTGCTGAGAAAGGTGAGTGCGCTAGTAGTATCAGATGTAGCAGTAGACTGCATAACGTAGTAGGGCAGGAAAAACCTACTTGTATGGGCGGGTAGATTTCCTTATCCTTGGGGCCTTCACTGGTAAACCTTTGTTTGAACTATGTGAGTACGATATCAATCTAACACTAGAGAGCTTACTGAGTAAGGTGAGTGCCCTGATATGCTTCAGTAGTAACCTTCAGGTTGCCAAATGTATCAAAGCAAAAGGGTGCTACTTGTATGGGCAGGTAACCACCAATATACTTAAGTAATCTCGTGGTAAAATACCTTGCATATGTTTGAATAGGATCAGAAAATGATTTTAGAAATTATGTTAACGATTTTCAAATGTTAAATATTATGTTGTTATATAAACTCATGTTATCCACACACTATTTTAATATATCGTTTCTTCCCTTATTGAGATGCGTCTCACCCGAATATGAACTTATCTTTTTTAAGACCTCCACGAGATCGAGCTTAGAGAGCTCGAGGTGTTTGTAGAATTTTTGGGATATAGAAAAGAAAGGGTATATACTTAACTGATATTTAGGGTTGTTTGAAGTTATGTTTTATGGTTTATGTTTTAAGTCTTCTGAGATATGGATGGTTGTGAGATATACTCGTGTTTGTATATACTGAATGTTTTTGGAGATATGTGTATATATGAGAATACATGTGATGAATAGTTATTTTGGGTTATAGATAGAAATAGAAAACTCTGATATTATATTTGTGAAGATTATGTTTATATTTTTCGCTGCATACATGATATTAGAATGTGGATTATCAAGTAAATGAATGGATTAGTAGCACTTTGGTCCCACGTAGAGGGTCGGGGCGTTACAAATACTCTACTATTAGTGATGATTTTGAGCGGAATCAATGTATAATTTATAGTGATGGTGTTAAGGTTTTAGTGACGGTTAAAATCCGTCACTAATACTCTTTTATTAGTGACGCTTTCAAAATTTGTCACTAATAACTAATAGTAACCGAAATTATGGCAACTATTTCAAAACCGTCACTAATACTTGTAAAACCATCACTAATATTATTAGTGATGGTTTTGTGATTATTAGTGACGGTTTTGATCATTCACTAATAACCTTATGTTTTTGTAGTGATTTCCATTCTTCTTCAATGCTTAGGTTGAGTTTTTGCCCTAGATTCGTCATCTCCATATAGTAGTCGGTGACATCTCTCTCTCCTTGCCGCATCTACCATAGTCGAGTCTTAATCTCAAATATTTGGGAGTAGCTTTCAACATCTGCGTACGTCTCTCAAACAACATCCCAAACATCCTTCACCGTCGATAGGAACAGATAGATCTTGCTAATTGAAGGTTTCATGAAGTTTACGAGCCACACAGTCACCATGGAGTTCTCGGACTTCCACTTCTGCAGAGCTGTAGCGTCAGTTGAGGTGGGCTTCTTCTTCTCGCCGATAAGGTAGCCAAAGTTTCCTTTGCCATCAATCACAAGTTTGATTGACTGAGCTCATTCATGAAAATTTTTTCCATTCAGTTTCTCCATTGAGAGTGGAAAGGACGAGTTGTCTAGCCCATTCAAACCCATGGTGGAGGTCGCTTCAATCTCGTCATTGAGAGCTTCAGAGGTGCTTGACCCTCTGCTGTTGAGGGCTCATTCAGCCATTGCTAACTAAGATTTTGAAACCCTAACTCTGATACCATGAAATTAGAATATGTTTTATGTATTTCTTGAAATAGTTTTATACAAGCCAATACACAATATTTATAATACAATCGGATATTCTAAAATGGAAACAATCTCCTAAAATAATCTCTCTTAATAATATACAATCTTCTACATAAATACCCCCTAAATCACTCCAAGATACTCGAAATTTCTACATATCTCAGGTGGTTACAATTTCGTGTTAATAACGTGTTATAAAAGATGTAGAAAAATAAATAGAAAATAAATGGAGACGAGAAAAAAATTTTACGTGATTTGAATATACCTACTCTGTGGATAGATAAGATAAGAATTTCACTATTTTGATGGAGAATTACAAAGTAATATGGAACTGACATTATACAAAATATCTATCACACTTTCTTTTATATCTCTCATTTTTCTTTTCCGCTTCTTTCTTTCTCTTTTCTTCTCTCATTTCCTTCCTATCTCTCCGTTTTTTTTTTTCTCTCCTTCTACTTGTGTCCCGCTGGCTATATGGAAGGAGACTTTTATAGTCTTCACAAGCCAACCAATGCTGACTTTGGGTGGGAGGTTTTATTATTAAATTGGTGCAAATATATGAGACAGGTTTAACATTAATGGGTGCAGAAAAATGGAAGCACATGAAGAGATAGACAAGATATGAATGAATGATTGTGGCTCTCATCCATTCATAACATTTTTCACTAATTTCTAAATATTTTTTTTTTTTTTGGATTACGCACCGGGTATTCATGTGTCCGTTTTACGGTCCACGTGCAGGAGTCCAGGGATGGAAACGAGTCCGAAAGGATTTGACCACCTGACCTTGTGAGAGGCACTCTCGCAATCCGCACTACCACCTGAACCATATAGTACGGTATATTGTGATTTCAATGTAATTTACATTTGCAGATTTTGACGTTATGTCACGGATGGACGGTCCATGATTCTGCAGCACTACGGAGCATAATAGTTCGCAATGTACACGAGACGGCAACTGGATAGAACGGTCGATTAGACTTTGACAGTGGATAGAATTGGAGAGAGAGAGAGAGAGAGAGAGAGCTTCTGAACCTGCCGTTGCTTCCCACCATGGAAGCTATGCCTTTCTCGGCGGTTGCATCCCGCCATATCTCTGCCTCTTCTCCTTCTTTGTCAACACACAGAAGCCTCTGCAGCTCCAGAAATTGTAGAAGCAACTCATGCTCCTCCTGGACGAGTTCAAACCTCTCCACCGTGCTCCCTCCGAGAAACTTGTTTACTGTAATGCGACCTAAGCTATTCTCATTATGCATTTCTATTTTTGTCAGCTGAAGACCGTTCCTTTTGGAGCAAAAAAAAAAAAAAACCAGTTTCAAGAAAAATTATAAAAGATGCGCTACTGTTGAAACTGTTTCGATTTTACTTCTGTTAATTGTTTTTGCCATTATTTTTTTAATCATTCTCAGAGGCAGATTTGGGGTTGGGTGAATTCCAAGAGATCTAGTGTTAGAAGAAAAATGCGCGGCGTCGTCAGAGCGGAAATGTTTGGGCAGCTGACTAGTGGTCTCGAAGCAGCTTGGAACAAGCTTAAAGGAGAAGGTTCGCTTGTAGTATGTTCGTTTTTGGTCATTTTTATTTACATTTTTTTCGTTCCTTCCTGCTAGTTCTTCATTTTCGTTCTTACCATATGCTCAATTCCTTAAGTAATTAATTTAAAGAAAGTTCATGTATGTTGGGGGGATCGAGCAAGTCAGGTCAGCTACATACTGATACCTTGTGACCGGGTGCACTCCTCGGAGGAGGCATGTCAGTTCAGCCAGGTGCTGATCATGTGACTAGATTGGCCTTCCTAGAGGAGGCAGTCTGACCATGTGTGCGCCTCCTTTCTGTAGATGACACCAGGTGTGCTTCTATAGAGGATGCGGGTCAGGTCAGCTGTGCACTGACCAGTTGATTAGGTGTGCTAAGCCTATCAGCGCCTGGCACATTGCATGAGCCAGCCAATTGAGCTGACCCTCTGTACCTAGAGGTATTGTCCAAACCCACGGACATGTGGTCTAAGCTGGCCAGAGGCACTGATCCTCACTACCCATAGGTAGTGGAGGTACTTGTAAACCTGTCAATTGGATTGAATGTCTCTCTCTGTTGAGGGTTCTCGTATTATATAACAAATAGAAACGTCAGTTACAAGGCTAAAAATCAGCAATCACAGCCATCTAAGAGACTAATTAAGGCAATTACAATCAGCCTATTAATTATAGAATATCAACTACAATTAGCCTACTAATCACAGAATATTTACACTAATAATATAAAATCATGCCATAATTAGAGAGACTAATTATGGCACCGTATCTAACTAACGTCCCCCCTCAAATTGATGCTGGCTGATCAAGAAACATCAATTTGCTTACAAGGAACTTATGGCACTGTCGTGTCATAGCCTTCGCGAAGACGTCAGCTATCTGGAGGTGAGTAGAAACATCAGGTAGAGATATAATCCAAGTGTCCAAGGCTTCTCGAATAGAATGACAGTCTACTTCAATGTGCTTTGTACGCTCATGATAAACATGATTAGCAGCTATTTGAATGACACTAGTATTATTAGCATGAAGAGGAGTAAAATCAAATTGAGAAAAACCAAGCTCAGCCAAAAGCCCACAAAGCCAGACAATCTTAGAACATGCAGTAGACATTGCCCAGTATTCGGATTCAGTAGAGGATTTAGAAACACGAGCTTATTTCTTACTTTTCCAAGAGATCAAGGAATCACCAAGAAACATGCACCAACCCGTAATAGACCGCCTAGTATCAGGACATCCGACCCAATTCGCATCACTATAAGAAGCTGAGAGCTAGTTGGAAAGAACAACCCATGGCCAGGTGACCCCCGAAGATGTCGAATAATAGGGCAAACAATAGCTAAATGAAGGTGGCGGGGAGTTTGCATAAACTGACTAACCTGCTAGACAGCAAAGGAAATATTAGGCCGAGTAATAGTCAAATAGTTCAAGCTCCCTACCAACTGTCAAAACACAGTGGGATCAGAAAGAAGATCACGCTCCTTACTTCGATATTTCACATTGACCTCCATAGGAGTATCCACCGAAGGCGAATCTTGAAGACCAGCTAGCCCAATCAAATCCTTGGTGTATTTGCATTGATTCAAGAATATACCTGAAGAATCCGTGTGCACTTCCAAACCCAAAAAATACGTAAGAGGACCAAGATCTTTCATATGAAAAGATGCCTGAAGATTCTTCTTAAGATGATCAATCAAGTCGGAGTTGGTGCTAGTAATGACAATATCATCCACATATACAATGTGAAGTATGGATGCTGCACTTTTGATAGACACAGCTGGAACAATTTGAAGTATCATCACAGCTGTAACTTAATGACAGCACTGAATATTGGAGACGACTCAAAATGGATTTCTGAAGCAACAAGATGGATCCCAGGTTAGATAATATTGTAAATGTTCTTTTGATATTTTACATTTACATTTATTATGATGTTTTGTATTTGGATGTCATTTTAGACTGGCTATAGATCTAGCTTGTTATTGTACTATTATGCAATTATGATTGGGACTTTGCATGTGTTCCCTCTGGGTATGCCCAGAGTACGCCTATATATACATTTTAGATTAATATACTTTTATCTTTACTGATAAAAAAAAAAAAAGAGAACAAGACCAGTCAAAGTCTTGCATAGAAACAAAGAAAAGTCATATTGGCTTCGAACAAAGGAGTGACAAAGCAAAGTAGACCTGAATTTTTCAAACCACGCTCGGGGAGCCTGTTTTAAGCCACAGAGAGATCGCTTTAACTTATATACTGCGGAAGAGGGAGAATAAAACAAACCCAGAGGAAGACTCATGTAAATATCACCATGAAGAAAAGCATTTTTTATGCCCATCTAGTGAAGTGGCCAACCTTGGGAGGAGGCAATCAAAAGAATCGTACGCACTGTAGTCATCTTCGCCATAGGGGCAAATGTCTCCTCATAGTCCACCCCATATTCTTGCCTATTCCCAAGTGCAACTAAGCGTGTCTTGTATCTGTCTAGAGTCCTATCAGAGCGGGGCTTAACAGAGAAAACCCATTTACAACCAATGGCTTTAACAGTAGAGGGGCAAGGAACAATATCCCAGGTATGATTGTCCTGGAGAACCTGAAGCTCCTCATCCATCGCTTTTCGCCAACATTCATGTTTAATAGCCTCTGAAAAGCATGTAGGAATGGAAATAGATGACAAAGTAGTGTTAAAAGAAGTGTGGTAATCATATAACTGATTAGGAGGACGTGATACCCGAGTAGATCATCTAGGACTAGGCTCAGGAGGCATGGGAGAACTAATTGGACCTGTCTCGGATGTCATGTCAATCTCAGGAGAAGTCATCGGAACAGTTTCAGAGGAAGGGTTAGTCTCAGGAAGAGGGAGAGTTGGTCGACGTCGAGTATACACAAGTCTGGGTTTGAATCGGTCAAGAAGAGATGACAATTCATCAAAACAAGGTAGAATACTAATCTTAGGCAACGACTCAACATGTGTAGGAAAGAAACATTGATTCTCAAAGAAAACAACATTACGAGATATACGAAATTTGTTAGCACAAGAATCATAGCAAACATAACCGTTGTGGGAAATACTATAACCCATAAAGGCACATTTAACAGACTGAGCAGAGAGTTTGTGACACTCATGATGAGGTAAATAAACAAAGCAAACACATCCGAAAGTATGCAGATTAAGATAGCTAGGATGCTCATGGTACAAATGGTAATAAGGAGAATCAAAATTCAAGACCTGAGAGGGCAGTCTATTAATTAAGTAAACTGCAGTAGATAATGCCTCAACCCATAATTTAGATGGGACAGATGATTCAAGCAATTAGGTGCGAACAACATCCAAGAGGTGTCAGTTCTTTCGTTCCGCCACCCCATTTTGCTAAGGAGTATGAGGACAAGAACGCTGAGAGACAGTTCCTTTGTGATGTAAGAAATCATAAAACTTGTTGGACATGTACTCTCCACCAGGATCAGACCTCAACATCTTAATACATGTAGAAAATTGGTTCCCATTATATGCGACAAAGTTCTGAAAAACAGATAGGACCTTAGATTTGGCCCGAAGAAAATAGACCCAAGTATGCCGACTGAAATCATCTATGAATGTCACAAAATATTTATATCAAACATGAGAAATTATAAGAGAAATGCCCCACACATCACTATGAACAATAGCAAAGCATTTTATAGCACGACTACCATGAGAAGGAAACGACAGAGTCTTACTCTTACCAAGTTTTCATACAAAAAAATCAAATGACAAGTGTTTAGAAACATGTTCTTTATTGCCTAACAAACCAGAATTTAACATACGAGACAAGATAACAGAGTTTGGATGGCCCAAACGTTTATGCCATACTTCACTCGGAGTATTAACCGTCATACAAGCCAAAGATAAACTGCTAGGAATAGAAAAATACAGTGGGAAGAGGCTGCCAACTTTAGGCCCCTTCGCGGGTATCTTCCCCGACACATGATCCTGCACAAGACAACCATCACGAGAAAAATGGACATCACTGTTTTTCTTAACTAATTGGCCAACCAAAATAAGATTATTAGACAGTCTAGGAGATACATAAACATCTTTGAATAAAGGATTGATGTCTCCAATTTCATTAATAGCTAAATGACTTACATTAGCTACTTGAATTTGCGACGAACCATGATATGGACAAACATTGCACAGTGCAATCATATGACGCAACAGAATCAATAAGCCAAGACTTATGCAAAATATTACCTTGAAGCCTCAGACCGTTTCAGGGGTAAGACTATGGGATCCAGCGGCAGATGAAGAAGCTGAGGACATCCCTGGAGCAGAGGAAGTGTTCACTGTAGCCTGATAAGCAGTGGCGTGATGATTTGGAGGCCGAGTGGGACATTCTCTGATAAAGTGGCCTTGTTTCTTACAGTAGTTGCACACTTTCTTTGCACAGTTAGTGGCAATATGACCATACTCCTTGCAGCCGAAACACTGGACCTTGTGCATATCCTTACCCTTCCCTCTCCCGTAAGCTGCATAGGCAATGGGATTCAGGTTAGCGTCCTGCTGAAACTCAGCCTGTGTGAGAAGGCGCTGCTCCTCGCGAAGTAGTTCTCCAAAACAAACATCCAAAGATGGTGAAGGATCCCAGTTCATTAAATTTAAGCGAGTAGCCTCAAATTCAGGGGGTAATTTCATCAGAAATTGGTCTCTCTTGCTCTGCTCATAAACAACTTGAACAGCAGAGATAGATGCGGCAGGTACCTTTGCATAAACCACATCATAAAAATCTCCCCATAAATTCAGAAAACCAGAATAATACTCCTAAATGGAGAGATTGCCTTGAGTGTAACTAGCTATCTCATGTTCCAACTGAAATCGATGTGCAGTATTATCCTAGTGATAAACCTTCAACAAGTACTCCCACATAGTCTTCAGAGTCTTATAGGCCCTTAAATTGAGCACAATAAGAGGATCAACCGACCCTAAAATCCAGGACATCACACATGCATCTTTGACCTTCCATTTAGCCAACTCCTTAGGCTTTGTAGGAGCTGGATCACTACCATCAATCTGGCCCCACAATTCTTTCCCCATAACAAATAAACGAAACTGGAATTCCGAAGCAGAGTAATTTTTTCCAGTCTACCGCACCCCAAAGGAATCACTAGAAGACATGATGAATCCCAACAAAAAATTGAATCACAAAAAATAAAGCTTGATTCACGTGTCAACAGCCTTTGGGGGGACCTCTAGAAACTTGAATCAGCAAAGATATGCACCAGAAACTCTCCACAAATCAACACCACCAAAGATTTGTGACAAAACAGAACACCTACACCCACCAGAAAGGATACTGAACACCACTGATGGACAACCACCAAAGATTTTGAAGCAAATAGAATCAACCGCCCGATCCTAACCCAACAGAAACTGCCAAATAGCAGTTTAACACCCACCGGAAACCCAACAAAAACTGTCGATGACCCAGAAATTGCCGCTACCCACAGAAAAGAACCAAAAAAAATAATTAGAACAACCCTAACTAAGATAAAGCTCTGATACCATGTCAATTGGATTGAATGCCTCTCTTTGTGAGGGTTCTTGTATTATATAGCAAATAGAAACGTTAGTTACAAGGCTAAAAATCAGCAATTACAGCCATCTAGGAGACTAATTAAGGCAATTACAATCAGCCTATTAATTACAGAATATCAACTTCAATCAGCCTACTAATCACAGAATATCTACAACACCAATATAAAATCATGCCATAATTAGAGAGACTAATTATAGCACCGTATCTTACTGACAAAACCCACATCCGACCACCAGGGTTCTGATTCTCCATGCCTTGAGGTAGTGGAGGTACTAATGCACCAACACCTACCATGTGGTATGAGATAGTTGGAGGAGCAAATTCTCTATATTCGGAGGTGATGGATGTGCAGAGGCCAACCAGTGCGAGTCACTTGGCATCCGTAGTGCTAGTATAAAGGAAGAACATCCTCCCTTGCAAGAGGCAAGTCCATTCCAACCCATTCCATTCTCTAGCTGAGCTTTTGAGATCACCCACACTAACTCGGGTGTCAGAGATCACCTAGAGGCCATTGGACCCCCCTAGTCGCCCCATTCTCTGCTCTCATTGGTATCAAAGTTGTGCAGCAAATTTCGGCAGCAATGTAGAAATTGACTTAGTGATGATTATCCCTTTAAGCTAAAATGATGTTATGGTTGTTGCTGGTATTGCTGTTATCAGCACAGTAGGCTCCACTCTGAATAAAGGTGGGGCAATTTAGAAACACATACTTGATTTGTTTGGTTATTTACACTCCAAACACATTTTTCTGGGGTAGGTCATGATTGAGTTGCAGGGAAGCTTCCCATGCTGCAGAGAGGGGTGTATGCTATGCAGGACATGTCCTATGTTCTGCTCCTACTTCTCCAAGTACTTGAGTTTTATAAAAATTGAAAATGAAAAAATTTTAAATCCATATAACATCCAAAGTCCCATAATGAACTGGGAGATCATGCCTCCTATAGTTCCCATAAATATGAAGCCATAAGACGATTTGAGCAAATATTATTATGTTGATGTGAATTGTCAGCAGCAACTAAAGGAAAATAGTAGAAGGTCATCATGTTGATTTTAGTCAAATGGGAATACTCCATGCTATAGCCGTTAACTAAACAGAAGGCTATTCAAGAATATTACTTTTTGATTGGTGAACATAAGGTTACTCATGAATACATTACAAGAAAAGAAAAATCCTGAATTATAGGATTTCCTTGTAAACTAGGAGATGTAATGTCTCAACAGTTCTCGCCATGGTGATTCCAGCACTTACATATGATGCCTAATGTCCACTATCTTTTCTATGATTTATGTATCTCTACTTTTAGCAATTAGATTGCTGTGGGCTGAGAATAATAGCAGAAGCATTCTCACATGTGGAGATGCATCAAGGTGTATCAGTGCCTCAGAACCAATAATTATTCTGGAAAAGATTCATTAAGAATGCAGATTGTCTTCTGAGGAGCATATGTGATCTTTCACAAAGGCAAAAATGATTTGTTTTTGGTTGATGACAGACCTACACACACATCCGCTTGCACATAATCCAACACAAACTATGCCTTTGAACTTATCTGTGCATGTGTGTTTCTGGGATTTCTTCTTGTTTTTGAATCATTATTAATTGCAATTCATGTTGATTAGTTGTGCTCTATGTTAATTCCTTGTGCTTCAGAGGTTTTGACCAAGGAAAATATTGCTGAACCTATGCGAGAAATTAGGAGAGCTCTTCTAGAAGCCGATGTAAGTGGATATTGTCGTACATGGGGATTAAAATGTCAATGATTTTGTCTGAAAAGGGTAGCTTTCATCTTTTGTGCTTACAGGTAAGCCTTCCTGTTGTGAGAAGATTTGTACAGGCTGTGAGTGATCAAGCTGTTGGTCTTGGCTTGATCAGGGGAGTGAGACCAGATCAGCAGTTGGTCAAAGTATGCATCTTAGTTACTGAATACAGTTAATGAAAAACACATTCTATTGCTGGTGTGGATCAAAATAGATTGACTGATTGGAACTACATGAATTGATCTGCATGCTTATAAACTTTTTTCTTCTTGCGCAATGTCTGTCATTTATAGTATACCATTCTTCCATTTCCTCCCTATGCAATCTTGTCGGATTAGGATTTTCCATTTTGCAAGGATTGAGTTGGTAGTGTACTTGACTGAAGCTATGAATTGAGTTGTCTATCAGCAGGGTATTGTGTAATCCTGTGTGGTAGAACCTCTTAAATCTTCTCTGTGTGAAGCCACACTCATTGGCTTGTCAGTCACATAAATCTTTTAACAGTCCACTTTTTATTCTTTCTCCTGTGTATTTATGTTTTCTTTGCTTCTGCTCCATCTCAGTTCTTACAAATTGCATTATGAACTACAACAACAACAACAATAAAAAACCAAGTCTTAAGTCTCATTAGGTGGGATCGGCTACATGGATCCTTTCCGCCAATTTACACATTCATGGGAAATTTCCCCCAACAAATTAAAGACTATTACATATTTACTCACTATCTCATTCCAAGTTATTTTAGGTCTACTGTTACCTGTTTTACTGTCCCTCATGGCAACTAGCTCACTCCTCATCACTTGTGCACTATCTCTCGTACATTACAAATGCCCAAACCATCATCCCTCCTTTACCTTATCTTCTATAGGGGCTACACCTTACAGTTAATTTCTACGCCTAACTTACAGTTAATGTGTTCATTCCTTAATTTATCTTTAAACGTTAAATCACTCATCCACCTTAGCATTCTCATCTCGACAACTTTACTTTTTGGATACGTTGTTTCTTAGTTGCCGAACATTTTGATCCATATAGTATAGCCAGTCTTACAGGCTTACAGCCGTTCTATAGAACTTTCCTTTTCATTTGAAGAGTATTCTACAATCACACATCATGCTCGAAACACATCTCTATTTTACCCAACCTGCTTTAACTTTATGCAATGTATCTTCTTCAATTTCTCCTTCTACTTGCATAATAGATTCAAGGTATCGAAATCTACTAGTGTTATTGATTTCTTGACCATCAAGTTTAACCTTTTCTCCAATTTCCTCCTACAACGACTGAAATTACATTTCATATAGGGGAACAAATGTCTTGATGAATGCGTTATATCATTCTAGTATTTTGGATAAAATGTTTCAAAGGAACAAATGTCTTGATGAATGCAATATGTCATTATGATATTCTGGATAAAATGTTCTAGAGGAACAAATGTATTGGAATGTGATATGTTAACTGGAGCTGGAACTATGGCCATTTTTGTTGATTGGTGCAGCTTGTGCATGATGAACTTGTGAAGTTGATGGGTGGAGAGGTATCTGAACTTGTTTTTACAAAATCTGGCCCCACAGTAATATTGCTGGCTGGTCTGCAAGGTGTTGGAAAGACAACTGTGTGTGCAAAGTTGGCTTTGTATCTTAAAAAGCAGGTTCATTTCTAGTATTCCTTCTGCCTTCCATAATCCACTTCTGCTGAACCTATGTAGCACAGATGCAAAGTTGTGTTCATTTCAGAAGCGGCGGAGCATTGACTTGGTCAATCGTCTGATGCTTCGTATTTTTACATTATTACAATTTGTTGTGGTATCATTTATATGTCCTTGTGTCTGTGTCTGTATCCATGCTTCATCAACTTATTGACAGGGATGGAGTTGGTGTACTGTGTACCCTTGTGGCTGGCCCCAAAAATTTGAACATCCTTTCTACTTTGTCCTTAAGGCCATTATTAAAAATATTATATTGATGCCCCCACCCGCCACCTAAAATAATGATGATGATGACAATGAAATTGATGAATAAATACATTTTCATCCTCATCCATCTTACATCTGACCTTTTTTTATGTTCTACACCAGGTTGAAGAATGGAATAAGTAATACATTTCATTTTCACTGATTTAATATTTAACATTTTGTTTAAAATTTTACCAACAGATTAGAGAAATTGTGATCATAAATTTAAATATTCCCTGCTTATTGAAATCGTTTATAATATTGTCCCAGGGGAAAAGTTGCATGCTGGTAGCTGGTGATGTATATAGACCTGCTGCAATTGACCAACTTGTCATTTTAGGTGAACAGGTAATAAATTATCATTGTCTATGCTTGATCTCTAAACCACTTTGTTGTGCAGCATATAGTTTGAGCTATTTTGGCTTTCTATTATATAAGTTGACAGAAATTTTGATGATTGTTTTGAGGTAAACTGATTAATTATCAGGATAAAATATTTCTAAGTAGCCACAGCTGGGGTGCTTCAACAAAATAGACATGCGAGTCTCCTTTTCCTCTTTATTAGTTCACTTTACAGTGTACTAGGTGATAGATAAATGCACAATATGCTAGGTGAAATTTAAGTGAAATAGAATACACAATAGATTAACAAACTAAGATGTTTTTACTGATTTACTTGAAGTCATAATTTAGCAAAACATACAGAGTAGTCGCTTATTTATTATTTGGCTGTCTTGAGTAGTTATGGCTTTGATTGGTTACTTATTGAACTTAGAATTATTCAATGCATTCTCATGTACAATTATAAGGTTTTGACAGGTGGGTGTGCCTGTTTATACAGCAGGGACTGAGGTTAAACCTTCAGAAATAGCCAGGCAAGGTTTAGCAGAGGCCAAAAAGAAGAACACAGATGTGGTCATAGTGGATACTGCTGGAAGACTTCAGGTTATTCTATTTATATTGGTGACAGTTTATAGATACTAAAGCACGATCTAGGTATCGCAAACTGTTAAGATCTCAATATGAATTTCTCTGTGTATACCAATCTTGCACACTACTGTACTTTTTTTTTCCTTTTTAATCAGATCGACAGAGCGATGATGGATGAATTGAAAGAAGTGAAGGCAGCATTGAATCCAACTGAAGTTTTGCTTGTCGTGGATGCAATGACTGGACAAGAAGCTGCAGGTTCAGATTTTTTTTTTAATCTGTGATGGTGAAATACTTTAATGGCCCTCATCATAATTTTAGATTGAAAAATATTCAGTTTCCTTTGCTCTTGTGATTGGGGCACCAACTATGTATTGTATTCTATTATTTTTATTGATGTGGATGGTACAAGACTTAATCGTATGTCAATTCATGACCTCAATTTGGTTCCGTTTGTGCATATTCTAATTACCCTGTTGACGGTGACATACAAAAATAATTTCCTGGCGATTATTAATTGTTATTTTGTCATTTAGCATTATTAGCGTGTGCTATATGTTAGTAAGCATGAGTTAGTAAGGGTATTATGATCATTAAAATGTACTTGACATATGTTATAAATGGAGGGAGAGACCTATTGTTGTGATTAGATCGTCCATTTTACCCAATTATTCAACATGGTATCAAAGCAAGATCTGACCTAAACCCTAAGTGCATATCTGCCGCCAAACAAACCCTAAACATCATAATCCTACACAAACCTCCTGCTGCAGAAGGATCATCTGCATCACCAAAGACCAGAAGCTGGTTCAGGAGTTGCTGAAAAGCACTGCAGTCACCGTGAAAATCCTCAATTCTGCCGTCCTTTTCAAAACCTCAAGAAACTCTTCATGTTTTGCAAAACCAACCATATAACAAGCGACAGAACCTGTCCATCAGCTAGCCTGCAAAATTTCACAGCCAGAAGATCCTCCATGTGCGGCCGTTTGCCAGCCAAAGGTTGCAGCTCTGACTCAACAGCCAGGGCATGAGAGTGTTTTGAGCAGCCGTTTTGCTCCGCTTTCCTCCCAAATGTCTTGAATCCTCCCCTACACAACAATATCAAGTTGTTTATCATGTTTTTTGTCCAAATATATCACCTATTTAGCTGCTCCTGTGTGGCTAATGATCGGTACCAGTGAATGGGGTAGAATGGAAGAACTCCATTCACTATCTGCATTCCTGGAATGATTGGTATTGCCTGAAGCTGTTTGTCAATGTTTACTGAGTTCATTGAGGTCTGAAACAGTGATATTTGTTGTATTTGTGATTCATTTTATTTTGTTCATCATGTGCTTGTGGTTTGCTCCAATTGTTGAAGGTTGTGTGTTGGGATGGAACCCATAGATTCCAAAAGGATGTTGTTCACTGTTTGTTTCTAATTTTTTGTTGTATCAAGGTTGTGTGTGTGTTGGGAGGTTCCTACAATATCAGGCATCCTAACAAGCATCTCATCACACTGCACCTGTTGCTTAGAAAGGTATTCCTCGAGTTTGTATGTCATTTGATATCTCTCCCACTAGTCCTTGGGTTACCTACTCTACTATTACTGACCATATGACACTTTAACCAACTTCTTTTATGCCCTCAAGTATTCTAAAAATCTACACCAAGTTACCCTTGTTGATGGATCCACTACTACAATGAAGGGGATAGCAATGGTAAATCCTACCCCCTCCATCTCTCTTTCTTTTGTTTTGTACATTTCTAAATCGCCTTTCAATCTCATGTATATTAGTAAGGTTACAAAGTCACTAAATTGTTATGTAACTTTCTTTCCTAATTTTGTTGTTATTTAGGATTTGGATACGAGGAAGACGATGGGCATAGGATGTGAGGCTTGTTGATTTTACTATTTTTTGATTCGCTCTTCCCTCCTATGTCCTGCATTGTTGCTGCTACACCACTTCAAATCCGTTGTAGCCTTGGTCATCCATCATTGGACAAGTTAAAACAGCTAGTTTATGCTTTGAAATTATGTTTAATATTTAGTGTTAGTATTTTCAATAGGGAGCACATCATCGTATTCCCTTTGCTTCCCAAGTCAATAAATGGGTGATTAGCCCTTTCATGTTAGTCCATTATGATGTTTGAAGCCCTATTTGTGTCACATCAAAGTTGGGATTTGGGTACTTTGTTACATTTGCTGATGACTACTCCAAGATCACTTGGTTGCATTTAATGAAATATCATTATGGTTTGTTTAATATCTTGTGTGCTTTTGTTCTCAAATAAGGACCTAGCTTGATATGCTAGTCAAGATACATTATAGTGATGACGCTAAGGAGTACTTTAGTACCCAATTCACTATCAATACAACTACAACAACACTAACAACAACAAAACCAAGCCTTAAGTCCCACTAGGTGGGGTCGGCTATATGAATCCTTTTCCGCCAATTTATGCGATCATGGACCATTTCTTTTGACAGATTCAGGGATATCAAATCTTTACTCGTTATCTCCTCCCAAGTTATTTTAGGTCTACCCCTACCTCTTCTACTACCCCCAACAGTAACTACCTCACTCTTCCTCACTGGTGCACTATGCGGCCTACGTTGCAAGTATTCATACCATTTGAGTCGTCCCTCCTTATCTTATCTTCTACACGAGCTACACCTAACTTACCGCGAATATGTTCATTCCTTAATTTATCTTTCAATGTTATACCACTCATCTATCTAAGCATTCTCATCCAACTTTTATTTTTTGGATATTATGTTTCTTCGTCGCCCAACATTCCAATCCATATAACATAGTCTTATAGCTGTCCTATAAAACTTCCCTTTCAATTTTAAGGGTATTTTACAATCACAGAGCACGCTTGAAGAACTCCTCCATTTTACCCAACCTGCTTCTATGCATTACATCATCTTCAATTTCTCCTTCAGCTTGTATAATAGATCCAAGGTATCGAAATCTACAAGTGCTATTTATTTCTTCATCATCAAGTTTAACTTTGTCTCCAATATTCCTCCTGTCATTACTAAAATTACATTTCATATATTCTACCTTATTTCTACTTATCCTAAAGTTTCTAGATTTCAAAGCTTCTCTCCATAATTCTAACTTAGCCTCTACTTCGTCCCTAGTTTCATCAATTAATACAATATCATCTACAAACAACATACACCATGGAATCTCCTTTTGAATACTCTTAGTCAATTGGTCCATCACTAAAGCAAAAAGATAAGGACTCAAAGCAGATCATTGATGTACACTTATGGTGATTGGAAATTCTCTAGTTTTTCCATCTATAGTCCTTACACTAGTCATTACTCCATCGTACATATCCTTAATGACATCAGTATACCTATTACATACACCTTTTTTTTTTTTTTTTCCTAAAATACACCTTTTTTTTTCTAAAACCCACTATAGAACTTCCCTAGGTATCCTATCATATGCTTTCTCAAGGTCAATAAATATCATATGCAAGTCCCTCTTCTTTTCCCTAAACTTTTCCATTAATCTTTTTAAAAGATATATAGCTTCTGTGGTAGATCTCTTAGGCATAAAAACAATTTTATTTTTTGAGACCTTCGTTTCTAACCTTAATCTTTGTTTAACTACCCTTTCCTATAGTTTCATCATATGACTCATAAGTTTAATTCCACAATAGTTATTACAATTTTAAATATCTCCTTTATTTTTGCATATAAGTATTAAAGTGATTTTCCTCCATTCATCTAGCATTTTCTTAGTTTTTATAATTGTATTTAATAAATTAGTTAACCATATAAATCTGTTATCACCTAAGCATTTCCAAATTTCAATTGGGATGTTATGTGGTCCCATAGCTTTCCCATTTTTCATCTTTTTTAGTGCAAACTTAACTTCATTAATTCTAATTTTGCGAATAAATCTCATATTTTTAGTCTTTTCCTTATGTGACAATTCTATGTTTAAGCCTTCTATTTGGTTTTCATTAAACAACTTACTAAAGTAACTTCGCCATCTTTCTTTAATGTCTTTGTCCTTAACCAAGACGATATCATCCTCACTTTTTATACATTTTACTTTTCTTAAGTCCTTACTCTTCCTTTCTCTAGTTTTAGCAAGTTTAAATATATCTTTTTCCCTTTCTTTTGTAACTAATCTATCATACAAACTATTAAATGATCTATATTTAGCTTCACTAACGACATTTTTTGCATCTTTTCTTGTCTGTTTATACTTTTCAAAGTTATCCCTGTTTCTACATTTTTGCCACGTTTTATACCAAATTCTTTTTGTCTTTATGGCTTTTTGTACATCCTTATCCCACAACCAACTTTCTTTGCTATTTGAGAATCTTCCTCTTGATTCACCTAAAATCTCTTTTGTTATTTTTTTAATAGAGCTAGCTAATCTACTCCAAATAGTATTTGTATCTATCCCATCCTCTATAGCCCAATCCCCATCTTTGATCATTTTATCATTAAATTTTATTATATTTTCTCCTTTTAGGTTCCACCACCTAGTTCTCTTATACTAGTTTATTTTATCCTCTTTCTTCCATTTTTTAATACATATATCTAACACAAAGGCTCTATATTGTGTGGTTAGGCTTTCACCTGGAATAACTTTACGATCCTTGCATGATAAACGATCTACCCTCCTAATTAAAAAAAATCTATTTGACTTTTGTTTTGTCCACTTTTAAAGGTTATTAAGTGTTCTTCTCTCTTCTTAAAGCAAATATTCATTATACTAAAATCATATGACATGGTGAAGTCTAAGATCATCTCCCCAGGCTCATTTTTGTCCCCATGTCCATATCCTCTATGCATCCTCTCATAATCTTTATTATCCCTTCCAATGTGTCCATTTAGATCTCCTCCTATAAATATTTTCTCTATTCCTGATATGCCTTGTATCTATCCATATCTCCAAAATTGTCTGTTAAGATTTTTTGCTAAGCTAACGTGAGGAGCATAAGCACTAATGATATTTATTATCTCTTGTCCTAATATCATCTTGATTTTTATAATTCTATCCCCTACTTTATTTACATCAACAACGCTATCTTTTAAGTTTTTGTCTATAATAATTCCTACTCCATTCTTATGCTTTTCTTTTCCAGTGTACCAAAGTTTAAATTCTGATTTATCAATTTCTCTAGCTTTCTCTCCCACCCACTTAGTTTCTTGAAGGCAAATTATCTTAACTCTTCTTCTGATAATTGTATCCACAATTTCCATGCTTTTACCCGTAAGTGTCCCTATATTCCAAGTTGCTAATCTAATCCTAGTTTCCTAAACTAACGTTTGTACCTACCTACGTCCAGAATGATGCAGGAACCCTCGCATATTTGACGCCGTGCCCGAGCGCCGGCACGACGTGTCGCTTCGGGGCGATGGCCTAGCCCACCCTCGCTCACTTTTCGCTACACCCGGGTGGTACAAGTGCATCGTGTCGCTCGTATGGGATGCCCTAGCAAATATTCGGTAAGGATTCATATCATAGTGATCTAACAAATTTTACACTAGCTGTCAACTACCTAACGCAACCCTCCTCCTTTACCCGGGCTTGGGACTGGCTATGTGAAAAAATTCGGACATTAAGTGCATCACAAGTGGAGTTCACTACCAATACAACTAACTACAGTATATGATCCATGTGTCTTCTTGTGCCCACACTCCACAGCAAAATGGTGTTACACAGCAAAAAAGCAGGCATATTCTCTTGGTCACTCATAACTTGTATCAAATGAATGCCCTCAAAGTTTTTGAAATTTTCGAAGTGATGTCGCACTCACTACTTGCTCTATAATCCTCTCCTTAAGGCTCCTTTGTTTCAATTCCTCCTGGTATATTTGGATGTATGTCCTTTGTCCATTGATTAAGTCAAGGAATGGATAAGTTGGATCCTCATGCTATCAAATGTATTTTTATAGGCTATTCCATACTCAGAAGGCATATTGATGTTATAGCCCTACTTTACATCAATTTTCTATTCCTAATTATGTCACCTTTTTTGAGTCTGTGATGCTATTGTGAGTCCTTGAGTTCTGTTGACCTTGATGAGTCCCTTCCTATGCCTAGCCTTCCAAGTCCTAACCTTGTATCTTTGCTTAGTCCTCCTACATTTTCATCTAGTTTGAATCCTTCTCATCGCTTGAATCATTCCAATTTGCATATGTACACATGGCAACTCAAGGGAGCAAAGCCTCCTCCAATTTCTCCTTATACATCTCTAGTTTTCATGTTAGATGATCCTATTTCCTAAAATGTTGATCCTCCTATTGTTGTTTAGAAAGGTAAACACACTTGTACCCAACATTCAATCCCTTCCGCTTGTTATGATTTCTTGTCACCCTGATATTACTGTTTTGTTAGCACTTTGTCTCCTTTTGCCCATCAAAATCTATTTCAAAAGCCTATCCCTTCTAGGTAGAGGACTGCAATTGTTGAAGAAATGCTATAGGATAATGATACTTGGGATTTGGTACCTCTTCCTCCTAATAAGTCTATGGTTGGTTGTTGTTGGGTGTCTACTGTGACAGCTGATCTAGATGGTTCTGTGGCTTATTTGATTGTCCGCCTTGTTGCTAAGGGATGTACTCAAGTATACAGTTTGGATTAGTCATACACATTCTCTTTGGCATAGTTGTCAAACTGAGATTTGAATGTTGAATAGACATTCCAAGTTTGGGAATCGAGAATCAAGAATCAAATTGAATCGTAAGTATTGTACAATTTTCCAAAATAAATTTGAAATTGCATGCATATATTGATATATGAACAAGGAAGCAAAATAGTAAAATTACATTTAAATTTTGATAATTAAAAAAATCATATTTCATGTGTATGCTTTCCGTAAACAAATGAAAAGTAAGGGAATGAGTCAAGAAAAATGAACTTGTGTTTAAAGGAAGGAATCAAGAAATAATAAAAAACTGAAATTGTGTTTATCAACAATTTAAAAAATAATATTTCATGCATTTTCTTTCTCGAATTAAGAAGAAAAAAATAATCAACTTTAAAAAATTGATAATAATTGAGCAAGGTACTAAAAAAAAAAACCAAATTTTGAATCTAAAAAACACAATGAATACCATCTTAGTTAATGAGTGTTTTGCCCCCTTCTTTTTAATTGTAGAGCACTATCCTCCTCAAATAGTGGACAATGGTTTTGTGAAGGCAATATAAGACCTAAACTTCTATTTTCTCCTCTTCTTTAGCACAAGACAAGGAAAGGAAGGTAATTCCATAAAAATAAAAGCAATAAACAAAAGGTATTTTGGGCGTTTTAAACTAGTCAGGTCTATCAAGATATGACTGCATTGACCGGTAGTCCGGTACAAAATCCTGTGAATCTATGGATTTAGATCGATTCATTAGGTTCAAAAGATGAATCGATATATTTGGCAACATTTTAGTTGTTTTTAGATTCTAGTAAGATTCGAATCAAATTGGTGTGGAAAATGATACGAATGAATTGAATCAGGAGTTGTAAGATTCTAACAACTATGCTCTCCGATTTGTTCATCTCCTTAGCAATCACATGTCATGGGCCTTGTTAAGATTTAATTAAAATGAATTACCTAACTCTCTCCCTCTATTTATAATACAAATTTAAATACATTCTAATGACAATAATACCCTTACTAACTCTCACTAATTAGCATACTAACACATTCAATAATAATAATAATACTAAAGGACATATATAACCTCTAACACTCCCCCTTAAGCTGGAGCATAAATGTCGTAAGCTCCTAGCTTGTTACAAATGAATTTAACACAAGCACCCCCCAATGCTTTGGTGAGTTGCATGTCCGACTTCACATAAGCGATGGTAATGAGCTTCTGCACAAGTTTCTCCTAAACAAAGTGGCAATCAACTTCAATGTGCTTCGTCCACTCATGAAAGACCGGGTTGGAGGCAATATGAAAAGCAACTTGATTATCACACATCAACTTCATAGGCGAAGAATGCAGAAAACCCAATTCTTCCAACATGTTCTTCTACCAGACAAGTTCACAGGTAGAGTGAGTCATAGCTTTATATTCAGATTTAGCACTTACCTTGCCACCATAGTTTGTTTCTTACTTTTCCAAGAAACCAAATTACCACCAACCAAGATACAATATCCAGTGGTGGATCTCCGCAATCCAGCCCAATATGCATTTGTATATCCATGGATATAAGTGTGACCCTAATCACGATATAAAAGACCTCTCCCAGGTGCACCTTTGAGATATCTCAAGATGTGAATTACTATGTGCCAATGACTTGTCCTCGGAGAATCCAGAAATTGACTCAAAACACTTGTTGCAAAAGATATATCTAGCCGAGTAATTGTGAGGTAATTCAAATTTCCAACAAGTCTTCGATATTGTCCAGGATTAGGTAGCAAATCACCATATCCGACATTAACTTGCTGTTAGGATCCATGGGGTGTATCAACCGGTTTAGATCCCAACAAGCTAGTTTCATCCAACAGATCAAGAACATACTTCCTTTGTGACACAACAGTTCCAATATGAGATCTAGATACTTCTATACCCAAGAAGTATTTCAACGGTTCCAAATCTTTGGTTTGAAATTTCGTTTGTAGAAAATGTTTGAGACCCTGAATACCTTTATCATCATCACCTGTAATAACGATATCATCCACATAAACAACAAGAAGGATCCTACTTGATGAAGTATGAAGATAAAATACGGAATGATCCACAACACACCGTTGAAGACCAAACTCTAGTATTACAGCACTAAAACGACCAAACCATGCTCTGGGAGACTATTTTAAACCATATAAAGCCTTATTGAGCTGACACACTAAGCCCAACTCCCCTTAAGCAACAAACTCAGGTGGTTGCTCCATATAAACCTCCTCAAGTTCACCATGCATGAAGACATTTTTCACATCTAACTAATGCAAAGTCCAGTAACAAGTAGTAGCAAAGGAGATGAATAGACGTACTGATTTAAGTTTGGCAATCGGAGAAAAAGTATCAAAATAATCTGGACCATACACCTGAGTGTATCCCTTAGCAACAAGATGGGCCTTTAGACGAGCCACAAAACTATCAGAGTTGACTTTCACAGTGTAAACCTAGCGACAACCAACCACAAACTTGTTAGGAGGAAGAGGTACCAAGTCCCAAGTTCCATTGTAATGCAAAGCATTAATCTCTTCAACCATAGCATCCCTCCTCCCTGAATGGGCTAAGGATTTCGAAATAGATTTAGGAAGGGTAGTAGATGATTAAGCAGTAACAAAACAATAATAGGAGGGTGATAGGGAGTCACGAGAAACATAGTTTGAAATAGGGTGTTGAGTACATATGCGTTTACCTTTCCAAACAGCAATAGGAGGATCAGCATCATAGGAAGTATGATCATCAGACGAGAAAACCAAAGGCGTGGTAGTAGCAACTAGAGGGGACTCTCTTCCTTGGAGCCGTTGTTGTGAATACACCTGCAAATTAGGATGATCAAGGCGATGAGAAGGACTCAAACTACATGGAGACTCATATGGTTGGTTAGGCAAGGACATCAACGTAGAATCTGGAAGATTAGGCTAAGGAAGAGACTCATTGAGCTCAAAAGCGCTCAGTGACTGGGTGTAGTAAGGTGTAGACTCAAAGAAGGTAACATCAGCAAAAACAAAGAAGCGATGCAACACAAGATTATAACAACGATATCCCTTTTGAGTATATGAGTAGCCTAGAAAGACACTTTATAGCATGAGGATCCAACTTATCCACCCTAGGAGTTAGTTGATCAATGAAGGACACATGCCCAAATATATGAGGAGGAAAAGAAAATAAAGGTGAATTAGGAAAGAGAATATAGTAGGGAATTTTATCACTAAGAATAGAGGATGCCATTTTGTTGATAAGATAGCAAGCAGTAAGTATAGCATCATTCCAAAACACTTTAGGCACATGCATTTGATAAAGCAAAGTGAGAGTAATTTCATGAAGATTTCTAATTTTCCGCTCTACAATCCCATTTTATTGAAGAGTGTGGGCACAAGATGATTGATGAACAATACCAAACTAAGTCATTTAAGTAGTGAATTGTGCACTGAAAAACTCTAGCATTATTACTTCAAAGTATTTGAACTAGCGAACCAAATTGAGTCTTTATTTCATAACAAAAGGCACAAAATACATGAAATAACTCAGAACGATTTTTATTAAATATAACAAGTCATTATTAAATAATCATCTACAAAGGTTACAAAGTATCGGAAACCCAACTTGGACACAACTCTACTAGGACCCCAAACATTTGAATGAACTAACATAAAAGGGCTTGCAGCCCATTTATTGACCCGAGAAACAAAAGAAACATGATGGTGCTTTCCCAACTAGCAGGACTCACAATTGAGACTAGACACAAAACTTAAAATAGGAACAAAACATTTTAACTTTTCCAATGAAGGATGACCCAGGTGACAATGAATTTGGAAAGGTGTGGCGGCAGGAGTGTAGGCAATGGAAGGAGATAGCGGCTCAATGTGATAGAGTCCACCAACTTCACGCCCTCCGCCAATCGTCTTCCTCGTCTTCAAATTTGAGGGAAGAATGTCATTGAACAATTCATGGATTTAGTAATTTTGCTAACAGACATAAGATTGAAAGGAAATTTGAGGATATATAAAATCGAAGGAAGAGAAAAAGAAAAAGTGGGATTTACATTCCCAATTTCCTAGACTGCAATAGTGGATCCATCAACAAGAGTAACACAAGGTAAATTTATAGGATATTGAGTGGAGAAAAAGCTAGGTATACTTGTGATATGATCAGTGGCCGTAGAGTCTATGACCCAATGACTAGCACGAGGAGTACTGGATGATAGGCATATTGTGTGATTACCTGTTTGGGCAAGAGATGCAATGGGAAGAGAAGCTTGTTATGGCGCTTGATACTGCTAGAACTTGGAATACAGTACGTTGCTTCCACTCGACCCCAACAGTATGGAGTTGGTTATGGTTGCATTGGCTGCCCCCAAAGGTATGAAGTCAGTGGTGGCTGCATTGGCAACACGTGAAAGTTTGCGGTAAAGATCCCAACACTGCTCAATAGTATGATTATTCCGTCCACAATGAGTGCACTTGTGAAGAGTACCTCTACCTCGTCCATCTTTACCACTATAACTACTCGAACCACCGCGATAATTTTTGCGGTTGTTTGGTGGAGAACTAGAATCACTCTGTGCAGCAAAGGCTGTCCTCTTAGAGCGAGATGCAAGAGCAGGAAAATGCGTGCTAAAGGAAGCACGAAGGACACAAGAATAAACATCAGCAAATGATGTCAGCTTGGCACTACAAAGTATTTGGGACCGAGTTGCCTCAAACTCGGGTCTCAAGCCTGCTCGAACACAGAGAACTATCATCTGCTCCCTCTACTTCTGCATCTCACAAACATTGGCAGTTATAGGTTGCACGACATTAAGATCTTCATGAATACGCCTTATATCTCCAAAATAATCTGCAATGCTCCTATCTCCTTATTGTAACTAAAAGTACTCCTGGGATAAATCATACATACGTGTAATGTTACTGGAGTATAGAAGTTTGATATAATCCCAAATCTCCTTGCACATATCTAGATGCATACACATCCGTGCAATCTGTGGCTCCATCTAATTCCACAAAAGGGAAACAATCAAGGCATAATCCTGAACCCACTTGTCTTTTCTCTTCTCATCAGAAGAATCATATTGGAGCAAGTGGTCAAATTTTCCTAATCCTGCTAAATAAATCCGAACAACTTTAGACCATTGAACATAGTTCTTTCCATCCAACTTTTGAGTTGTTATTTGCGGCAGTGATGTAGGAAATAAATTTTTGGGATTCATAGATTCCATCCCAACACTCACAAGTCAGCAATCGCACCAAAAAGAACACAAACATTCAAAACTTATCGGGACAATCACAAAATATGTGAAGCACTGACACAACGACGGATGAGGTGAACAACACACCAACAGATATAGCACAGCCACAGCACTCACAAATTAGCAACCACACCAAAAACAATAAGAACAATCAATAATCGGTACAATCACAAACCATGTGAAGCACTGACGCAACCACAGATGAGGTGGGCAACTCACCAACGGATATAGCACTGCCACAGCCTCACAACTGAACGTATGCTGCCACGGCTCCAAAAAACTCACAAGGAAGCCTTCACAAATCTTGAACAAAAATTAACAAAATACCGTGAGTGCATGGTAGAAAAAGGTTGAAATTTTTAGCAAAAAACGAGTTTGACGGATTGATAATATAGTCTAAAGAAGGAATTAGAGCATGGCAAAAGAAAAAAAGAAAAAAGAAAAAAAATGCCATAACTTCACTCAATTGCCGATGCGTGGGGTCGGCCATGCAGACATTTGGCCAAGGCGTGGGGGCGCGTGGAGTTCCCTCAAGCGATGGGATTTTATGGGCTGGGTCGTCAAGGGGCGGGGTTTTATTATGGGTATGGTTGGTTTTGTGATTTAGTATGGGATGGAGGTGGATTAGGGAAGAACAACGGAGGGAATGGTGTTTTTCGGCAACGGCTGAGGGAAATAGGTTTTGGATAGGATCATGCTATGATACCATGTTAAGATTTGATTAAAATGAATGACCTAACTTAAAGATAGGTCTCTCCCTCTATTTATAATACAAATTTAAATACATATAATGACAATAACACCCTTACTAATTCTCACTAATTAACATACTAACACACTTAATAATAATAATACTAAAAGACATATAACCTCTAACAGGTCTCTACTCAGTCATATGTCAAAAATGTTTTCCTACATGATGGTCAAGAGGTTTATATGGAGCAACCACGTGAGTTTGTTGCTCCAGTTGTTGCTCCGGGGGGAGGGGGGCAAGCTTAGTTTGTCGACTCAAGAAATCATTATATGGTTTAAAACAGTCTCTTAAAGCATGGTTCATCGACTCAGTGTTTCAATATTTGAATTTGGCCTCTGACGGTGTGTAGTAGATTGTTCTACATTTTATCGCCATACTTCATCCAATAATTCTGTTTATTGTGTATGTGGATGACAAAATGATTACTAGTGGTGATGATCAAGCTATCCAAGCCTCCAAAGCCTAATGAATTTTTTTATTAACTATGTTTCATACCAAAGATTTGGGACCATTGAAGTATTTCTTATGTACAGAAACATCCAGATCTTATATAGTAATCATTATGTCATAGAGGAAGTATGTTCTTAATCTTTTAGATGAGACTAAGCTGTGAGGATCCAAATCCATTGATCCACCCTAAGAGTAAGTTAGTGCTAGATATGGGTGATTTGTTGCCCAACCCAAGACAATACTGGCAAGCTTAGTTTGCCGACTCAAGAAATCATTATATGGTTTAAAACAGTCTCTTAAAGCATGGTTCATCAACTCAGTGTTTCAGTATTAGAATTTGGCCTCTGACGGTGTGTAGTAGATTGTTCTACATTTTATCGTCATACTGCATCCAATAGTTCTGTTTATTGTGTATGTGGATGAAAAAATGATTACTAGTGGTGATGATCAAGCTATCCAAGCCTCCAGAGCCTAATGAATTTTTTTATAAACTATGTTTCATACCA
The DNA here is from genome assembly GCF_029873635.1 of Malania oleifera. NCBI lineage: Eukaryota > Viridiplantae > Streptophyta > Magnoliopsida > Santalales > Ximeniaceae > Malania > Malania oleifera. Next base: position 123,363,762 of record NC_080417.1, read on the forward strand.
AAGATTTGGGACCATTGAAGTATTTCTTATGTCTAGAAATATCCAGATCTTATATAGGAATCATTATGTCATAGAGGAAGTATGTTCTTGATCTTTTAGATGAGACTAAGCTGGGAGGATCCAAATCCATTGATCCACCCTAAGAGTAAGTTAGTGCTAGATATGGGCGATTTGTTGCCCAACCCAAGACAATACTGGAGACTCGGAAAGTTGAATCATCTCATAGTCACTCGATTGGATATATCTTTTGCTACAAGTGAATTTGTTTTCTTGGAAAAGTAAGACACATATTATGGTAGCTCAGTCAGGGGTTAAGTTTAAGTATAGGGCATGGCTTACACTACATGTGTACTTGTTTGGTCGAAAAAATGTTTGAAGAACTGGGTTTACCACATTCTCGGTCTATGGAATTGATGTTGATCTGTGATAACCAATGGCTTTTCATATTGCCTCCAACCCAATATTTTATGAGTGGACAAAATATGTTGAAGTTAATTGCCACTTTGTTTTGGAGAAACTTGTGCAGATCTGATTTATTCTAATGCCTTAGGAGTTGCTCTTGTTAAATTCATTTGTAAAAAGCTAGGAGCATATGATATCTATATGCCCCGACTTGAGGGGGAGTGCTAATGGTTATTTTGGTCATTTAGAATTATTAGTATGTGATAGTGTTATGTCAGTAAGATGACCTAGTAAAAGTATTATGGTCATGTATGTAGTTGACATACATTATAAGTAGAAGGAGAGACCTATTATTATGATTAAGTTCTTCTGTTTTACCCTATTATTCAATAGTGATCATTATAATCTTAGATTGCATTATGATGTGTTTTCTTTATTGTCATGATCGGTACACACCTATATATCAAATTCTGCTATTTTTCATTGATTTGGATGGTCTAAATCTTAATCTACATTGGTTGATGGTGAATTTGGTTTTCTTATTAAAATTAATTCCAACAATAATTTTACATTTTTCATTTGTGGTGTATGCTATTGACTCACTTCTAAAAATGAGCAGTGCAAAGGCTGTCCCAAGTATAGGAGTTATGTTATGTAATATTTAGCCCAAAGGTCAGATAGTTTCCTCGGGGAATGCAGTTTAATTCCAAACTTTGTGTAAACCTAAAAGAAAATAAGAAAAGAAATTTTTACTGAACACAGTTCAAATTCGTAATTCTGGAATTTTGAGAGTTTGTGACTAAATTAAAATAACGCATAAGATAAACTAAGAAGCTAATACGTATAAAATGAATAACAAGAAACGAGTAACGGTAAAAAGATGATGGAAAAATCAACACAACTAATATTTCTACTCAATGATCCATCCACACAATAAAATAAACAATAACAAAATTAAATGAGTAAAACAATCCTATGACATTCAGACAAAGAAATAAATCTTACGTTTGAAATTTCGGACAAGAGACCAAAGATGAAAACTTTATTACTCAAATTAAATATTCAACCATAAAATCCTCAATTAAACGTTAACTCAAAAAAAAATTAAACTTAACCCAATCAATAACTTAAAAAAAATAATACTTAATTCGAAAATAGATTCAAACAAAAATAAATTAAACTTAAACTTCAATGATGGCTTAAATAAAAATAAACTAAACTTAAACAATGGCTAAAAAAAAATTAAACTTGAAAACCTAAACAATGTATTTAAAGAACAATAAAGTAAAGAAAAAAACAAAGAAACAAGGGAGAGAGAGAGATAGCTAAAAATCTGAGAGAGATCGAGAGTCCTCTGCTGTCCTGCGCAGCACCACCTCACGCTGCTCTCCTCCCCCCAATTAAAGTGGAACATTGTCCTCAATGTGAAAGCAAAGGGGGAAGTAGAGCGTACCTGGGTAGAGAAGGAAAGGAAAAGAAAAACTGAAATTAAGGAAAAAATGTACCCGAAAATTAACTAAAAATAAAACAAGGTAAAATAAAATGAAAAGAAAGGAAAGAAAAATATCACAGTCTGTCTGGCGGAGGCTCTGGAGGAATTTCATCTGGTAGGTGCAGGTCTATAAATTGAACCTACAATTCTCCAAATTTGAATCACCAAAATGAATTTGTCTTGTTACCTGTACAAAAGTTAGCCTCAAATAAATCAATGCGTTCTAAGGTACCAGACAAAACATGTGCAGACTATCTTCCTTGTTTTAATAAGAAAGGATCTTTATTCAGTATATTTTCTAAGAAATTCACTTCTTTAAGAACCGGTCTTTGAGGCAAAGTTGTCAGAGCAATTACCTTTGGTTCTTCAAAAGCATCAACATTAAAAATTTTACCTGGTTCCTTGAAAATTAAACGTTCACCAGTCTGCTCACCCTCTTTATCGGGTGTACCCATCACCTTACCAATGCGGAATTTACTTCAGTATTGCACTCCTTGACATTTACTCCAGTAGGGAGGGATGGTTCCACGGCTGTCAATCTCTGAGGGTAAGGTATCACAGGTTGATACTCCTTATTGGTCTCCATCTCCACGTTAACTTACTTCTTCAATTCTAGGCTCGCTTCCTCTGATTTTTCTTTGGCCTCATCTATCTCAGTCATAACTTCATGTGCCGGGACAACTGTGTGTCTGTCAATGAGTATCTCAGGTTGGGAAACTTCTTTTCCATTTCTCGAAGTAATAACGACCTCTGTTGTCTCAAGAGAAATATTATGTATTTGTTGCTGTTGGTGCTGGTATTCTTGAGGATTAGGCCGAGGTTCTACCGAAAATTTCCCTTTTTCTAAGATATTCAACTGTGTGCTCAACTCATTAATGGTGTCCCGCAATTCATTCATGGTCTGATTATTAATTTGCATATATTCCAGAAGTGTATTAGCCACCTATGCCATGCTATCCCCAAAAGATGTCGTCGGTGAAACAGAAGCTTCATTAGGTTGAAATTCTGGAAGTGCGTAGCTCTGATAGATTTGATGTGGCTGATACTAAGGCGGAGGAGCGTCTAGATAATATGTTGGCTCATATTTACCTCCACCACTGATTGCGTTGATAGTTTGTACTACCATAGGTGCCTGATTGTATCGTGTATTCCATTGTCGGACACTTTCAGCTAAGTAATCAAAGAATGATAGTGCTTGATCCGGTTCCTTACTAAAGAGTTCTCCATTGCACATAGTTTGGACAAATTGTTTGCAATCATGAGTAAGAGCTGTATAGAAATAATTGACTAACCTTCATGATTCAAACCCGTGATGTGGACAAGTACTTAACAGATCCTTGAACCTCTCCCAGCTCGAAAAGTCTCGTCACCCTTCTGCATAAACTGAATGATTTGTTCTTTCAAAAATTGAGTTCTCTGTGAGGGACAAAACTTATGCAGAAATTCACGCTCCATATCTGCCCAATTGAAGATAGAGTGAGGTCTTAAAGAATCAGACCACATCTTTGCCCAATCCTTCAAAAAGGTAAGAAATAAATCAAGTCTAGTAAATTCATCAGTTCTAGCACGAGAGAAAAAAATATTGCAAGTCAACTCAAACTCTGTCAGGTGCCGATAAGGACTTTCAGATTCCGTCCTGTAAAGTTAAGGTATCAATGACGTCCTCCCGCATTGCATCATGAAATTAAGTGCGTCATTAGGTAAACCAGTGTAAGATGGTGCAGTTGTGCATGTAGGCTGCAAAAAATCCATAAGCGTGCGCGGTGCAGGTGTAGCCATATTTTTTATTTTTTATTATTATTATTATTTTTTTTTTCAAAACTCTTCTCTTTTTTTTTTTTTTTTTTTTTTTCATGAAGAAAAGCAAAATAAAGGGAAAAATACTAACACAACAGAAATTCACCAACACAGCCGCAAACAAGCATGATCAATTTTTTTCAACTTTTTCAATTTTTTTAATTTTTTTATTTACTTTTTTTTCATATTTTTTAATTAAAAATCAAAAATAATTGGAAAAACACAAATTTTGAAATTAAAGCTGGCATGCCCCGGTAACGGCACCAAAAACTTGACTCACTTCTAAAAATGAATAGCACTAGGGCTATCTCAAGTATAGGAGCTACGTCGTGTAATAATTAAGCCCAAATGGGCCAGATCGTTTCCTCAGGGAATGCAGATTAGTTTTAAACTAGCGCGAAACAAGGAAAGAAAATAAGAAAACAAATTTACTAAACATGGTTTAGATTCAATTTCTTGGGATTTTTGAAAGTTTGTGATGAAATTGAAATGATGCAAAACCTAAACTAAAAATTTAACACGCATAAGACCAGCCAAACAACTCACTAATTAAACATTCAAATAACAAAACAAAGATAACTAAAATCAAACTTCAATAATGACTTAAGGATAATGAACCGACTCTACATGATAGTGACTTAGACAAAATAGATAGATCCTACGATAGGTAGACATAAACCGAACCTAACAATGACTCAACTAAATGAAAATAGACTAAGCTAGATAATAAATAAAGCTCAACTAAATAAATAAACTAAACCTAACAATAGATAAACTCAAAGAACTCTAAAATGAAAATGGCCAAATTTAAGCTAGTAAAAAAAACTACATCAAGACATTTAACATGACATTAACTAGAGTAAAACAACTAAACACCATGAAGGAAAGAGAGAGAATATGAGAGATTTAAACAAAATTTTCGGTTCAAATCAATTCCACAATAACCCATTCCACCAATAAAAAAGGGGACAACAAATTAAAACAACTAAGTTTTTCAACCTTGAAGCTTCTAAAATAACAAAATAAAAGACAAGAATTTAATTTAATCTAATGAACATACTCAACAATAAAGTAACATTTAATACTCAGTCTAACATTAAACTACTCCAACAATCCATTAAAACAAGTATTCAAACAAATAAACAAGTTGAGAGAGAAAGCAAAAATAAAAACAAATTAAACCCACCAATACAATATTCAACATTAACTTTAAATAAAGTGCTCAATATAGTAAATAACTCAACCAACACAAAAAAATATCTATTGAAAAGTCAAAGAACAATAAATAACAATTTAACAAAACATTTAATTAAAGAGAAGAAGAGAGAGAGAGAGAGAGAGATGGAGTTGGAGAGGAGAGCCACAGCAGCAAAGGTCTCCACGGGCAGCAGCAAAGGTCTCCAGCGGCGCAGCTTCCAATGCTGCCTGCTCCAAGCTTCCCACACGCAACACACTCCCCCCAAAAAAACCCTAGCTTCCTCCTTCTTTCCTAGCTACCCCCTTTCTTTCTTTTTACCTTTTTGCTTTTCCTTTTTTGCCCTCACTCCCCCAGCGCCTCACTCTTTCTAGCCAGCAAAAACACCTGCATGGAATTCCCTCTGCCAGCGCCCAGCACCTCACTTAACTCACACATACATGGCTAGTGTTTGAATTGCATGGCTGGGTCACATCAAGGACCCGGCCCAGCTTCCTTTTTTTTTTCGTTGTGTTTTGTCTTCATTTTGCTTGCACCTCACACACACTCTTCTTTTCAAAGCCCACTCACAAGAGCTTCACGCACGGGCCTCTTCACTTATGCACGTACACGCCAAGCCTCCAGTGCCTAGCCCATCCTTGTTGAAGTCCAGTGCACACACGGCCTTTATTTAAAGCTCCAATCCCCACATGGCCCGATCCTCTTCACGTGGCTTGCATGGGTCTCATCTTCACATACACGCGGCGTCTCCCTGTCACGTACATGGCCCGGTTTCACATGCTTCAATTTTTAAATTTTAAAAATTATCCTGCAATAACAAAGCATGAAGGTCCGTAAATTTTTTGACAAAAATGGAATAATTATCTTAAATTATCAAACGAGCTCACTGATTAAAATATGGGACATAATTAAGTATTTAATTAAAATAGTGACATTTAATTAATGCATTTAAATACTTAATTACGCAACTTTGACGCTAATCAGCTATGATGCTGACAAGTTGATCTCTAATTTTTCTTTTCCTCATTCATTATAGTTTTCGTATTTTCGTCACAAGAAGGGAAGTATCATTCCAATAAATATTCTAATGCATCATGTTTTTATTGCTGGTATTTGGTTCCTTGCTTGATGTTCTCAATACACGCCATGATCTCCACCTGTAGGTTGTGCCTGTGATAGAAAAACAACATGCTTTTATAAGCATCTTTTTTGATAGGTACACTAGGAATGAACCCTCAACCTTATTTGGTCTACTGTTCCATGCAAAAAATGCAGTAGTTTTTCATCCTTCATATTTTTTAAGATAATGAGCTGAACTTATACATTACCAATTCACAACTTGACCTTGAAGCTTAAGCTGTTAGATTGTAGGCCAACAGTGCATCAATCTTTACACTCCCCTGCACATTGCGTAGAAAACAAACACTGAATGAAACCCATTATAGGAATTAAAACATCCAACTAAGGCCAATTCAACAAGCAGAAAAATTAAATGTGCACAAGAATTTAACCTAGGATTTTTTGTCAACCATGGCTCTGATACCATCTCAAATTACTAATTAGCCCAAAAGCTTAATTGGCAAGAGCTAGGCTCAACAATGTATATCAAGCTATGTACTGCTGTCTATCACGTGCCACATCGTCTTGTACATGAAGAGATTGAACAAGCACACAACTACAAACAAAACATGGTTTAGCGCAATAAACAAAATGGGTGAATAGGCATTGATCATGCAACTTGAACCTAGACCTCTTTATACCACGTTGGATCGCCAATTAATGTAAACACCTCAGTTGTTAGGTTGTGGCATTCAACATATATTAAACATTAACATATAAAATTGATATTGTAGAAGCTTAAGGTTAGAAATCATGTTTTGAATTAAATAACTATTGGTTTAATGTCTTTTCATGGTTTTCCTACGTCTATTTTGGCCGTTAATGCAACAGTGATATGATAGTTTTTTTGAAATTTTCTTCCTTGGGGGATTTTTCAGCCTTGGTCACAACATTCAATCTTGAGATTGGGATTACTGGTGCCATTTTGTCAAAGCTGGATGGCGATTCTAGAGGTGGAGCAGCTTTGAGTGTTAAAGAGGTTTGTCTTGTTTTCACTTAAAAATAACTTCATCAGATATCTTTTGTTGACACCAATCTTTGAAACTTGAAAGAATTCACCCACAAAGCCTCTATTCTTTTAGATACTGTACAGGTGATGTTTTCTGCACATCAATATGTTATGTTAGTGTCACATACCCTCCAATTTCAAATCAAGTTCACCGGATTTTTATGCATATCAATTATGATCATTCTCTGTACGAAATTACAGTCTTCAGGCAATGTTGTCAGACAATTAGATATGAGTACATAATGAATATGGATTAAATGGTATTTTAGTAGCTTGAGAATTTGAGATTGGGGATGTTTGGCATCATTATATGCATGAATGTGTGTGCTTTGTGGCTATTTGATAATGTTTTCAGTCCTTGGTCTTTAACATGGAAGATTGTTTCATAGAATGCAGATATATGAGTTCTCCATTTTTTTTATAGGATCATTTAATAAGAGTCTACTGTGAATTCCACTATCAATTTAGAATGTCTGTTTCACATATGAACTTTGGTTGTCCAAAGGAATGCACATTTCTGTATTCTTCGCATTCATGTCCATGCCAAATTCCCCCACATGCTGAGGCATTCGTCCTTGTCTACCACTCCTTAATTCTTACAGAGACTGATCTTTCACAAGCTTTAGAAAGAAATGAACTTATGCTTTGGACATTTTTATATAAAAATGAGGACATTAATGCATCGAATAATGTTCTGTAAAGTTTGTTAGATACAAACACCACTCCAATTTCATATCTCTACCCCTTTTTGCATTTCAGGTTCAAAAAATGTGTATAATAACTTCCATCCATACATATTCTTATGCAAGGAGGTTCAGATCCTTTGAACATGAAGGAAACAACTTCTTTACTTAATATTTGAATATTTCAACTGCTGCAAATTTTGAGAAATGATAAATTAACTTCCTTTTGTAATTGATAATTATTCAATGACAGTTGGTTCCTTTAAATTATTGAAATTTCTGCACTCATAAATAACTCGCACAACTGAGAAGCATATTTTCTTATTTTTTAAGAAATATGCCAATCATGGCAGGTGTCAGGAAAGCCAATCAAGCTGGTAGGACGGGGAGAGCGTATGGAGGACCTTGAACCTTTCTACCCTGATCGTATGGCAGGACGCATCTTAGGAATGGGAGATGTTCTCTCTTTTGTGGAGAAGGCCCAAGAAGTTGTAAGTTTCACTGAATTAAATTTCATTTTTCCTTTTTAAAAGACTGAATTATGATGCAGCTCTTAGTTGAATTGTGATAGATGCGCCAAGAAGATGCTGAAGAATTGCAAAAAAAGATAATGAGTGCAAAATTTGACTTTAATGACTTCTTAAAGCAAACTCGTGCTGTTGCACGAATGGGCTCCATGACTCGTGTTATTGGAATGATCCCTGGTATGGGGAAGGTATCAATGCCTGCTTATGCTTTTTATATTGTTTACTCTTATATGGTATTGTAGGAAGATTTGGTCTGCATTTGGTTTTGGTATTTGTCTGCAAAAAAACGTGGAAATAGTATAATAGATTCACTGTTCCTTTGCTACTTATATTTATATTTTGGAGGCTTTCCAGTAACTGTTGGTGTTGTTATCTTAATAAATTGTTAATAAAATTCCAACTCACTTCCAAATTTGCATATGCGAACAGGTGACGCCTGCACAAATTCGAGAAGCAGAGAGGAGTCTGAAGATAATGGAAGCTATGATTGAAGCAATGACTCCTGGTATTTTTTTTCTCTGTCCTTGCTGCAGTGAGTTCTTAATGGGGAACTGTGGAACTACTTTTTAGTAGGGGAAAGAAGAGAGTGAATAAATTGCCTTGGCATCTCTGACCACCTGGTAGTATTGCGTAGTTTTTACAATCTTGAAACATGTCCTTTTTAATTTTTCCCCCTAGCGAAAAATTTCTCAGAATCCACTACCAGCCAATAAGGCTGATGGAAGATGTAGGATATGAAATCAAGTTGTGCATTCTCTCTTATTTCATTGTCCTCACTTCATTATTAGTACTTTGTGTACTATAGTTGTTGAGAATCTCACTTGTCAGTTTGTCCCACATTAAAAAAATTGAGTGGATGATGGGTTCTTATATACATGGTTGGGCCCAAAAGAGCTTTTGGGTGAAGTTGATGCTCACCTATGTATATCAAGCCCACAGGTCATGGCTCCCTACACATGAAGACTCCCCCAGCCCTAGAAAGTGGTATTAGAGCCAGGTTCAAGTTTGGCTCGAGTGTTCATGCATGTGTTCTTGCGGATGTTGACCCCATAAAAGAGGATCGGCAACGGATGCTAATCCCATTTATGAGTGGACTCCCATGGTTTTCAAGGCTTTCCCGTAGTTGAGTAATTGCTTTTATTTGGTTACATGATACTAATCAAGAATGGCTTCCGTTCGAGGGGGAGTGTTAAAACTCACTAGTGATGGAAGACTGTTAAGAGTTTCACTTGTGCATTTGTCACAAATTGAAAAAATTGAGTCGATGATGGGTGGTTATATACATGGTTTGGGCCTAAGACCTAATGTTTTTAGCTTTTAGGTCAAGTTAGCGCTAATCCGTGTATGTCAAGCCTGCGCATGATGGCTCCCTACTTGTGAAGACTCCCTTAGCCCTAACAATGGTTGAACTAACTTTTTTGAATTGCTTTTGCTATGGTTTCTAGTTTAGAAATATAAATAATTTGGAAATGAACTACATCATTTTAAAATCCAACTAAACACAAATAATTTACTTGGTTGACTATTGATTTGCATCAAACAACTAGGAATGTAGGATAGGCCTTTTGTGCATGTTCATTTGCATGCAAATTCTATGTTTGTTCATGCATGATTTATCGAACAGTTACTCAAATTAGATCGACAGAAACATGATCTATTATAAATATGGGTGTAAAACACTGTGGCATGGCATGTGATAAAGGGGAGCATAAGAAATCAAATGGCTAAACATGAATAGAAGGAGAGGAAATGTAAACAGAAGAACATAAATATAATAAAAAACAGAATTAAGAAGAAGTGAGGATGGTTGAAAGAGATGGAAAGATGAGGAAAAAAGTTGGTAGAGAAAGAGGACTAATACATAATAGAGAAGCAGGGAAGGGCTAACAGTTGGTTCAGTAAAACCTTAATTTGCAGTCTGGTTATTATTTGGACATAAAGTTGCGTTTATCATTTTATTTTTTTCTGGCAAAATCATAATTCTATATCCTCTCAAATGTAGCCAGATGGTACCTTATATGCTAGGTTATTTGTGGTGAATATTTTGCATTGGGTTGGCTTATGTATCTTCACCTCTTTCCCCAGTGAAATCTTGATGCAGGGTGTGAGGCACGAATAGACTCTAGGTTCTGCAGAATAGAAATATGACTGATTATGGATAATTAAAGGGAGATATAGTGGCTAAAAGGAGATCCTAATTTGCATAATAGTGGTGGCTATGGAGAGATGAATTCGAAACCCATGCTTACAAATCTCAGGAAAATTCTGAGCAGATCAGAATTTAATGGCAAATTGTGAAGGGAAAATTCTGTGCTGCCTCTTCATTATTTGGACTAAAATGATATAACTACATGACAGCTTTGCATGTTAAATGAACCTAGGAAAATGACTATTACTGACTCGACTTCCCTACACTTAAAGACCTTATAAATGAAATGTGGAACTTAACTCCTAAATGAACTTGGCAAATGAAATTGGACTTAGGGGAAATTGCACACTTTGACTAGACCATAATTATGATACCTAGACAACAACTAAAAAATATTATAGCAACTAACAATATTAATTATGCTTCACTGGTGCAGCACCCTGTATCATTCCCCCCTTGTTAGAAGAAACTCATCACTGTGCTAGTTGCTATCTGTAATGGTTCACACAATTGGGCATGACCCCACAGAATCTCCACTTCACCTATCCTAGAGTTTCAATGTTTAGGCTCTTGTATCCATATTACTAGAATTGTAAATGATTATCATTTTTCCCTTTACTTTACTGCACCTCAATTGCCTCTTTTGTTACTTCTGCTCTCTTGTACATGGAGATTTCCCTATTAGGAACTCATCTTTGTGACTGCAATTCAGGGGCCAAGTCCTCACTTGATCCTTCCTACACTTGCAATGGTGATGATATTCTTTTTGGCTCCTGTTTGCAGATTTCCCTTGAGCTAGTTGAACATCGTGCACATTTCCAGCATTGTTTGCCTCTAAAACTTGTTTTTGTTGCTGTCTCACTCTTGATTTGGCTTTGATAGCCGCAATTACTTCATTAGTTTCTAGTTTCTGATCATCAAAAGGCCTTATTATTGTGGCAATCGTTCATGGGAGTAGGGTCAAAATTAGAGACTCAACTACTGTTGTTGTAACACTACTCATATCTTTAGGGTAAGTAAATGTACCAAGAGGTCCATGCGCCATGAAATGATTTTCAGTTAACACTTGGTAACTCCATCAAGCCCCTCTCATTTTGAGTGACGTGGTGGTTTGTTTTATCAACATTTTTCACATCGACATCTTTCGTGGGTTTTAAAACTAGCTTCTTCTTCTTCTTCTTGTCACCATTTTTGGCATAGAAAGAGTAGGAATTATCATGCTCATCATGGTCAGCACTTTGGTCACTTTACCAAGGATCACCAAGTAGAATATGCATGTTCTGGTTAGTATTATGTCACACCAGACGGATTCCTTGCAAGTGATTTCAATCGAAAATTTGACTGTGCACTTTGTCGTCGCAAATACTTCCTTTACTTTACTAAACCAAAGAATGCAAAATCGCTGCAGCCTGCAGGTGTCCCAGCACTTCAAGCTTCAATTTTTCCATGCTACTTTAGCCAGCAATTTTTTGCTACTGCCATTGTCTAATCTTACAAAGCTTTCTCCTGCTGTGCATCTTTTCCTACAATAAGTCTTCTGCAGCCTGTCATCCTTTATCTGAATATGTTCATAATGTGTCCTTCGCTCTTCTTTAGAGGCCGCTACTGCCATATTATACATTTTATCAATCAGTGTCTTCCTTCTAGTAGAAATAATAAAGTTCCTTAACATCCAGAATAATTTATCTTTGAAATATAAATGGGCAGTCACAAATCCATGAAACAAAACCAAAGGAATTGGTTTGAAATAGAAGTGGAATAACCAAAAAGGGATATGTGAAGGGCGAGAAATTGGATAATACCCAAGAAAGCAGCAAACGGCAAGCAACACAAATCAATCAAGGAAGAAGCTGCTCTGATACCAATTTGATGCAGCATGTGAGGTGGAAATAAACTATTGGATCTGTCAGGTTAGAAATATGACAGATTATAGATAATTGAAGGGATATATAATGGCGAAAGAAATATTCTCTCACGAGGAACTGCAGCAGTGGAGGCTATGGAAAGAGCCACTAGATGAACCCTATGGCCTTAACCCACATTTCAGATCAGAATTGAATGGCAAAATGTAAAGGGAAAATTCTGTATTGCCTCTTCGTCATCTGGACTAAGATGATTGTAAGTACATGACAGCCTAACACATTAAGTGTGCCTAGTAAAATGGTTATTTCTGACTTGACTTCCCTAGACTTAAGACCTTGTTATTGAACTTTGGAACTTGACTCATCAATGGACTTGGTAATTGGAGTTAGATTAAGGAAATTTGGAGAACTTAAGACATAGGAAACCATAATTATGACACTAGATAACAACTGATAAATATTATACAACTAACAATATTAACTATGCTTCATTGGTGCAGTAGCCCTTCATCAAGTTTTCGTTGGATTTCCCACTTCTGCTTCATCTCTTGGTCCTGCAAATTCGAGAGGCATTAATTTACTTTGTTTCATTTCATGTGCTATTGTTGTTGAACACCTTGAGATAATATTATTGCATGGATAAGATTATAATATTGTAATTACTCTATGGGTAATTCTCATGGTGAAATGGGTTTAAATTTTTGAATTATGAAATAACTCACCATGAAGTAGATTTTTCTTTTCTAAAGATGTTTTATGTTTCTTCTCCCTCTAATGACTGTCAAATTTCATCTGTTTCTTCTGTGCCCTGAAAATTCTTCTAATTCTCTTGCTTATTGAAGAGGAAAGGGAGAAACCGGAATTGTTGGCAGAATCTCCTACTCGGAGGAAGAAGATTGCCCAAGACTCTGGGAAAACAGAGCAGCAGGTATGTAGATCCATTGATTGATGTTAGTTTGATATGCTGCCATGAAAATCCAGGGTTTTCCCTCTCTTTTTGATATTTGTGATAACTGTATACTTTTTGACTTATTTGATTAATCAACAACTTTAGGTAAGCCAACTTGTTGCACAAATTTTCCAAATGCGTGTTCGTATGAAGAATTTAATGGGTGTAATGGAAGGAGGATCTATTCCTGCACTTAGTAATCTTGAGGAGTCGCTTAAAGCAGCGCAGAAGGTGCCTCATTTGCCTATACTTGTGTTTGCATGTGTTTCTGCTTATTCTGCCTGTTTATTCATATGACATATTATATGCACTTTATTAATTCATTCCCATATACTTGCATTTGTCATTATGATATCTAATGTTATTGTGTTTAATGTGACAACAACACCATATGTTCAAAATTTCTTTTTGCCCATTGAATTTTCTGAATTAGCTAAAAATATTCGTAATTAGCACCAAATCTAATAGCATCTATTTATATATGAATAATAAGTGTTGTTATATCTACTTTTTTCCATAGTGAATCCCTTTTCCAATAAAAATTCACTTAGGTTACGTAAGTTTGCAAAGTGTCTATTCGTAGGAATACAACAACAACACAACAACAACAAGCCTTAAGTCCCACTAGGTGGGGTCGGCTACATGAAAACTTTTTCGCCAATTCACCCAATCAAAAACATTTTCCTTTATTAGATTAAATGCTATTAAATCATTTCTCACTACCTCATTTCAATTTATTTGAGATCTATCCCTACCCCTTTTCATGCTAAAAAGCAAAAGCAACAACTAATTCACTCCTCCTCACTAGTGCTCTACTGGGCATGCATTTCAAATGCCCAAACCATCTAAGTTGTCCCTCCCTTATCTTGTCTTTGACCTGTGTTTTGCCTAAAATATGTTCGTTTCTTACTTTATCTTTTAATGTGATATCACTCATCCACCTTACATTTGCATTTTAGCGTTTTTACCTTTTGCACATGTTTCTTAGTTACCCAACATTCTGAACCATAAAGCATGGCTTACTTTATAGCCATCTTATAAAATTTTCCTTTTAAGTTTAAGGGTATTCTACAATCACACAACACATCTGATGCACTCCTCTATTTTACCCAACCTGTTTTAATTCTATGTACTACATCTTCTTCAATTTCCCCTTCCACTAGCATAATAGATCCAAGATATCTAAATCTATTAGTGCTATTAATCTCTTGATTATCAAGTTTAATCTTCTCTCCATTACTACTCCTTACATTACTAAAATTATATTTCATATATTTGGTCTTATTCCTACTTATCCTAAATATTTTAGACTTTAATGTGGCTCTCCAAAGTTCTAACTTAGATTTCATTCCACTCCTACTATCACCAATTAACATGATATCATCTACAAAACAGCATATACTTAGGGATCTCATTTGGGATATTCCTAATAAGTTCATCAATTACTTTAAGTAAAAAGATAAAGACTCAAAGTAGAACCTTGATGTACACCTATTGTAATTGGAAAATCTCTAAATTCCCTTCCTACAGTTCTAACGCTAGTCACTACTCTATCATACATAACCTTAATGACTTCAGTATATCTACTAAATATCCCTGTCTTTTCTAAGGCTCACCAAAGAACTTCCCTAGATACTCTATCATATGCTTTCTCTTGGTCAATAAAAACAATATACAAGTCCCTCTTCTTTTATGCAAGTTTCTCATGTTTTTCCTAAACTTTTTCATAAAACTTCTTAAAAGATAAATAACTTATGTTGTTGGTCTTATAGTCATAAAATCAAATTAATTTTATGAAATTATCCTTTCTAGTCTTATTCTATGTTCAATTATCCTTTCCCATATTCATCGTATGACTCATAATCTTAATTCCATGATAATTATTACAATTTTAATTATCGCTTTTGTTTTGTTTTAAAGGTACTAACGTACTTTTCGTTCATTCTTCTGACGTTTTCTTGGTTTTTATAATAATGTTGAATAGATTAGTTAACCAAATATTTCGTTTATCTCCACAACATTTCCAAACTTCAATTAGTAATTTATCTTATCCTAATATCCTATAGATTTCTCACTTTTCATCTTTCATAATGTCATCTTAACTTCAAGGACTCTAATTTTGCAAATAAATCTCCTATTTTTAGTCTTCTCCTCATTTTTTACTTTCAACTTTAATCTTTCATTTTGGTTTTTATTAAACAACTTATTAAAGTATCTTCGTCTCCTCTCTTTTATGTCTTCTTCTCTAATTAAGACATTATCATTCTTGTCCTTCATACATTTTACATCACTTAAATCTTTGCACTTTCTTTAACTCTAGCAAGTTTATAAATGTTTTTTTCTCCTTCTTTTGTATCTAGTATAGTATACAAGGCATCATAAGATTTATGCTTAGCTTCACTAATAGTCTTTTTTGCATTTTTTCACCTCTTTATATTTTTCAAGATTTTCTATATTTCTACAATTTTGTCACATTTTATACCAATGCCTTTTTGTTTTAACGGCTTTTTGGACATCTTGATCCTCCCACTAACGTTTTTTTACTACCCAAGCATCTTCTTAAGACTCACCTAAAACCTCCTTTATTATCCTTATGATAGAATTAACCATTTTATTCCATCTAGTATTTGCCTCTCTACCTTACCCCCTACTCCCTAATCACACTCTTTGATCATTTTATCTTTGAATTTTTCTATATTAACTCCCTTCAAGCTCCACCATCTAGTACTCTTATGTTGATTTATGAAATTCTTAGGAATAGAATTGTCATAGTATAGAGATTTGATGACTTACAAAAGAGTGTTGTCATCATAAAGCAAATGACAATGCAAAAGTTTGTGTTATCTTATCAAACATGGAATAGAATATAAATAGACATTCCATGGTAAATTTGGGATTAATCATTCTTTGTCTATTCCATGTTATGGATTTTAGATTTTTTTGCATCGTCATTTGATTTATGATGGCAACACCATTTCTTTTGTAAGCCATTAAATACTCTATGGCAATTGTATTCCGACTAGGCATTTCGTGAACCAAGCATGATCTAAGGTTATATTTGGTTCATGGAGTCTCTATTCCTAGACATGGAATGGACTAGAATGAAAATGTTATAAAAATTGTATAGGGATATAATACTTTAGGGGGGTAAGTCACTATGCAAAATTGTGTTATTCCATCTAACGTGTAATAGGATAGGAATATACTTTCTCATTGTTAAATTTGACAACAGTCATTCAATCCAGATTTGAGAATAGTCAGTCTTGTCATTTGCTTTATAATGACAGTATACCTTGTTTCATAAGCTGTCAAGTCCTTATATATGACTATTCTGTTCTCAAGAATAGACATTCCACGAACTAAATGTAACCTTAGTTGTTCATACCCTGCTTTGGATGCTCAGATAACACATGATCAGGGAATTGAGGATCTTTAAAGCCAAGAGGTTCAACATATACTTCAATAAATCCACTTAAAAATGCACTTTATATTCCCATTTGATAAAATTTATACCCTTGGTTTACCCTTCCCATTCATCACACTTGTGGAATGTTATGTAATGCAAATCTCTTGATGTGTTGGGCCTTCAAACCAGGTTGAGATTCGATTTTAGGACATTCTTCATCCATGGAAGTAACTCCTAAAGGGAAATAACATTCCAATCACCACCCCTCCAACTTTCTTTCCCATCTTCTTGGCATGTGACGTGGGAATAAATTGGTGTGAATATTCCATGAATTATCTCAACTACTTCCATGTTTCAGAAACTTCCGAACTTGAACATTCTGAGATTGTAGTAGAACATTGTTCAATCTATATCTTTTTCGGTATTATTCATTAAGGTGAAGAATTAATGTTCTCTCTCCCGGTCGCAGGCACCACCTGGTACTGCAAGGAGGAAGAGGAGGTCTGTGTCAAGAAGTCAATTTCCGGACACAGCACCAGATAGGCCAAGGCCTCGTGGTTTTGGGGCCAGAAACTGAGAACCCAACTTTTGCATATGGACACCCCAATGGAAACTTGGGTTGATGAATTGTTAGCAGTCTGCTTAATGCTTATTTGCACGTCTCCAGCTGCCATTCTCACTGTGAATTCTATGGTTGTATAAAAGATGTTCCTATGACAGGTACCCTAACCAAATGCTGTATATTTGAACATTGCTGGAGCACTTCATTTGAGAGACTTGTGCTTGAAATAGTTGTAAAAAAAAAAAAAAAGATGTTAGCAAGTGTTTTATTCCACAGTTTCATTGATTAAGGCTTATGGTTGAGGAATTGCATAATCATTAGGAAGGAGGTTCCCCATTTTTAAATGTCAGGTTTATTTCAGGCAAATCGGTCACACTAAAGACACCCTCTGAAATTATCGGACTGGCACCAAATGCGGTATTCATGCTGTTGCGATCTCTACCTGAAATTTGTTTACGGCTCAAAAAAAATATTACAAATTTTGAGATCGCAACAGCATAAAATACTCAATTTTTCAGATGAGAGGATATGGCTATGGGGTTACATTTTTTCCCTCTAAAATTAGTTAATGCCTGCAGTTTTCGCGGGCAGTTTAAGAACAAACACAGGAAGCCGTTGGGACAAAAATAGCTTTTGGATTTAGACACTGCCATGTGTCAGCTGATGATTCTTTCTTTATGGGTTCAAAGCCCTCAAAGAAACAACAGGAGTATCCCATTAAGCTGAAGGAAAAATTAAAAAAATTTTATTTCTGGTTGAGAAAGAAAAATGGCAAGCCCAACGGGAATGGACGCCTCCGACGATGTGAAGTTTCCGGCGGCCGACGCCGAAGGGGAATTGAATCCCGGAAGAGACAAGAATTTAAAGGTGGATCCAGTGTCTGCTCAGGTGGCCACCTCACTGGAGGTCAAGGTACTTCCTCTATCCTTTACCCCGTCGTCCATGTTATATGATTATCACCTTAAAGAGAGAAGAAAAAAATTCTTCTCAACAAATATAATTCAATTTATCACTTGATTTTATAACACTTTTCATTCAAAATTTTTTATTCCATTCCATACCACAAATCGAAGATGCGCTAATAAAATTGTGATGCATTTTAGTGGAGGGGATACGATGCCCATACACCTAAGGTCCTATTTGGTATCATCATTCATTTTATATTTTTAAAATTAAAATTAAAATAAAATTATCATATGAATTTTAATATAATTGAAGTAAAAATATACATAAATTTTAAAAAATAATAATAAATTCAATTATAAAATATTTTTACTATTTTTTAATTGTCATGTCCAATAAAATTTTTACGGTTAGGTAAATTTTGAAATATAAAAATTAAGTGAAATAATTATAATAATTTTTATGTTTAATATATATAGTATATTTTTTAATGTGCATTATTTTGTGATTGTATTATTTTAAACATATTTTTATAATAGTATTTGATTTAAAGGTAAAAATGAGCACTTTTTAATTAAGTTTTAATTTATTTTACTTTTATAAATATTAATCAAATAAGTTTTTGGTTTCTGGTTTTTAATTTTTATTTTTAATTTTTGCTTTTTGATTTTTGATTTTTATTTTTATAATTTTTGACAATAATAGCAAACCGTGGATAAGTTTATTATCAATCCATTTTTGTCCCGTCACTCTTCATAATGAAAGGATTTGTTAATAACATAATTTAATTTTGTTTGGTCTTTGATGTGCAAAGAAAGAGTTGGAATCATGATTCTGGTATATTTTATTCTTTTATTTAAAAATATTTAAATTCTTATTTTCTCAAAGATGATCAAGCATGTGTCTATTATTATTATTTTTTTTTTTTAAAGTTAAATATCTGTTTGGTGGTAAGAAATGATTTTGATTTTTCATGGTACAAATTCGATCTTTTTCAATTTTTTCAAAATATTAAAGATAGATAAGAAAATATTTTCGCAATTATTTTATTTTTTTTAAAAATAAAAATTAAAAATTAAGCATGTGAGTAATTTAACATGCATGCACAATTATTTATGGTGAAGGAGAAAGCAGAAATGAAAAAGGAAGAGGAGAAGAGGGACGCAATTCAGACGCTGAAAACGGTGGTCATAGTTTCAGGGGTGATCGCTGCGGTGGCCGGAGCCGCCTTTGTCATTACCAAGAAGTTGAAAGAGAAATGAGTGCCCAGCAGACCGCCGCCGGCCGCCGGTTTGCAACTCCGCCCACGACCGGCCAATTTTCTGTATATTTTTTACGTTATTTTTTCTCTTTTTCTTTGAAAAAAAAAAAGAAATTAAACTCGAGAAGGTATTTTCTTCGAGATTACAGTGCCTTACATGGGCATTAATTCCTGGAATTGTACATGATTTTATTTTGTTTTGTCCAGAAATTAAATATGGTAAAAGATAAAGATGATGTTATGATATATAAGTAATTAAAATTAAAATTTTATTATAATTGGCACTCAAATAATTATATTTACAATTCATTTCGTTCAGTGGAATTTACAATTCATTGGAATATAGTTTAAATTTTAAGAATCAAGGAATAGTAATTCTTTATCTATTTATTATTTCTAATTATTTCATTCAACATATAATAAGAAAAGAATAGATATTCTCAAGATGGAATTTGGAAATAGTTATACCTTATTTATTTCTTATTATGGATTCATAAAATGTTTCACATTGTTATTTATTTTATAATAACAACATAATTTCTCATATAATTAATTATAAATAGTCTATTAAAATTAATCTATTCTCAGGAATAAGCATTCCACAAATCAAATATATCCTTTGGGGTGTATTTAAATCGAGTCGAGTCAATATCCTAAAATACTCAAATTCAAAAATGTCAAGTTCGAAATTTGACTCGAATTCGATCGATTTTCTAATTGTTAAACTTGAACTTGACTTGGTTACAAATTTATAAAACTTGAGTTCAACTTAATTATAAATCAATAGTAAATACATATATAACTATATATAATGTACATATAATAGTAACTATATTTATAAGATATATATTATATGATTTAAATAATATAAAATGATAAAATTAAAATGCTCGATTAGGCTTGAAACTCAACTCAGGCACTATTACTAAGTTCAAACTCAATTTGTTAAAATACTCGAGTAGCACGAACTCGAGTAGCATCGAGTCGACTCGAGTTAGGGAATGAATCGAGTTCGAGTAGCTTGTAAGTAAGTTTTACTCACTTACATTCCTACTCATATCCTTTGAAAATTTGTGCTTAATTACTTGCACCATGAGGTTTGGTGCAACTCTTGTGGACATTTTTTCTATTATACATTTGTTAAGATGTCATATTAATTTTGGTCAAAATATTCAATTTTTGCCTCCTTGTAAAAAAAAAAAATGAAGATTATTTTTAATCTTAATTTGTCATGTTAATATGTGAACTTCCTACTTTCTCCATTTTCATTTGTTTTTGCTTATAAAAATAAAAAGTATTAATGATGTTATTCTTTACAATTGTAGCTTAGTACCTTGGGATATTTAAGTGGAGAAAAATAGAGGGACGGACCCAATGGGTTCGCAGAGCGTCCAAAGTAGGGAAAAAGAAAAATTGAATCAAACCACAAAATCGAAGCAAAATGAACCAAAAAATTAATTAATCATTTTTCTTGGTTTGATTTTTAATTGAATTTTTTAACTTTTTCAATTGTCGATTTGGCTTCGGTTCTCCCATTCAATAATCATAATTAACCAAACCAAACTAATATATATATATATATATATATATGTATAAAAGATACATTACATATGATATTATATAACATTTTAACAATTTGAATTTCAAAAGGTTGTATTGCATTAAGATTGATGCTTAAATTTTAATGATAAATATTTTAAATTTAGATATTGATTATTATAAAAGAAAATATATCACTTGTAGCGATTTTAAAATTTTAAATTGTCTTTAACACTTCAATTCAATTAACCATTACTCGAATTTTGGTTAATCGTTTTAAATAGCTGATTTTGATTTGCATTTTCTAACATATCAAAAATTCAATTTGAATAACAATTTTCGGGACATAGTTAAGCTAACTATACTATTGTTACTTTTAGTTCAAAGGGTTTCGGACACCATCATTTTCAAAACAAAATAGTAGTAATAATAATAATAATAATAAATAGTATATGGATATCTCTCATCTAATATTTATTTTCACCCATCTTAAAAATTCAACCTGAAATTTTTAACATATAAATTCCAAACTTTGACCTCTTAAATATTCCTAACACAATTACATAATTATATTACCAATGTTATTTTATTTTATCATTTTGCTACCTAGGGAAGTTCTATGGTGGGTTTTACCAAAAAAAAAAAAAAAAGGTATATATTGTAGGTATACCGATGTCATTAAGTATATGTACGATAGAGTTATGACTAGTGTAAGGATTATAGATAGGGAAACAAGAGAATTTCCAATTACCATAGGCGTACATCAAGGATCTCTTTTGAGTCCTTATCTTTTTGCTTTAGTGATGGACCAATCGACTAAAAGTATTCAAAAGAAGATTCCATGGTGTATGTTGTTTGCAAATGATATTATATTAATTGACGAAATTAGAGATGGAGTAAAGGTTAAGTTAGAATTATGGAGAGAAGTTTTGGAATTTAAAGGGTTTAGGATAAATAGAAATAAAACAGAATATATGAAATGTAATTTTAGTAATGATAAGAGGAATCAATTGCTTTAAATGTAATTAGTTGAAGATGTTTAGTTCTTTAATTAGTCACAAGATATCAAAATATAATTTTTTGGTTTACTCATGTTTATTTTTCTAATAATAAAACAATTATAATATAAAAATTAAATAACCTATCTTATAAAATAAAAGAGCACATATTAACTCAAAAAAATATTTTTTTTAAAAAAACAAAACAGATTAAAACCCCTACATAATGAGAAATTATACAGAGGACCTCTCCCTCCACGTGTCCGTGTGTCTGTTTCCTTAATTATACATTTAATGAAAATGAGTCTCTCTTTCATATTAATGAATGTGAGACCAATTTGTCACATGTCTAATATTAAAGAAACAGGTATACGGACACGTGAAAGAAGAGGTCCTCTATATAATTTCTCATATAATTTCTCCTACGTAATGGTTGTAACTTTCAAATTAATTATTTAGTTGAACAAGGTGGTTGATAGTGTTGAATTTTGTCAAAAATTTTCAATAGACACTAACAATGAAAAAATTATCGGTGCAATTTACCCTCTTATTTTGATAGGCAAGTTTGATACTTAAATTACATAAAAAAGTTGATGAAGCTTAAAAGGTTTGGTTCTTTGTTTGATAAAAGTGCTTCATTTTAATAATTGTGCCCATAAATTTTAAAAATCATTGATGTTTTAAAATTTACTAAGAAACTAATCAAACTAAACTATGTACTTTCGAAATCAAGAGATATTACTAAGAATCATTTTCAACTTCTACATTTTTTTTTTCAAATATTGTGATGTGATGTTGCATGAGCAGCGACTTCCCTTCTGATTTGGTGCTGCCTAAATGGTATGAAGGATTTGTTCGTATTGGAGTTTTAGGTCATAAAATAAAATTAAAAAAAAAAAACACTCTTCAGACTTCTTCAAAGAATTTTATATTTTCACCAATAGCTTTTATAGTCATTAGTAAGTCACGTAACAAATCGCATATGTGAAATGTAGGTTTACAAATTTAAAATAACTTATTATTATTTACTTATATTCGTTCAAAGATTACAATAATTTGTTATAAAAATATAAAAACATGACAATTTATTTAAACTATAGGACAAAATGCACTAAACCCTCTAATTTTAGTAAAAAGATACTAATGTTTCTTAAAATTTTATAGGCCTATCATAAATTTGGCAAAAAATATTGTAATTCTCAATCCTCAACATTTATAATTTTAGGACATTTGTATCTCTACCCAAACTTTTTTCTTTTGTGGGTAAAATGTGAGTACAAGTATGTGTCTTTTTACCAAGTCTCAAGTTATAGAATTTTTAAAATTATAAGAGAGCTTTATCTTTCTTTTTTCTTTTTTTCTAAATTTTAGAGAATGTCTTTATAATTTTTAAATTTTTAGAAGAGTGCCGTATTTTTATTAAACTTAAGAAAAAATTAATGTATTTTATCTTAAATTAAATAATAACAAATTAATTTTATAAATTAGTTAAAGACACGATATTGGGTGCATGTGCATTGGACGATCAACACAAAAGAAATCAAAAACTAAGGAAATAGTTTTTTCCAGTTTTAGTTTTAATTTATTTAAAATTATTTAAGAAAAGTTTGGGGGAAAATTTATTTCCCTATTTGATGCGTCTTAAGAAACGTTGGATGGTTCAGCATCTTTTAATCAAAAAGAGCTCACCACTCATTGACGGGTGGTTTAAAAAAAAAAAAAAAAAAAACATTGCACTAAGTAGAGTTTTTTTTTTTGCTCTTTTAGTCTAAGAGAGCTCACCGCTCACTGACGTGTGACAGCCAAAAAACATTGTATGGTCCAGCGTCTTTTAATCAGAAAGAGCTCACCACCCATTGACGGGTGGTTTTTAAACAATTAAAAAAAAAACGCTAGATGGTTCAGCATTTTTTAAACAAATTTTTTTTTTTCTAAAAACGCTACACGAAATAGCTTTTTTTTCCTATGTTCTGACACTCCTCTACGCTCCTCTCTTCCTTGTTTCCACAAAGGCTAGCACTACCACCCATCCGTGTTATCCTCTTGAGGGATATCCTCAATCCCCATGTGTCCCATAGGTTTTACTCTTCTATTTCTACACCCTACAACCCTAACCCCTCTCCTACCAATGCCAGTATTTCTCTCTCTCTCTCTCTCTCTCTCTCTCTCTCTCTCTCTCTCTCTCTCTCTCTCTCTCTCTCATCTGCTAAACTTTTACAAGATACCAACTTTATTATTATTGTTGACTTTTTGAGCCATATCCCGTTTTGATTATGACAAAGCATAGCATCTCATTTGCGCGCTAAGTGTATAAACAGGATCTGCTAAACTTTTACAAGATACCAACTTTATTATTATTGTTGACTTTTTAAACCCTATCCCGTTTTGATTATGACAAAGCATAGCATCTCATTTGCGCGCTAAGTGTATAAACAAGTTTATGTTTCTATAAGCATAGATGTTTGATGCAAATTTGAAGTCTTGAAGTACCTAAACGAGCACATCATTTGGCGTATTCCATTGATATGAAAAGAGCAAAGCTTGAAGACCTAGGATTTTTTCAATTGTAATGTTTTTAGGTTTCAATTGTGCATGCATATCATCTTATTTGAATTGAACCTCTCATATGACCTTAAACTGACCTTAGGCACTTTATATTTCATGGAAAATCATTTTACAAATGTGCAAAAATTATTTGAAGTGTAAAAATTATTTTTGGAATGAAAAACTCCAAAACAAGTTTTTCAAAAACCCCTTGATCAATCCGTTCTCATCTTAAAAATTGTTCAACACAAAAGTTGTGGATTTTCTCTTAGCTTTCATTTGATACCAAGGAAGTTCCATTTGGAGTTTCTAGAAAAAGTAATGGCCAAAATATTGAAAGGTGTCCACAATAGAAAATTCCCTTCATGCTTCCGCTGCCTCAATGATGAGTGATTTTATTAATGAATCACTTCTTATCTTAAAAAGTAATCAACATGAAAGTTGTGGGATTTTCCCTTAACTTTTTGTTGATATCAAGATCATCCAATTTAGAGTTTTGTAGAAAAAGTTATGCTCGAAATACTAAAGGTATTTGCAACCTCTTGGGAAAAGGGTAGAAACAACCATAAAACGGCTAGTTTTCAAAATAAAATATATTTTAACACGTCGATGACCATAAAACGGTTATAACTCCAATTTTCCTATAAATACCTTGTCCAAACACTTGAACAAGTCAAGAAAATCATTTGGAAAGCCTACTTGCATATTCTTCGATTCTTACTCATATTTGAAACCCATTTTGAAGATCAAGTTCATATTTTATCCTAGTTTCTTTTTCAAAATCCTTTTGGGAGAAATCTTTTTGGGTTATTCAAGAAAGGTTTGAGCATATATTCACACTCATATTGTGTTTAATTTTACAAAGGTCAATCTTGAAGAAATATTTCTCCTATTCTTCTTTTGAAAATTATTTTTGGAGAAAATCTTGTGAGTAATACAAGAAAACTTTGAGCATATATTCATTTATATATGCTTGCTTGAAAAGCTTCTTGAGAAATGCTAGAGCAAATATTCACACTCATATATTTTGCTTGGAACCTTCTTACTTGTTATATTTAAAAGGTCATTTCAAAAAAATCATTTCCATACTCTTACTCTTGCTTGCAATATATTTTTGAGAGAAATCCCTATACTCTATCGAGCTTCAATTTACAAATTATTTGAGAATGCATATTAGAATATTTTTCATTGTACAAATCAGCTTGTGAAGAAGCATTTTCTTATATGCAAAAACTATTTTCTATCATTTGTATTTTTGCGGTTCGGGTTGTGAATCGTACCAAGTGAAGGGAAATCACTTGGAGAGGTGGCTCCGCCTATAAGGAGTGGCCAAGCGAGGGAATATGATTTGGAGCGGTGGCTCCGCCTATAAGTAGTGGACCGAATGAGGGGATATTGCTCGGAGAGGTGACTTTGCCTATAAGGAGTGTGTAACGTGGTGGCTTCACCCAGTTAAAGGAGCGCTATAGTGGAAATCCTTGGGTGGTTTGTTCAAGGCAATGACATTGGCGGGGATAGCTGAACCTCGTCAAAATTGTTGTGTTTGATTTCACTCTCCTAACACAATTTATATTTTCGCATGTGTATGTTTGTTTGTTTATTGTTGTGATTGGTTTACATACATGCTTTAAATTTTGTTTGGGATATTATTGGTGAATCGACAAATTAATTAGCAAAAGTTTAAAAAAAAAAAATCCAATTCACCCCTTATCTTGGGATTACATCAATCCTCTGTAATAACCCGAACTCAGAAAAATAAAATAAAAATAAATAAAAGAAGAAAAAAGAAAATTTGAAAAAGCAGCACAACAGGGACTCATCGACGAGTGCCATGTGCTTGTCGACGAGGATATCCTGAGAGCAGGAAATGTAACGACCCTTGCCCGCCACATGGGCCCAGTGTGCTACTTTAGCGATGTCTGTGTACCTAATACCTTGTTCATCATATATAAAACACATATATGCATCGCAAATAAAATACAAAATTCTCAAATTACATTACCAGAGTTCTAACTATCTTTATACACAAATATATCCATTTTCACATATTTGCATCCCATAAAACTAAATAAAAATAAAATCTCTATCTACACACTACCTACATAAAATTTACACCATTAGCCCGACTCCTCTAGCCTGCTAGACCTGATCTCTAGGATTTCCTAAAAAAGACAGTTTGTAAAGTAGGGGTAAGGCACAACTCAGTAAGGGAAAAACTAAGTTAATGTCAGTGTGTGACCAGCATGCATTTAGTGTACAAAAAATAACCAGTTCACTAAATAGATAAACACATTTATGAAAACATTCTTAATTTACACTCACACACACAATTAGCCGAGGATAGGGAAGATTACCTGCCCATACAAGTAGCTTCCCTCTACTCTAATATCATTACTGCTATTAAGGCACTCACCTTTCTCACCAAGCTCTCGAAATTATCTTATTAATTATTCGTATTCACATAAATTAACAGATGTGCATATAACACAGTCCTTATGAAAAACATGCCATTTACTTCCCCCATGACACGGAGTGTGTGGCTCGAAGGCTGGACTAGTGTCTTGGGGGATCCACCCAAACAATAGTCATCTGTACTCTCCGTTAACATACTCCGCGGGTATATGCAACTCCAACTTCTAGTCCAATTGCCCTCACCTAGGGCGGTACATTTACCTCACGTAGGCAAATCGGACAAGGTCACAACGATACCGTGCTCACAATACACTAGTCCCCAAGGTTCCTAAAGCATATCATGCAATTTAGATAATAGAAAATACCATTTAAAATATCAATTCACATATATTTCCTGTTATTCCAAAAACCTGGCCCCCAACCACAAAATAAAACCTGGCATATAGTCATAAATTAAAACACGGCCCTCGACCATCATACCAAATTCCTGCATTATTCACAAGCAGTTCCAGTATTTTTCACAACAATTCTAGTATTCCACAAATAGTTCCCGTATTTCGCAAACAGTCTCAAATCTAGTTAAACAATAAATCCTACCAAATAATCATTGGCCACACGATTTTAACATTTAAACATAACCATATAAACAACCAAGCTTTCCACCTTTTGTTTCTATTCAAAATACCAATTCTAGGTTTATAAAATTTATTTCGAACAGTTGGTTTTTGAAATAACCTTCAAATTCTCAAATAAATAAATAAATATTAATTTAATCGGTTCAAATTAAATAAAATTCCTAACTTAACTTAATCCCCTTACCTTATTCCTAAAAAGCGCAATAACACCCCGACCTACGCCGTAGGCGTTCAAAAACCCCTAAAACCCTGAAATTTAAACTTAACCACATTATTCATCACAATTCCCAAAGTAACTTTCCCTAAAATTTCTCTAAGTTCTGAATACCCTAAATAGCCTAATAAAGTCTAAATTATTAAACTTACCCCCGATTTAAGGTTGGTGCCCCGGAGCTCCAATTCGAAAACCCACTCTGACTAGATTGTAGAGAATCTCCCCATAAGTCTCCTGACAATTTCCGTTCTTTAATTGGGCTTATGGTTTAAGAAAAACTGAGGAAAGAGTAAAAAGTTGCCTTACCCCAGGAGATATATCTACTCCTACGACAAATCCGCTCCAATAGGATTGTTGATGGCGTTGATTGGAACTCAACGGTATCTTCAGATTTCCGATCGACCGAATATTGGAGATGAGATTGAGGAGAGTGGGAGAGAGGAGACAAGGAAAGCATTAAGACGCAGAGCTTCTACGCAGAATGAGAAAGAAAAAAAAAATGCTTCTGTTTCCTGAAGGATCTTGATCCTTTAGGATAACCTAAACTTATATATATATATATATATATATATATATATATATATTATAATTTATAATATATTATATTATATTATATTATATTAATATATTATATATTTATTATTTATTTATTTATTTTAATTATTTATTATTAATATTTTTTTATTTTTTTTGAATCATTGCATTCTCCCCTTCTTACAAAAATTTCATCCTCAAAATTTGTTAACTATTATCAATCACATCATTAACTCGCTACCCCTGTCTGCAGAAGAGTCGGTAACCACCCATATAGCGGCCCCATCCCACATCTATTAACTACCCTCACTTATGGCAGAGGAATACCATGGTTACAATAATGTCATTGGGAAATTACAATATCCATAATAAATTTTCTCAAAGACTATCCATAATTAAAACTACTAACAACTAACTACACAACCTACTTTAATCCATCCATATACAACCATACCCTTACCTGTCTGGCACTAGCCCTCGCTGAACAGCTGCAGGTACTTCTGGCGTATTTCCATTTCTAACTCCCAAGAAGCCTCTTCAATTGCATGATTTCACCACAGCACCTTTACTAACGATATATCCTTAGTATTTTTTCGATCCAGAATCTGAACTAGTACCTTCTCGTATGCTAGAGTATCCCCAATCTCCAACGCTTCATAACTGATCACATGTGAGGGTTCTGAAATGTACCTTCTCATCATGGACACGTGGAACATGTCATGTATCATGGACAGCGCTGGGGGTAGTGCTATCCTATACGCCACCGAACCAATCCTCTTCAGAATCTCGAACGGCCCAATGTATCTAAGGCTCAACTTGCCATTCTTTCCATACCTCATCACTCCCTTCATCGGAGCAATCCTCAAGAATATCATATCACTTATCTCGAATTCTAGCTCCTATCGGCGAGTATCCGCATAACTCTTCTTTTGACTCTAGGCTGCTTTAATCCTTTCCTTGATAAGTTCAACCTTTGCAAAGGCCTGCTGAACAAGTTCTGACCCCAAAACCTGCCGCTCGCCTACTTCATCCAATACAACGGAGATCGGCACCGAAGACCATACAAAGCCTCATATGTTGCCATTCCAATTTTGGCCTGGTGACTGTTATTGTATGCAAACTCAACTAACGGCAGATATTAGATCCAACTGCCCCCAAAATCTAACACACATGCCCGTAGCATATCCTCAAGAATCTGAATGGATCCTTCTGAGGGTGAAATGCAGCACTAAAAGTGAGTTGAGAACCCAACGCTCCCTGCAAACTCTTCCAAAAACGCGAAGTGAACCACGGATCTAGATCTGAAACGATGGACACGGGCACGCCATATATTCTGACTATCTCCTGAACATAGAGTTCTTCTAGATTATCCATTAAGTAACTGGTTCTAACCAGAATGAAATGGGCAGTCTTCATCAATCTGTCAACCACTACCCATATGGCATTCTGCTCATGCAACACTGAAGGCAATCCCGGTACAAAATTCATTGATATATGCTCCCACTTCTACGTAGGGATGTCCAGTGGTTGAAGTGGTCCCACTAGCCTCTGGTGTTCTACCTTCACCTGCTGACATGTCAAGCACTGACCCACAAATTTAGCAATTTCCCTCTTCGTGTTACTCCACCAGAACAATTCTCGCAAGTCTCTATACATCTTTGTGCTACCCAGGTGAACTATATAAATAGAATGGTGAGCTTCCCCCAGAATCGTCATCTTTATCTCTGCGTCATCTAACACACATAATCGAGTGTGAAATATGAGAACTGCCTCCTCAACAACATTAAAGTCTGTGTGTTGCTCATCCTGTATCTTCTCTTCAATCTCCATCAACTCTGCATCTTTCAACTGAGCTGTTCTGATTCTCTCCTATAAATTCTGTTGAACTACCAAACTAAAAATGAACGTCTGATGATTCCCTTATACCAATTCTACACCCAACCTCTCTAGGTCCATCATGATCTGATGCGAAGCCATAACTGCTGAGGCTGACGTATCCCCAAATTTTCGGCTCAATGCATCGACTACCACGTTCGCCTTTCCTAAGTGATAGCTAATGGTGCAGCCGTAATCCTTTCTCAACTCGAGCCATTTGTGGTTAGTAAAGATCTCGCACCTTACCCCATAAAGATAGTGTCTCCAGATCTTCAATGCAAACACAACTGCTACCAGCTCCAAGTTGTGCGTAGGATAGTTCTTTTCGTACTCTTTCAACTAGCAAGATGCATACACAATGACTTTCCCCTGCTGCACTAGAACACAACCAAGTCCCTTCAACAATGCATCACTGTAAATTACAAATTCACTCTCACCTGATGGAAGGGTCAACACTGGGGCAGTGACTAGACGTTGCTTCAATTCCTGGAAACTCTGCTCACATTTTTCGGTCCAGTTAAATTTCACATTCTTCCTCATGATTCGTGTCAAAAACCTTGATAATCTAAAGAACCCCTCGACAAATCGGCGGTAGTATCCGGCAAGACCTAAAAAACTTCTGACTTCCTACACGTTCTTCAGCCTTGCCCAATCAACTACAGCCTCTACTTTGCTCAGATCACTAAAATCCCTTCCTTGGATACCACATGACCCAGAAATGCAACCTACTCTAGCCAAAATTCACATTTCTTAAGTTTAGAAAATAACTTCTTTTCCCTGAGCACTTGAAGTGCTAGTCTCAGATGGGCTTCATGCTTCTCAGGGCTCCTCAAATAGACCAAAATATCATCTATGAACATAAGAACAAACTGGTCTAAGTACTCGTGGAATACCCTGTTCATCATATCCATAAATATCACTAGAGCATTCATCAACCCGAACGACATAACCAAAAACTCATAATAGTTATACCGAGTCTGAAAAGTAGTCTTCAATACATTATCTAATCTAACCTTAACCCAATGATATTCAGATCGCAGATCGATTTTAGAGAAAATCTACATACCTTGAAGCTGATCAAATAGGTTGTTAATTCAGGGTAATGGATACTTGTTCTTCACCGTTACTTTTTTAATCTCCCGGTAGTTGATGCATATCCACATCGACCCCTCCTTCTTCTTCACAAACAACACCGGTGCACCCTAAGGTGATACACTCGATATGATAAACCCCTTGTCTAGAAGCTTCTATAGTTGCTCGTTTAACTCCTTTAATTCAGATGGAACCATTCTGTATGGGGCTTTAGAGATTAGTGTTGTCCCTGGGATCAGATCCATTGCAAACTCCACCTCACCATCAGGAGGCAATCCCGGTAAATCTTCTGGAAAAACATCAGAGAACTCCCTTATCACTGGGATATCTTCCAACTTGAGTTCCTCTTTCGGCACTTCCTTCACCATTGCAAGGTAACCCTGGCATCCCCCCAAAAGAAACCTCTTCGCCTGGATAGTAGAAAGGATCTATGGTGGCGAATGCACACACGACCCAACAAATACAAACTCCTGCTCCCTAAGAGGTCTGAATACCACCTCCTTCCTGCTACAGTCAATGTTCGTGTAGCTGGATGCTAACCAGTCCATGCCCAGAATAATGTCAAAACCATGCATATCAAGGACTATCAACCTAGTAGGAAACACTCTCCCCTGAATTTTTACTAGATAATCCCTGGTTACCTTGCTACACACTAACACTGACCCTGTCGGTGTGCCCACTTCTAACTATGTCTCTAACAGTTGAGCCCCTAATCCTTATAGTTTAACAAATCCTTGAGACACAAATGAGTGGGTTGCGCCTGAATTAAATAATATAATGGCACTATCTAACAGTATGGAAATAATATCTATCACCACATCGCTGGCGGTCTCCACATCACCCAGTGTAAGGGAGTATACTCGCATTTGAGTCGTACCCCGCTGGTGACCACCTCGGGGTGCCTGGTTACCTCCTCTATACTGTGGCTGCGGCAATGCGTAGTTCAAGACCGCGCGGCAATCTCGTATCCGATGGCCCGCCTCTCCACATCGGTAGCAGACAATTGATCTTCCTATGCACTTATCCCAATGCCTTTGATGGCATTTAGAACAGATGGGATGTTGGGGACACCCTGATGGCCTCGGTACCCCATCTCCTATTGCTGGCTCGAGAAACTACCAGGCCCCTTCCATGAGCCCTAGCTAGTGCTAGTCTGAAACCCCTGAGACAAAGGCCTCTTCTTCTGGTTCACCACTCTCTCTCCCTCCTAAATGTTGGCCTCAACCTCCATAGCCAGGTCCACCAACTCAGAAAAGCTCTGAGTCAACAACGCCACCACCTGTGCGTGTATACTCTGTCTCACTCCCCTCTTAAACATCCGTGCCTTCAGCGGCTCGTTTAGAACCATGTGTGAAGCTGTAACGACCTGCTATTTAACTGGGTTTTTTTTTTATACTGCAAAGTTTATAATGCTCTGATACCTACTAGATCAAACCAATGCATCAACCTAAGCAGCAAGAAGCGGAATTCATATAAACACAACCAAGAGAATATACAATACCAGAGTGCTAAAAGGTTCCTCAAAATATACATATAAAATTGTTACCCAAAATACCCTCAACTGGGCTAGGGCTATACATAATTGCTCTAAAAAAATACCACTCTATTGATAGGGCAGTACTAAAGCCCCTCTATCTGCGAGTCTGATCTGCTCACCTACCTGGATCACTTGAAAATGTTAAAGTAATGACATGAGCCAACGCTCAGTAAGACAAAATATGTTATTTTTAGTGTGGCAAATGAGTTACAATATTGAGAAGATCTGTTTCTATATAAACACATATAACTGAATCTAATAATATAGTACAAATAATATAATAACCTTCATCCCATGTTGTTTAACATAACTGTATTTTTTAAGATTTCTATACATAATAGTTTTATTATACATAAGTACGCCCTCTATTACTGTAAAACTGTATATACATATAATAGCTGAAAACTTCTCTGGATGGTTGTATGTCATGATTTAACCCCTCATGATAGGGTTGTGCGGCCCGAAGGCGGGATCTACCCTGGCTGGCCAACCAGAAATAAACCACTATACTCCATCACTCTGATCAGCCTTCCTCAACCCATATCTGATGGGGAGCTGCCCGCTCCTGGGCATTTGATCGACCTACATACCACGTATTATCTGAATAGGTGGTTGCATTCTATACTGAGTATCTGTATATAGCAACAGTACTGTGCTCTGCTGTCTGATCCATCAAGGTCTGATACTAAATAATACATTACTATGTACAATCTATATGTTTTACCATGATTCTGTAATATCTGTTGTTAGACCAAGTGGTTAAGGGTCTTTCATTCCAACTATGTTTTGATGACAACAACCCATTAGCAGTTCATTAAGGCTACTAACCTTTTTCTCTAGTCCTGTTCAGTTGCACAGAACGGCACCAAAGTAAGCAAGTTTCAAATCAGCCAAAAGCAACTCGTGACATGACCAAAAGATCAGCCACTCAAAGCAATCATGGACTCTACATAATATGCAAGTGTTCTAAAGATTGAGTGTGATAGTAAGAGGGATTATTTTTTGTAAATCCCTTGTATATGGAGTGACTCAAATAAAGAGCAAGAAATGGGCATAACACACACACACAACAAAGCCAAGTAAAGCTACTTAAGGTGTCTAAAAACCCTTAAACATGTTTTACAAAATTTAAAACATATTACAATGAATCAGGGATCATCCCTCATAAATAGACAAGGACCTTTCTTAGAACTTAAAAGGATTTTTTTCTAAAGTAGTAAGAAGGGCCTCATTGACGAAAACAGGGCTTCGTCGATAAGTATAACACATGCCCTTGTCGACGAACACAGGGTTCTCGTCGACGAGAATATAACGAGAGTGCCTAAAAATTCATAGCACTCCTCGTCGATGAATACAGGGGACTCGGCGACGAGGTATGTGCAAACTTCGTCGACGAACACAAGGTTCTCATCGACGAAAAGAAATCAAGACTTGTCTGAATTCAGAACCTGCAACTCGTCGACGAACACAGGGCTTCGTCGACAAATATATTGAAGAGCTCGTCGACAAAGTATAGACCTCATCGACGAATGTCGGGCTACAGGTTCATTAAATGCAGCAGAACGGCTAGTTTTGCTCTTGTCTTGCATCAATAAATGCCCAATGGCTCTCTAGCACCCAGCTCGCCCATTTGGTGATTAAATAAGGGTTTTTTCCTTTACTTTACACTAAGAAAGCTCATTTACTTATCAAGATCATTTGTTGTGCTTTCACTCTGGGTTTCTTTTATACTCACTTGCCCTCTTCCTACTACTCTTGCTCTTGTTTTTACTCCATTGAAAAGAGGACATAATGTGATGATCTTGCAGTGATACTCAGCTCAAAGGGAGCATTTAATATTATATTCACCTTTTGTCAACTACTTGTATAGAAAGGCCCTTTGTGAGCCATTGTAGGGTATCTCTAAGTGAGTACCTTGTTTGTAAGAAACCGAACCGTGATATATGGATTAATTATGTAAAAGAAGGGTAAAATGGTAAATTGAGTAGAGTTCTTCGATGAGGCCAGGGTTCGTCGATGAAGTTTCTTCTATCTCGCCGACGAAATTCAGAGGCTCATCGATGAGGGGATGCCGAGAGGTTCGAAAAAATTTGAAATATCCGGCTCGTCAACGAGGCCACCTCTTCGTCGACAAAGGTAATGGCGGACTTGTCAACAAGGACGCCAATTCGTCGATGAATCCACCCGAGTCAAAGGCCTTTAAAAGACATTTTGAGGTTTCTTCTTGGATAAGATTTGGAAATCCTCTCTCTCTCTAGAATTCGGAACCCTCTCTCTCTCTACTCAATTTCTTCGCCATTCGTCGCCTGATTTGTAAATCGGACATTACTGCGAGGATCAGGCAAGGATTCTCTATGTTTCTAGCAGATCGGAATTTCATTTTGAGTGATTTCGGGTTTCGGCCTAAAATCGAGGTAAGGCTCGGTTCTCGTTTATGATTCAATATATGTGCAGTAGTATGAATTGTAAGCATGTATTGTACTGGGGTTTGTAGGTTTTGGAGTCTCAGTTCGTAGTTTTGGGGATCGTAGAGTTCGTAGTTGGAATTCGGGTTAAGGTAAGCAGATTCAGTTTATATCAATTTATTTTCGAAATCAGGATTGGTAAGCTTGTAGGCTACAATCGTATGTATATTTTGGTAACTTATTTGGGAAAATCTATCGGGAAAAAATACGGGATTTTTGGGTTACGGTTTTCAAAAAAATTGGAGATTTCATGTCTCATCTCTACTTTGTTTGGAAAACCGTTCGTTTTGTTTAAACTGTATTATCGAGATGGTTGTTATCCATATTTGCATAAACTATATACTTGAAATGGAAAACGATATAATTTTTTGTAAACCAAATAAGTGTGGTATGTATGGTTGTATGAAATTGTTCCAGGAATGTTGTAAAATAGCTATATGGTAGCTTATTGTCGTACGCTGATATGTATAGGAGTATGAGCTCCAAAATGATTCCAGGTTTTGTGAAATTGGCTAGTGGCGGCTAATTACCATACGTTGAAACAACTATGCGGTGGTTAACTACCGTATGTTGCGCCATGTACCGGTGTGAAAATCGTGGGTGAGAGTGTCCGGCTCTATATTCGAGGGTGTGAAATATCAGTACATCATTTCCTTGGTCACCGAAGGGTGTGAGCCACCTTGTATGGCAATGTAATCATTGTGAAACTTTGAGTTCATGGAGTAGTTTCATGTTGGCAATGTAATCGATGTGAGACTTGAGTTTATATCGTAGTTGCGTACTTGTGTGAGCTACATCATATTGGCAATCGCTTGAAGCTTCGGGTTTCATAGCGTAGTTGCATATTAGTGTGACGACACTGACCGTATGTTTTGGGTATCGTATGTACTAGAATGCATTTGTATGCTTGAACTGAATGGAACTGTATGAAAATGTTTGGAATTGTACCGTATTGTATAGTGTTATATTTATGTAAAATAACACTAGTATGTCATACACTGATATAACATGTTTTCTTCCTTACTGAGAGGTATCTCACCCCGAATGTACATACAATGTTTTTCAGGTCCTTCTAGTAGCCATAATTAGCATTCTAGCATCTGGAAGTGGGGGTGTCATTAGTTACTGCTAGTACCTGTTAGGTACGAGTTTTGGTATCCGGGTTGTCAAGATTGGTTTGTAGACACCTGGGGCATGTTTTGTATTATGGGAATGTATATCCTAGCTTATATAGACTCTGGTATGATACTGTATATGTATAAAAAGATCGTATCCTGCTACGTATCTGACGAGTATGGATTTGTATGTGTATGTGAATAGGGCATCTGTGTACCCCACGGGGTCGGACCCTTTTATTGTATCGTATCATGTATGTTTGAATTGATACAAAGATAGGTTAGGTCACTATATTCACACCTGGGACCCACCTACGTGTTCGGGCAGTGACAGCTTGGTATCAGAGCTAACCAGGTTACTAGGTCTTATAGACTTTGTTAGGAGTATTGATGTGTACATACCAAAGTATAGGATGTAGGAAATTGGTAGTGTTGGTCAAGGGTTGTTTTGTTGCTAGATTGGGATTTGTTGGCGGTATTCCATGTTTTTCTTGGGATGACAATTCCAGTAAAGGCAGGGCAGACCATTGATGGATTCGTGTCGGTGTGACGGGACAGGTTTAGACCTGTGAGAGTAATAGTTGACATGATTAGGTCTATGATTGTGTTAATTGTGTATGATATAGGAATTCTAACCGATTCCTATTCTGTTTTTCAGAATGGAGCCCAAGGATAATAACTTAGATAGTGGCTCCGAGGAGACGGTGAGCGATGAGTCTCCTTCTGTGTCTCGTGGTTTAGCGAGACAGGTGATCCAAGTAATTAGGCGGAGTGTTAGGAGACGCGAGAGCTCTCCTACGGATGCGGGGTGTACCACCAAGAGGTTCACACGCATGTACCCTCTGACATTTATAGAAGGACCTGATCCGATAGTGGTGAAGGACTGGGTCGAGAAAACCGAGAGGATTTTGGAAGTCCTCCACTGCACTAAAAAGCAGAAGGTCTTGTACGCTACCTTTCAGCTGACTGGGGAGGCAGGGCAATGGTGGACGGTGATGAGTTTGCTTGAGAGGCAAAGAGCTGGTCCATCTGGTATGACATGGGGTCGCTTCAAGGAAGTATTTTTTTAGAAATACTTTTCGGTCTCCACTCGAGATGCGAAGGCTGATGAGTTCTTGGGCCTGACGTAGGGGACTCTGACGGTGCAGAGGTATGCTACCAGGTTTATCAAGCTATCTCGATTTGCGTCATACTTGGTTTCGAATGAGCACGAGAAGTCTCGGAGGTTCGAGAAGGGTCTGAGGAAAGACATCTGCTGTCTTATGGGGATGCTGCAGATCCGTGAGTTCTCTATCCTAGTGGATAAAGCCACCATAGTTGAGACCGACCTTCGGGGATATGAAGTAGTGCCAGATCAAGGGAAGAGGTCAGTATCTTCTGGTCCTTAGAGTGGTCCTCAGCAGGAATAATAGAAGAAGAAGAAGAAGTACAGTTCCAGTTAACGGTAGAATACCGAGCGGCAAAGTTATCAGGGGGATCCATCCTCTGCGCCGTGCGCCAAGTGCTAAAAAAGGCACGATGGAGAATATCAGTCGTTCTGGGGAAACTACTACAACTGTGGCAAGCCGGGTCACATGTCACGGAGTTGTTAGGCACTGAGGAGAGATACACCTGCACAGAACCAGAATCATGGGAGTAATCAGATACCTCGGGGGAACTACCAGGCAACTATGGCTCCGACGAGGATATATTCACTGACTCTATCAAATGCGAAACACACTGGGAAAGTGGTGATAGGTACCATGTTATTGCTTTCAAATAGAGCTATTATTTTATTTGATTCGGGGGCAACCAATTCGTTCATATCTGCTAGATTTGTGAATTGTGTGGGGCTGAAACTTGTGTGATGAATAAGATGTTGTTTGTGACTACACCTACTGGGAGTGTAACGATCTGTAGTAAGATGTTAGGGAACTGCCCAATAGAAATCCAGGGAAGACTATTACAAGCAAACCTTGTAGTATACGACATGTATGGTTTTGATGTCATACTGGGATGGATTGGCTATTCTCCAATTTTGTAGTGATTAATTTTCGTAGGAAGGTAGTAGTGTTCAAACCTACTGGGGAGCAAGAGTATGAGTTCATAGGATCGTGTGTGCGTTCGACGCCACATTTTCTATCAGCATTACAAACGAGGAGGCTACTCTTGGATGGGTGTCAGGGGTACCTACCTTGCGTAAAGGAACCACCATGGGAGGATTTGAGGCTCGAGGATATTCGAGTGGTCAACGAGTTTTCGGATGTGTTTCTTGATGAATTACTTAGTTTACCTCCGGATTGTGAGGTGGAATTTGCGATAGAGTTGCTGCCTGGCAAGGCATCGATCTCTAAAGCTCCGTACCGGATGGCTCCAGCAGAACTTTGAGAGTTGAAGGAGCATTTGCAGGAATTATTGGACCAAGGTTTTATTTGACCAAGTGTTTCGTCCTGAGGAGCTCCAGTTTTGTATGCGAAGAAGAAGGACGGGTCGATGCGTATGTGCATTGACTACCGTGAGATTAACAAAATGACGGTGAAGAACCATTACCCTTTGCCTCGTATAGATGATCTCTTTGACCAGTTGCAAGGAACGGAGGTCTTTTCAAAGATCGACCTACGGTCAGGGTATCATCAGGTGAGGGTTAGGTCTGAGGATATAGTGAAGACTACTTTTCGAACTAGATACGGCCACTATGAGTTCTTGGTTATGCCGTTTGGGTTGACCAATGCACTGGCAGTATTTATGAATTTGATGAACAGGGCGTTTCACGAGGACCTGGATCAGTTCGTAGTGGTGTTCATCGATGACATTCTAGTATACTCGAGCAATTTGGAAGAGCATGAGAATCATCTGAGGTTGGTGCTACAGATTCTGCGAGAAAGGATGTTGTATGCTAAGCTGAAGAAGTGTAAGTTCTGGGTTGAATCAGGTCGCGTTCTTAGTCCATGTGGTGTCTAGGGGCGGTATCTCCATTGATCCTAGCAAGATTGAAGTTGTGGTCAACTGGGCTAGACCAAAGAGTGTGCAGGAGGTTCGGAGTTTTCTAGGACTTGCGAGTTATTATCGTTAGTTCGTGGAGGGTTTCTCTAAATTTTCTGGACCTCTGACACAATTGACTAAGAAGGGGGTGAAGTTTGACTGGACTAGTGATTACGAGTAGTGCTTTCTCAAGTTGAAGCACCGACTGGTTACTGCTCCAGTATTGACCATTCCTTCGGGGGATGAGGGTTTTGTGATCTATAGCGATGCATCCCTAAAGGGTTTGGGATGTGTGCTTATGCAACAGGGTAAGGTGGTAGCTTATGCTTCACGACAACTTAAGGTGTATGAGAAGAATTACCCTACGCATGATCTGGAATTGACTGCTGTAGTTTATGCCCTTAAGATCTGGCGACACTACCTGTACGGTGTTCAGCGTGAGATTTTCACTGACCACAAAAGCCTCAGGTACTTTTTCACACAGAAGGAACTAAATATGAGGCAAAGGAGGTGGCTAGAGTTGATTAAGGACTACGATTGCACGATCAGTTATCACCCTGGAAAGGCTAATGTGGTAGCAGATGCGTTGAGTCGGAAGTTAGAACATGCAGCAGTAACTGCAGTTGTAGCTCAGCAATATATCAGGTGGGATCTGTAAAGCCTTGGTGTGGAGTTGGTGTCCGGTGATCATCAGACTTTCATTGCTAGCTTGGTGATTCAGCCGACCTTGTATGAGCATATTAAAGTCGCATAGGCTAATGATGCAAAGTTAGCTGAGATTGTGGAAAAAGTGCAGCAGGGTTTGGCTGTGGATTTTAACATCTCTGATAGAGGTGTGTTGAGGTTTGGGACCAGGTTGTGTGTTCCAAATGACGATGAGATCAGAAGGAAGATTCTGGAGGAAGCGCATCATTCTCTGTATACAGTACATCCGATAAGTACGAAGATGTATCGGGATTTGAGCTAGTCCTTCTGGTGGAGTGGTATAAAGAGGGATATTTTCTGGTATGTGGAACAGTGTCTAATGTGTCAGCGAGTCAAAGCTGAACATTAGAGGCCAGCAGGGCTGTTGTAGCCTTTGCCTATTTAAGTGTGGAAATGGGAGCATATTTCCATGGACTTTGTTACCGGATTGCCACCAGCGTGTCACGGGTAGAATGCTATTTGGGTAATCGTGGACAGGTTGAAAAAATTTGCTCACTTTGTACCGATGAAGGTTAGCTACCCTTTAAGTAGGCTAGCGGACCTGTATGTGCATGAGATTGTGAGAATGCATGAAGTACCGGTGTCCATTGTGTCAGATCGAGATTCAAGGTTTACTTCTCGATTATGGACGAGTTTATAGGAAGCATTGGAGACAAAGCTTACTTTCAATACAGCATTCGATCTCCAGAATGATGGACATTCGGAGAGGACGATACAGATATTGGAAGATATGTTGCGAGCTTGTGTGTTAGACTTTGGCGGTAGCTGGATACAGTTTATGCCACTTGTAGAGTTCGCTTATAATAACAGCTTCCATTTTAGTATCAGGATGGCACCGTTTGAGGCTTTGTATGGTTGGAGGTGTCAATCTCCTTTGTGTTGGGATGAGGTTGATGAACGTCAAGTATTAGGACCTGAACTCATGCAGTAGATGTCTGAGAAGGTAGGTTTGATCCGAGAAAGGATTAAATCAGCTCAGAGCCAGCAGAAGAGTTACGCGGATGTTCGCCGCCGTGATTTGGAGTTCGAGGTAGGGGGTAAAGTATTCCTTAGAATCACTCCGATGAAGGAAGTGATGAGATTCGAAAGGAAGGGCAAGTTGAGCCCGAGGTATATTGGACCATTCAAGGTTATTGATCGAGTGGGTCCGGTAGCCTACAGAGTTGCACTACCCCCAGCACTCTCGAGGCTCCACGATGTGTTTCACGTATCCACGCTGAGAAGGTACGTGTTGGATCCATCACATGTTATTAGTTATGATGAATTGGAAATTGAGGATACTTTAGCGTATGTGGAAATACCTGTCCAGGTTCTGGACAGTAAAGTTCAGAGGCTTCGTACAAAAGAAATACCGTTAGTGAAGGTATTGTGGTGAAACCATGAGATTGAGGAAGCTTCTTGGGAACTGGAAACGGAAATACACCAAAAGTATCCGCAGTTGTTTTGAGTAGTATTTGGATAGCAGGGTGGTATGAGTATGTATATATGTATGTAATACTTTGTTATCGTATTAGTATTGTGTGGTTAGTCTCTGGGAGAGTCTTGTAGTATTGTGAGCTTCTGAGACCGTGTATGTATGTAACCATGGTATTCCTCCGCCACAAGTGAGGGAATGTATGTATGTATGTATGTATCGTAACGGGGCTGCATATAAATGGCCGCCATTTTCTCTAGAGCATGTATGTATGTATCATATTGGGGCTACATATAAATAGCCGCCGTTTCACCTTAGAGTGTGTATGTATGTAGTAGTATGAATGTATTCGTAATGAGAGATTGCAAATTTCGAGGATGAAATTTTTGTAAGGAGGAGAGGTTGTAAGAACCCGAACCGTGATATATGGATTAATTATGTAAAAGAAGGTTAAAATGGTAAATTGAGCAAAGTTCGTCGATGAAGTTTCTTCTGTTTTCGTCAACGAAATTCAGAAGCTCGTCGACGAGGGGATGCCTAGAGGTTCGGAAAATTTTGAAATATCCAGCTCGTCGACGAGGCCACCTCTTCATCGACGAAGGTTATGGCGGACTCATCGACGAGGATGCCAATTCGTCAATGAATCCACCTAGGTCAAAGGCCTTTAAAAGATATTTTGAGGTTTCTTCTTGGCTAAGATTTGGAAATCCCCTCTCTCTCTCTCTCTCTCTAGAATTCGAAACCCTCTCTCTCTTTCTCCTCGATTTCTTCGTCATTCGTCACCTGATTTGTAAATTGGACATTACTGCGAGGATTAGGGAAGAATTCTCTACATTTCTAGCAGATCGGAATTTCGTTTCGAACGATTTTGGGTTTCAGGCTAAAATCGAGGTAAGGCTCGGTTCTCGTTTCTGATTCAGTATATGTGTAGTAGTACGAATTGTAATCATATATTGTACTGTGGTTTGTAAGTTTTAGAGTCTCGGTTCGTAGTTTTGGGGACCGTAGAGTTCGTAGTTGGAATTCGAGATAAGGTAAGGGGATTCAGTTTATATCAGTTTATTTTCGAAATCGGGATCGGTAAGCTTGTAGGCTACAATTGTATGTATGTTTTGGTAAGTTATTTGGGGAAATCTATCAAGTAAAACTACGGGATTTTCGGGTTACAGTTTTCAGTAAAATTGGGGATTTCATGTATCATCTCCGCTT
Organism: Malania oleifera; assembly: GCF_029873635.1. Taxonomy (NCBI): domain Eukaryota; kingdom Viridiplantae; phylum Streptophyta; class Magnoliopsida; order Santalales; family Ximeniaceae; genus Malania; species Malania oleifera. The sequence goes on from NC_080417.1 coordinate 123,406,327, forward strand.
TATTTGGAAAACAGTTTGTTTATTTAAACTGTATTATCGAGATGGCTATTATCCATATTTGCATAAATTGTATACTTGAAATGGAAAACGATATGATTTTCCGTAAACCAAATAAGTGTGGTAATTTATGGTTATATGAAATTGTTCTAGGTATGTTGTAAAATAGCTATGTGGTGGCTTATTACTGTACGCTGATATGTATACGAGTATGAGCTCCAAAATGATTCTAGGTTTTGTGAAATCGGCTAGTGGTGGCTAATTATCGTACGCCGAAATAGCTATATTGAGGTTAACTACCGTACACTACGCCATGTACTGGTGTGAAAACCATGGGCGAGAGTGTCCGACTCTATATCCGAGGGTGTGAAATGTCACTACGTCATCCGGCTGGTCACCCAAGGGTGTGAGCCACCCTGTATGGCAATGTAATCGTTGTAAAGCTTTGAGTTTATAGAGTAGTTGCATGTTGGCAATGTAATCGCTGTGAAACTTGAGTTTATATCGTAGTTACGTACTTGTGTGAGCTATATCATATTGGCAAAGTAATCGCTTGAAGCTTCGGGTTTCATAACGTAGTTGTGTATTAGTGTGACGACACTGACCGTATGTTTTGGGTATCGTATGTACTGGAATGCATTTGTGAAAATACTGGAACTACATGGAACTATATGGAATTGTATAGAACTGTATGAAAATGTTTGGAATTGTACCGTATTGTATAGTGTTATATTTATGTAAAATAACACTAGTATGCCATACACTGATATAACATGCTTTCTTCCTTACTGAGAGATGTCTCACCTCGAATGTACGTACAATGTTTTTCAGGTCCTTCTGGTAGCCGTAATTAGCATCCTAACGTCTGGAAGCGAGGGTGTCGTTAGCTATTGCTAGTACCTGTTAGGTACGAGTTTTGGTATCCGGGTTGTCAAGATGGTTTTGTAGACACCTGGGGCATGTTTTGTATTATGGGAATGTATATCCTAGCTTATATAGACTCTGGTATGATACTGTATATGTATAAAAAGACCGTATTTCGCTGCGTATCTGACGAGTATGGATTTGTATGTGTATGTGAATAGGGCATTTGTGTACCCCACAGGGTCAGACCCTTTTATTGTATCGTATCATGTATGTTTGAATTGATACAGAGACAGGTTAGGTTACTATATTCACACCTGGGACCCACCTGTGGGTTTGGGGCGTGACATTGTTAAAGCTCTTTGTGAGCAGTTGTGTGTATTGGCTTCTCCGCCCGAAGAAGGATCGTATAGTGGATTTTCGGAATCCTTGAGTTGGTCTCAAGGCGTGGACGTATGCAGGGTGCCGAACCACGTTAATATCGTCGTGTTAAGATTCTTTTCTCTTCTCTCTCTTTTATATTGCTCATTCATTACCATTTGCTGCACTTTTATATTGTGATATTATGCACTTGTTCTTGGCAAGATTTTTGTGTTTGTAGAAAATTTGCATATCCGTGAGAAACGTCTATTCACCCCCCCTCTAGACGCTCAACCGGGCCAATAAGTGGTATCAGAGCGCCAGTCGCTAAATTTCGGAGTAACTCCCAAGTGAAAAGATCAATATGGCGGATATGTTTGCCCAAGGTCAATCTGTGGACCATCCCCCCAAATTTTGTAGAGCTAACTACTCGGCATGGAAAGATCGAATGTCAATCTTCGTCCAAGCCTATGACTACTGAATGTGGAACGTTATCACTGAAGGAGACTACACCTTCAAGAATTTAGAAGGCGATGACATACCTATTGGAAAACTTCCCGAGGCTGATGCAAAGCTAGCACAACTAAACTTCAAGAGCAAGAACTTCCTCTATTGCGCTGTAAATGATGAAGAGTACAACCGAATATGTGGATGCAACACGGCTAAGGAAATGTGGGAAAAGCTTCAAGTGACATATGAAGGTACAACCCAGGTAAAAAAGTCAAAAATTTATATGTTGGTAAAAGAATATGAGATGTTTAAAATGGAAGAAGGTGAGACAATTACTGCCATGTTTACTCGGTTCACACACATCACAAATGGACTAAAAGCTCTCGGTAGAGAGTACTCTATGGAAGACAATATGCAAAAAGTCCTTTGCTCATTACCGGCATCTTGGCATGCCCAGTCCACAGCAATTGAAGAAGCAAAGGGCCTCTCAAAGGTCACCCATGACGAACTGATCGGGTCTCTTATGACCTATGAGATCAAGAAGAAAAATGTTGCTGCAGAAGCTGAAGTACCCAAGAAGGCTACCAGAATTGCTCTAAAAGCCGGAAAGCAAGAAGATCTTGTAGAAGAGGAATAAAATGATGATGATGATGAAGTCGCCCTCCTTACAAGAAGATTCAAGAATTTTCTAATGAACAAACGAAGTGGCAAACAAAAGGAGAAAGGAGAATCGAGCATAAGATGCTACCATTGCAAAAAGATCGGGCACCACATAGCTGATTGTCCTCTTTTCAAAAACAAAGGCAACAATCAACAGGGAGACAAAAAGAAGTTCAAAGCAATGAACGCAACTGAATGGGATGAACTGGATGAGACCTCAACCGACGAAGAAATCAAGGAAGAAGTTGCCCATTTCTGCCTTATGGCAGACGAACAAAGTGAGGTAAACTTTGATGATGAATATCTCCCTTCTTATGAAGAACTAGAAGAAAATTGTAGAAAACTATATATTGAATTAAAAGCATCTAAAAAGAAACACAAACTCTTAGAAGAAAATTATTCAAGATGCAAACAAAAACAAATCTGCTCAAGTGACACTTTGAAAGAAGAAAATGCATCTCTTTGTCTTGAAAATGAAAAGCTCACTAAGGAATACATAAATTGCAAAGAGTCTTCTCAAAAGGAATTTGGAAGCTTGAAAAGACAAATAATTGAAATTCTTCAAGAAAACTCTAAATTGAAAAAGAAGGTGGAAGATCAAAACAATACTATTTATAAATTTACAAATGGTAAAGAAAATTTTGATAAGTTACTTGGAGCTCAAAGGTTTGGAATTTTCAAAGAAGGATTAGGATACAACCTATCGTCTTCAGAATCAATAGGATTTGCAAATCTTTATGCTAAAAGAAGCTCTACATCAAAGAAAAACCCTGCACCTAAACCAAACCCCTCACATGCTAATAAAGTTTGCCTATATTGTGAAAGAAAAGGTCATGTACGATTTACTTGTCCCTTCAGGGGAAATAGAGGAAAGAACATGAATTACAAATGGGTGATTAAGAACACTAATCCCATAGGACCCAAGAAAAAGTGGGTACCAAAACAAGTCACTTAATGCTGTGTGTAGGTATGCTTGAAGACCAACTCCATAAGAAACAAATGGTTTCTCGATAGTGGATGTTCAAGACACATGACGGAAGATGCAAGCAAATTTCTCTCTCTCACCTACAAAAAGGAAGGATTAGTCGCATTTGGAGACAATGCCAAAGGAAGAATCATCGGTAAAGGTAGAATAGGTAATTCATCCTTGGCTATTGAAAATGTTGCTCTTGTAGATACTCTCAAACACAACTTGTTAAGTGTTAGTCAATTATGTGATAAAGGGTTAAACATTACATTTCAATCCACCAAATGTTTAGTAAACGATTTAAATGGAAAAACCATCCTCGTAGGAAAATGTGAATCCAACATTTACATAATTGAGTTTGATGATATCAAAACTTGTAACATTAAATGTTTAGCAGTTACTAATGAAAATTGTTAGTTATGGCATAGGAGACTAAGTCATGCAAGCATGGATCTACTTCATAAACTTTCATCCAAACAACTAGTAAATGGCCTGCCAAAAGACAATTATATGAAAGACAAAGTTTGTGATGCATGTCAATATAAAAAACAAGTTAAAACGTCTTTCAAAACCAAGAAAATGATATCTACCTCAAGACCGTAAGAGTTAATTCATCTTGATTTATTTGGCCCTAATAACATAGCTAGTATTAGTGGAAAGTTGTATGCATTTGTTATAGTTGATGACTTCTCAAGGTTTTCATGGGTAATTTTTATTGCAAACAAAAGTGACACTTGTAATGCATTCATTCATTTTTGTGGAAAAATCCAAAATGAAAAGGGAATGTCAATCGTACACATTAGGAGTGATAGAGGGAGAGAACTTAGAAACAAAGAACTAGAAGACTTTTGCAACGAAAATGGTTATTCACACAACTTCTCCGCACCAAAAACTGCACAACAAAACAGAGTAGTTGAAAGAAAAAATTGAACACTCCAAGAAATGGCTAGGACAATGCTCAACGAACATAACTTGCCAAAATACTTCTGGACAGAAGCCGTTAGCACAGCTTGCTATGTTAGTAACAGTGTCATCATTAGATCCAAGTTAGGGAAAACCTCATACGAGATATGGAAGGGTAGGAAACCTAACGTTTCACACTTTAAGGTTTTTGGATGTAAATGTTTCATATTAAATGATAGGGATCATTTGGCGAAATTTGATTCAAAACCCGATGAGGGAATTTTTATAGGATATGCCATGAATAGCAAAGCATATAGGGTATTTAACAAAAGAACTCGAACTGTTCAAGAATCAACCCACGTTGTGTTTGATGAAACAAACCATCACACATCCAAAACACCTATTGAGATAGATGAAGATAATCAAGTCACCACCTTTAGAATTGAAAAAAAAAATTGAGCAACTTAAGTTAAATAATGATCAAGATAGAAACTGTCAAGACACAAACATTGATCATCAAGAATCATCTCCTCAAAAGCCTAATAAACCAGAAGAAGAGATTCATGAACTACCTAGAGCTTGGAAGTTTGTAAAAAAATCACCCAACTGATCTTATCATAGGTAGTCCATCCCAAGGAGTTAGCACCAGACCTCACCTAAGAAGTGGATGTAATCATATCGCTTTCGTATCTCATTTAGAACCAAAAAACTTTGAGGAAGCTGAAAATCATGAAAACTGGATAAATGTCATGCAAGAAGAACTAGATCAATTTGAAAGAAACAAAGTATGGCACTTAGTTCTTAAACACAAAAATACTACAATAATTGGCACCAAATCGGTGTTTAGGAATAAGAAAGATGAAGATGGGAATATTGTTAGAAACAAAGCTAGATTGGTAACCCAAGGGTATAACCAACAAGAGGTATTGACTATGATGAAACTTATGCCCCTGTGGCAAGACTAGAAGCTATTAGAATGCTACTTGCCTTTGCTTGCTACAAAAACTTTAAGTTATTTCAAATGGATGTAAAAAGCGCATTTTTAAATGGATACATAAATGAAGAAGTATATGTCAAGAAACCTCCAGGATTTGAGAGCCACACTCATCCCGATTACGTATACAAACTCTCAAAAGCCCTTTACGGACTCAAGTAAGCACCAAGAGCATGGTATGAGCGTTCAAGTAAATTTATCCTAGATAATGGGTTCACAAGAGGAAAATTTGACACTACTCTTTTCTTAAAACATAAGGAGAATGATATGCTAGTTATACAGATTTATGTAGATGATATCATTTTCGGTGCCACCAATGAAACTTTGTGTCAGGATTTTGCTCAAACTATGTAGGAAACATTTGAGATGAGTATGATGGGTGAACTAACATTTTTCCTAGGATTACAAATTAAACAAATGAAACATGGAATCTTTATAAATTAAGCCAAATATGTTAAGGACATGCTAAATAAATTCAGTCTTGAAATGGGTAAGTCTAAAGTAACCCCTATGAGCATCACAACAAAGCTTGACACTAATGAAAAAGGGAAAAGTGTTGACCAAAAACTCTACCGTGGAAGATCGGTAGTTTGTTGTACCTCACTTCTAGCAGGCCCGATATAATGTTCAGTGTTTGTCTATGCGCTAGATTCCAATCTTGTCCCAAAGAATCTCATATTCATGCAGTCAAAAGAATCTTTAGATTCTTAGCAGGCACCCATGACTTAGGACTCTTCTACCCTAAGAATGCTCCCTTTGACCTCACATGCTACTCTTATGCTGACTATGGTGGTTGCAAAACCGATAGAAAAAGCACTAGTGGAACATGTCATTTCCTAGGACACTCTCTTGTGTCCTGGTTTTGCAAAAAACAAACCTCCGTAGCTCTCTCAACCACCGAGGCTGAGTGTATTGCAGTCGGTAGTTGTTGTGCTCAAGCCTTATACATGAAACAACAGCTTGAGGACTTCTGAATCTTAGTTAAGGGTACTCCAATCCATTGTAACAATACTAGTACAATCAACATTTCAAAAAATCCGTGCCTCCATTCTAGAACGAAGCATATTGAAATTAGGCACCACTTTTTTCGAGACCATGTCCAAAAAGGAGACGTTGAGTTGGTTTATGTTCCTACTGAAAGTCAACTCGCCGACATCCTAACTAAGCCACTCAATGAAGAAAGATTCAATAAAATCTGGCATGCCATAAGCATGTGTACTCCTTCAAATATATCATAGGATCCTTATATTGGTTCTTACTCCATTCTTTAGCTCATCCTACGCTTAACTCAATTTTTTTCTTCCTGCTCTTGTTGACGAACACAGGGTATTCATCGCCGAGAAGTCTATCATATTCATTGATGAACACAGGGGTCTCATTATCGAATTTGTCTTAATTTGGTCGACGAACATAGGGCCTCGTCGACAAAATCTGTCGGGACACTTCAAATTCCCACTCGCACAACCCCTTCTTTTTGCAAACCCTAGTCGTCCTATTTTGATCCCTCTCCTTCCTCTTGATGCTCTACCTCTCTCTCCCCTCCTTCTCTCAACCCACCTTGTCCCAAGCACCCTCTCGACCCTCTACCTCACTCTACCTCTCCTTGGCTCTCCACTCGCCGTTGCGCCTACCATCTCTTCCATCTTCAGCTCTCTCTTTCCCCTTCATCCTTCAATGGCACCCAGACCTAAGTGTCGTAACCTTCAAACCGAGGCTGGTGAAGGCTCCTCTCATCGTCCTACCACCATTCCTTCTCCAACTGCCCCCGCAAACTTTGACCCCCATTTCATCTCTCCAGAGGCCACCTATTGCTATCAAAACAACATTCTAAAATGGCACATCGTTTACGGGAAGATTGTGCCCTCTGACTTTCTTCAGCTATGTTTTCCCACTCTCCTCTCCAAAATTAAAGCTATCGAGTGGGATGCTCTCTTCGACCTAGGAGAGCTTGTCTATGAGGACTTGGTTCGCGAATTCTATGCTAATTTTGTTCCCTCACATAGCGGCATTGCCGCCTACTTCGTAGTTCACGGGACCGTCATTCGACTCTCTGAGGACACATTCTCCGCTGTGCTTGGTTGTGACAACTATCCACTCCGAGGCCTCCCCAAGGCTTCTTGGCCCACATGGTTTGAATGGTTCGACTCGCACACCGCACTAAAGCTCATTACTAGTAACCCTCGCATTCCCTCCATTGCCCGCCCCAAATCCAAGGACCTCACAGTTGAATTTAGAGTCTTCCACCACATGATCACATATAATCTTTGCCCTCGCACTGGTGGACGGGATTGGGTCACATTGGGTGATATTTTCAGTATGTACTACCTCTAGGTTGGGCATGGTATCTACTTGCCCTCCATCATTGTTCAAAATATGGAAGAGAGCCTCAAAGGGTTGCCTTCCATATGGTCGTCTCCTCACGACCTTTTTTGATCATTTCGAGCTCATCCACACTGGCTTGCCCTACATTCATCCTGTGCCTGAGGATATATACACCGAGGCGACCCTTCATCACATGCATTTTGAAAAGGACGATGCAACCAACACGTGGGTCAAAGCCCACGAGCAGAGTCAAGCTCCGATCGATGAAGTTGAGGCCACTATGGAGGAAGAAGAAGAAGGCGAGGATGAGGATACTTCCTATGGCCATATCCTGGAGCGCCTGGATGGCCTTCAGTATGCCATGACACAGTCTGAAATATGTCACCGCACTTGTTTTGATTCCCTAGATGCATCCCTTGCCCGTCAAGAAAACACCAACCACGCTCATTTTGACACCATTGACGCTTCCTTTGCTGCCCTCTTCAACCGCCTTGGTCACGCGCATGAGTAGCCCTCCGTTTCTGCTTTCCCCCAACTTTGATAATGGCAAAGGGGGAGAGATATAGGCTTTTATTCGAATGTATTCGGATGTAATCCATTGGTGTAGTAGCTTTGTAAGTCACTACGATCAATGTAGTAGTTTAGTATTTCCAATCGGTGTAGTAGCTTAGTAGTCACTGCGAGTAATGTAGTAGTTTAGTATTTCACTGAAATTATTGTACTTGGCAGGTATTGTAATTGTTGAACATAAATGCACTATTGTTGTACCAACATGCTTGAATACTACAATGATTGATATACTGGACTGTTACATATCGATTTTATACAGGATTACACAACTTAGGAAATGTCTTACTTATAGATGGCATGTTGCCGAAAATTTAAATAAAATCTTCATTCATATAATGCAAACATTAAGGGGGAGAATTTACTTAAATTCTAAACCTATACATTGATTAAGGGGGAGCATATATTTTTCAAAAAAACACTAATGGATTGCCATCATCAAAAAGGGGGAGAATGTTAGACAAAGTGGTTAAGGATCTTTCATTCCAACTATGTTTTGACGACAACAACTCATTAGCAGTTCTTTAAGGCAACTAACCTTTTTCTCTAGTCCTGTTCAGCTGCACAGAACAACACCAAAGCAAGTAAGTCAGCCAAAAGCAACTCATGACATGACCAAAAGCTCAGCCACTCAAAGCATTAATGGACTCTACATAATATGCAAGTGTTCTAAAGATTGAGTGTGAGAGTGAGAGAGATTATTTTTTGTAAATCCCTTGTATATGGAGTGACTCAAATAAAGAGCAAGAAATGGGCATATCATACACACACAAAAAAGACAAGTAAATATACTTAAGGTGTCTAAAAACCCTCAAACATGTTTTACAAAATTTAAGACATAGTACAATGAATCAAGGATAATCCCTCATAAACAGACAAGGACCTTTCTTAGAACATAAAAGGATTTTTTCTAAAGTAGTAAAAAGGGCCTCATCGACGAACACAAGGCTTCATTGACAAGTATAACACATGCCTTTGTCGAAAAACACAAGGTTCTCGTCTACGAGAATATACCGAGAGTGCCTAAAAATTCAGAGCACTCCTCGTCGACGAATACATGGGACTTGGCGACGAGGTATGTGCAAACTTCATCGATGAACACAGGATTCTCGTTGACAAAAAGAAACCAAAACTTGTCTGAATTCAGAACCAGCAACTCGTCGACGAACACAGGGCTTCATCAACGAATATACTAAAGAGCTCGTCGACGAAGTATAGACCTCGTCAACAAATGTTGGGCTATAGGGTTCATTAAATGTAGCAGAACGACTAGTTTTGCTCTTGTCTTGCATCAATAAATGTCCAACGGCTCTCCAGCACCTAGCTCACCCATTTGGTGATTAAATAAGGGTTTTTGCAATTACTTCAAACTAAGAAAGCCCATTTACTTATCAAGATCATTTATTATGCTTTCACTCCAGGGTTTCCTTTATACTCACTTGCCCTCTTCCTGCTGCTCTTGCTCTTGTTTTTACTCCATTGAAAAGAGGACAGAGTGTGAGGATCTTGTGGTGATACTCAGCTCAAAGGGAGCATTTAATATTGTATTCACCTCTTATCAACTACTTGTATAGAAAGGCTGTTTGTGAGCCATTGTAGGTATCTCTAAGTGAGTACCTTGTTAAAGCTCTTTGTGAGCAGTTGTGTGTATTGGCTTCTCCGCCCGAAGGAGGATCGTATAGTGGATTTTGGGAATCCTTGAGTTGGTCTCAAGGCGTGGACGTAGGCGGGGTGCCGAACCACGTTAATATCGTCGTGTTAAGCTTCTCTTCTCTCCTCTCTCTTTTATATTGTTCATTCATTACCATTTGCTGCACTTTTATATTGTCATATTATGCACTTGTTCTTGGTAAAATTTTTGTGTTTGTAGAAAATTTGCATATCCGCGAGAAACGTCTATTCACCCCCCCCTCTAGACGCTTAATCGAGCCAACATCTATATTAACCATGACGCTGTGATAAACTGTATCTGTATCAATTGTATTTTTGAAATAAACTGTAAAACTGTATGTCATGGTACTAAAAACTGTATAATCATGGTATTCTAAAAATACTATAAAACATATTCCATGTCTGTATAATCTGTAAAACATAATCCTGAAAACACTGTAAAACATGTTTCTGTACTATATTCATATTTTCATGCCACACAGTAATTTAAAACATTTTAAACGTGTTTGATACACTGTATAAATTCCTGCTGTGAAATAATAATCTAATAAAAAACATATATTTCATACTGAAATCATACTAGTATTATCTAGCATAGCATATTTCTCTTACCTGATTTCTGCTAAAATCCCCCTACTGTAGCGGGTCCTACACCCATATGGTTCTCCACTCAACACACTAAAAACCATAAATCCCAGAACAAAACATTATTATTTCTACATCTACTACATTTCCTACAGCTGCTACTAAACCAAATTTTGCTTAAAAGACCTTACCCTGAATTTGGGATGAAATTCAACTTCGTCCCATCGGTGATCCGCTCCAATAGACTTGGAGAGAACTTTCCCAGGAGCGTCATGGTGGCCTCAGATCGTCGATTCGGCAAACGACGGGGCCTAAATCGAAGAGAGATGGAGGTGAAGCCGTTGGAGAGAGAGAGAGGGAGTGAATTTCTGTAAATTTTCTGCATAAAAATCCAACTTTCAACTATTTATAGAGCCGGATTCATCGACGAGACACGTCACCTCATCAACAAATCCTGTAGAAAGTTCGTCGACGAATCTACACCCTCGTCGATGAATTTTAGACTTCCAAAAATCCTCTCTCGGTATCTTCTCATCGACGAGATGAAACTTCGTCAACAAGATCCTGAAAAACCCTCGTCGACAAAACCCCTGTGTTCGTTGACGAGGCTTAGAAAATTTCTTGGAATTATCACCTCCAAAATGCAATGTCATCGACAAACGCTTCGCATTTTTCGACGAAGTCGGCTGTCTCCTTTTGTTACTTTTTCCATTTTCCTCCCTCTTTATTATTTAAATATCATTATTCTTTGGGTCGTTACATTCTCCCCTCCTTATAAAATTTTGTCCTCGAAATTTACTATTCATATAGCTCATAATCCCTTAAAGGCAAAACGGTCTACTTATTTTATTACCTACCCTCACTTATGGTGGAGGAATATCGTGGTTACATGGGTAGTTCTGGGAGATGACAAGTATAAAAGAAAATTCTCCCAAAACCAAAATACTACATATCCTATACTCTACATTATAATTACATTGTACAAAACAAAATTATCACTACTTAAATTACACATCATTGTCATTACCCACTAAACAAGTGGGGGTATTTCTGTTTAATCTCGCTTTCAAGCTCCCATGAAGCTTCTTCTATTGCGTGATTCCTCCACAGGACTTTTCCAGCGGTATCTTCTTATTATGTAATTCCTGTTCCTTTCTATCTAAGATCTGTATTGGAGTTTCCTCGTATGCCAAATCACCACTGAATTCCAATTCTGCATAGCTGATGATATGGGAAGAATCTGGGATGTATTTCCTCAACATAGAAACATGAAACACTTCATGAATCCTGAATAAAGATGGTGGTAAAGCCAACCGATAGGCAACTGACCTAATCTTCTCGAGTATCTCAAATGGGCCAATGAACTTAGGGCTCAATTTACCCTTCTTCCCAAACTTCATGATTCCCTTCAATGGTACTGCGGCGAGTATCTGCGTAGCTTTTCTGCTGACTCTATGCTGTACTGATTTGATCTCGAATGAGTCGGACTTTATTATACGCCTGCTGAACTATCTCTGGCCCCAAAACTCACCTCTCACCCAGCTCACTCCAGTAAAAAGGGGAACGACACTTCCTACCATAAAGTGCCTCATAAGGAGCCATGCCAATGTTATCCTAGTAGTTGTTATTGTAAGCAAATTCCACCAATGGCATATACTAAGTCCAGCTACCCCCAAAATCCAATACACGCGCTCGTAACATATCCTCAAGTATCTGAATAATTCTCTCTTTCTAACTGTCTATCTGAGGATGGAAAGCGGTGCTGAATGCTAACTGAGTCCCAAATGCCTCCTGCAAACTCCTCTAGAACAGCGATGTAAAACGTGGATCACGGTTCAAGACTATGGATACCGGCACTCCATAGGGTCAAACAATCTCCTATATGTAAATTTCTGCTAACTTGTTCATAAGGCAGCTAACCTTAATGGGCAGAAAGTGCGCTGTCTTCGTCAACCTATCAACAATTATCAAGATGGCATTTTGACCATGTGGCGCCGGCAGTAGCCCCATAACAAAATCCATGGATACGTGGTCCCACTTCCATTTAGGAATGAAAAGTGGCTACAACTGTCCTGCCGGCCTCTGGTGCTCAACTTTAACCTGCTGGCACGTCAAGCACTTTCATACAAATTCAGCTATCTTTCTCCTCATCCCACTCCACCAGAAGTACTTTCGCAAATCCCGGTACATTTTAGTGCTACCTGGATGTATGGTGTATAGGGATCTGTGAGCCTCCTCCAATATAGTCCTCCTGATCTCGATATCTGCAGGAACACAGAGTCTAGTATGGAATCGTAGGGCTCCGTCATATGATATGCTAAATTCCTCACCCAGACCATCTCGCACCCTAGCCATTACCTCTACTAACTCTGCATCATCACCCCGAGTTGCTTTAATCCTCTCGTATAGCGTAGGCTGAACTACTAGGCTGGCAACAATCGCCTGAGGACTATCTTCTACCAATTCTATACTAAGTCTATCTAAATCCATTAGAATCGAGTGTTGAATCTCCATGGCTACTTACACTGGACCCACTGATTTCCTACTTAGAGCATCAGCTACCACATTTGCTTTCCCCGGGTGGTAACTAATGATGCAGTCATAATCCTTGATGAGTTCTAACTATCTCCTCTGGTGCATATTCAACTCTTTCTGTGTAAAGATGTACTTTAGGCTCTTATGATCAGAAAATATTTCACATTTCTCACCATATAAGTAATGTCTCCAGATCTTCAGTGTATGTACAACCATAGCCAATTCTAGATCGTAAGTAGTGTAGTTCTTTCCATATTCTTTCAACTGCCTGGACGCATACGTCACCACCCTACCATGCTGCATCAGTACACACCCAAGTACTCTCAAAGATGCGTCATTGTAAATCGCATAACCATCACCTCCTAATGGAATCATCAGTACTGGTGTAGTGACGAGCCTCTACTTTAATTCCTAGAAACTCTACTTGCGTTCCTTATCCCACACAAATCTGGCATTCTTCTTGGTCAAACGTGTGAGAGGTCCTGACAAAGCCAAAAATCCCTCTACAAATCATCGGTAATAACCTGCCATTCCCAAGAAACTTATGACTTCTTATATGTTCTTCAACCTGATCCAATTCACTACTGCATCAATCTTGCTGGGATCCACTAAAATGCCGTCTTCTAAGATCACGCGGCCTAAAAATGCAACTTTCTCAAGCCAGAACTCACACTTACTAAACTTGGCATGGAGTTTCTCTTCCTTAAGTGTCCGCAGAACCAGTCTCAAATGCACCTCATGATCCTTAAAACTCCTCAAGTGTACCAGTATTTCATCAATAAAAACTACTACAAATTGATCTAGATATTGGTGAAAAACTCTATTCATCAAATCCATGCACACATCTGGGGCATTCGTCAAACCAAACCATATAACGAGGAATTCATAGTGCCCATATCTAGTCCTGAAGGTTGTCTTTGCAATGTCCTCTGCCTTTACTCTCACCTAATGATAACCTGATCTGACGTCGATCTTGGAATACACCCGTGTACCCTGGAGCTGATCAAACAGATCATCTATACGGGGTAGAGGATATTTATTCTTAATAGTAACCTTGTTGATTTTTCTGTAATCAATACACATCCTCATAGACCCATCTTTCTTCTTTACAAACAATACTGGAGCTCCCCATGGCAATACACTGGGTCGTATAAATCCCCTATTCAGCAAGTCTTGCAACTGATTCTTCAATTCTCTTAATTTAGTTGGGGCTATACGATAGGAAACCTTAGAAATCGGTGCTGTCCCTAGAGGAAAATCTATAGGAAAGTCCACCCCGCGTTCGGGAGGCAACCCTGGTAGCTCCTCTGGAAAAACATCTGGAAATTCTTATACGACCAGGGTACTATCAAGCTTCGATTCATTCTCTAACGCTTCCTTTCCAAAAGCCACAAACCCTTGACTTCCATCCCGAAGTAATCTGCTTACCTATACAGCTGATACTATTTGCAACGGAGCATGTACACACGAACCAACAAACCTGAATTCTTGCTCACTAGGGGATCTAAAAACAACTTCTTTCTAATGACAATCAATACTGGCGTGATTAGTTGCCAACCAATCCATACCTAGTATTACATCAAACCTACACATCTCAAACACAATCAGGTCTGCTAGTAGCACTTTCGCCTGAATTTCTATAGGATACCCTCTGAGCACCCTCTGACATCTCAACACTGACCCATATGGTGTAGCTACTGACAGTTCTCTATCTAATAACTGAGTCTCACTTCTATATAATTTAACATACGATGCAGAGATAAATGAATGAGTAGCACCTGAATCAAATAAAATAATAATGGAATGTGATAAAATAGTAAAAGTACCTGTCACCACATCTGTAGTAACCCGACCTCGAGAAAATAATAATAATAATAATAATAATAATAAAAGAAATAAATAAATAAAGAGATATTTTGGAGAAGATATTTTGAAAAGAGATATTTTGAGATATTTATATATAAATATCTTGGAGGAGATATTTATTTAGATTACTTAAGGGCTAAGTTAGGATTTATTCTATAAATTCTCTTATTCTCTCTCTCTCTCTCTCTCTCTCTCTCTCTCTCTCTCTCTCTCTCTCTCTCTCTCTCTCTCTCTCTCTCTCTAAGATCCTTCGCTGTTCGTCGTCCATTTCCAAAAACGGAGGGTACTGCGTGGATCAAAAGAGGAAACTCTACACTTTTAGTGGATCGTCGTTTCGGAGAGTTTCGGGTTTTCCCAAAAATCGAGGTAGGAATCTGATCCTAATTTTGATTGGATATTTGGATAGCAGTAGAAAACATAGTAAGATTATGTTCTGTGGTTTTAGGTTTTCGGGATCTCGGGTTGTCAATTTGGACCGTTTTCATACGAACTTTCATTTCGAGTATAAGGTAAGGGGAATTTGATTACAAGAGCTATTTTGGAAAACTAAACCGCTAAAAAGCTAGTTTATGTTATTATTTATGATTTAACTGCTTATTTGTGAAATTCTACAGAGTAGAAATGTCGGTTTGATGATTTTACGATTTTTGGTAAAAACGAGGATTTCGACGTATGATCTCCAAATTTTACAAACATCGTTATTTGTGTTTATACTATAGTAGGAGAGGCTCGATTCCTTTATTTATTTAGTTAAACTATGTATATTGAATTTCTATCATTTAGCGGGTTTTTGTATGAAACTTGTGTGAATGAATGAATTTTCTATACTATTGATATAAAATATGGGAACGAAGTTCCAAATTTGTTATACTGATAATGTGAATAAACAGAGGCTGGTGATACACTGAGCCGCATCAGTAAACAAAGAAGGGTAAACTGAGTGGAAAGATATCAGTTTGAACCCAATGCTATTATGTGAATTTGTGAAAAATACTGGAAATGCGCAGGTTATCATATTTGTATAAATTGAATTTATGATACACCGAACCACAGCTTGAGAGTCCCAGGAGGGTTGAAAAATACTTTCTTTGCAAGGTGAAATGAAACCACTGTTATATGATACGGCACGATATCGTAGTTAGATGTACACGTGCAACCATACGTATTAAACGATGTGGGTACCAAAATGGTCGGCTAGCAGGGTGAAACCATTGCCTGATATTGGGCCAATGGAGGCAGTCGGATCGTATGTAGGTACTCGACAGTGTCTACACGAACAGGGCATTGGACGAATACTAGTGCACAACCCGAGCCACAGGGTAAAACTAGTTATAGGGATATTTTGCTGTTGGTCATATGATAAATCCTTAAATGGTCGAAAGACAGATGTGGGAATTTTGTAATATGAATAATGATATACCTTATGCATTACTGTATTGAAAATATTTGATTTATATTCCAGATGTTGAATGAAAATATGCATGTATGCAGTCACACACTGTTGTAACTCCTTCTTCCTTACTAAGAGGTGTCTCACCCTATCTTATAACCTTTGTTTTTAGGTCCGTCCGTGCATCGGTCCTAGTAGATAAAGGGACTGGGGAGGTTATTTTGGTTAGCTTACGTAAGCATCTAAATTTTGTACTAAACTTGATGAAAGTCCTTTTTGGAGGGTTGTAATATGACGATTACTCTAAATCTGAATGTATGTAAATTATGGATGTATTAGTGAACTCTGGTATAAGGCTAGTAGTAATCCCAATTGATGTTTATGTTTTTCCGTGACATTTATATCATGATTATGTATGATTTACACCCGTATGTCCCTGTTTAGGGCGGGTTGTTTCCATATCTTGAACAAGTATAGGTATTTGATGTATGTGAGTGACACCTGAGTCCGTGTAAAGGGTCGAGTCGTTACAACATCCGTAGCAGTCTCAGCATCACCCGGCGTCAAAGCATAAACTCGCGCTAGAGCTACATTCCTCTGCTGGCCTCCACGAGGCGGCTAATATCCTCCCCAAGCTGCCTGATGTCCTCCCTAATAGGGTTTGAGAGCTGAAACCTGGTCTTGCGGCCCTGGGCATGCACTTGCCATATGGCTAGGTCTCCCACAATGGTAGCATATGCTTCTCCCTGCCAGACCCCCGAATGACGTCTCTCGCGCGTCTGACATACTGGGACATTCGGCGCACCCTGATTCCCACGAGGTCCTGTCATCTGTCTCTGATCTCCCCTATCACAACCTCCTCTCCATGGACCCCTACTGAAACCAGCTTGAAAGCCCTGAGGCGCAGGCCTCTTCCTTTGACTCTGAGCCGCTATACCCCTTTGTATACCACTCTCAATGATCGTAGCTCTGTCTACAACCTTTGTAAATGTCTTAGCTCTAAAGCCAATCACCTACTGAAACAAATTCTGCCTCAGTCTCTCCTCAAACTTCCTTGCCTTTTTCTCTTCATCAAGTGCTAGATGTTCAGCAAAACGGGACAACTCAATAAACCGAGCTGCATACTAGGATACAGTCATCTACCCCTATACCAGATGCATAAACTCTGCTGCCTTCGCACTCCAAACGATAGCAATGAAATACCGCTCGAAGAACAACTCCTTGAATCAATCCCACGTCACTGGTACTGGAATCAGTCTCTGCTCCTCTATCAATCTCACTGATCTCCATTAGCGCTTCGCCTCCCCTGTCAACTTAAATGCTGCAAATACTACCTTCTGCTCATCCGAACAAGGAGGCACAACCAACATCTCTTCGATGTCTTGGACCCAATTCTCAGCTACAATCGGGTCATCTCCTCTAGCAAAGGATGGGGGCTTCATCCACGTAAACTGCTCGATCGAACAGTCACGCTCCCCAGAGCTCCTGGCCATCTAGTCATCACCTGCCGAGTGACACTGCGCAGCATAGCATCTGTATCTCCTCCACCAATGCTAGAAGGTCCTGACCTATCCTCCCCAAAATTCGTGCTGCTGCTTCTCAGGTCCATCCTAAAAACAAGAAACACACTTAAGCACCTTATCTCCTACATAGACCTATCCTATACAAATTCAAAATTAACTACCTTCCCTAACCTTAACTCAATATCCAATTTTGTCACCTAGACACACGGCCCGACAATAGCTTACTATGGTTTCCCTGAAATCGTCACCCTAGGAAAAACACAAAAACCACCACAGTAATCCTGTACCCAGATACAAAACAAACCTTAAATCCTTTTCCTATACTCTGGTATTGCTTCTGCTGCACTCTAAAGTCTACAAAACCTAGCAACCTAGGCTCTAATACCAAATTGTAATAACCTACTCTTTAACTGGGGGTTTTTTTTTATACTACAAAATTTATAATGCTCTGATACCTACTTGATCAAACCAATCCATCAACCTAAGCAGCAAGAAGCGGAATTCATATAAACACAACCAAGTGAATTTACAATACTAGAGTGCTAAAAGGTTCCTCAAAATATACATATAAGATTGTTACCCAAAATATCCTCAACTGGGCTAGGGCTATACATAATTACTCTAAAAAATACTCACTCTATTGATAGGGCAATACTGAAGCCCCTTTATCTGCAAGCCTGATCTGCTCGCCTACCTGGATCACCTGAAAAATGTTAAAGTAATGGGATGAGCCAACGTTCAGTAAGACGAAATATGCTATTGCTACTATGTGGCAAATGAGTTACAATACTGAGAAGATATGTTTCTATATAAACACATATAACTGAATCTAATAATATAGTACAAATAATATAATAACCATCATCCCATGTTGCTTAAAATAATTGTATTTTTTTAGATTTCTATACATAATAGTTTTACTATACATAAGTATGCCCTCTGTTAGTGTAAAACTGTATATACATATAATAGCTGAAAACTTCCCTGGATGGCTGTATGTCATGATCTAACCCCTCATGATAGGGTTGTGTGGCCCGAAGACGGGATCTACTCTGGCTGGCCAACTAGGAATAAACCACTATACTCCATCAGTCTGATCAGCCCTCATCAACCCATATCTGATGGGGAGCATGTCCGCTCCTCGGCATTTGATCGACCTACATACCACGTATTATTTGAATAGGTGGTTGCACTCTGTACTGAATATCTGTATATAGCAACGGTACCGTGCTCTGCTGTCTAATCCATCAGGGTCTGATACTAAATAATACATTACTATATACAATCTATCTGTTTTATGATGATTCTATAATATCTGTATTAACCATGACGCTGTGATAAACTGTATCTGTATCAACTGTATTTCTGAAATAAATTGTAAAACTGTATGTCATGGTACTGAAAACCGTATAATCATGGTATTCTGAAAATATTATAAAACATATTCCCTAATCGTATAATCTGTAAAACATAATCCTAAAAATACTATAAAACATGTTTCTGTACTATATCCATATTCTCATGCCACACAGTAACTTAAAACATTTTAAACGTATTTGATACACTGTATAAATTCCTGCTGTGAAATAATAATCTGATAAAAAATATATATTTCATACTAAAATCATACTAGTATTATCTAGCATAGCATATTTCCCTTACCTGATTTCTGCTAAAATCCCCATATTATAGCGGGTCCTACACTCGCAGGTTTCTCCACTCAACACCCTAAAAACCATAAATTCCTTAACAAAACATTATTATTTCTACGTCTACTACATTTCCTACAACTGCTACTAAACCAAATTTTTCTTAAAAGACCTTATCCTGAATTTGGGATGAAATCCAACTTCGTCCCATCAACGATCCGCTCCAGCAGACTTGGAGAGAACTTCCCCAGGAGCATTGTGGTGGCCTCAGATCGTCGATTCGATGAACGATGGGGTCGAAATCAAAGAGAGATGGAGTTGGAGCCGTTGAAGAGAGAGAGGGAGTGAATTTCTGTAAATTTTCTGCGTAAAAATCTAACTTTCAGCTATTTATAGTGTCGGATTCATCGACGAGACACGTCATCTCGTCGACAAGTCTTGTAGAAATTTCATCGATGAATTTGTACCCTCGTCAATGAATTTCAGACTTCCAAAAGTCCTCTCTCAGTATCTTCTCATCGACGAGATGGAACTTCGTCGACAAGATCCTGAAGAACCCTCGTCGATGAAACCCTTGTGTTTGTCGACGAGGCCTAGGAAATTTCTTGGAATTATCACCTCCAAAATGCAATGTCATCGAAAAACCCAAAGCATTAGTCAACGAAATCGGTTGCCTCTTTCTGTTACTGTTTCCATTTTCCTTCCTTTTTATTATTTAAATAGCATTTTTCTTTGGGTCGTTACAAAAATGAAATAGGATAACTCCAGAAACTTGGCCGCATACTGCTGCATAGTCATAGGCCCCTAAGTCAACTGCAGGAATTCCTCTACCTTAGCTACGCGGGTGATAGCAGGGAAATACCTATTGAAGAAAACCTCCCTAAACTAGCTCCAAGTAATAGTCGCTGGCCCTGAGTGCTGCTCCTCCACCATTTTTGCCGATTGCCACCCTCTTTTTGCTTCCCCCACTAGTTTATAAGTGGCATATTTCACCTTTTGCTTCTCAGTACACTCTAACACCCCCAACTGCTCCTTTATTTCCTAAATCCAATCTTTGGCTGCGATCGGGTTCGGTCCACCTACAAACGCCGGTGGGTTTGCCTGGGTGAACTGCTGAAATACGCAATCCCTATCAGGCACTAGCCGATCCTGCTCTCTAGAGTCCCTCATGTTTTCCTTTGTAGCCTGCCGCGCTATATTTCATAGCACTGCTGAAGCATCAACATCATCCTCGCTAAAGGTATCTCCTCCAATCACAACATCTTTTCCCCTAGAATCCATCCTATAAATGGGATATAACCCGACTTAGTAATTTCACATTTAACATAATTAATGCAAATATGGAATAATGGAATTGATATAATATATAGGTTCTAATTTAATAATTCATATCCCAATTCTATCACAAAACCATTAAGGTAAAAATCTCCATCCTAACATTAACTTCACACACATGCCCACTCATCCTAACATTCCAACCTAAATTTTCTGAATTCTAGTCCCTCAACTCAAAAATGAAACCATCGATGGATTTACCATGGTTTTTTGAAACTGGCGACTGATTTAGAAAATCACAAAAATCGTCAATAAATTTCTACCTCCAAGCTTCTAGACCAAAACCCATCTTAACCTACCCAAGCCTATACCTATCTTATCTCAACCTATACTCTGGTAATTATCAATCCTCAAAGTCTATAGAACCTAGCAAACCTAGGCTCTAATACCACCTGTAACGACCCCAACCCGCCACATGGGCCCAGAGTGCTACTTTAGTGACGTATGTGTACCTAATACCTTGTTCATCATATATAAAACACATATATGCAGTGAAAATAAAATACAAAATTCTCAAATTACATTACCATAATTCTAACTATCTTTATACACAAATATATCCATTTTCACATATTTACATCCCATAAAACTAAACAAAAATAAAATCTCTACCTACACACTACCAATAAAATTTACACCACTAGCCCGGCTCCTCTAGCATGCTATACCCGATCTTTAGGATTTCCTAAAAAAGATAGTTTGTAAAATAGGAGTGAGGCACAGCTCAGTAAGGGAAAAACTAAGTTAATGTCAGTGTGTGGCTACCATGCATATAGTGTACAGAAAATAAGTTCACTAAATAGATAAACACATTTATGAAAACATTCTTAATTTACACTCACACACACAATTAGCCGAGGATAGGGAAGATTACCCACCTATACAAGTATCTTCCCTCTCTGCTCTAATACCATTACTGCTATTAGGGCACTCACCTTTCTCAATAAGCTCTCAAAATTATCTTATTAATTATTCGTATTCACATAAATTAACAGATATGCATATAAGACACTCCCTGTGACAAACACGCAATTTACTTCCCCCATGGAACGGGTTGTGCGGCCCGAAGGTTGGACTATTGTCCTAGGGGATCCACCCAGACAATAGTCATCTGTATTCTCCGCTAACATACTCCGCGAGTGTGGGAAAATCGAATAAGACCACCCTACACTTATCAACACAGGTGTGGGCGCACATGGCCACATAACAAATCCCTAGCAACGGTACCGTGCTCACAATACACTAGTCCCCGGGCTTCCTAAAGCATATCATGCAATTTAGATAATAGAAAATACTATTTAAAGCATCAATTCACATATATTTCCTGTTATTCCAAAAACCTAGCCCCCGGCCACAAAATACAACCCGGCGTATAGCCATAAATTAAAATACGGCCCTCAGCCGTCATACCAAATTCCTGCATTATTCACAAGTAGTTCCAGTATTTTTTGCAACAATTACAGTATTTCACAAATAGTTCCATTATTTTGCAAATAGTCTCGAATTCAGTTAAACAATAAATCTTACCAAATAATCATCGGCCACACAATTTTAACATTTAAACATAACCTTATAAACCACCAAGTTTTCCACCCTTTGTTTCTATTCAAAATACCATACCATATATCCTAGGTTTGTAAAATCCATTTCAAACATTTGGTTTTTGAAATAACCTTCAAATTCCTGACTTAACTTAATACGCTTACATGATTCCTGAAAAAGCCCGATAACACCCCGGCCTACGCCCCAAGCGTTCAAAAACTCCTAAAACCCTTAAATTCAAACTTAGCCACATTATTCATCACAATACCCAGAGTAACTTTCACTAAAATTTCCCTAAGTTCTGAATTATTAAACTTACCCCCGATATAAGGTTGGTGCCCCAGAGTTCCAATTTGAAAACCCACTCCGACTAGATTGTAGAGAATTCCCCATGAGTCTCTTGGCAATTTATGTTCATTAATTGGGCTTATGGTTTAAAAAAAAACTGAGGTAAGAGTAAAAATTGGCCTTACCCTAGGAGATATGTCTATGTCACTCATACGACAAATCCGCTCCAGTAGGATTGTCGATGGCGATGATAAGAACCCAATGGTATCTTCGAATTTTCGATCGGCCAAATATTAGAGACGAGATTGAGGAGAGTGGGAGAGAGGAGACAAGGAGAGCGTTGAGATGCAGAGCTTCTACACAGAATGAGAAAGAAAAAAAAAATGCTTTTGTTAAGATCCTTCACAATAACCTAAACTTATATATATAATTTATAATATATTATATTATATTAATATATTATTTTTATTATTTAATTAATATTATTTATTTATTTATTTTAATGAATTATTTTTTATTTATTTTTATTTATTTATTATTTTTTGAATGACTACATAAATCTCAGACTTAAGGATTCGTCGACAAACCTCTTTTTCTCATCAACGAGTGTTCTTCTTTGACTCGTCGACGAACCTTTTATACTCGTCGATGAGTACCAGTCTATAAATAGGCCTTGGATCATTTTAATCCGCAAAAAATTCCTCTCTTCACTCTCACTCTCTAGGGCTTTGGCCTCTCTACCTTCTCTCTTCGATTTTGGCCCGGTTGCAGTCCGATTTGACGATCAAAAGTTATCACGATGATCTAGGAGCATTTCTGTATAAGTCTAGCGGAGTAAATTTTGAACTGGGCTTTTCAGGCACCACTCTAAGGCTAGGGTAAGATTTAGGAAATTAAGCAAATTTTATGTTTTTGGGAGTTAATCATTTATTTGGAGTTTGTGGGCCTAGGAAATGCTAAAATAGTATTTTACCTGGTGTTGAGTTGATTACACTAGGATTTATGAATTCAAGGTTTGTGTAAGCGCCACAAGCACAGTTAAGGGAACCCTACAGGCATAGCTTCAAGAAACCAGGTAAGGGGAATAGATTAAGCCAGTTGTTTTGTAAATTCTACTGGTTATATGATTATCATGCAAGTTTTGAAAGCCAACCATTTAAACTGAGGGTTTTGAGCTTAGGGTTGTGTTAATAGTTATTATTTTCAAAAATGAGCCGATTTAAGTAAAAAAAAAAAGGCTACAGGATTCAAGTAATGAAGTCTTTGGATAATTTGATTGGTTGAAATGATTAGTTGGAATTGTTTTACATTTTCTAAAATTGGTCAAGGTGAGTAGGGTTAATTATCTCCATTTTTCTTACTAACGCTTATTTTGAGTATTAGATCAATTGTGGAGATAATTTAACCTATATTTTTAGTAAAGTAGACAATGAACATGGATTGATTTATTATTTCAGTAGTTATATAAATATGCGTATTATTCAAATCGTGTGGCATGAGGAAAAATGAAAATACTGTGTTGAGTTATGAAATATGTATAATATGTTGAAATACTGAAATGCGTTGGGATTATATTTTATTTAGAATTGTTTAATCAGATCAGAATATTAATGTTAAATTGCAATTTATGGTTTGAGAACTCTGGTGGACCATAGTAGGCACGGTACCGTTGCAAGAGTTCTGGAGAGCTTAGTGCAACCACACGTCTTAGAGAGAGTGTTGGTATTGAATAGTCGATTGAGCTATGAAGGGTAGAGTTCCCCCTGGATTCTAGACTAGCATAGGAAAGCCAATCGGACTAACAGACTAAAGAGTTGGGAATTGATTTAACTCTGGTGGGCCGACTAGGGTTAAGTCCAGCTTACAGGCTGCACAACGCGTCATAGGGGGAAACATGTCAGTTTTTATCCATCTGGCAGTGAGTTCTAAAATTATATTTGTAGATTTAACCAGGGTATAATAGAGCAGTGCATGTAAATACATAGCAATGTATGTGAATACAGAATATATGAAGACAGAGGATGTGAAATGTGATAACAAAGTATGTGATAGGAAAATAGAGCATGTGAAAATAGAGATTATGAAGAGTTAGGTTTTACAGAGATAACAACATATAGAGTAAAGTAATAAAATATTAAATGTATTAAATATAGTAGTATTATATGTATTTGGAGCGACCCGAGGGCTTGCTAAGAAAGACGAGTGCCCTGATAGGTATCATTTGTAGTCATACCAGGTTGCATAACATATTAGAGCAGAGGGGAGTAATTGTGTGTGTGAGTGAGTGAGTATGGTATGAGAATGGATTTATAACTGTGGTTAATTAATAACTGATGATATTTTGTATACACTAAACTCATGATTACCACACACTAACATTAATCTATTCCGTTTTACTGAGATATGTCTCACCCGTTATACAATTCATCTTTTTCAGGACCTTCGCGTGATCGAGCTTAACGAGCTCGAGGCTAGGTTTGTTGGCGTAACATTTTTGCGAGAGGGTACAAATCTTGGATGTATTTTTGGGTTTATGTTTTTTAGATTTTTGAGATGTATATATGGATACTGGATGTTGGGAATTTTATTTTTTTTTTGGGATGTTTATATAGAACTCTGGCATATTATTGAAGATGTTTATTTATTTTTCGTTGCGTGATTAAGGTTATGGTATCAAACACAGGTGATTGGATCACATCACACCCCGAGCCCCACTTGGTGGGTTCGGGGCGTGACATCCTCACAATTATTACTTTTATCTATACAAGATACCATCGTACCACTTCAATCTAGGGGTGGCAAAACGAATCAAAACCCGACAAGTGACCCGTGACCCGCCCATTTAAAATGGGTTCGAGTTTTATAAAGCCAACCCGTTTATAAGCGGGTCAACTCGTGACTTGCCCGTTTATAAACGGGTCAACCCATTTATTTGGCTCTTAATATATAAACTGTAAAATCCTCAAAATTTCTCCATTTTTTTTTAAATTACTCTAATATTTGAATATAATGGGCACCCCTATGCATCGAAAAACATAAATCACATAACCACATATACATGTATATACAATACTAGAATTCAGTATTTTCAACCATAGCTACATAATACATCTCTCTCTCTAGTGTTAACTACCCAAAAATACAAAACCCTACACAAAACTTACCCTATAACTAAGGTGACCAAGTGATCTCTATCCGCGAGCCTGATCTGCTCACCTAACTAGCTCACCTGAAAAAATGTTAAAGTAATGGGGTGAGTCGACGTTCAGTAAGTGGAAATATGTTATTACTAGAGTGTGGCGACCGAGTCATATAATTATAGTAATAGTATTTAAAACTGCATGATCTGACAAATCTATAAAAACACATGTATAAAAGCTTAAAATATTTGTATCATCTACGCTTTCTATCATTCATTCTATTATAACATACTACATACAATAAAAACTATAAAACTGTATACATATACATAACTGTGTTCTTTCCCTGGGACTCTGTATGTCGTGATTTGACCCCTCATGACAGGGCTGTGTGGCCCGTACGCGGGACTTAACCTAGTCGGCCCTCCAAGTAAGTCATCATACTCTACACTACTTCAGCCCGACCAAACTACATCCACCCCTAAGCGCGGGAAAGGCTGCTACCTTGTCTAATCGGCCCCCTCTACCCAGCGTACTGGGGAGATGCATCCTCTCTGAGCACGGTTAGACGGTACCCACACACTATCTGAGATATGTGGTTGCACTCTATTTGTATATAGCAACGGTACCGTGCTCTGTAAAATGTATCTGTCTGTAATGTCTCCACAGGGATCTGATACTATTTCGTTGACGAACTTCTTCCCTCATCGACGAATTTCAGACTATCCAAAAACCCCTCTTGGCATCTTCTCGTCAACGAGGCATGACTTCGTCGACGAGGCCTACTTATGAGCTCATCGACAAAGCCTGTTGCCCCTTCCGTTTCTGTTTCCATTTCCCTCTCTTTTTAATATTTAAATATCATTATTTTTCGGGTTGTTACATTCTCCCCTCCTTATAAAATTTCGTCCTCGAAATTTACTATATGTATCTCTATCTATACACTCCATCATTCCGTAAAGGAAAAGGGTCTACTTATTTTATTTCCTGCCCTCACTTGTGGCAGGGGAATACCGTGGTTACATTTATGTTCTGAAAAATTACACATATAAAACTAAAAACTATCTACTAACTAAAATCAATACATGTACCTACAAAAGAAACTTATCTAACTATTATACTTTACCTGAGTACCTCTATACCTCTTGGAACAACTGTGGGTATCTCTATCTGATCTGCTCCTCGAGTTCCCAAGAAGATTCCTCTATAGTGTGATTCTTCCACAAAACTTTTATTAATTGAATTTCTTTGGTGCGCGGTACTTGTGTCTTTCTGTCTAAAATCTATACCGATGTTTCTTTATAAACTAATGAATCCTTCAGCTCTATCTTTGCATAACTGTTATGTGGGACGAGTCTGGGACGTATTTCCTTAACATAGCAATATGAAACATGTCATGAATTCTAGCCAAAGATGGTGGCAACGCTAGCCTATAGGCAACTGACCCTATTCTCTCAAGTATCTTAAAAGGGCCAATATACCTAGGGCTCAACTTGCCCTTCTTTCCAAATCTCATAACTCCTTTCAGAGGAGCTATCTTCAAAAATACTCGATCTCCCACATCAAATTCTAACTCTCGGCGATTAGTATCTGCGTAGCTTTTCTGCCGACTCTGTGCTATA
Organism: Malania oleifera; assembly: GCF_029873635.1. Classification (NCBI taxonomy): domain Eukaryota; kingdom Viridiplantae; phylum Streptophyta; class Magnoliopsida; order Santalales; family Ximeniaceae; genus Malania; species Malania oleifera. The sequence goes on from NC_080417.1 coordinate 123,433,557, forward strand.
CTAATTCTTTCTTTAATTAGTCGGACCTTGTCACAAGCCTGTTGTACTATCTCTGGATCCAAAACTCGCCTTTCACCCACCTCGTCCCAAAAGAGAGGAGAATGACATCTCCTACCATACAATGTCTCGTATGGAGCTATGCTAATACTAGCCTGGTAGCTATTATTATAAGCAAATTCAACTAACGACATAAACTGAATCCAACTGCCTGCAAAATCAAGCACACAAGCACGAAGCATATCCTCTAGTATCTGAATCGTCCTCTCAGTCTGACCATCTGTCTGAGGATGAAAAGTCGTGCTAAAACCTAACTGTGTACCCATAGCCTCCTGAAAACTTTTCCAGAATCGTGAAGTAAACCGAGGATCTCGGTCCGAGACTATGGATACTGGTACTCCATGAACACGAACTATCTCCTAAACATATATCTCTGCCAGTCTGTCCATGGAATAACCGATTTTAATAGGGATGAAATAAGCGATTTTCATCAGACGATCTACAACCACCCAAATCGCATTCAGTCCCTGTCGTACTGGTGGTAACCTCGTAACGAAGTCCATCAAAACGTGGTTCCATTTCCATTCTAGAATGAACAGTGGCTGCAACTGTCCTGCCGGTCTCTGGTGCTCAGTTTTAATCTGCTGACACGTCAAGCATTGCTGAACAAACTCAGCTATCTCCCTTTTCATTCCACTCCACCAGAAATACTCTCGCAGGTCCCTATACATTTTAGTACTGCCGGGATGGACCGTGTATAGGGATCTGCGAGCCTCCTCCAGTATAGTTCTCTTGATCTCATTATCTACATAAACACATAGCCTAGTACCGAATCACAGAGCTCCGTCATCTGATATGCTGAACTCCTCTTCCCAGCCATCCCGCACTCTAGCCATCACCTCTGCCAACTCTACATCATCGCCTTGAGCTACTTTAATCTTCTCGTATAGTGTAGGCTGAACCACTAGACTAGCAATAACTGCCTGAGGACTCTTCTCTACCAATTCTATACCGAGCCTCTCCAAATCCATCAAAATTGAGTGCTGAATCTCCATAGCTGCCAGTACCGGTCCCCCTGATTTCCTGTTCAGAGCATTTGCCACTACATTTGCTTTTCCTGGGTGGTAACTAATCGTGCAATCATAGTCTTTTATAAGCTCTAACTACCTTCTTTGCCTTATATTCAACTCTTTCTGGGTGAAGAAATACTTCAGGCTCTCGTGATCCGTAAAAATCTCACACTTTCCACCATATAGGTAATGCCTCCAAATCTTAAGAGCATACACCACTGCAGCAAGCTCTAAATCATGGACAGGATAATTCCTCTCATATTCTTTAAGCTGTCTAGATGCATATGCAATAACCCTGCCGTGCTGTATCAACACACCTCCAAGACCCTTTAAAGACGAACCCATCCTCCCCTGAAGGGATAGCCAGTACTGGAGCTGAAACTAACCGCCGCTTCAACTCTTAAAAACTCTGCTCACAGTCGTCGGTCCAGTCAAACTTTACTTTTTTCCTCGTAAGTCAAGCTAGTGGACCTGATAGCCTGGAGAAACCATCCACAAAGCGCCGGTAATAACCTGCTAATCCCAGAAAACTCCTGACTTCCTGAACATTTCTCGGCCTTTCCCAACTCACCACTGCCTCTATTTTACTTGGATCAATTGATACACTTGCTTCTGAAATCACATAGCCAAGAAATGTGACCTGTTCTAACCAAAACTCATACTTCTTAAATTTTGCATATAATTTCCTTTCTCTCAATATCTGCAACACCAGCCTCAAATGATGCTCGTGCTCCTCAAAACTCCTCGAGTAGACCAGTATATCATCAATGAACAAAACCACAAACTAGTCCAAATACTAATGAAATACCCGATTCATTAGATCTATAAATACTGCTGATGCATTAGTCAACCCGAACGGCATCACTAAGAACTCCTAATGCCCATACTTGGTATGAAATGTGGTCTTTGAAATATCTTCTGCTTTAACTTTTACCTGATAGTAGCCTGACCACAGATCAATTTTAGAGTAAACCTGGGTCCCCTGGAGCTAATCAAATAAATCATCGATCCTAGGGAGAGGATATTTATTCTTGACTGTCAGTTTGTTTATCTCCCTATAATCGATGCATAATCTCATGGTTCCATTTTCTTTTTCACGAACAGAACTAGCGCACCCCAAGGCGACACATTGGGCCTAATGAAACCTTTATCCAGCAATTCTTGTAACTGTTCTTTCAATTCTTTTAACTCTACCAGGGCCATACGGTATGGTGCTTTCAATAATGGTGCAGATCCCGACAACAAGTCTATAGTGAACTCAATCTCTTGATCTGGTGGCAAACCAGACAATTTTTCTAGAAATACATCTGGGAATTCCCTCACTACTGGTATGTCAGCTTGTCCCAATTCTTCTTTTGACAATTATTTTATGTATGCGACATACCCTTGGCAACCACCCTGTAACAATCTCCTCACCTGAATAGCCGACACTAGCTGTGGTGAGGCACGTACACGTGAACCCGCGAATCTAAATTTTGACTTGCCCGGGGGTCTAAAAATTACTTCTTTCAGATGACAATCAATACTTGCATGATAAGTTGCTAGCCAATCCATGCACAGTATCACATCAAACCCTGCATACCTAGGACTACAAGATCGGCTATTAGCACTTTCTCTTGAATACTTACTGGAAAATTCTGGAGTACCCTCTGCATCTAACCACAGATCCCATCGGCGTACCCACAGACAGTTCTACATATAGTAGCTGAGTCTTTACCCCAATTATTCTAACATACCCCGCCAATATAAAGGAATGGGTGGCACCTGTATAAAACAAAACAACAATTGTATATGGTAAAGCAGTAAGGGTACCTATGACCACGTTTCTAGCCGTCTCAGCATTTCCCGATGTTAATGCGTAAACCCTTACCAGCGCGGTATTTCTCTGTTGACCTCTGCGGGGCACCTGGTATCCTCCTCGAAATGGCCTAGGAGCTGGTACATAACCTGGTGTCATATGACAAGATCGAGCCATATGACCGGGTCTCCCGCAGCGGTAGCAAACATTCTCTCCTAATCGACATTCACCCGGGTGTCTCTATCCACATCTGGTACAAATGGCGAGAGGCTGACTACCCTAAATCCACCCTGCTCTACCATATGTCTCTGACCTCCGCCATATCTACCTCCCCTCCAAAGGCCTCGGTTGGGACTCGCCTGAAAGCTCGAGGGTGCGGTCCTCTTCTTTTGAATCTGTGTCTCAATCTCTTTCGGTAGACTCTCCTCCATTATAATGGCACTGTCAACCAACTTTATAAAAATCCTAGATCCTAAATACCACCACCTGCCTGTAGATATCTCGCCTCAAATTCCTCTCGAACATTCTGGTTTTCTTTACTTCATCAGGGACGATATATGGGCAGAAACGCAAGAGCTCGATAAATTTTGCCGCGTACTGCTGGACTGTCATCAACCTCTGGGACAGGCTCAAGAACTCCTGAATTCGAGCCTCTCTTACTGAAGCAAGATAGTATCTATCAAAGAATATATCTCCAAAACGGGCCCAGGTCATCAGCACTGGAGTCGTCCTCTGCTCCTCCAATAATCTAGTGGCCGTCCACCATCCCTCAGCCTCCCCTGCCAGTCTATACGTAGCGTACATAACTCTCTGCTCGTTGGTGCAGTGAAGTATTGTCAGGATCTTCTCTACCTCCAGCACCCAATTCTCAGCAACTGCAGGGTCAGTTGCTCCAAAAAAAACTGGCGGGTTCATCTTTATGAATTTCTCTATGGTGCATCCCTGAACTAGAGATGGACCTCCCTGCTCTCTAGAACTCTGTGCTATCTCAGCCATAACTTGCTGAGCCACACTACGTAGCACAACATCTGAATCCCCACTTGCTACACTAGAAGGACCAGCACCATCATTCCCACTAGCGTGAGCGCTACTGCCTCCTAGGTCCATCCTATAAACACATAGAAAACCGTTTCAGAATTCTATTTCCCTACAGACTCAACTTATTCAACTAAAACTCCAAATTCTCTATTAACCATCCCCCCTGATTCTAACCCCAAAATCCACTTCTGCAACTCAAACACATGACTCGTCGACAGTTTACTATGGTTTTCCTGAAATCGTCACCCCAGGAAAAACACAGAAACTACCACGAAATCCTGTATCCAGATTATAGAATAAAATCTCAAATCTTTTTCCTATATTCTAGTATTGTTTTCTGCTGCACTCTAGAGTCTACAGAACCTAGCAACCTAGGCTTTGATACAAAAAATGTACCATTCTAAAAATTTCTCCATTTTTTTTAACAAATTACTCTAATATTTGAATATAATGGGCACCCCTATGCAGCGGAAAACATAAATCACATAACCACATATACATGTATATACAATAGCAGAATTCAGTATTTTCAACCATAGCTACATAATACATCTCTCTCTCCAGTGTTAACTACCCAAAAATACAAAACCCTACACAAAACTTACCCTATAACTAGGGTGACCAACTGATCTCTATCCGTGAGCCTGATCTGCTCGCACTGGCTCACCTGAAAAATGTTAAAGTAATGGGGTGAGTCGACGCTCAGTAAGTGGTAATATGTTATTACTAGTGTGTGGCGACCGAGTCATATAATTATAATAATAGTATTTAAAACTGCATGATCTGGAAAATCTATAAAACACATGTATAAAAGCTTAAAATATTTGTATCATCTACACTTTCTATCATTCATACTACTATAACATACTACATATGATAAAAACTATAAAATTGTATACATATACATAACTGTGTTCTTTCTCTGGGACTCTGTATGTCATGATTTGACCCCTCATGACAGGGTTATGTGGCCCATAGGCAGGACTTAACCTGGTCAGCCCTCCAGGTAAGTCATCATACTCTACACTATCTCAGCCTGACCAAACTGCATCCACTCCTAAACGCGGGGCTGGCTGCTACCTTGTCTAACTGGCCCCCTCTACCTAGTGTATTGGGGAGTTGCATCCTCTTCGAGTACAGTTAGACGGTACCCACACACTATCTGAGATATGTGGTTGCACTCTATCTGTATATAGCAACGGTACCGTGCTCTATAAACTGTATCTATCTGTAATGTCTCCATAGGGATCTGATACTATATAAGTACATCTATATATATATATATACCTTTGCTGTTTTCATTATGTTTCCAAAATAACCATAACGCTATAATTTTGTACTGTAAATACTATAAAATCTGAGTAATTGTAGCATCTCGATGCTATAACTATATAATCTGTCTTTATAAACTGTGTGTTATGGTATTTAGGAAAACATAGCATTCTGTAAAAACTATGATATATTGAATTGAATAAAATATATATAAATCTGTCTATTAATCATCTATGAATAATTGTATATACATGCTATATAACATGATATGCTGAAGTATTGTATAAATTTTACATTAGGTAAATATCTACTCAGGCCACACAATATTTAAACATTCGTTCTATAAAAACTGCGTAATAACTGGTATATATGTATCTATGAAAACTCTATTAATATTCTTAAAACCCTAGCATAGCATATTTCCCTTACCTTAACTTTGAAAAGCGCCTACTAAATTCTGGCCCTATACCTGCAAAGTTCTTCACTTAACACCCTGAAAATCAATTCTCCCATAACAAAACATTAGTATTTCTTCATGTATTGTATTTCTTATAACTAAGGGAAAGACAAATACTAAATAAAATGCCTTACCCTGAGATTGGGATGAAATCCAAGCCAACTCCTTCAATGATCAGCTCCAGCAAACTCGCAGAGAACTTCACCAGGAGTGTCGTGGTGGCTTTAGATTGTCGATCTGGCATGAATTGGGGTTGAAATCGAAGAGAGAAGGAGAGGGGAGCATTTTAGAGAGAGAGAGAGAGGGTTAATTTGCACTGAAATCAGATAAAAATCTGAGTTTTTTACTATTTATAGGGTCAGATTCGTCGACGAGACACGTCACCTCGTCAACGAGTCCTTCAATAATTTCGTTGACGAACTTCCTCCCTCGTCGACGAATTTCAGACTGTCCAAAAACCCCTCTCGGCATCTTCTCGTCAACGAGTCGTGGCTTCGTCCATGAGGCCTACTTATGAGCTCATCGACGAACTCCCTGTGTTCGTCGACGAGACCCTGTGTAAAATTTTCAGGTTATTCCATCCAAAATGCAATGTTGTCGATGAACGAGAAGCGTTCATCGACGAAGCTTGCTGTCTCCTTTCGTTTCTGTTTTCATTTCCCTCTCTCTTAAATATTTAAATATCATTATTTTTCGGGTCATTACATAAACCCATTAACCCTACTGTCCTGCGAAGATAAAAATCTAAATCCTAATTTGGGCCACAGCTACCTCCTGTTATCATATTCACATTTCCACTCCTCCATAAGCCATAGCTCCAGTCTCATCTTTGGCATCGCCAAACAAAACCCCACCCCCATCACTAGAAATCTTGGCCATGGCATATCTGAAGCTTCCTCTCACATCCAAAAGCAATAAAAACATTAGATTCTCAAGATCTATGAGCTAGGGTTTCAAAATCTTTAGGGCTTCAAATCCACAACCCTAGCTCCAGTGTCTCACCTCCGAAGTCACCGGACAAAACCCCACTCCATCGCCAGAAATCTTGGCCATGGCGGATCTGAAGCTTCCTCTCACATCCGAAAGCAACAAAAGCCTTAGATTCTCAAGATCGCCAAGCTAGGGTTTCGAAATCTCTAGGGTTTCAAATCCACGATGTGAAAAGAATACACTTTAAAAAGAGTGTATAGAAAGGGTAGAGAAATGGACGGCAGTGGAGCTTGGAAGTGTTGTTTTTTCTTCTCTCTCTCTCTCTCTCTCTACAATGCTTTAATTCTCCTGCTTTGTCTCGCTCTAATGTTCGATTTTTTAAGAGATATAGAGAGAGTGAGTGAGTGTCTTTCTTCGTTTTTCAAACAGGTAACTCGTGACCTGCCCATTTATTAAACAGGCAGGTTAGGGTTTACAGGGTTGTGACTCGTTTAATTTCGACATGTTTACGACTTGACCCATTTACGACCCAACCCATTAACAACACGTCCGGACCCGACCCATGAACCTATTTTGCCACCCCTACTTCAATCTACTATTTACAAAATTAACGTTTGAAAGTCTGATATATTTAGGCTCCTTTCATCAAGGGTTTACTTTAAGAAAATAAAGGAAAGGAAAAATAAGAAAAAAAAATTAATTTTTTATTTTATTTCTCTCTATATTAAATGTTATTAAAAATAAAATTTTATTTCAAATAATTAAAAATTAAGAAAAAATAATGTTAATTAATTATGTGTAAAATTACTTTTTTTGTTCATTGATTTGCTATTTCTTCTTTCATTATTTCTCGATAGCCAAACATGAAAAGTAAATTCGTTCATGTTTTTCTATCATTCGTTTAATGTTTTTTTTCAAGTTTCAAATGAGACCTTAAGATTTGTCTCGTAAATGTAATGACATGTATATGTTTATAAAATTGCATAGCATAAATATATTTAATAAATAATATTTGTCGACTAAATTGTCGCATAATTTTTTATTTAATAATTAAAATCAAGAAGATATATATTCAATGGCACATGAAAATCAAACATGCACCATTAAATATTTGCTAGTCTTTTATGATACATATGTGCATCTTAGGATTTCAATTTTCAATTTTGGCTCTTCGCTTGTAATGGGCTGCCCCTTCGATTACATTTTTAAACTTATAAACAAAATAATTTTTAATTATTTGAAATAAAATTTTCCTTTTAATAATATTTAATATAGAAAAAAATAAAATAAAAAACTAAATTCCTTCTTATTTTTCCTCTCTTTTATTAACCCTTCATTAAAGGAGCCTAAATATACGAGAGTTTCAAACCTTAATTTCGTAAATAGTAGATTGAAGTGGTTCAATGTATCTTCTATATAGATAAAAAAAAAAAAAAATACTAAAGTTGGTATCTTTAGCAGATGAGAGAGAGATAGAGAGAGAGAGAGACGCATGGGGATTGAGGATAACACAAATGGGTGGCACTACTAGCCTTTGTGGAAACAGAGAAGAGGCAAGAATAGGATCAGTCAGCAGACGGTGAGCTGAATCATTCAGTGTTTAGTACTGTTCCGAAATAAAATAAATTTTTAAAATTTTAAAACAGTACCTAAAAAGAAAAGAAGAAAAAAAAAACTAGTGAGCGTTTTTGGTTGGGCATTCGTCAGCTCTTCCATGCTGATTTCCTCGCAGTGAGCGAACAGTGATTGATGAAGATGAAACTTGAAGTTCTTGGCTTCTCTTTGCCTGGCATCGACAATGGTCGTCCTGCTGCAGCGATTCCCGCCTTCCTCTTCAACCATCATCTCTCTTCCGAGTCTCAACCTCAAACGTAAACACAACTGCAAGCCAACCCACCTCACCTTTCCCCTCAGAACCCCCCTAAAACCCCAATGCTTCAAATCCTCCAGGGTCACCAGAAAAACCCCCTCTGCCGCTTCCCCAATCCCTCCCCTTCTATCCCTCCAACCCTTTCTACAATCCCAGTGGAAGCCCATTCTCAAAGGCTGGACCTGCGGCGTTATCTCCGTCTACTCTCTCTCCAAGCTTGTCCCCAGAGTCGGACAGTTCTCGACGATCCTTAACCGCGTCGACGATGTGGTTCTCTTGCGGGAGCAGGGTCTTGTGTTGGGGGTCTTGTTCTTGGCTCGATTGCTTGCGAATTATTGGCAGCAGGCGTTTCTGTGGGACGCCGCTTTGAATTTGGTGTACGAGATCAGGCTTTATGTTTTCCGAAGGGTCATGCAGAGGGACTTGGCGTTTTTTGAAGGCGGTGGGGGCGTTTCGGCAGGTGACATTGCCTATCGGATAACGGCAGAGGCATCGGATGTTGCCAATGCTGTTTATTCTCTTCTTAATGTGAGTGATGCCTTTTTATTAGGTTGAACACGTGTTTTGTGCTGGTTTCTATCTCTGTGCTAAATTGTGTATTCTCTCTTAGTTGCTTAGATACTGCAGGACAAGAAAGACACTAACTCTGAATTTGTTCTGAATCTGAGGACCAAATTTGAAGCATGAATGAATTCAGTGAACCATTTAAGTTGTTCGGGGATGTCATTTTTAAGCGCCTGAATATTTAAGTTTTTAACATTATGAGGTCATGAGCTCATTGGGTCGCTGGAGAAACAAAAAAAATATGAAACATGGTGAATATACACACACATGTATGTATATATGAATGAAAGTTTGTCCAAATTGGCACAATATTTGTTGTCACTAAAGTCAGAAACAGAGGAGAGGAATAAAATTACACACCATGAAATAAATTCACGTCACATTAAAAAAGTTCAAAACTGTTGCAGGAACTGTTTGAACAGAGTACAGAGAAGAAGTGATATCAACATTACAGAAACTCTTTAGCCACCTTGGGGTTGCTCAGTTGGTAAGGTTTTGGTCTGATATGCCGCATGGTTGACGGTTCGAGTCCGCTGTCTCTGAGATCAGACTAATGATTTACCTGGATTGCTGGCTGTGGGGCCAGTCAGCTTCCTGTGGATTTGGTGCTGCACCGGGGGCCCAATGTGACTAGTCAGTGGCTGGAGTTCCCGCATCATTAGGAAAAAAATTACAGAAATTCTTTGGAATGCTGTTGAAAGGGAAAGCAAAAAGGGGGGAAGAAAAATAATCTTGAATAACATTTTTTTTTTGAAAAAAAAGGTGGGCATCCTGTCATAACAGCCTTCGATCGAATAAGAGACTCCTCATTCTCTTATTCTCTTATTCTCTTATTTGGTCAGATGTGTTTCATAGGTATTTAGAGACAACACCAAGCACCACCAGTTCACTTAATGCTGAACCAACTGTCTGCCTCTATTTAGAGGTCATTATGAGTAATAAAACAGCTGCTTAGGTGCAGTTTGATTTGCATTTTGCTTATATTTTTGCTCTATTAGTTGTAAGAATTTTCTTCTTGAGGCATGTTGGGCTATTGTATGGCCTATGTCAAAACTGGAGATGCTCATTGGGAGAATGCACGAGAAAATTTGACCGGGCATGGTTAGGATTTACAAACTTTATATCAATGCTTAACTTTTGATTTTTTTTTTTTTGTTTTTCTTTTTGACTTTCTTCTATGCCCTATTCACCCATCTAGGTTTAATATGGCATAGATGATAGTGTCTAATAGAGCTACGTATAACAATTATATTACACATATATAGAATTAGGTCATTGTATTTTTATAAGTAGTATTATTCTAATGAAGTTATGACTTGTCATAGAAATGATTTTTATTTTTTTTTAAAGCACCAAGTAGATGCCAACCCAAAAACAAAAAAAATCATCCATAAAAAAATTTTAACTGAGAAGGTAGATCTAGTATAAAATTTCCAGAGCTCCCAAATCTAAGGAATATATTGGCTTGTCCTTAAGTTTCTCTACATGCAATTCTTTCCCCTCAAAAGCTCTCTTGATCCTCTCTCCATAAACACCTAATCACGAGCAGAGGTGCACCAAACCAAACCTTCCTAGATCTTTGTCAATCCCCTTTACTTTCCAATAGGAAGGAAGGGAGCTAATATTGGTTGGCATGGGCTTTGCAATACTAAAACAACTGCCACATAAGAAACCAAAGTTCCTTGGCAACTTGGCTATGAAGCAATATGGGTTTAGGGTCTCTTGATGGCAGGTATATTGGATTCCCCAAAAATATGGGTATTCAATGCACACCTCTTCCTTCGGTAATCTTGGATTCCCTTGGGAATTCAACTTATCCTTGCCATTCATCATCTTGGGATGAAATTGCCCCTACTTCTTCACTATTATCATTATCATCATCATTACATGTACATATGTACATTACGAGTATGTACATAATGTTATTACTGTTACAAGTTTAGGGTGGTCTAGTAATCTTCTTAAAATAACATTGGGATACTCATGCTTTGCCAATCACTATAATCTTGTATTCCCAAAATCCTGAAGAGTGAAAAATATTCCCATGAGAGATTGATCCTATTCTCAGGCATAAGATACCCATAAAAGTGATTCCTGGAGGGCATTTACGATAACCCGAGCCATATGCTCCCTTAGCATAGTTGAGCCAAACACATGAAGGTTTTATGATTTATATTGCACAAGGTGGGTCAAACAAACATGGTCTACAAAGCGAACTTTTTCTTTGGGTGGATTGGGGGCAGATTTGGCGACCAATTTCTTTCCATTGAACAATTAGCATCAAAAGATAGAGAATCCCATGCATCTCAATTTCACATTGTACACTTTAAAGACCAGTCTTCTGAAGTTCAAGTTGGATGATTGAGTATCACGAAGAATCTAAAGCAGAAAGAACTTTTTAGTTGTTGGTTTGTATATCATATTACTTTTCTAATTCCATTGATGGGACATGGCTTGGACTTAATCTAAATTTTAGATTTGTGCTTCAAGGCTATGATCTCGAATTGTTTGATCAACTCCCTTTATTGATCAAACAGAAAAGGGTGATGAAATTATGTCTAAAAGTTTTTTAGTTATACCATACATATGGCCTAAATTAATAATTGGTGTTTGAAACAATGCGTAAAATGATGTTGCGCTGGTTCTTCAGCTAGCCAGCAGAGATATGCAGTTTGTGATGATAGTGGAGCAGATAGTCAACATTTCCATTAATTGTGTCACCTTCATGAATAGTGAACAATTGGGCTTCTAAAGTTGTTTGGGTGATCATGGATCTAAGCAGAGTTAGATCTTGATCTGGGCAGTAATATGTGCCTACCTATGACTTGCTTTTAACTTAATTCTTGGCATTTATAAATTATGGTTGTGCAATTTCTTTTATTAAATGAATGTTTACAAATTGAATTAATTAGAATAAGTTAAGCATTGTTTTCATGATTTTCATTTTTTGTGGTGTGGGATAAGATTCAGTTTTTAACTTCTTCATGGTGTGTCGGGTTTGGAATTTTCAGGGAAGCTAGTTTTCAGGATTTAAATAGGGACTGGAGGAACTGTTTGGCTTGATTTTTGTTTTTCCCTGGTTTGAAGTAGATCTTTTTGGGAGATTTCCTCTATTAATTAAATTTCTTTTGCTATAAAAAAATGATTTTTTTTTGTGTTGTTTTGGGAATATATATATATATATATATATATATATTCTTTGTTCTGATGCCTTCTGGGTATTTCTTCAAGTTGCATAATCTAGTTTTTGTTGCTTTTGGAAAGATATGCAGTTATTCAAAGTGTCAAACTGTGATAACATGTATTAGATTTCTATGTGATGTGTATACACTAATTTCTTCCTAGAGGGAGAGTGAGACAAGAAGAAGAAGACGCCTCAATATATATGTTTCTAATTATGTTTCTGTCACATGTGACAGGCCATCGTACCCTGTACTCTGCATTTAATAGCAATGGCAACTCAGATGTTGGTTATTAGCCCTATTCTTTCACTGATTTCAGCCTTGGTGAGGAAAGAATAAGTAAATCTACTCACTTACACAAGCTTTCCATGTTAAATGTCCATGCAGTTAATCTAAGTTGTAATCTTTGTCTGTTTTATGCATAGGTTATTCCATGTATGGCTCTTGTCATTTCCTATCTTGGTGAAAGGCTTCGTAAGATATCTAGGAAGGCACAACTCAGGGTTGCTAGTCTTTCAGCCTACCTAAATGAGGTACATATATTTTAGTGCCCCAGATATGAATAAATATATTGCTTCTTCTATATAAATATCTGTGGTTTTTAAAATTATTTAGGCTGCTCACGAACTCTTAAAAAAATGCTCATAAGTATGCTTTTTTAGAAGCATTGCTGAAAAAATTGCACAGATGTGGTTGTTTGTTTCCAAAAATACCATCAACAATTAGGATAGAGATTGAAACAAGCGTTTCATCTTTGATGGAGGAAGGTTCCTTTTGTTCTAAAATATGGTTTCAAAGAAAATGAGGGTATGGCCTCAGCCATGGTCCTTTGTCGTAATATGCTGTTAGTCATGTTATCCTACCTACATTATGATGTATATTCTGTTGGAGGATTCAAGCAGTAGCATGTGCTGAACTTAGCTGCAGGTTACTGTTATTCCATCATCCTTAAACTAAGATATATCTCTTATAATAGTGTGTAGATATTGCAAATATTGCAAGATGCATTTACAGTATTTTCTTTGTTTAAATGGCTTTGGTCTCTTGTGCCCATCATATTAGGATTATGCTTGTGCAATGACAGAAATATGTATCAGTTGCTTTGCCTAGATGGTCAAACTCTTCTTAGCGACTCTGGTTTGTCTTTGCTGTTGCCTTTTATTGAAGGGCAAAAGACATTGCCCTCCCATGAGGTTTGGTAGAAAGACACGAACCTCCCCGAAGTTTCAAAAATTCCTCGAACTTCTCCTGAGGCTTGGCAAAAAGATGCAGACCTCTCCTAAGGTTTCAAAAATCCAACAAATCTCCCCTACATTTGATTTTGGGACACTTATACGCCTTTATGGACTTGTCTTTTTGTTAAATGTAAGGGGAGGTCTGCGTCTTTTGGCAAATCTCAAGGGCTGTTTCTGGAAATTTTGGAACCTTAGGGGATGTTTTTAGAATTTTTGAAACCTTGGGGTAGTCTATCTCTTTTCCCTAAACCTAAGGGGAGGTCCTTGATGGCCTAAGGGCAACCCAAAAGGGGTTGGGTTTACAAAAATTAAAAGTGCTTGATATAAAAAATAAAGAAATTAAACGAACCAAGAAAATACGCAAATATAAAACCAATTAAATCAAGGAGAGAAGGGAAGAGAGAAAGCAAACTCCTTTTTATAGTGGTGTTTGGCAACCAGCCTACGTCCACTATTTCAAGACCAACCATCCAGAGGTTCCACTAATTCCCTTGATTTAATGGCAGCAAGGACACCAATTACACCCTTTGTTTTTTGGAGAGCAAGGAAACCAAATAAAATCCTGGTTTTGACGGAGACCAAGGAACCAATGCAAGAGAGAATACAACTTCAAATTCCTCACAAGAAAGATACACAATTAAAGTTCACAAAATAAACTCTCAAAGAATGATCAAAATAAAGTACAAGAGTTTTCTTTTTAAGATTAGAAAAATAAAGTCCTAAGAGAGATTGAGAGAGAAATAAAAGCAAGAGCGCTTAGATATTCAATATAGGTTTGTTTCTAATGTTCTCAAGGCTATATGTAGAGTTTGGATGAAAACTAGCCCTTTTTTGCCCGTCGGAGCCTTTTTGGCTTTCAAACCGGCTAACCGCTTACTAGCTGTTAGAGATAAGAAGAAGACTGTTTCAGGCAAAACTTGCCATACTGGTTGACCGCCTTTAGGGGTCGGTTGTCTGCCTCTAGCCTCTACCTGAGGCCGGTCGATTGCCCCCTGGGGCCGGTCGACCACCCCTGGCACGAAGCTGGGGCTTGATCTTCCATTAGTGCTATGCTTTATATTTTTTCATACATTTACAATTTGAAGTGCATTACAAGTGAGAGTATAACAATACAAATAAATTAAAATCTTCAACTTCTTCCCTCAATTCTTCAACTTCACTTCAAATTTAAAGGATTAAATCCTGTAGAGCACATCTTAAGTACAAAGCCATTAGTACTCAATAGTTTGTTGTCATCAAAACTAGGTTAATGAAACCTTGGGGCTAACAGTCCCTAGGATTTTTAAAACCTTAGGGGCTTCGTGTCTTTTCGCCAAATGTTAGGAGAGGTCAGTATTTTTTACCCTTTATTGAATGTGTCCTTTGGTGACCTTTTACTTTGTTTTTTGGAAATTTGCTCCATCATTTGTTTTTGCGGAAGATCTAGGTTGACTTGATTTCTGCTGGAACTTAAATCTACATTACTGTTGTGATGTCATAAGAATGACCATGACATGCTCTTCTTTAGTTGCAGCAGGTAATACCACAATAGCTCGAGTTGTCACCCTTAAATAGTCTGTCAAGGTGACCTTTGATCCTAAGCAACGTGTCATGGGATTACTACTTTTGTCTCACTGCTGTTTGACTTCCTTTTTGAGTTTGGATTCTGTATATGCTTTACGAAGCATTCATTCAGTTGTTTTTATTTTGAAAGTCATGGGTTTCTCCACCATTCTCTATTGCATTTTACCCGTCTGCAACACCTTTTGTTGCTGGTTCATCATTGTGCCCAATATATTTTACTCTTTTATCAAGTCTCGTTGATATATATCTCTTGTTAGGCTTGTAGATTTTCTCTTAGTTTCTTATCCACCTCCTTAATGTTGTTGGATAATGATTACTATTTTCTCTTCTAATGCCTATAGTAACAAGGTGGTTGATTTACTTGTGTTGAAGTATTAGGTAAATTGGGAGAGCTAACAACAATGATAGGTCTCTTTGTTGATTTGTAATATATTTCAAGCACATAACAATGACCATAATTCCCTTACTAACTCATGCTTACTACAACAATAAAAACAACAACAAACCAAGTCTTAAGCCCCAATGGGTGGGGTCAGCTACATGAATCCTTTTCCATCAATTTATACAACCATGGCAATTTCCTCCAACAAATTCAGGGCTACTAAATCCTTACTCATTATCTTAGTTCCAAGTTATTTTCGGTCTACACTTACCCTTTCTACCGCCCTTCACAGTATCTAGCTCATTCCTCCTCATTGGTGCACTGTTTTGGCCTTTGTTGCAGATGCCCAAACCATCTAAGTCGTCCCTCGATTATCTTATCTTCTACAGGAGTTACATCTAACTTGTAGCAAATATGTTCCTTAGTTTATCTTTTAATATTATACCACTCATCCACCTTAGTGTTCCTATCTTGGCAATTTTTACTTTTTGGATATGTTGTTTCTTAGTTGCTCAATATTGTGATCCATATCACATAGTTGGTTTTACGGCCATCCTTCCATTTTAATTTTAAGTGTATTCTACAATCACACAGCATACTCAGAGCACTTCTCCATTTTACCCAACTTGCTTTAACTCTATGCATTACATCTTCTTTAATTTCTTCTTTAGCTTGCATAATAGATCCAAGGTTTCGAAATCTAATAGTGTTATTGATTTCTTGACCATTAAGTTTAACCTTTTCTTCAATATTCCTTCTACTATGACTGATATTATATTTTATATATTTTGTCTTATTTCTACTTATCCTAAAACCTTTAGATTCTAAAGCTTCTCTTTATAATTCTAACTTATATTTTACTCCATCCCTAGTTTCATCAATTAAGACAATACCATCTACAAACAAAATACATTATGGAACCTCATTTTGGATACTCCTATTAAGTTCATCCATCACTAAAGCAAAAAGATAAGGGCTTAAAGTAGATCCTTGATGTACACCTCTTGTTATTAGAAATTCCCCAGCCTATCCACCTATAGTCCTTACGTTAGTCATTACTCTATTGTACATATCCTTAATGACATCAATATACCTACTACATATGCTTGCTATAGAATTTCCCTAGGTACCATATCATATACTTTCTCTAAGTAAATAAAAACCATATACAAGTCCCTCTTATTTTTCCTAAACTTTTCATTAATCTTATTAAAAAATATATAGCTTCTATAGTAGATCTCCCAAGCATAAAACTAAATTGATTTTCCGAGACCCTTGTTTCTAACTGTAATATTTTGTTCAACTAACTTTTCTCACAGTTTCATTGTACGACTCATAGTTTAATTCCACGATAGTTATTACAATTTTGAATATTTCCTTTATTTTTGTATATAGGTATTAAAGTACTTTTCCTCCATTCGTCTAACATTTTCTTAGTTTTATTCATTTTTTATTTTTTATTTTTATAATTTTGTTAAATAAATTAGTTAATGATATAATTTCACTTAGGTATTTTGAAACTTCGATTGGAATGTTATGTGGTCCTATAGCTTTTCCATTTTTCATTTTTTTAATGCAAATTTGACTTCATTAACTCTAATTTTGTGAATAAATCTTATATTTTTAGCCTTTTCTTCATTTTTCAATTCTAAATTTAAGCCTTCTACTTGGTTTTCAATAAATAGCTTGCTAAAGTAACTTTGCTACCTATCTTTTATGTCATCAAGACTATATCATCCTCACTTTTATGCATTTTACATTACCTAAGTCCTTTCTCTTTCTTTCTCTAGCTCTAGCAAGTTTAAGTATGACTTTTTCCCCTTCTTTTGTACCTAATCTAGCATATAAATTATTAAATGATCTATGTTTAGCTTTGATAACTACCTTTTTTGCATCTTTTTTTCCCGCTTTATACTTTTCATAATTTTTCATATTTCTACACTTTTGCCATATTTTATGCCAAATTCTTTTTTGTCTTTACAACTTTTTGGACATCTTGGTCCTGCCACAACTTTCTTTGCTATTCAAGATCTTCCTCTTGATTCACTTGAAATCTCTTTTGCTATCTTTTTAATAGGGCTAGCTATCCTACTCCAAGAAGTGTGTTTGTGTCTACACCATCCCTTATTATTCAATCAACATCTTTGATCACTATCTTTAAATTTTATTATGTTTTCTCCCTTTAGGTTCCACTACCTAGTTCTTTTGCACTAATTTATATTATCATTTTTGTTCCATTTTTTAATACATATATCTAACACTAAAACTCTATGTTATGTAGTTAAGCTTTCATGTGGGATAACTTTACAATTCTCACATGATGAACGATTCTACCCTCCTAGTTAAGAAAAAATCTATTTGACTTTTATTTTGTCCACTCTTGAAGGTTATTGAGTGTTATTCTCGCTTCTTAAGGCAAGTATTTATTGTAATAAAATCATATAATATGAAAAAGTCTAAGATCATATCCCAAGACCCATTTTTATCTCCATATCCATGTCCTATATGTATCCTCTCATAACCTTTAGTATCCTTTCCAATGTGTCCATTCAAAGCAACTATAAATATTTTTTGAGTCCTTGATATCTTTTGTGTAATACTCTCCATATCTTCCCTAATTGTCTCTTAAGGTTTTTTGCTAAGCCTATTTGAGGAGCATAAGCACTAATGACATTTATTATCTCTTGGCTTAGGACCATCTTGATTTTTATGATTCTATTCCATACTCTTTTGACATCTAAAACACCATCTTTTAAGTCTTTGTCTATAATGATTCCTGCCCCATTCTTATGTTTTACTTTTCCAATGTACCAAAGTTTGAATATTGATTTATCAATTTTCTAACTTTCTCCCCTACTCACTTAGTTTCTTGAAGGCAGATTACATTAATTTTTCTTCTAGTCATTGTGTTAACTATCTCCATGTTTTTTCCTGTCAGTGTCCCTATATTCCAAGTTGCTAATTTAATCCCAGTTTCTTGAACTAACTTATTTACCCGCTCACGTCTGGAATAATGTGGAAATTTTTGTATTTTTTTCATTTGATAGATATGGCGCTTCACTTGGAGGGGATGACCTAGCCCACCCTCCCACACTTTTCGCTACTTGAAGGTGGTATAAGTGCAATGCGTCGCTTGTAAGGGAAGCTCCGATGAATAATCGATTAAGATTTATATTATAGTGATTTGATAAGTTTTATGTCGGCTGTTAGCCATTTAAGGCAACCCTACTCCTCTACTCGGGCTTGGGACCGGCTGTGTGTGAAAAATTAGGACATTGAATGCATCATAGGAGGAGTTAACTCACACTTACTAACATAACAATAACACATATTAATAATGCTAAATGACCAAAATAACTTGTAACACTCCCCTTCAAGCTGGAGCATAGATATCATATGCTTCTAGCTTGTTACAAATAAATTTAACCCAAGCACCCCCCAAGGTTTAGTGAAAATAAATCAACTAGTTGGAATCCATACAAAGTGACAATCAACGTCAATGTGTTTTGTCCTCTCATGGAAGATTGGTGTTAAGGCTTGATATATATTGTTGACCCACAACCTAATAGCTTAAGCTTTTAGGTGAAGTGGTAATCTATCATGGTACCAAAGCTTGTTTCCAGGAGGTCGTGGGTTCTAGTCTCTTTGCTTGAGTTTATTATATGGTGTTTACAAAATTATTATATTCTCTATATTGGGTATTATCTATCATGTGTTTGTCTTTTCACGTGTTGTCTGGCTGCATGTGTGGGGGAGTGTCAAGGCTATAATATTGTTGGCCCACAACCTAACAGCTTAAGCTTTTAGGTAAAGTGGTAATCTAACAATTGGGTTGGAGGCAATGTGAATAGTAGCTCAATTATCACACGTCAACTCCATTGACTTGAGAATGTGGGAAACCAAGTTTTTCCAACATTTTCTTCAACCAAACAAATCCACAAATAGTGTGAGCCATGGCCTTATACTCTTAACTTGGTGCTTGACTTGACCACAACAGTTTGTTTCTTACTCTTTCAGGAAACTAAATTACACCAACAAAAACACCGTACTCAGTTTGTTGAAAGGTGACCTAGCCCAATATAAATTTGTATACCCCCTGAATATAAGGGTGACCCCAATTTTGATACAAGAGATCTCTCTTGGTGCACTTTAAGGTATCTAAAGATGCAAAATACTACGTCCTTGTGACTTGTTCTTGGAAAATCAAGAAACTGGCGCACAAAACTTGTCGCAAATGAGATATCCCGTTAAGTGATAGTGAAATAATTCAACCTTCTAACAAGTCCTCGATATTGTCCAAGGTTGGGCAACACATCCATGTAAGGAACTAACTTATTGTTAGGATTCATTGATGTACGAATAGGTTTGGATCCTAACATCCCAGTTTCATCTAAAAGATCAAAAATATAATTCCTCTGTGACAAAACGGTCCTATACAAGATATGGATACTTCTATGGCCCAGAAGTGTTTTAATAATCCCAAATATGTGGCCTGCAACTCAGAGCCGTTTGGTATCACTATAAAAAATACAGAAATGAAAACCAAAAACTAGAAATAGAAACTAAAAACCAGAAACCAACAACCTATTTGATTAATATTTATAAAACTAAAAAAAATTAAAAACTTAATTAAAAATGTTTATTTTCGTTTTAAATCAAATAATATTATAAAAATATGATTAAAATAATAAAATTGCAAATAATAAACAATAAAAAAATACTATAATAAAAATTCAAGTTCATATAATTATTTTACTTAATAGTTATACTTACAAAATTTACTCTACAATAAAAATTTTATTGGACATGACAATTGAAAAATAGTAAAATATTTTGTAATTGGCTTTGTTATTATTTTTTGAAATTTATGTATATTTTATTTTAATTACGTTTAAATTCATATGATCATTTTACTTTAATTTCATTTTAAAAGTGTATAATGTGAATGATTTAATCCAAAAAACTATTTTTGGATATTAAAATTTCTGGCAATAGGACAACTGAAAACCATAAAATCTGGTTCGTAGTTTTTTTTGTAATAGTTGAAAATTGACAACAAAAACAAAAAACTGGCAACATAAATGAACACATTTTTATAATCTTTTTCTTTACTATGCAGAAATAGAAATAGAAAATAGAAACAACAATGATACAAAACAGACCCTCAGTTTGTAGAAAACGCTTTAGGCCCTAGATACCTTGATTATCATTGGTCCATACCAGCCCAAATTTGAATTTTTTTGAGTTGTTTTCATGCAATTGGTTGGAGATGTTGGGTTTGTCACGTGTCTTTTTGATGCCACATGTCACTTGTTGGCCATGGCAGTTGATTGTTGGTAGTTATTGGTGGTTAACTTTTGAATTTGAATTTTCAAAATTCAAATTCAAAAGGAGTTTCCCTTCACTCCACTAAAGGCCTATAAAAGGACCCTGTTGGGGAGAGATTATGGCGTGTCCAAGTGGGGGCAAGGTTAGAGTTTCAAGACAAATTTATGTTGTTTCAAGGGAACTTTCATATGTCCGTGAGAATATGGAGAAACTATAATCCTCTTCCTTTAAAGGGACTTTGTGGGTGTGATTCGAAGTAGGGGCCTTCCACTTGATCTACAGAGAGTCAATAGTGCCTAACCCTTTACTTCATTCATATCCATCCATTACATTGATTTTGGCGTGTTGAAGCATGATTGTGTTTTCCTGAATCGCATGATTTGTACTTCATGATTTTCCTTACTTTCCTATGTCGAAAATGCATGTTAGATGTTGTAAAATATGTTTCTATCATGATTGCATAGGAAAAAACATGCTAGAATGTCAAAAATCATGTTTGTGTTGAAGTTTCCTTTTAGGCAGTCGACTGGCCTCTGTTTCATTTGAAAATGTCGTTGTTGGCTACAGGCAGTTGACTAACCCCCTGCAAATGGTCAACTGCCAACTCTGAAGAGCACTTATTTTGCACTCTCTTGATTTTTTTTAGGATTTCATGTTACATGGTTGAGCACCTTTGTTTAACATTGATTGATTTTTTCTTTAGAGTTTTCATGGTTTCTCTACAAAAAATCTCTTTTTCATAAAAAACAGATGGATTTGCATGAGTTTTATATAAAAAAAAAAAAAATCAATGATTTTCACAAAGTTTTTAGATTATTGGGGGTCATACATCCATGAAGCAGTGTTTGGGTGTTCTCCAATCTTTTCAATGATGGTCAAGTCGGGTTTGTGTTTTCCTTCCAAAAATCCACACTTTCAAATGGTTTTTGTAGTTTTTTCCTTAAATAAACCAATAAACCAAGAATGTCTTTTAGAGAATTTAACTTTTTAATGAACCATTCATGGTGCCGTTGTTGAATGGATTAAAAAACCTCTTTTCTAGAAGATAACTCAAGGGATTTCAAGTTGAGTTTTATAGTTTTCCTTTTAAAGAAACCAAAATCATGCAAATCCAAGTGTTTTTTCGTAAATAACTAAAAAAAAAATAAATTTAAATTAAAAATGTTTTTTGAAAACTATAGATGACTTGATTCCTCTTTTGAGGATATGTAGGCAGTCTACTTTGTAGGCAAGTCCTCAGCATAAGCCCTATGAAAACCTTTTCAAAAGGGTTAAGGGTGGAATGCTTTCTGAAATGAATGATGCCAAAAGCATGAGAAGCTGCAGAGGGCGGTCAACCGGACTCTTTCAAAAAGAAAATTTCATGTTTCTTTCCAAAACTCTAAAGTTTGTTTTCAAAATTTTTTTTCCAAAATGGGATGTATACACACACATGGCAAGCATGACAACCATTCAATTGAGTGGGTGTTTTAGGGTGCTAACACTTTGAATTCTAACCAAATAGAATTTAAAATGTTTCCTTTTCTATTCACAATTGTACTCCCGAATCTAATCTCTTTAAAAAGGTTTTCCTTTATTTTGCCTTTTCAAAAATTAAAATAAAGTGGCAACTTCGTTGTCAAAGATAAAAAGACAAGTTAGAGGACCTATTGTTTGATACTCTGTACTTTGAGTTTAAAATGGTCACCCAATGTTGGCAACCCAATTGGGTCTTCAAAACCTGATGCAGATAGACAGTAGAATCAACACCATGGGAAATGGGATCATCAGACGAAGATACCAAAGGCTTAGCAATAAAAGCTGGAGGGGCCTCTCCTCCCTTGACTTGCTATTGTGTATACATTTGCAAGTTAGACTCAAAGAAGGCAACATTGACTAATACAAAAAATTGTTGCAGGATGTGACTATAACAACAGTTCCCTTTTGAGCATATAAGTAGCCTAAAAAAATACAACTGATGAACAAAAGACACACTCCCAAATATACTAGGAGGAAAAGAAAACAAAAGAGAAAAGAAAGAGTATGGAACTGTACCAAAATGAGGATTGCATTCTGTTGATGAGAGAGGAGCAGCGAGCACAACATCACTCCAAAACATTAGAGAAACCTGCATATGATAAAGCAAGGTACAAGTGACTTCAAGAATGTGTCAATTTTTCCTCATTGCAAGTCCATTTCGTTATGGAGTGTGGGCACAAGATGACTGATCAATAATACCAGAGTGAGTCATTTAAGTAAAGAAATAGATACTGAAATACTCAATATTTCACGACGAAGCATCTGAACAAGTAAATCAAATTGAGTCTTTATTTCAGAACAAAATACACAAAAGATATGAAATAATTCAGAATGTTATTTTATAAGAAGAAGCTAAGTCCTCCTTGAATCATTATGAACCAAAGTAACAAAATATCAGAACCCAAATTGGACACAAGCTAAGACCCCGAACTTTGAAATGGACTAATATGAAAGGGCTTGCTGCTTGTCTATTGACTCAGGAAGCAATTGAAACACGATGATGCTTTCCGAACTGACAATACTCACACTCAAGACTAGACACATAACTCAAAGTAGGAAGTATTTTTTTGAACTTTGCAATGAAGGATGACAAAGGCGGCAATGGATTTGGAGTGGTGTAACAGCAACAGTATAGGCAACAGAAGGAGATAACAAATCGAAGTGGTAAAGTCCACCAACTTCTCGTCCTCCGCCAATTGTGTTCCTCTTCTTCAAACCCTGAATGACAACAGGATAAGGAAAGAATGTGATTGAACAATCATGGATTTTATGATTTTTTGCTAATTGACATAAGATTGAAAGGGAACTTGGGGATATACAATATAGAAAAAAGAGAAATAAAGGAAGTGGGATTTACCATCATTATTACCTTAACAGCAATAGTGGACCCATTAGGCAATAAGATGTAAGCTTTCAGAATATTGGAGAGTGGAAAAGAAGTTACTTATGCCTGTCATGTGTTCAGTAGCACCTGAGTCTATAATCCAAGGACTAGTGCAAGAAAGATTGGACGATAGGTAAGCAAGAGATGCAATGAGAAGAGAATCTTGCTGGGATTCTTGATACTGTTGGACCTTGGAATACTGTTTCTCTAACATAGACACAATATGCTACTCCCCACTTAAGCATGAAAATGTGGAATTTGTGGTGGCTGCATTGTTAATTTGTGGCAGTCTACTCTGAAGATCCCCACACAGCTCATCTGAATTACCTTTTTCACAATGCGTGCACTTGCAAGGGGGCCTCTATCATGTCCATCCCTTCCACCAGTACCACTTGTACCACCCAAAAACTTTTGAGCCTACTTGGTTGAAAACTAGAATCACCTTGTGTAATGAAAGCAGGCTTCTCAAAGCCAATGGTTGACTCACCTTGTGTAATGAATGTGTGTTGGAGAAAGCACAAAGAATGCGAGAATAAACATCAGCAAAGGATGGAAACTCTGCACTCCCAAGAATCTCAGATCAGACTGCCTTAAAGTTGGGTTTCAAACTTGCTAGGACTTGAAGAACTTCCCTCCTTTTGCTTTTTTGAATCTTACGAATATAGATTTTATGGGTTGCACGATATTAAGTTCCTCAAGGATACGCTTCATCTCTGCAAAGTATTTTGTGACACTCTCATCTCCCTGTTGTAACTTGTAACTAAAAGTACTCTAGGGATACATCGCACGTACGTGTAATGTTACTGGGAATATAAGAGCTTGACATGATCCCAAATCTCCTTGCATACATCCTAGTGTGTGCACGTCCGTTCAGTTTGGAGTTTCACTGAGTTTCACAATAGGGAGACAATCAATGCATCTTCTTGAATCCATATCTCTTTCCTTTTGTCGTCACATGGCCTAGATTGGAACTAGTGTTCATATTTACCTAAACCTGTCAAATAGATCTTGACAGTTTTAGACCACTGCACATAATTCTTTCCATCAAACTTTTCAGTTGTTATTTCTGGCAATGATGAAAGAACATACTTTTGGGATTCATGGACTCCATCTCAGCACTCTCAATGAAACCAGGAATAAATAATTTTAATAGCCAGGGCAAAACATCCAGAACAACCACAAACAAGGTGAAGAAACAAACTACCATAACAATGCGACAGCCCCAACAAGCCAACACATGGGCATTGGCATAGCCCTAAGACGCTAATCACAATGATAGATCTCTCCCTCTATTTATAAAGTATGTCAAGTACATAACAATGACCATAATACTCCCACTAACTCTTGCATAAGAATAACATATATTAATAATGCTACATGACCAAAATAACTAGTAATAGCAATGTCCTTTTTATGTTCAATTGCAACATGTAGTCTTGCTTACCTTAAAATTCACATCAATATGTTTTCAAATATCTCTTTTTTGACGCAATATTTTCATTTGCTGTGTTTTGTTTAATTCTTTCATCAACTAACTCTATTAATATTGTTGTTTATGTTTTTTAGGTCTTCCCATCAATTCTTTTTGTAAAGGCTAACAATACAGAGCTGCATGAGAGTGCCCGGTTTCAACGACTTGTGAATGCTGATCTATTTGAACATTTGAAAAAGAAAAGAATAAAATTGCTGATTCCTCAGATTGTGCGAATTGTCTATTTTGGAGCGTTGTCTACATTCTGTGTTTGTTCTCTGGTGATTTCAAGGGGTTCCATTGATGCTTGTAGCATCATTTCTTTTGTTACCTCGTTGGTTCTCTTAATTGAGCCAATTCAGGTAATATTAAATGTTGATAAAAATTTCTTTGCTTGTTGCTGCTGCTGCTGCATTCCCCACCACCCATGGCCTTTATGGGTTAGAGGTCAACCACAGTTGGGTGGGTTGGAAGGCTTATGCGTTTCCTGATTTGCATAGCAGTAGAAAGCTTCCTTGAGGCTTGACATATTTATTGAGTTGCCTTGAATTTTTAATGCATTTTCATTATCTCCTTGATACAGATTTATCATTTTTAAGATAAATCTTGTATTGCAATATTACCCTTCGTATAGTTTATGAGTCTACTGAGAGTAGTAGTAGAGAGCAGTTTTTTTTTTTTTTTTTTCTTTTCCCCTGTTGAGATAGGTTATATTTTCCTGTTCATGAGAGGCAAGGTGAATGATCTTGATCAAATTTTCAGAGATTGGCTGATCTATGATGACATTGGAAAGTTAAAAGATAGAATTAATTGTAAAGAAATGCTGAAAGCATTGTTGACCAGTGAAAACTATTCATTTTACCTGATTCAAAAACAATTTCATTAATATTTTTTTAAGGCTGATGCATGATGAGTGATAAGGTACATGAATATATGTTAGGATTGTGTACATTAAATTGGATTGCACTAAAGTTTGATTGATTTCTAGCCTTCTAGCATGTTAGATGGTGTAAGGTCATATAATTCTTTGTATAGTTATGGTTTGTTTTCATTTACAAAATGGTTGTTTGTTATATTTTGACTTGAGTATAGCTAATCCAAAACATTTAATCTAATTTTTATGTGTTCTTATTATTATGGTTTAGCCACTGAGAAGCTGTTTAAATTTGTCAATCTGAATTTAAAGCATCACGCAGGGTTTGGAAAAGGCATATAATGACTGGAAGCAAGTGGAACCAGCTGTTGAGCGCTTATTTGATTTAACTAGGTTCAAGTCTCAGGTAAATGTATGCTTTAATGGCTGCATGATTGTAATTGCAAATGATTGGTGCTGAGGGCTTCAATTTCCTTCATTAGATCCACAGGGTTTTCTCAGTCATACCTTTGTCATCATCTATGGAACTTTGGATTCTAAACTGAAAGTTGTGATGATGCCCTCAGTGAAATGTGGTCTTGACATATAAATAGGCTCTTAAAGAGTTAGAATGTTCTACCTATGGTAGCCTTTTTCTTTGAACTGATAAATGCAAAATGTTCACTTGAGTTAATGAATATTCCTTAACATACAGAGTGACTAATTTTCTGTAGATGGCAAAAAAAACAACTGAACAAGTGCTCACAAATACCGTGCCAAATTCAGTTTAGCTAGTGATGAGGAATTTCTTTTGTATTTTTTTGATACTATGAATGCGTCCATCTCTGACTGGGTCTTTTGGGTGGGGGCATAGAGCAATTAATTTTCCGTTCTGAGATGTGCATGCATTTCAAATTGCAAATTTTTTTATTAAAAAAATAAATAAATTATGTTTAGTAATAGTAAAAAACGATGTAAGATATATCATTATTGAACAAATTTATTCAGAACATATAAAAATTAAGTAATGGTGATTTGGAACATTGAAAGCGATTAGTAGCACAGTGGAAAGGCATAAAATTGATAAGGAAAACTGAGTTTGCTGTCGAAATCAGAAATTCAGAAATTTATTTCATTTGTTATTTTTATAAAAAAATATATTTGCTATTGAGAAACAAACCCAATAAAAGCAGTTTTAACTAGGGAAAAAAAATTAAAGCTAAAAAAGAAAATTTTAAGAAATTGACTACCCAGAGAGAGAGAGAGATCCGGTTGACTATCCATGATGAATAACCAAAGAAGTCATTGTCCGCTGGTGAAGTTGGAACCTGTTTTCTTGTTCTCTCTTTATTGCTACTTGCAAGCCTCACAACCCCCTTGAAAAGAAAAAAAAAAACTCTCCCTCTCTCTCTTTGAAAAATACAATTGTTTTGGTCCATTACACTATAGTTTTGGCTCTTAGGGGGCGTTTGATTGGCGACATCTTTGAATGTTCTTTGAATGCATGGCATGCAGGAATCTCACATTCCATGGGATTGAAGGATTCTCACGAAACATGGGAATCCCAGTCTCATGATCCTCGATGGATAAGTTCCATGAGAATCTGTGAAAATCTTCTTTTTTTTTGGACCATACCCCACTACTATTGGGCGTTAATGCCTTTGTAATATAGCACCATTACACATTATAATTATATTTATAAAAATGTATTGTTATAATAGCAAAAATATGAATCAAGAAAAAATTATTATTATTATGTTATAATACCAAAACATAATAGTTGAAATTTTGAAATCAAATTGCCTCCATTATTTTGGTTAATTGGATAATGTGTTATTTTATTTTATTTTTTAATTCATGATGGTTGAAAATTTTAAGACATGGATTTAATTTGGTTGATATTCTTTATAAGTTTTTCTGGAAATTTGATTATTCTGTATACATCCTCTTACTTCATACACATAATGGTATGATGCTAATTGTTTCGAAATGCCAGGATGTTGAACCAAATACTGATATGGGCATTCTATGTATGTTCGTGAGAATCTTATAATGCATGCCAAATAAAAATATTCAATCAATGCCGACATCACATTTTCAGGAATGAGTCTTGGGAATGTCACTCGGTTATTCCATGAAAATAGTTTTGATTCCATTAACCAAACTCCTTCTCAAGATTTTCAACCATATTTTTGTATTTTTAACTATGATTAAGTACAAGGGAGATTTATTATAGTAGGGGGCAGGGCAGTCCAGACCAACTATGCATATGCCTCATGATTGAATGCATGGAATGCTTTTGCCCCATGGATAGGGCGTGTATAGTTGGATGAGGCATGCACTTTTGGGCTTAGCTGCCTTATGTTTTGCATGCTGGTGCAAAATCAGGGCTCTAGCCTTAGTGTCAAGGGTCGAACACTTCATACTTTGTGAAGGGCCATACGGAATTAGTTAAAACACTATTGCTTAACTAGTCATCCAAAGTATACAACAATTTACCACAAGAACACATTTATAGCAGTTTAATGAAAAGTAAGCGGAAGTCGTATGCAATTCATGTAAGCAAATGACAAGCACGTGGTAAACATTGAAGCAGCATAATTCATTAACAACACCTCTATAGGCAATGTGTGTTTAGCGAGGGATGCAAGTAGGCTAAACACATTTACAATTGCTAATGAGTTTTACAAGACTAATAACACTTATCTCCCTTAAGATATTTATATGCTATTTTTGCTCTGGCATTAGGAAACATCAAAATGACCAAGGAGTTATACTCCCATTCCCATTTTACACTAAGGCATTGATACACTCAATTAACAAAACCTATACTACTAAGTACATGATGGTAAACCCATCCTATGCACACAATACAAACGGTCACAAACAAGCACAATGCCTTGAACATGCTTGGCTCATGACATTCTCCTCTGCTTATGTTGTTGACATCCTTAAATACTTTGACACTAGGTATTCTTCAACTTTGTCCATGAATGGTTCCATGTTTTTTGTTGACATCCAACTGATTTCTTTGCCTCCAAGGCCTCCCTATTTCACTAAGAATTCATACCGTTTCTTCCTAGATTATGTGAATTCTTTGTCTCAAGGATGATTTCAATTTCTCCTCTGTCAAGTCACACTATCTTCAATGGTGCTCTAGTTGATTGACTTTTGTTTGGATCTTTAGTGTCGGTGTTGAATGGCTTGAGGAAACATGATGCACATTCATCCAAGTTGGAGTATCAACCTTGTAAGAGGTCTTCCCAACTTTAACCAAGATGGGGAGTGGTACTTCATATTTGTGAAGTAGTCTCCTATATTGGCCTGTATTGACTTGATCTGTTGTAGATGGAGCTTAACAATCACAAGTCACCCACGTTGAAGTGCAACGGTCTTCCCTTTGATCTACCCACTTTTTCATCCGCTTGGAAGCTTTCTCCAAGTAAACTTGGGTGGTCTTTGGATTCTGTCTCCATTCTTTGGTGAAGATGTATGCTCTTGGATCCTTTTCTATGTATAGCTCGTCCATTGTGTGAGATAACAATAGTTGTTGGCCTGTAACAAGCTCAAAATGACTTTTGTTGGTTGAGCTCTTTTGGGCGTTGAAATAAAACTGATCCACGCCGAGTAACTGCACCCAATTCTTTTGATTGGCGGTGGTGAAATGGGGCAAGTATACCTTTAGTAGCTCGTTGAGTCTCTCTGTTTGTCCTTTTGTCTATAGGTGGTAGCTCGAAAAAATTTCAAGCTGTGAACCGTGAATTTTTGAAAGTTCTATGCAAAAGTTGTCTATGAATCTTGAGTCTCAATCATTGACAATGTCTTGGGGAACACCCCAATATTTAATCACATGTTTGAAAAACAAGTGGGCTGTCTCCTCTTTGATGCAAGTATAAATGTACCATATTTTGAAAATCTATCTCAACTCTTGGTAAGTTGGTGATGAAGTCAAGTGAGACACTCTCTCATGGTCTTGTTGGTACTAGAAGGGGCTCCAATAGCCCTGAAATCTTCTCCGACTCCACCTTGTCTTACTGGTAGGTGAGACAAGGGGTATACTCAACCACCTCATCACATATATGTGGGTAGTATTTGCTTCAACAATGCCAAAGTGCGATGCTATCTTAGATGGCCTGCCCATTGGTGTCATGACACTCTGTCAAGGATGTATTCCTCATATCGCTAGCTCAAGGCATAAAGAGTCAGTTGCCATGTGTGATCAACAATCCATATTTTAATCAGAATTAGCATGCTTTGTCCTCTTCCACTAACTTCATGGGTTGTTGGGCAACTGGATCTTTGACAAAGTTCTACTTAATTTGCTCCTGCATTGTCATGGTAATCATATTGTCAAGTGTGTTACCATCTGTTAGGCTGCAAGCTCAGCCTTCTTGCTTAGTGCATCTGTGACTTGGTTCATCTGGCCTGCCTTGTGCTCAATTAAGAAATCAAATTTTGCTAGGAATTCTTGCCAATGGGTGTGCTAGAATGATAACTTTGTTTGTGTAAAGAAGTGATTGGCAGTCGAGTTATCTGTTTTCACCCCAAATTTCAACCCAAGTAGGTAATGCCACCACGCATGAAGGCAATGTATCAATGATAGCATCTCTTTCTCTTGAGTTATGTACTTCTGCTCTGCTTCATTAAGCTTATGCTCTCGTACGCAACAGGATGCCCATCCTATAAGAAGGTTCCTCCAAGGGCGTAGCTTGATGCATTTGTCTGTACCTCAAAGGGCTTTATGAAGTCTAGAAGAGCAGTACTGGATCTCGCATCATTTCCTTCAAGTTGTTAAAGGATCCCTAGAACTTCTGTATCCAATTCGACCTATGACCTTTCTTTAACAATTCTCCCAATGAGGCAATTCTCTTTGAGTACCCCTCCACGAACTTGCGATTGTAGTTGGCAAGTCCAAGAAAGGAACACAACTCCTTAATTATCATTGGGATCTTCCAATCTTGAATAGCTCTCACCTTTTCCATATTCATTTAGATATGACCTTGTCTGATCACATGACCACGAAATTTGATGCTCTTCAGAGTGAGAGCACTTATCTTTCTTCACACAAAGGTTGTTTTCCTTTAGCCTCTTGACTACCTTTCGTAGATGCTCTGCATGCTCCTCCAAAGTGGAATTGTAGACAATAATGTCATCCAGGTATACCACGACAAACTTATCAATACCTGGTTGATCAATGTGCAGAATGTTGTTGGTGCATTCATCAACACAAACGGCATCACCAAGAATTCATATACCTCGTAAAGTGTCATGCAAGTGGTCTTCGGCTCATCACCATATGCTATCCGCACGGATAGTGGCTTGATTGCAAGTCAAGTTTGTTGAAGTACTTGGCATGAGTTAGCTCATCAAACAAATCAATAGTCAATGGAATGGGATACTAGTTGCGCATGATCACCTTGTTGAGTGCAAGGTAGTCCACGCATATCTGCATGCTACCATCATGTTTTCTTTGAAATAAGACCGGTGCTTTGGAAGGACGTATATAGCCCGCTTCCAATAACTCATCAAGTTGCTTCCTTTACTAACTTTGGAGGCCCCATCCGGCATAACCCTCTAGCAAGGGGTTCCACTCCTAGTAACAACTCGATCTCGTTCTCCACACACTGTCGTGAAGGCAAGTTATGAGGTATCTTGTCTGGCATATTAACTTTGTACTCATCCAACATAGCTTGGATGGTAGTAGGAATTCACTCTTGGCCTACTTCTTCTACCACCAGTGTGACAAGAAATGTCTACTCACCTCTTCTTAAACCCCTCTTGAGCTACATGGTTGAGAATAACTTCTCATCATCCCTTTTCTTCACAATAGCTTGCACCATGCAAGGTGGTCCCCTATTAGACAAATGAAACTAGAAAACGACATTGGTATTGCCTTGGTCTCCCTTAAGAATTCCATCTCAATTATTATTTGGAAATCATCCATCAACATGATTGTAAAATTCGCATGTCCCTAACTTGCTTGGCTACTCCCAGAGTAGGCTGAGTTGCAGAGTTAACCACTTTCATGCATCCTAAGTCCTTCCATAAGTTCAAGTTGAGTCTCTATGCTTTTACTTGTGAGACAAAGTTATGGGTAGACCCAGTATCTACCATAGCACAAGTTCTATTCCCATTGATCCACAAATCCACAAACATCAGGGCTGTGTAACTTTATCTTGGATAAGTTTAGGCTCTCTTTCCTACCTCTCCAACTGGATGAGTTACCACATTGCACCCATCCTTTGGGTTCCCTCCTAATCCTCATCATCTCGTTGTGTCCCCTTTGCAATGTAAGCTTGCAAGGCATTAAACAACGACTTGTGAGGGCAATCAACAACTCTGTAAGGGCCTCGACGCAAGAAGCATGTCATCTTACCCTTACCATTGGATTTGTTGAAAGACTGAATTTGTATGTCAAAGATTCTTTTGAAGTTGGTGCCTTGGTGTTATCTCCCCCACTTTTGGATTTACCCTTTTTGAAAGATTTTTCACTGTTTCCACTCATGCCACTCTCTTTAAACATTGTGGAACTCTCTATAGTGTAGTGTGCAATCAACAACTCTTGAACTTGTTGCTGAAGTTTTGCCTTTGCCCACGGTTTCAACCTCTCAAATAGAAGTTTTTTAACTCCCTAGCATCACGTGCACCCCCAAATGCTCTGGGTTTGGCATCTTAGTTCTCCATACTCTATTCACGTAGAGTGGAAATTTACCATAGCACAAATCATCAGGTTCATCTTGGCATTTAGATTCACCAATTGGATCTGTAATGCTTCTATAGTAGCGTGGAAGTCCTCTCCTTCATGGAACCCTATTGATATTTTTGTCACCCCTTAAATGCATCTACATAGCAAGTTTAGCCATCTTCATGCCCACGTTGTTAATGATCTCAGCCTGCGTCTCTAGTGCTTCAATTTTCTCAGCATTGGTTGGTATGGTCTCTTTTTATCGATGCTTAATACAATCCTACAATACAATTCTACAATACAAAGGCAATTGAATTCACATTGCAATTAACCAAGCTATGATACTAATTATTAGGGGTCGAACACTTCACACCTTGTGAAGGGTTGTGCAACAATAGTTAAAGCATTTTTGCTCAACTAGTCTGCCAAAATATACAACGGTTTACCACAAGAACACATTCATAGTAATTGAATAAAAAGTAAGCGGAAGTAATGAGCAATTTATGTAAGCAAATGACAAGTATATGGTAAACATTGAAGCAACGAAATTCATTGACAATACTTCCATAGGTGAAGTGTGTTTAGTGAGCGAAGCAAGTAGGCTATGCTTACAAATACTAGTGAGTTTTACAAGATTGATGAACATTCACCCTCTCGTAAAGAGCTTTATATGCTTGTTTTAGCTCTGGCACTAGGAAACATCAAAATGACCGAGGAGTCATATTCCAATTTTACATTAAGGCATTGACACACTCAATTAACAAAACCTATACAACTATTTACATGATGGTAACCCATCCCATGCATACAAGCTAAGCGGTCACATGTAAGCATAATGCCTTGAACAAGCTTGACGCGTGACACTTAGGAATGCTTTACATTCCTAAGATGTACTAGTCATGCATGTTAGGGAGTGGGCTAATGAAGTGGGGTGTGGTATCTTGGATTGGCCTTTGACCTACTTAGGTGTCCTTTTGGGGGGTAACCATAGAGCCGCAGATTTTTGGAACCTGGTAATGGAAAGGGTGATGAAGAGATTAGATGGTTGGAAGGTAGCCCTCTTCGCTCTTGGGAGTAGAATTACTTTGATTCATACTTGTCTTGCAAGCATCCCATTTTATTTCCTGTTTGTTTTTAAGGTTCAGGTGGGGATTGCTAGCAAGTAGCAAAGTTTAGAGGATTATAAAAGAGTTTTTGTGGTCTGACGAGGGGAGTTATAGGGGCCATCTAGTGAGTTGGAATGAGGTTTGTAGATCTAAAAATGAGGGGGTTTGGGTCTTGGTAAGTTGGTGTCTAAAAACACCGAAATCCTAGCTAAATGGCTATGGCGCTTCCCTCTTGAAGAATTGTCCCTCTAGCATAAAGTAATTAGAAGTAAGTTTGGGATGGATGAGAATAGTTGGGATACCAATGCTAATTTAAGATGCTCGTTGGGGGGTCCACGGAGGTCCATTTCTCAGATCTATACTTTTTTTCACCCATCACACTAAACCTGAGGTAGGGAGGGGTTTTTATATTAGTTTTTGCAAGGACCCTTGGCTGGGAAATGCAACCATTTGCCACTTATTTCCATTGCTATTTTATGTAAGTTATGAGCAAAATAAAGCCATTCATTTTTTTATTATTGGTGACTTGAGCAGTCCTTTACTTTCCCGGAATCTTCATTTTTGGAGATCTCTCATTGATAGGGAGATGGTGGAATTGTCATCTTTGTTATCTTTATTGAGTGGGAGTAACTTTTCTTTAGGGAGGGGCGTTCATTCTTGGTCTTTGGACCAATCAGGAGTGTTTTCTTGCAAATCTTTTTTGAATTTTTGATTTGTTCCAACTCTTCTTTCCTGCTATACTCTACTATTGGGAAGGTTAAGGTTCCTCCTAAGATAAAGGCTTTCACTTGGTTGGTTGTGCTTAATAAGATAAATACTAATAACTTGTTGCAAATTATAAGACCTATGAAGGCTCTCTCTCCTGATGTATGTGTGCTATTACAAGAACTTTGAGATAGCTTCTCACCTTCTTTTGTAATGTGAATTTTCTTGGAGTATATGGAATATGCTTTTTGGCATTATGGGAGAAAGCTAGGTTTGTCCTCCCTCTATGGAAAACTTTTTAGAAATATCCTTCACAGGCTCTGGTAGAAGGAAGGATAGGGCAACTTTATGGAAGTGTGGCTTTTTCGCAGTATTATAAGGGATGGAACGTTGTACTTGGACTTTTTTGGGAAAAAATTAAACCAAATGCTGGTTTGGGAAAAAATTAAGCACTTGGCCTCTTTGTGGTGTGTCGGTTATGAATTTTTTTTAAAGAGGCAAGCTTCCAGGAGTTTCAAAGAGATTGGAGGAACACATTGACTTGATAATCTGTTTTTTCTTGGGTATTTTTTGTTTAGTCTTGGAGTGTCTTAGTTTGTCTCGGGAGATATCTCATTTTCCCTCTTGTAAATTCTTTATCTATTAATGATATCTTATTTTGTTATTAAAAAAAAAATTATTGGCATCCATTTTCAATAGCTTTGTTGAACTTTGAAGTTCTTCCTCAACAGCATTTACCCAAATTTCTTCACAATCAATACCCATATTTCCAGCAGGAGGTTTTTTCCTTAAAGACTTTGATGGTTTTTGCTCAATATCATATTCATACTTAAAATGATGCTCCTTCACTTCTTTGATATTCCTTCCATTTTAATTTCAAAATGTGATGCCAAAGCCTAGTCAATTTAGTAGTTGTTCTTGTGCCCTGAAGATTTGATTTTGACAAATTTGCTGCTCATATTATTATTGAATTTAGGTAATTGAGAAATCAGATGCGGTTGATTTAGACTCCGTTACAGGAGAATTGAAATTTTGCAATATCTCATTTAAATATGGGGACAATATGCCTCTTGTATTGAATGGATTGGATCTCCACATAAGAGCTGGAGAGACAGTTGCTTTTGTTGGGCCCTCTGGAGGAGGAAAGACAACCCTTGTAAAACTGCTTCTTCGGCTTTATGATCCTTTATCCGGTGAGCCATCAGGGCATCAGTTTTGTTGCTCCATAACAAAATCTTTCATCTTTTGGCTATTCAATTTTGATCTTGACTGTGCTTTCAAGTTAATGGCAGTCCTTGCTTGTCTTTCCATGTGAACAGGTTGTATACTTGTTGATAACCATAATATTCAAAGCATCCAGTTGGAAAGCTTAAGGAGACATATTGGGCTGGTCTCTCAGGATATCGTGAGTGATTTGTGACCATGATAAGTTGTTTGTGTTGATTTTTATTTCCCGCCATAGTATATGAGCATATACTTTTTCCTGAACTTAGATATGAATTTGACCTTTAATGTAAGATTTTTTTTGGAAGGTGAATATACACCCTCTAAGTAAACCCTCTTGGTGCCTTTCATTAATTCAATATATTGTTTTTTTTTGTAGACAATGACTTTTATTAAAGAGAGAAAATAATTACAACAAAAGAAAAGGAAAAAAACACACAACACTCGAGGAAAACTAGGTATACTCCAATAAGACAACGAAAGAAAACGAAAAGAAAAAAATAAAAAAAAAAGAATCTGCAATACTACTCTAGTGAATCAAAGCACGCAATCTCTCTGCAAGTTTTCTACAGAAACTTTCTAATAGGGCCATTTGAAGAACATTGATGCAATCAAAACTCCTCTGCTGAAGAACAATTGATGAGAAGTGATGCTTTAAAAAATTAGGACATTCCTCTCCAGCCAAATACACTACAAAGCCTTCATATCCGTTATTGTATATCCTTTTTTTTAATGACATTTATATTTTCTACTTATCCTCTCCCCTCTCACCACCCCCCCCCCCCCCGGGGGCGGTGGCCCCCCCAAAAAAATGGTGGTGGCCTCGCTAGCTCTATTATGTAATTTATGGTGGTAGGAATATCCTTACATAATTATTTAATCTATGTAAAAGTTTAATATTTGTTTTCTATAGACATGTATCAATGTCTTGGTTCTTATATTCTGTTTTTTGAAGAATTTATTGTATTGTGTGCATATACCATTGAATACTTTGTTCTATGTCATCCAGCATAGCTGCCCCTTGTGGGAGTTTTAAATCCATGGGTAGTGGTTTTTATGGTAAATGGCTGAGCACGAGGTTCCAATATTTGTTGAGAGTACATTGGAAAGGTTTGTCAAGAGCAATGGAAACCAATTTGCAAATGCAGGGAAATGCATGGGAACACAGAATAATAGTTATCTAGATGCAATTAGAGGATTAAAAATAGTCATTCAACTGTACTTAGACCCAACACAGCTACCTAAACAGTAGGGGAACAGCATGTGAATGATTTTCATTTTGGTTAAAGTTTCACTAAATAGACCAAAAGGGGGATTAGTGCCTATTTTCATCTGATGGAAGCCCTCCTTCTTATGATTTACGCTTCTTAAGGAATCTCTACGAAAGAGAGGTTGTTTTTTAGCTGATCACTTTGCTCAATATGTTGAATCATTTTGTTCCATCCAGAGGGGTGATGAAAGAGTGTGGGTGGGTGGGCGATTCGTCTGGTCTTTTTCCACCAAATCCCTTCTTCTACATCTTTTCAAACACCCCACACCCTAGTTTTTTCCTTGGAGCCACATCATTTGGAAGGCTAGAGTTCCAATCAAGATTTGGACCTGTATCTGGACTGTGACTTCCGAGCATGTTTAACACACATGATTTACTTTAGATTAGAAATGACTCTTAAGCCTGATATGTGCATGATTCCATGAATCCCAATGAAATGAGTGCTCACCTTTTCTACATTCATTTGGGGTCAGTTCCTTTCTACCGATAAGATCTACAAAAATAGCCAACACCGCATTACACCATTGCACTTCCTCCTTCTCCTTCCAAAGTTCCTTCGAAGATTAAAGCATTCATTTGGTTTGTGGTTCTTGATGGATTTAACACATTTATTGTGGAGTGTAGGTCTATAAAGGCATTGGCTCTTTGTTTTAATCTGCTTTACCAGTTCAGAGACTGTTTCACATCTCTTTTTGTGATGCTCATTTACCTGCGGCATGTGGAGTAGGTTGTCTGGACTTTTTGCGGTTGGGTTTCTCTAAAGACGATGGAAGATCTTTTTTCCCCCACTCTCCTTTTTTTTAATTTTTTTTATTGAGGTTTTGGGAGGAGTAAGAATGCTGGTCGTTTGTGGAGATGTTTGATGTTTGCTGTTTTGTGTGGAATTTGGTTGGAATGCGGTGAGCATATTTTTAATTTTTACTGGAAAGGGGCTGGGACAGGAAATGATATTTGAAGCCTCTTTTTCATGATGGGGTGTTTAAAGGGAACATCTTTTTCAGACATTCAGCGGGATTGCCAGGCTTATTATCTTGATTACGCTTTGAATTCTTTTGGCTTTATTTGTTATAACTAATTTACTATATAAGTGATTTTTGAAATTATAACAGTGAAAATAAAATGTAAACCGTGTCCTAAATTAAACATGATGAATCATTACGTCTGATAAGACCTTTGAAAGTTCTTCAATCATTTGCAACATGGACAAAAATAATCCACATTAGTGACTGGTGATGGATATTAGAAAATAGAATGCCTTCATTTATTTTATTTTAATACAGTTACTTGGATGAGCAGTGAGCACCGTAATACATGAAAGTTTAACTTGCTACAAAACCACATCATTTGTTTGTTTCAATAAGCAATTTAAGTTTTGAGGCACAGTTATTTGTTTAAGATTTTTGAAAAGTTCCACCACA
The DNA here is from genome assembly GCF_029873635.1 of Malania oleifera. Lineage (NCBI taxonomy): Eukaryota > Viridiplantae > Streptophyta > Magnoliopsida > Santalales > Ximeniaceae > Malania > Malania oleifera. Next base: position 123,471,877 of record NC_080417.1, read on the forward strand.
TTAAATAAAAGGAAAATATTCTAAGCTAACTGCAATCATTAGTATGTAATATTTTGAAACTATTAACAATGTTGTGTAATTTGGAAAACCTAATCACAGCAATAAATTTCCCTCTCTATTTATAATATGTGTCAAGTACATCACAATGACCATAATACCCTTACTCATAGTTACTAATGCAGATAATAATACTAAATAACCAATAACACTCCTTCCCAAGATGGAGTATAGATGTCATTTGCTTCTCATTTGTTATAAATTGATTTAACCTGAGCACCCCCTAAAAATTTTAAAACAGATCAGCATGTTGGTATTCATACTTTGCATGAGTGGTTGCAATAAGCTTTTGCACAAGTTTCTCCTGAGCAAAATGATATCAACTTCAATATGTTTCATTCTTATGGAAGATTGGATTTGAGGCATAGTAGCTTGATTACCATGTATATCAACTCCATAGGCTGAGACTCTAGAAAACCAAGTTCTTCCAACATGTTTTTCAGTTGAATTAGTCCACATATACAGGTCATGGCCCCATACTTTGACTGAAGTACTTGATGGGGCCATCATAGTTTATTTCTTGCTCTTCTAGGATACCGGGTTACCACCAATGATCACAATTACATGGTTGTGGATGTTCAGTGTCCTTCCCAGTCAACATCAATATATCCTTGCACACAAATGTGACCCGATCTTGATATATGGGACCTCTCTTAATGCCCTTTGCAGTATCTCATCATCCAAATGACCACATCCTGTGAGAAAATAAGAAATTGGCTCACAACCTTGTCAGGAAAGATATATTTGGTTGAGTGATTGTGAGATAGTTTAGGGTTCTTTGGTATTTGTTTTTTGTTTTTGTTGTAGTATAGAGAAGAAACAAATATTTATGAGTTTATTATGTTGCTTGTTCTATTTTTGTTGTTGATTTTCATTTGTTTTTACAAAAATTGAAAACTAGTATAGTGAAAACCAGATTTTATGCTTTCTAGTTATTTTGGCAACTTGTGCTAATATCCAAAATTCACTTTTTTGGATTGAATCATTCTTTTGATGCATAATTTTTAATTAAAATAAAAATAAAATGGCCATGTGAATTCACATATAATTAAAATAAAAATATCCATAAAATTTCAAAAAATTTGGTAAAAAAAATAATAAGTCATCTCAAGTATTTTTACCATTTGTCAATTGTCTAGTAGAATAAGATTGTTTTTGGATCACTAAGAAGCGAGTTTTTAAATATAACAATTAAGTAAAATAATTATAATTAATTTTAATTTTTTCCATTTTATTTTTAAGTTGTATTATTTTATATTTTCGTTATTTTAATAATTTTAAAATTATTATTTGATTCGAGGAGAAAAATTAGCATTTTTTAATTACATTTGTAATTTGTTTTAGTTTTGGAAATATTAAAGAAATAGGCTGCTAATTTTCAATTTTTAGTTTTTGTTTCCATAATTTTTTATAGTGATGCCAATGGCCCCTTAACTTTCCAGTTTCCAACAGGTTAACAGTAAATTGGACCATGCTCTAACACCATGTTAACTATCTAATCATGAGGATAAGTCTCCCTCTCTCACTCTTTGTTTTTGTTTTTTGCTAAACAAGAGACCAAAACAAGCAATCACACCGAAACCAGCCACAACGCATCCACCAAACCCTAACAGAATAGACAAAAACACACACCCCCAACACAGAACCTCCAAGACCCTGCACTAACTCGCTTCACAAAAAAGGAAGGAGAAGGGACAAAGGGGACGTGGGAAGGAAGCCCTTTGAGGTCTTTGATCCTAGCCAATCTTATACTATTGGGCAATGAAGAGTCCACCAGAATGCACTCAACAAGACTCCACTTGATGCTGCCTGGGCTGCAGAGACATGGGCAAGGTTGTTGGCTTCTCTGCGAGCAAACAGGAATTGCGTGTATTTTGAAAACAACTTCCTCCTGCTTCTTTTGACAATATGGCTGTCTCTCCAATTTGATTCCTTTCAGATTGAGTGATATCATATATAATGATTTTGCATCTCCTTCCACTATTATCTATTTATTGAAAAATACCCCATATTTGCTGAAAGCATACTCAGCTGCTAAAGCTTCCTATAGAGGGATCTCCTGCAACGAAGGTGCTCACCCAACCCATAATCAGCTTGCCTTTGTCATCTCTAGCCATAGATGCTGTATAGATTTTTTGTTCATTTTCCATGAAGGCAGCGTTGAAATTGATTTTAATTGCACCGGGAGTGGGAGGGCTTCATTTACAGTTGGTTTTGAAATGGCAGGACATTTTTTGCAGCAGGATATGAAGATCACAATGCTCTGAAAGCTTTTCCTTCAGCACCTGGATGAACCTGTGAGGGTCAATAGATTTATTTTGAAATAACACATCATTTCTTATTTGAAATAAGATCTAGCAGCACAGCCAGAAGCTAGGTCAGGTTGTTGCCCTCAAGGTGATTCATTCCACAACTAAACTAATTTCTTAGGACTCCTTCTATCCTTTTACTGAGTCTTATTTGGCAAACTATCAATTTTAATTCCCCAAAAGACAAACCAGGCTAATCTTGCTAGCTCGCACTGAAACAGCGGATGGTTTGTTGTTTCTTGCCCATTCTTGCATAAAGTACAGCTGGTATTCTCTCTAGGGATTCTGCTGCAAATGTTCATCTTAGTGAGTAAAACTTCTGAGATACCCCTCCAAAGGGTCATCTTCAGTCTATCATGCAATTTAAGTTTCCACAGCAATTTCCAAGGGAAGCTGATCATGTTTGGATTATTAAATCTACCTTGCTGATTGTTCCAGTTGGCTGATTTAACAGTGAAGCTTCCATCGTCGTTAGGTATTCAGATACACATATATTTATCCTCCAATCCTGACAGAGGAATAGCTCTAATTTTCTCTGCACTGTTCCGAGCAAAGATTTCATTAATGACATCAAATTCCCATCCTTTTCTCTCTTTATCCATTAGCTCCTCCACCAAAATTGGGTAATTGGCCAGATCATTTCTGACAATTGGTGTGAATCCTGGAAGATTGAGAACCCAAGGATCTGTCCAAATATTTATATTTGCTACACCCACCTGATAGCAAAAACCTTTTTTGTTTACTTCTGCCCACCCAATATGGTTTTCCTAATATAGGAGTCATTTGCACTTTCCTTGAAGTTAAGGAAGTCATTCATTCTGCAATATTTCTGTCTAAACATCTCAATCCATTTGGTTGCTCCTCCTGCTGCCATTTGCCAGCTTAGTTTTATCAAAAAGCTTTGCTAATGTCTTCCATTCTTTGAAACCAAGCCCACCACACTGCTTTGGTGTTCAAAGTCTATCCCAACATTTCAGCACAATGCCTTTTCTTTCCATGTTCATTTCCTCACCAGAACTCTCTTCCATTGAGTTCCACCTTCTGCATAACTCTTTGGGAATCTTGGTAACCATCATTGCATATCGAAAATACCACAGATTTCGACAGGGTATCTAACGGCATATGAGAGTAGCTTGCTTTTCTAACCTTGCATTTTGTTCAATAACCTTTCTTTTATTTTGTTAAAATCTTCTTTGGTTGATCTGCCAGGATTTAAGGCCAACCTCAAGTACTTTGCTTTCATACTTATAACTCTGCATCCCAGCTTAGCTCTGAGCTTGGTTATCATTGCTCTTTTAGTATTAGTGCAGAAAATTAATCCAAATTTTTTTTGAAGTTGATTTTTGGCACAGACCTCCACTATAGGTATTCCAAACCTCCCTTAATGCCTCAGCATTGTCTTCATTGGCCCTACTAAAAATGAATTGATCATCTGCATACAACATATGAGAAATAGGTGGGCAGTGCCTTGCCACTTCGATTCCTTGCAATCCTCCCTGTTCTTCCTCTCTGAGTGGATGTCTAGAAAGCATTTCAATACCCAGAATGAACAAAAAGGGGGAGAGAGAGGATCCCTGTCTGAGCCCTCATTAAGGGTTGATAAAGCCCATGGATTGACCATTAGCTAACACTGAAAAGGATGTTGTACTTATTCATTCTTTAGTCAAATCCATTATCTGTTGCTTAAAACCAAAGTATTTAAGGACCTTGAGCACAAAACTCCTTTACATTTTGTCATATGCTTTACCCAAATCAATCTTGACTCCCATAAGGCCTCCATTCCCTTTTTCCTTTTTGAAAATATGCATGATTTCCTTGATGAGAATCAAATCATTTGAGATGGATCTGCCTTTAAGGAAAGCTGCCTGTAGAGGAGATATCAATTTATCCATGATACCTTTGTTCTTGTTAGCTAAAATTTTTTAGATTACTTTATGGCGAGCATTACACAAACTTATTGGTCTGAACTGGTCGACTGTAATAGCTTTCTGTCCTTTAGGAATGAGAGCAATAGCATAGTTAATTTCCTTCAACATTCTACAGCATCTGAAAATTGTCAACATATTGGGTGAATGGCCGAATGGTTTGGCCTTGAGTTCTGTATATTATATATAAACTTTACAAGAATGCTATACATGGAAAGTAAATAAATTCTAGCATGATTCTAGCCCTATACATGTAAACTATGATCTGTCAAGCCCTATACTTGTAAACTAAATATATGCTAACTGTACAAACTAATGAATTCAAAAATAAGGAAACAATTGTGGGCTGAAGTAAGGAAAGAAATCTTTTGCTTTGCTGTTTGCTGTTCCGTTGACAGCCCCCCTCAAACTGATGCGGATTGATCAACAAGCATCAATTTGCTACTTAAGAAGCAATGTTGATGACAAGTGAGAGCCTTGGTGAAGATATCTGCAATTTGTAATCCAGTGGAAATATGGGGAAGAGTGATAACACAAGCTTCAAATGCTTCACGGATAGAGTGACAATTGACTTCAATAAGCTTCGTGCGCTTATGATAGACAAGATTGGCCGTGATCTGGATCGCACTCGTATTATTGGCATATAGAGATGTAGGATCAGTCTCAGGAAAATCTAGCTCAGCAAGCAAACCTCGAAGCCAAATAATTTCAAAACAAGCAAGAAACATCGCCCGGTATTCAAATTCCGTCGATGACTTAGAAACTCTGTCTTGCTTCTTACTCTTCCAAGAGATCAATGCATCACCTAAGAACACACACCAACTAGTGATGGAGAGACGTGTATCCGCACAACCAGCCTAATCAGCAACACTATAAGCAGCAAGGCGAGTAGAATTGCCTGGAGGGAAGAATAAACCACGGGCAAAAGTGCCCTAAACATAGCATATGATCCTACGGACAGCAGCCAAATGAAGATGACGAGGAGTCTGAAGAAATTGACTAACTTGCTGTTCAACAAAAGAAATGTCTGATCTAGTAATGGTGAGATAGACAAGACTACCCACCAACTTCCGGTATAAATTGTGATCAACAAGTAAGTCACCCTCCTCTTTGCAAAGCTTGACATTTAATTCCATGGGAGTATCAACAAAAGTACCCTTGTGAAGGCCAGCTGTGGCCACCAAGTCACTAGCATACTTATGTTGATTGAGTGAAATACTAGAGGACTATGATTCACCTCAAGACCAAGAAAATATGTGAGAGACCCAAGATCTTCATATGAAAGGACTCTTAGAGATGAGTCTTGAGCTGAGCAAGTAAAACAAAATCGGACCCAGTAATCATAATATCATCAACATAACCAAAAGAACAACAATACCCATGTATGATTTCTAAAGAAACAATGAAGTGTCATACTTGCTTTGCTTGAATGAAAATTGTAATAAAGTGGTGTAGAGTTTATCAAACTAAGCCCTTGGAGCTTTTTTGAGACCATAAAGAGAGTGACGAAGCTTACACACATGTGAAGTCGGAGAGGGAAACAAGCCCGGGGGTGGCTTCATATAAATACACTCTTTAAGATCCTCATGAAGAAAAGTGTTCTTGACATCTATTTGATGTAGTGGCCAATCACTGGAAGCAGCAATAACCAAAATCGTACGAACAGTAGTCATCTTAGCCATAGGAGCAAAGGTGTCTTCATAATTGACACCATATTCCTGATTATTCCCAAGTGCAACAAGGCGAGTTTTGTAATGATCCAGACTTCCATCAGATCGGACCTTGACTGTGTAAACTCATTTACAACCCAGAGGAACAATGGTGGGAGGACAAGACTCAATGTCCCAGGTGTGATTGGCCTCTAGAGCGGCAATTTCTTCCTACATAGCTTGTCGCCAACAATCATGCTTGGTAGCGTGTGAGTAGGATGTGGGAATATCTAAATTGGACAATGCCGCAGTAAGAGCTGAAACAGAATTTCTAGAACTTGAAGAGGGAAACCCATACCTATGTGGGGGTACAGACACTCGAGAAGAGCGACGTACCAAAGGCTCTGGAGGTGCTGCAACTGACTGAATTCGGAGTGTGGTAGGATAAGATATCGGATGAGCTACCGGAAGAGACTGTGGGCGGGAGCATCACGTATACACAATACCTGGTTTAAAACGAGAACTAACTTGATAAGGATCTGAGAATTGCTTCTCAAAGAAGGGGAGAATCACAGTAGATGAGGAGGGTACAAAGGACATAGGAAAGAAATGTTGATTTTCATTGAAAATAACATTCCTAGAATTGCGTGTACGATGTAATGTAGGATCATAGCAAACAAATCCCTTTTGACACACATTATATCCCAAGAATGCACATCGAATAAATTGAGCAGATAATTTATGTCGCTCATGAGGAGGTAAATGAACAAAACATACACAACCAAAGGTACGGAGGTTATTGTAACTAGGTTTCTTAGCAAATAAGCAGAAATAGGGAGACTCCATGAGTAGGGCTTGAGAAGGTAAACGATTAATCAAGTAAGTAGGAGTTTCAGAACCTCAACCCAGAACAAGGATGGAACAGAGGATTCCAGCAAGAGAGTACGTACCACATCTAGGAGATGATGATTTTTCCGTTTGGCTACTCCATTCTGTTGGGGAGTAGCGGTACATGAATGTTGATGAATAATACCTTTAGAAGCCAAAAATGCCTGAAACTTAGTAGACACATATTCACCACCAGAATCTATGCGTAATGTCTTAATAGAAGCAGAAAATTGATTGTCAACATACGCTAAAAACTTAGTGAAAATACAAAAAACCTCAGATTTAGAGCAAAGAAAGTAGACCCAAGTAAATCTGCTATGATCATTAATGAAAATCACTTAGTATTTAAATTTTTCATGTGAACTAACTAGGGAAAGTCCCCAAACATCACTATGGATAAGATCAAAGCACTGAGAAGCTCTACTAGCATGCAAAGAGAAGGGAAGAGTTTTGCTTTTACCAAGTTTGCAAGAGGCACACTCAAGAGATAAAGAAGAATGTTCTTTATTACCAAGTAAACCAGAGTTCAATACATGAGATAAGATCTGAGTATTGGGATGGCCTAAACGACGATGTCACACCATACTAAGATCTGAAACATTATTACAAGAAAAATACTTAATAGAAGAAACTGGAGAATGTCCTAGAACAAGCAAAAGTAGTGGAAACAAGCGCCCCACTTTAGGTCCCTTCGCAATCAGCTCCCCCTTTACCTAGTCCTGCACAACACAACCATTACTTGAAAAATTAATAGCACAATTTTTATCAACTAATTGATGAACATAAATAAGATTCGTGGATAGCTAAGGAGCAAGAAACACATTAGTGAACTTAGAAGAGACATCTTCGACAGAAACTATTGGCAAAGAACTACCATTGGCAGTATGAATAGCATATTGACCAACGTAGGGCCGAACATGACACAGGGTAGTGGGATTATTCGTCATGTGATTAGGGGCACCCAAGTCCACATACCAGAGTTTAGTAGAATTGTTACCTTGGAGCCCCATTGCTGATAATGCCAAAATTAGCATTTGTTGCACCATTTGGGTGTGCAGTAATCCGCTGTAAGAGGTGTAGAAACAGAGGAGTCACCTAAAGAAGAGCTAGAGGCCGCAAAAGTCACTATGGGTGGTACAATAACAGAAGTCTATAATGCTTGGGCCTGACGATTCTGAGGGCAGATACGACAGTCTTTGATAATGTGACCCTTCTTGCAATAAGAGCATAATTTCTTGGAACAATTAGCAGCGATATGCCTAAATTCTTTGCAGCAAAATTATTGCAAGGTGCTAGAATGCGCAGGCGGTCCTCGTTGTTGAGCAGCATAAGCCACAAGGACAAACCCTGAACTACCATGAGATTGTGCTAGAGTAACTTGAGTACTAAGCCGTTGTTCTTCACGAAGTAACTCACCAAAACAAACATCAAGAGAAGGAACAGAAGAGCGATTCAGCAAAGACGAGCGAACAGATTCATACTCGGGGCAGAGTTTAATAAGAAACTAATCACGACAACTAGTCTCGTGAAGACGTTGAATAATGTGAAGAGAGGCAATAGGAACACCTGTAGTAACCAGATCAGAATATCTGTTACAAAGAGTTAGAAATTCCGAATAATAGTCTTGGATGGAACGATTGTCATGGTGAAACATGGCAATCGCATGCTCTAACTGAAAACGACGGGCACTATTATCTCGATGATATACTATTTTTAAATAAGTCCACATGGATTGAGCGGTGCGATAAGGTCGCAAGTTGGGGACAATATGTTGCTCAGCCGAGCCAAGACATAATCTGAGCATCAAGCACAGCCCATGAAGGACAAGCCGCTGACTCCTTGGATTTATCAGGATTGGGTGCACAATCCATACCATCAATATGACCCCAAAGATCTTTTCCCTTCAGGAAAAGTTCGAATTGAAAAGCCCACGTAGAAAATTGTTGCCTGTAAACTTGGCACACACTGGTTTGGAGTCCATGCTAAATAAAGGAGAAAATCAAGAAGCCCAAAAAAAAACAGACTGTGCTGAAAGAAAAAGACCACCCGAAAATCTAGAAGCCCAAAAAATATATCAACGCAGGTACAAAGAAAACCAAGAACAACCTGCCTGCACTAAAAAATAAATCTTGAACCAAAAAACCTGCTATGCCGAGAATCACAAGGACAGAAAAGCTGCTGTGCTGAGAATCACATGGACAAAGAAAATCAAGAAATGCAGTTATAAATAAAACCAATAACAACCTGCCTGCACTAAAAATTAAATCTTGAACCAGAAAATCTGCTGTGCCGAGAATCATGAGGACAGAAACCTGCTATGCCGAGACAGAGAAGCACCAGAAACAGCAACAGAAAGCTGTTGCCTGCACTAAAATAAATGGCAAACCATAAAACCTGCTGTGCCGATAGCCACTCGGCCACAGAAATACCAAAAGAACAGAGAACAAAAAAAATTCCAGAAGAGAAAAAAAAAAAAAAAACCCACAACAGCCACAGAAACGAGAGACACCTCCAAAACCGAGATGAAAAAAAAAATTCGAACAGAAAAAAAAACTTAGCAGTCAGCTGGCTCGGATACCATGTCAAAGTATTGTATGAATGGCCAAATGGTTTGGCCTCGAGTTCTGTATATTATATATAGACTTTACAAGAATGATATACGTGGAAAGTAAATAAGTTCTAGCATGATTCTAGCCCTATTCATGTAAACTATAATCTGTCAAACCCTATACATGTAAACTAAATATATGCTAACTGCACAAAATAATGAATTGAGATATAAGGAAATAACTGTGGGCTGAAGTAAGGAAAGAAATATTTTGTTTTTCTGTTTGCTGTTCCGTCGACAAAAATATGTTGAACCATTTTCACAAGATCAATACCAACACTGTCCCAATTGGTTTTATAAAATATGCCTGACATTCTGTTTGGTCCTGGGGCCTTTATGGGTTCATAGACAGCAGTATTGATTTAATTTCCTGCTCTTTTGGGATTGAACACATCATGTCATTTTCTTCCTCTGTTATTGAAGGACTAATGAGAAGTTCAAGATAATCAGGAATTTCAGGATTTTTTGCTCATGAAAATCTTGGTAAAATGAGTGATAAATTCCTGTCCAATCCTCTCTCTATCCTCCAACCATTGTCCTTCATTGTTTCTTTGAGCTTCAATACAGTTCCTTGTCCTCCTGGTTATTGTGGAGAGATGAAAGAATTTGGAGTTGGCCCCTCCATTAGCCATTTGACTCAAGATTTCTGTCTCCACATCAGCTCCTCTCTAATAAGCTGTTCTTTGGCTCTTGTTTCAGGGCCTCTTCTCTTTACATATTTGTCGGATTTCTAGGGAATAAATTAAGAAATTCTATTTTTTTTAAATCTGAAATTACTATTTCAGTTTTTAGTAGTTTCAGTTTCTATTTTCTTTCCTAGAGATCTGATGATTTTATTTGCTGATTTTGTGGTGATTTGATTTGCTGATTTTGTGGCCTTCCTAATTTGGTGGCTTTCCTCTACTATTTATCTTGTAATCGTGTCTCTTGAAATTCAGTAAGAATTGTTAATCTTCTTCTAAAAAATATTTCATGGTATCGGAGCCTCCTGCTCTTTTCTTCTGATGATGTCGTATAAGTTGGCAATGACCGGCGCCCAAAGAAATCCTACCGGCTCTTCCGGCACTACCGACACCATTCCACCCAATCCCACTATTCCTCCCAAGTCTGTATCTGCTGATTACTATTCCTAAAATTCAGCCCTTTATCTCACGGTTACAAAATTCAATGGGCGTAAGAAACCATGGTGCGAGCATTGCAAAAAACCGTGGCAAAGGAAGGAGACGTGTTGGAAGCTTCATGGTAAACCAGCAAATTGGAAGCCAAAATCCAAACATGACAGTCACACCTACCAAGCCAGGGCTGAAGAGACTCAGGAGCCTTCTACCAACTCATTCACTCAAACCTATGGCATTGATTACTTGGAGACATTCGCCCCAGTCGCAAAGCTAAACTCTGTAAGAGTTCTTTTGTCACTTGAAGCTAATCGTGACAACCTCTACAACAGTTGGACATAAAAAATGCATTTCTTAATGGAGACCTGGAGGAAGAAGTGTGCATGGATACACCTCTAGGATTTGGTGAAAAGTTTGGCACAAAGGTGTGTTAACTAAAGAAGTCCTTATATGGGTTAAAATAGTCACCAAGAGCCTGGTTTGACAAATTCACTCAGTTTGTTAAAAGTCAGGGGTATACTCAAGGGCAAGATGATCATATGCTGTTTATAAGACATTCACAGGATGGGAAGATAGCGATATTGACTGTGTATGTAGACGATATAATTCTCACTGGAGATGACGTACTTGAGATGAACCGATTGAAGACTTCCCTCTCATCAACATTGAGATCAAGACTTAGGATCTCTGAGGTATTTCCTTGGAATGGAGGTTGCTTGATCGAAGAAAGGGATTGTTGTCTCCCAACAGAAGTATGTCCTTGACCTCCTTAAGGAGACTAGGATGAGCGGTTGTAGGCCAGCAGACACTCCAATAGATCCCAATCAAAAACTTGGAGATGACAAGGAAGGTGATCCAGTGAATACAACTCGATATCAAAAATTGGTGGGAAAGTTAATTTACTTATCACATACACGGCCCGGTATTGCTTTTTCTGTGAATTTGGTAAGCCAGTTTATGCATTCACCCAACAAGAAACATCTTGAAGCAGTTTATCGGATTCTCAGATACTTGAAAAGTACACCAGGCAAGGGTTTACTCTTCCAGGAGACCACACAGCAGAACATAGAGGCATACACTGATGCAGAGTGGGCAGACTCAGTTATTAACAAGAGATCCACATCAGGATACTGTACTTATGTTTGGGGAAATATGGTTACATGGCGAAGCAAGAAACAGAATGAGGTTGCAAGGAGCAGTGCTGAGGCAAAATATAGGGCTATGGCTAACGGAGTTTGTGAGATACTATGGCTGAAGAGAATTCTTGAAGAGCTGCGGATGCTGGTGAACCTGCCAATGAAGTTGTATTGTGACAACAAAGCTGCCATAAGTATTGCTCAAAATCCAGTACAACATGATCGCACAAAGCATGTAGAGATTGACAGACACTTCATAAAAGAGAAGATTGATAGTGGAGCTGTTTGCATGCCTTTTGTTCCTACTAAACAAATAGTCGATATCTTCACCAAAGTACTTTTCAGACCTAGTTTTGAGCTCTTTGTAAGCAAGTTGGGCATGATAGATATCTACGCTCCAACTTGAGGGGGGGTGTCGGATTTCTAAGGAATAAATTAGGAAATTCTATTTTTTAAAATCTGAAATTACTATTTCAGTTTCTAGTAGTTTCAGTTCTCTGTTTTCTAACCTAGAGATCTGCTGATTTGATTAGCTGATTTTGTGGTGATTTGATTTGCTGATTTTGTGGCCTTCCTAATTTGGTGGCTTTCCTCTACTATTTATCTTGTAATTGTCTCTTGAAATTCAATAAGAATGGTTATTCTTCTTCTAAAAAATCTTTCAATATTCCTAGCAGAAGGTGAAAGTCTTTTATCTTTTTGGAGCTGTCTTTCAAAGCAATGTAATTACTGAACCTCTCTTTGTTCCAAACCTTCGAGGCCAGTCTGGCGTTTTTAATATTTTTACAGAATTTATAGGCATAATATACCTGGATTTTAAAAGGCTTGTGAAAGTTGTTTTGGTCTCCCAGAGTATCAAGAACAGTCAGACTGATATGATTCTATGGCTGGAAGATGTTTAACCGTTACTTTGGGAAACAACCTCTCCAGCTTAAATTAGCTATACCTCTGTCTAATTTCTCCTTAATATTTGCAATCCCGCATCCCATATCAGACCAAGTGAATGGGTGCCATAGAACCCAAGATCAATCAATCCTTGATCCTGCATAAGACACTTAAGCCCCTGTTTCTATGAACATCCTCTCCCTCCTCCAAGCTTTTCTTCTTTTGAGATTATGCAATTAAAATCTTCACTGCTTAATATTGGTCCTCAAAAAAATTGAATCATAGCATTAAGATTCTCCCATTGATCTTTCTGGTATGGAGGTCCATAAATCCTCGCCAGCATCCAGGTTCTATGCTCACTGTTAATCAGAGCAACAATCATATTTCTCCTTCTGCTAGAATTTCCACATCTATCTCTGATCTCCACCCTAAGCCCAAACCTCCTCGTGTTACATGAATCCACAGTTGCATCCATCGATATTTCTAAGCCTCCCAATATCCTTTTTTGTTCTCCCTTACATTTGGTTTCTGAGAGAAAAGGATGTCCGGTTTGTTCTCCCTCACCATGGCCTTCTAATAATGAACTGTTGAGATATGGCCTAACCTTCAGCAGTTCAAAGCTAGTATTCTCATGGTGCTTGTGGGGACATGATTAGGCCCGCCTCCTCAGCTATTTCCACGACAGTGTCAGATATTTTGCAACTACTATTGTAGAATTCAACGTTCTGTGTTTTTCTTCTTATTCTTCGGATGATCCTACCTTTCCCCATCAAGTCCCCTGAAGTTTTTTCAATTTCCTCTCCATTGACCTGATCTTCTTCTTCAACCACATTTCCTACCATAACCCGAGTCTTGGTTCTACTCTCTGAGAGAATGAGCTTCTCCCCAGTATGTTTTTTTAAAATAAATAAATTCTTCCGAATAAATTAGGCTGCAGATTAACATTTGTTTCAATTGAGTTTGGACCTATCTCCAACAATTGTGGCTGAACAAAATTCCAAATACCTCCCCTTTTCACCCCCTCAACACCCACTGCTTCAGTTACACTCGAACAAAATTCCAAATACCTCCCCTTTTCACTCCCTCAACACCCACTGCTTCAGTTGCACTATGTTCTCCTAAGTTCTACCTTCAGGGTTTCTTCTGTACAACTTCCTATGTGTCCTCCACCAGCAAACCTGATCCAGTAATCATAGCTGGTTTCCCAACATCTTCATTCCTTTGCATTAAGCATTTCAGATAATTCCTGTTACTTGCCTTTTCAACCTAAAGGCACTGGGCTTCTCCATTTGTTATTCTTTCCTTCTGCTCTTTTCCTTGCTTCAGAATTCAAGATTTCCTGGTTTGTTTTCATAGGTATTGGTTCTTCTTTTTTTTTTTGACTCAACACAATCTGATATTTCTTCTTCTATCTCTTGGTAATCTTCCTCATCTTCCCATCCTCTGTCAGCCCAAAAAAGCTGCCCCTGGCGGAGGCCATAGTCATTATCTCCTTTACTTCTTGTTTCCTCTCTTCCCTTGCAATTTTTCTGACTATGCCCTAATTTTCCACTCATAGGAAAAATCAGTGTCTTTCATACCTAAACTCTATCGATAAATCTCTCTCTTGCTTTCTCTTAAGCCAGAAACCCATTATGAGTGGTTTCTCTTTCTCCATGTCCACTGATGCTCTTACTCTTGACACCTTTCCTGCATGGATGAAGCATGTTTTCCGGTAGATCTATATTCATCACTTTCCCTGCTGTTCCTCTTGTTTTAACTATGTTTTCCTTGCTTATGTATGAAGATGGTAGCCTAACTATCAGAATCCAGAAGGGACTATGTGTAAACCCTAACTCCTTGTATGTTTACCTTGGGCTCCATTTGGTAAGAACTACTAGTTAACAGACCATGGGGCTCCTTTCAGAACCTTATGACTTGCTTCCTCCTCAAATTTGAAGTTATAGATGTTTTCCCCATTTCTTTGATCTGTACCTTCTCCATTTTGCTCCATGCTGTCTGAAGAATGTTCTTCACAACTTGTTTGTTTATGATTTTCTTAGAATAGACTTTGCCTGCATGCCGTAGCCTGCGTATTTCGTCATTCATCTCCTTGTTCTCTTCTAACTCCAGTTCCTGTTGCATTGCTCTTCGACTATAGATTCTACAGCGAAAGGAACGAACCTTAAATGCTTGTTTGGCTACCGAGATGACCTCAAAGAATAAGGGATGGGGAAACCCTAGGTTCCACCAAGGTGGAGAAATCTGCCCTAAGGGGAGAGAGGAAGATATTGATAAGTCTGCTTCTCTATAATAATATATGTCAATAACCATAATACCTTAACTCATGGTTACAAAAATAATACTAAATAACCAATTATAAAAACATAGCTACATCGTTATGCATAAATCCTGGTATGTTGTTTGAGGTAGTTTAAAATGGTGGGACAGATGTTCCAGACCCCATGTAGGATATATTCAGTAGTTATTAATTTCCAATTATTTTTGTTAATTTTTCTGGGTATTCTTTAAACTGATTATTCATCAGGTGCAAGCGGCACCTGTCTTTGATTGAACACCCCCGCCTTTTTTCAGTTGCTTCTTATGTCCTAAACCTATTAAGATTTTCAGCCACCAATTCATCTGAGGCACTATATGACTGATTAATTACTTCTAGTTCCATGTTACTCTTGCATTTAGATCATATAGAAATCCTAAATTGGGCTTGGAGGAGTTTGAGGTGAGTTTTGTTTTCTTTAATCAAAGGGGCCAGATGGAATAGCTCAGCTTGAAAGAGTTTTTTAATGACCTAAATTAATACAGTTTGGTGATCCTGTAGTACTTAAGAAGGAATGTATTCATGCATTGTAGAAAATGAAATTGTTAGAACCTTTAGATGCATGAGGCATGAGGCAGAAGGCATACATACATGCACAGCCCGCATTATTCCTCTCTATCTCTCTCTCTTTCTCTCTCACACACACACTAAAAAGACACACGATTTAACTAAATATAAGAAACACACGCATCTAGAAATCAGCATGATACAGTTGTGTATTTTAAGCTTCCTCTGTTTATAAATGGTTGCAAACATGTGCTTACTCAGTTCAAACGTCAACTTCTTCGTATGAAACTGCTTCCCCTTCAAAGGTTTTCTCCCTTGTGATAACTTTTATATATGTATCAGATACTATTTTCAGGAACTGTTGCTGAAAACATTGGGTATAGGGATCTGATGAGTGAAATTGACATGGAGAGGGTCGAGCTTGCAGCACGTATTGCAAATGTGGATGAATTCATTAGATCACTTCCAGAAGGGTACAAGACAAATATTGGACCAAGGGGCTCAATTTTAAGTGGAGGCCAGAAGCAAAGGTGAATTTTCAAATCCAATACAACTATGATCTTGATAGCTAATGGGACAGCAGCGCTCAACCGTAATTGGGAAATTAGAGCTTGGATGGATTTTTGTAACTAAGATATCTTGCTGTAGATTGAAGGATGATTGATGTCTCCATTTGTACATCGATGTTAAACTTTTATGTTGTTCAATGAAGACCTTGATTTGCCATGCAGACTAGCTATTGCAAGGGCACTTTATCAAAATTCCTCTGTACTGATCTTGGATGAAGCAACCTCTGCTCTAGATAGCAGGTCGGAGCTGTTGGTGAGACGAGCTGTGGAACGTGTAATGAAAAATCATACTGTAAGAGGATGATGAATCGTTATATTTTCTCCACATATTTTGTCCTTTTTCTAATTTTTTTCTACTATTAAAATATGCCTCTCTCCACCCCCATCACCCCCCGGGCGGTCACCCCTCCCCCCACCCCCCCGCCCCCCCCCCCCCCCCCCCCCACCCAAAAAAAAAAGAAAAAACTCAAAGAGAAAAAGCCCCCGAGGGAAAAAAAGACAAAAGAAAAGAAGAAAGAAGTATTATGACTCAAATCTCCTTCCCTGATGCACTGAAAGACTACATAATACCAAAAATGTGTGTGCATGTTTGTATCTAACAGTTTGGTTTACAAGTATTTATTAGGACTAGCGCAACTTACTTTGTTTGGACTTGGGATGTACAATGCAGATATGCTAGACCATCTAACTGTATCGTTATTTTTTTGTTCCATCCTTTTCTTGCATCATTTTGATGAATTATGTTGCAAATGTATCTAGAACGGGTGGTCTTTTGATGATAGGGTTACCTTGTCGATTGAGATTGGGCTGTCCATATTCTGGTGGCAATTTTTGACTGAATTTTGGCCTACTCTGGCCTTATGTCTAGATCTTTTCTTTTCTTTCCATTTGGGTGCCCCCCCCTAGGGAAATTGTCCTAGATCTAATAATAGAAACCTTGTCCAAAAAATTAATAACCTAAACGCACGTTTTGTCAATTCTCACCTATAATCTTAGCATGGGCTTGTTGGTAATGATTCTTGCTAAGAGACACTGGCACTTCAAACCTCTTGGAATGTGTTGGACGCCAACACTTCTCCAACACGCTTGGACACATCTGACACATGCCAGAAAATAAAAATTATTTATTTCCAACATGTTTTGGATACTATTGGACATCCTGGGGACACACGAAGACACATCAGGAACATATTTTAGCAAGACAGTTCATTTTGGGGAGAAGGGATTGTTTCATAAACTTAACTTCTGTACCTTGGATCTTTTTGGTTTTCCACCAAAGTTTAGAGCTCTACTAGGGACAACCTCATTTGAACTTAAGATGTTTGACCTCCTGCAAATGTGTGTGGATGTGTTTGTGTGTGTGAGAGACAGAACGAGGGGTGTTCTTATTCATATTGAGTTAAGTGTCATGCCTTCAATACTTACTCAATTTTTTGCATCGGTGTCTTGTCTTATTTGCTCATTGTGTGTCTGGCCGACCTTGCTTATGCATCTAACTTAAATTTGTATGGGCCTAAATATTTGAATAGCCCTTGCAAGCATGTATGACTTGTCCAAGCCCCTAATAAAGGGGTGGAATGATCAGCTATTCCGACCTGCACTTCCTAGGTTCCTTCACGTCACTGATAAGTGAGGTTGCATCCCTGATAATATCTGGAAACCCAGTTACCACCCAAGTGATAGTTCCTTTGGAAGTTTTATATTTTTGGGTTGATGAGGAGCATTGACCTTTAGTACTGTTTTGTGATCGGTACCATATTGAGGATACTGCTCAAACCATCTCACATAGATGAACCATTGCCAATTGAATGCACATCTCAGGACCCTCATTAATTATCGTGTATCAGTACCAGTCTCCTTCTATGAGGGCGGGCCTTGGATCAACAGTAAGGTTGGTCCTTTTTGATTGGTTGGTCATGGGTTCGAATTCAAGGGAACAGCCTCTCTACATAAAAGTAGGGGTAAGGCTACGTATACTGTGACGACCCTCCCCTTACCCTCGCGAAGCAGGGTGCCTTACGGCCTGAGGATGCCCTTTTAGTACCAGTCTCTTTCTGAATCAGATGAGTGTTAACACTTCAATTTGAATAAATATGGAAGGAACAAGGAGATGGAAAAGTAGGGAACCATTAATTTCCTCCTATATGCAAGTCATGAGTTGGGACATTGCCTAAGATTGACTCTTTGTTTTGCAAAGAGCAATAAGAGGTTGAGATTGGTTTCATAAAGTTTTAATAACATGTTGATAATCAATTGTGCAGGTGCTGGTTATTGCTCACCGGTTGGAAACAGTGCTAATGGCTAACCGAGTTTTCCTTCTAGAGGATGGGAAGCTGGAGGAGCTAGCCCGCTCATCTCTGTTGAGGGGGCTCCATGGTTCACCGGTATCAACTGGAACTGTAATATGAGGGCATCATAGGACTTGATGGTGCCTACCCGTGGGACATGCAGGTGGGCGTTCATGTACATTCCCCCATTTCTTTCATGTTAAAGTAATTTTTCTTTGACTATTACTTTGGTTCATCTCTACCAAAAATTCTAAAAGAGTTCATGTCTAGATCCCAAAGTGTTGTATATATATATATATATATATATATAATGGTCCTCTCTCTCTCTCTCTCTCTCTCTCCACATGAATTTGGAGATCGCTTCAATCTTAAACCCCTTTTTGTGAGTGTAATATTATGGGGCACAAAATGTCCCCTGATTATATTTTTCAGTTAATGAATTCATTTACTCATAAGGCCATATTTGTTTTTGTCCTTCAAAAAGCTTGTTACAACTTGTTGGTTGATGAGATTGCAGCAATTTGATAGTGTGGATGCCAGATCAAGATCCCTTTGACATCCAAGAGTGTAATGCGGTAATGCTGGCTAACAGTAACTTCTGTTGGCAATGAGAGCCAGTTGTTTTAGTGATGATCCTTTGTATTATGTTCCTCATTACTGTCTATCTGGGTCAGGTGAGAATGGCTTTAAATAGTCGTTACGCTCTGCCAACGACCTGGAGCCAGGCCTTTATTGTTTTATTGGAACATATTAATCCAGGGCAAATATTAATGCTATGTTTGGCCAGAAACTGAAAGGAAGAAAACTCGGTTCCATTTCTGTGGCTGAAATACAAATGAACTGTGTCTGACATGAAGGATGGAATGGAATCACAAAATCAAGTTTTTCACTTGAATTGTTTGTGTTTTTTAGTTAAATTTATTCAATTTCGTTTCAACCCCATCATACTAATTTATTCAACAATTGGTCATATTGGAAAAACCTAGATTTAAACGACACAAAAAGGAGTTAGAGACCACTTAATAAATGAAATGTCTAGGAATTTTTCTTTGGATTACTTGTGCAATTTGAGTTATGAGTTAGTTGTTTTTTTTTTTTTTAACTACTGAACTGTCTTTTTATCTACTCAATTAAAATTGATCTGTTTGGTATGTAAAAATGGATTTGAATAAATTTGGTCTCTATAATGTTACATATTTATCATATAAATTTTTATTTTATTTTATTTTTAAGCTGCGCGAAGGAACTGCTTTTCGGATCCAAACTTCTTTGTGTTTTCTAAGTCTTCTTCAAAGAATGCAACTGCTGCAAAAATCGAAGTCGTTGGTTTTGAGCCTTGAATTTGGATTTGAATGGATTTGAACAAATTTTAATACAATGTCGTAGTACATCTTATTCAAATTTACTACAAATTTAAATTCAACGTCGATTGTTTCACTTCATTCAAGTGGTCAACACTGGGTAATAGATATATTGCCAAAATACCCTTTTCAAATTTTTATCATCAATTGATCAAAATACAAACACCCCCACCCTTTTTATTTTTGGCCAACTGATTTCTCTCCATCATGATGTTCAGAATTCTCTTTTTCAACTTTTTCAAATGACCAATTTTTTTCTTTATTTTTCCATTTTCAAAATTTGCCAAAATTGGCAAAATTGGTAATTAGATGAAAGTTGAAGCATTTACTGACTTCTCTTAAATTGGTTTTTTCTTATCCTTTCCAATTGGTTTCTTCCCTTATCTCACTTCACTCTTCCCTCACACTCCATTTTTCACACTCATTAATATTATTAAGATTCAAAAGAAAGAACTAAGCAATTTGTTCAAGACATTATTTGCTCTTTCTTTGCCTCACTCATTTTGCTTGATTTGTTGATGCTTGAGTGTCATGTGTTTCCTTAATGTTTATAATGCTTAGTAACCTCATTTTTCTTTTACCTATGTCCTAGTTAAATGAATAATTGAAAATTCATGAGCAGGTATGTGTGTTTTTGAGATAGATCATATAAATGTGTGTGTGTGCGTGCGCTGTTTTTATATGTATAAAAAAATAAAATTAGAAAAAAAAAATGCTTAAAAAAGTGCTTATAGTAGTTATTACTTAAAATAAGAACTTTTACAAGAAAGTAGTGTTTGACTTATAGTGCAACAAAATTATTGCAGTAAGTATTTTTCAAGAACTAATTTTTTAAGAACCATTTAAGTGAGTTTTGAGAAGTAATCTAAGATAGATTTTTGGTCATGAAATTATTCACAGGGGGGGTCAATTTTATAAATATAAAAAAATTTAATAACTCTTTTATAATTTAAAAATTTATTAGAATATAATCATATATTACTTTATTATGTATTATAACATATTCATTATTAATGAAACATAATTCAATTCTAGATTGAAAAATAATAACCATCTAGTAATTTAAATTAATATTAAAAAATTATAAATATTAATTTAATTAATAATATTATTTTACCATAAATTAATGTGACATATATTATAAATATACATCAAGAAAAAGATTGTTGTTAATAAAAAAATATTATATTATTTTTTCTAATTAAAAATATTTAAATTTTGATTAAAAATAACAACTAAAATATTTATTAGTTAAATTATTAATTTAAAATATTATATTTTAAATTTAAATACACACACACATATGCATATATTTATTTATTTATTTATATTATTCGCTTATGCACATTCTTGCATACACTCAATCACACCATGCATAAATGGACATGCTTTCATATCCAAGAGCATTCATGGATGCACGCTCAGGTCCATTCTTACATTCATCCATTCATGCACCAAATAAGTGCATCATCCATCATCCTTGCACTCATCCGTTTGTTCATTCATGCATGCATACATGCATCGTTGACTTTTTGAGTCCGATTCTTAGTTTTGATAATAACAAATCGTAAATTTCTTATGTGTGTATCCAGTGTTTGAGCAGGTTTAATATGTTAGCGCACACATAAGGAAAAGGATAATGGAAACCAGAAGACCTTAAAGCCCACATTAATTGGCGTTTTCCACGGAAGATGGAAGAGCAAAGAAGGTGATATTTATTCTAATTGTAAATGCATTGTAGTTTTTAATTTGGTCTGTAACAAATGCATGACATGTATAATGTGGATGTAAGCTCAATGACCGTAGACAGACCCTAGGGACCAATAGTTTTCACACACAACCTTTTTTCTAAAAGTGCTAAAATCATATAAGTTTTTCAAATAAATTTAGGGTCATAATTAGGGCCAAAATTGTGCTTTTGAATAGCCCCGGTCAACCGAACCCTTCTGGTAATAACTAGCTTGGTCGACCGAACACTTTGTTGGCTGAAAAGACTAAGCCTCGATCGACCGAAACACTAGTAGTATAAAAGCCTTGGTTGACCGAACCGTTAAGAAGTCAACAAATTGACTTCTCACGATCGACCGTTCTGAAATGAACGTACCGTCCCTGGTCGACCGAACCGAAACGTGTCTGACCCCCCAACTGTTCGGCCGACCGTTTGTGTAGTTCAAATTGGTCACAGTTGATCGAACCATATGAGCGGTTAACCGGGTTAACCTTAGCCATAGTCAACCAAACCCACGAAGGGGTTCAAAATTGCCTCGAGATGGTCGACCATACCTGCAGTTCAAAAGTGTCACGGTCAACCGAACTTAGCAATGTGGTCTACCGAAACCTGAATATGGTTGACTGAACCTCTCGGGTTGGCAAAATTTTTACTGCAATAAAATAGGGTTAATTTTTGTTAAACATAATTAAATAATTTTAAAAATACCTTTATAGTCCCCAACGGTTATATTTTTTGCAAAAACTATATATACCTCCTCATTTGTCCTAATTAGCATATCGATTAGCCAATTTTTCTCTGAAAATTTTATTGGACTAAATCTTTCATACTCCCACCTTATACAAGCATATTGCTAAAATCTCTTTCTCATACTCATTCAATTACATATTTTTTAGAGAGATCATTTTTATTCTTCACATACTTTTTGCAAGCTAAACTCTCTCACATACTTGCATTTGTTGATTGTTGAATTTAGAGAGTAACTTAAAGTTTTCCCCATTGTATTTTACTTATAAATATTGGATTGGGAAAAACTCTTCATTTGCTTAAGAACTTGCATCCTTATTGCAAGTTTCATAAGCTTGCTTTGTGTTTTGATAAAAATATTTTTAGCAAACTTAAACCCTAATATCCATTATGCTTGATATTTAAAAAATACTATTGTGATATTTGCTTTATGTTGTAGAGGCTCTTTGACTATTCGTATTGTGAATATATTACCTTGGATCAAAGGTCTCACTTACTCACACATATACATATAGATACACATATTGTTGTGAGTTGATATACTGATTAAACCAGATCTCACTTTATCTTAATATCCCATCATACGTGAGTGTGTTAAGCATACTGTTGTACATCATCTGCTTAATTTAGAAGCATATCTGTTTGTACACAAAAATTATTGATTATCTATTGTATTCCCGATGGGTTGTCGGAAGACTAGCCCAATAAATAGTTTCGTATTGCTCTAATTCGGTTAGGAGAGCATTGGACTGGTTCAGACCTGGTTAGAAGAACTAGGTGCACCATTCTAGTAAGGTGTTCTAAAGGTTGGAGCCAGCCCTATTAATCGGACCTGGTGTATTCCCTTGCCTAACAAGGAGAGGGAGGCTATAAATGATGTCGCTCCACCTGCAAGTGAGCAACTAGTGGAATCCTCTTACTTGTTAACTTGAGGCGGAGACGTAGGCAATATTGGCTAAACCCTGATAATATTTCTTGTGCCTAATTTTAATTTCTAAAATTTAAATTTCAGCACTTGAATATTTGTATTCTTTTATTGTGAATGATTGGGTAACTGAGCCTGTTATACATGTTTTGATTATTTGCTCAGTTAAATTCTTGTTGAGTAATTAGTATTTGCTTAGAAACCCCTTAGGTTGTGTATTACTAACTGCTTGTTAAATTGAACCTAGGAGAAAAATTTTAAAATACCCAATTCACCCCACTCTTGGGATTACTTAAAATGGCCAACAATTGGTATCAGAGTCTTATTGCACTACGCTTAATAGTTTTTGTAAAAGATCACAATGGCTCAATTTGGTGTATCCTCATTTGGCGAGAAACAGTTACCTACTAGCCCTCCATCGTTTTGTGGTGTAAACTACACCCACTGAAAAATTCAAATGAGTGTTTTTATAAAATCAATGGACTGGAAGGCCTGGCAGGTGATTGATAAGGGAATTCGTATGTCTATAAATGAAAATGATATTAATTTGATGCATGCAAATCCACATGCCATGGATCTACTGTATTGCGCTTTGGATTCTAATATTTTGCTTGAGATTATGGCATGTACAAATGCGAGAGAGATCTAGGTTGAGCTCGAAAAAAAGTATGGAGAGACCTAGGAAAAGGAGACCACCACTTCGGAAGTGTCAAGCTCAAATGATTTGGAAGTGGTAAATTACAGGAATAGCGCATTAACAGAACAGGAGGTATATGATTCTCACTCTAACTCAATTAATGACTCATGTGTTGAATGTTGTGTTGTTTCATGTGCTGAATCATCTATTGAATATTGTGATAATTTTGTTATTGATGCACTTGATGATTCTCATGTAGAATTCGGGAATATATTATGCGTTGAATCATCTGTTAAAAATTATGATTATACTATTGATGTTGCATGCAGTGATTCTGACAACATATATTGTGACATATCCTGTAGTGAACCATGTGCAATGATATTGAAAGCATGACATCTTATGAGAAATCGCATAAGGAATTCATTAGTGCTCATAAGTTCATTGTTAGGATACATAAAAAGAAAACACTTTTGAAAAATGAAAATGAAAAGGTGGCAAAACACTTAAATGAATTGAAAGAATATTAAGCCACCCTAGAAAGGAGAAAAATTGAAAAGGTTTTGAAAATCATTTGTTTAAAAAGAAAAATTGAAAATTATTCTAAAATGTTTTTCAAATCCACAAGTGAGGAAGATAACTTGAACAAACCCTTCGGATTTAAAAAGAAATTTTTTTTCAAAAAGGATTCAGGTTGTTCGTATAAAACTAATAACCTGGCCTCATCAAGCAAAAATAGGACAAATAAGCATTGCCCTTTATGAAAATCCAAAATTTGCTTCTGTCAAAAAATGTAATGGCACATTTAGTTTACTTGTCCATCTAGAAGTGTCAAAGGCTTAGATAAGGAGATGGTGTGGGTAGTGATGAAAGCAAATCCCGTAGGACTTGAGGAAGAGTGGGACCAAATAAGAATTAAATATTCATTTTAAATTCTTCCTTAGTTCCTAGGTTTAGGAGGTTGTGATAACCAAAAGGCTAGAAAGTGATCTATGCTTAAAATGTCAAATCTTATATAGTATTTTATTTTATGCATTTTCTTTGATTTTTAATAGGGAGTAATTTTTTAAGGCTTATTAAATTTATTTTGGGATAATTTTTGATTAATTTGGTACCGGTCATAAGAACGGACGCATAGGGGGTGCTAATATCTTCCCCTCGCATAACCGAACTCCCGGACCCGACTCTAGTAGCGTAGATCGATTCTACCCCTAACAGGGTAGCAATCAAGTGTTCTAACCGCACTCCAAAAATTTAGTGGCGACTCCATTGCACTTTGTTTTCCATGAAAATATCATTTTCAAAACCACACACCTTTTCCAGTTCGCGTACCCCGGGGCAACACACGCATGGTTGTGTTTCCACCCAGCGCAGGAAAACATAGCGACAAACCTTGTATCAATATATATTGGATCATTACATCCTCCCCTCCTTCAAAAATTTTGTCCTCGAAATTTGCTAAATATAATTCTAATTAAAGTCTATTGAGTCACTTAAATCAATACCTTGTCTAGTGTCAAGCTTTTAATCTAGCTTTCCATCTTCAAAAAAAGATGTGGGTATTTCCGGCATATTTCCTTTTCTAGTTCCCACAATACTTCCTCAATGGCATGGTTGTGCCAGAGAACTATTACTAATGAAATTTTCTTGATACGCAATTCATGATCCTTACGGTCTAAAATCTGAATTGGTATCTCCTTATATGATAGAGTATCGTTGACTTCCAACAACTCATAACTTATCACATGAGAAGGGTCTGGAATGTACTTCTTTAGCATGGAAATGTGAAAAACATCATGAATTTTTTATAATGCAAGAGGTAGGGCTACTCTGTAAGTGACTAGACCAATCCTTTCCAATATCTTGAATGACCCAATATACCTGAGGCTTAGCTTACCCTTCTTTCCAAATCTCATGATACCTTTCATTGAAGTAACTTTTAAAAATATCTTATCCCCCACTTAAAACTCCAACTCATGTCGACGAGTATCAACATAACTCTTTTGTCGACTCTGAGCTGTTTTTATTCTATCTCGAATAAGCTTAATTTTCTTGGATGTTCTATACATAATTTCTGAACCTAAAATTCGTTGTTCACCGACCTCATCCTAAAACAATGGAAATCGTCACCTTCAACCATATAATGCTTCATAAGGTGTCATCTCTATGCTTGATTGATAACTATTGTTGTAGGCAAACTCAACCAAAAGCAAATACTAAATCCAACTTCTTTCGAAATCAAGCACACACGCTCTTAGCATATTCTCCAACATCTAAATTGTTCTCTTTGTTTGTCCATTGGTTTGAGGATGTAATGTCGTGCAAAAGTTAATTCGAGATCCTAAGGCTCCTTGCAAACTTTTCCAAAATTGAGAAGTGAATCATGGATCTCGGTTTAATACGATGGATACTGGTACACCATATAGCCTAACTATCTCCTAAACATACGACTTAGCAAGATTATTCATAAAGTAATTAACTTTGATTGTAATAAAATGAGTAGTTTTCGTTAAACGATCAACAATCACCCAAATGACATTTTGCCTATGAAGTGTTTATAGTAATCCTGTACAAAGTCCATAGAAATGTGATCTCATTTCCACTCAGGAATGTTGAATGGTTGTAGCGGCCCTTCTAGTCTCTGATGTTCAGCATTCACTTGCTAACAAGTAAGGCATTGATCTACGAATTGTGCAATATCTCTTTTCATGTTATTCCACCAAAAAGACTCTCGTAACTTCTGATACATTTCGTGCTTCCCGGATGCACCGTATAGGGAGATCAATGAGCTTCTTCTAAAATTGTTCATTAAATATCATCATCATTGGGCACATATAATCTATTTCGAAATCTCAAAACCCAATCATCTGAGATGTTGAAATTCACCTTCAGTCCATTTTGCACCTCATATATGATCTTTACCAATTCTGCATCTTGCATCTACATAGCTTTAGTCTTTTCCATCAAGGTTGGTTGGATTACTAAACTAGCAATGAGAACCTAATGATTTTAACCCACTATTTCAACACCAAACCTTTTAAGATCCATTATGATTTGATGTTGAGTAACCATTGCCAAAACTAAGGCTTTCAATGACTTTTGACTTAAAACATTTGTTACCACGTTGGCTTTTTCAAGGTGGCAATTAATGGTGTACTCATATTCTTTGATTAGCTCTAACCAACTCCTCTGTATTATGTTCAATTCTTTTTGTGTGAAAAAATACTTAAGACTTTTATGGTATGTGAAAATATCACATCTTTCACCATATAAATAATGTCTCCAGATCTTCATCGCAAACACCACAGCTTCCAGTTCCAAATCGTGCATAGCATAATTCTACTCGTATTCCTTGATTTGTCAAGAAGCATATGCAATAACCTTTTCCATGTTGTATTAGCACGCACTTGAGCCCTTTTCGGGATACATCATTGTAAATTACAAAACCACCTACTCCCAAAGGAATTGTCAGCACCAGAGCAGTGATGAGTTGTTGCTTTAATTATTGAAAGCTTCACTTACATTCCTCAGTCCATTCAAACTTAACATTCTTCTTTGTCAACATCGTTAGTAGGACCGATATCTCAGAAAATCCTTCTACGAATCGTCGATAGTATCCGATAAGACCTGAGAAACTCCTAATATCGTGAATATTGTTCGACCTCACCCAATTTGCAATAGCCTCTATCTTACTTGAATCCACTGAAATGTCATCTTTGGATACCACGTGTCCCAAGAATGCAACTTTCTCTAGCCAAAACTCACACTTCTTAAGTTTGGCATAGAGTTTATTTTCTCTTAAAACTTGGAGTATTATCCTCAATTGGTTCTCATGTTCTTTTGGGCTCCTTGAATAGATCAAGATATCATCAATAAAGATCACAACGAATTGATCCAAATATTCATGGAAGACCATATTCATGAGGTCCATGAATACAGTGGGGGCATTAGTCAATTTGAATGACATGACTTAAAATTTGTAATGGTCATATCTAGTCTCGAATGCAGTCTTTAGAATGTCCTCTAACTTGATTTTCAGTTGATAGTACTGTGATCGAAGATTGATCTTAGAAAAGACTTTTGTTCCTTGGAGTTGATCAAACAAGTCATCTATGCGAGGTAATGGATATTTGTTCTTAAACATCACCTTGTTTAACTCCCGATAATCAATACACGTCCTCATTGACCTATCCTTATTTGTAATAAATAGAAAAGGTGCTTCCCATGGTGATACACTAGGTCTAATGAAACCTTTGTCTAACAGCTCCTGTAACATCTCATTCAGTTCTTTCAATTCTGTTGGTTCCATTTTGTATGGAGCTTTAGATACCAATGTCGTTGTTGGAAGTAAGTCGATAGCAAACTCGATTTTGCGATCAGGGGGGAAACCTAGGTAAGTCCTCAAGGAATACATCCAAAAATTCCCTTACTATTAAAATATCCTAAAGCTTCAATTCTTCCTTTGGTGCCTCCATTATGCATGCTAGGTATCCCTAACATCCCTCAAAGAGTAGCATTTTCGCCTGAATGGCCGACAATATCAACAGTGAAGGGCACACACGGGATCCAATGAACTTGTACTCTTGTTGTCGAAGAGGTCTAAACACTACTTCTTTATTGTAGTAACCTACATTGGCGTAGCTAGAAGTGAGTCAGTCCATCCCAAGAATTACATCAAACACATGCATATCAAACACTACTAAATTGGTAGGTAGTACTCTTCCCTCAATACAAATTGGGCAACCCTTAAGTATCTTCCTACATACTACAAAGGTTCCCGTTGATGTAATTACAAATAACTTAGTATCTAACGGTTGGGTCCCAACCCCACACATTTTAATATAAGTCATAGATATAAAGGAATGTGTGGCTCCAAAATCAAGTAATACTACTACTTTCTTAGAGAATATGAGAATATTACCTGTTACCACATCGTTAGCATTATTTGCATCTCCTGGAGTAAGAGCATAACAAAATAATAAGTCCAAAACATCCTAGCCTACTCAGTTTTACCATCATCATGATTTATGTAATGCCCCAACCTGGGTCTACCAGGGAGCATTGCGTCTCTCCTCCTCCATCTGGACCAAACAATAGGGGGGCGGGCCTTATTGTACTAATGACTAGTCCCACAGACCAACACGTGTCATTTTCAGTGTGTTTTTTCCTCACTTACACACTTACTGAGAAAACTTCCTAGAAGGTCGCCCATCCCAAGATTACTCCAAGCTAAGCACGCTTAACCGTGTAGTTCTTATGGGAAGGTTCTCGGAAAGAAGGGTGCACCTTGTTGATATGGATAGTAACATCTAATTCTTTTAAGCCTTTCTTTCACGAGGTATCACATTCTCCCCCACCTATAAAACGCAACGTCCTCGTTGCGAACTCACATTTCCAAACCCAGACGATGTGAATCTCATCACACTTCTGACTACGTAATTGCTCTGATACCATTTTGTAATGCCCCAACCTGGGTCTGCTAGGGAGCACTGCATCTCTCCTCCTCCACCTGGAACAGACAACAGGGGGCGGGCCTTATTAGACTAATGAATGGCCCCACAAACCAACACGTGTCCTTTTCAGTGTATTTTGTCCTCACTCACACACTTCTTGAAAAAACTTCCCAGAAGGTCACCCATCCCAAGATTACTCCAAGTCAAGCTCGCTTAACCGTGAAGTTCTTATGGGAAGGCTCTTGAAAAGAAAGGTGCACTTTATTGATAAGGGCAAATCCTTTTCAAGCCTTTCTTCCACGAGATATTTTATTCTCCCCCACTTACAAAACGTAACGTCTTCGTTGCGAACCCACATTTCCAAACTTAGGCGATGTGAATCTCATCACACTTCTAGCTCGGTAATTGCTCCGATACCATTTTGTAACGCCCCAACCTGGGTCTACCAGGGAGCATTTTGTTTCTTCTTCTCCACTTGGACCAAACAATAAGGGCCGGGCCTTATCGGACTAATGACTGGTCCCACAAACCAACACATGTCCTTTTCAGTGTGTTTTATCCTCACTCACACACTTCCTGGAAGTTAGATTACTCCAAGTCAAACTCGCTTAACCGTAAAGTTTGTTGACCCTATGGGTCATACTTGGTTTTGATAATGACAAATACTCATGGTATTTGATGAATTTCAAGTTTGTGTGCAATGTCATATTAAGTTGGATCAGATTGATAGGATGCAGTAACTTGATGAAACATGAAAACCCAACATATTCATTATTTGTTTTAATATATTATGGGTTTGTAATAATTTCATTTCAAATGGGTCTGTAATAACCACCGCATATCATGCATATAGGATCTGTAAGTTCAGAAATGTCGTAGATAGACCATAGGTTAATCAAATGAATTTAGGGCTGACTTCGGTCAACCAAAGGTCGACCGATACCAGGTTTTTAGGCGTACCTAAAAAGGCCTTAGAAAAGACCCTAGGTCCTTGCACTTACACGTAAGATTGTCCCTAAAATCACATATATTGTCAGGGGAAACAATTAAATTGAAATAGGATATAAAGGACCAAAGTTGTGAGGTTTCGGGCGACTGAACCTGTAGTGTTCAAAACACTTCGGGCGACCGAACCTTTGATCGGTCATAAGTTGACTTTGGTTTCAGACGACCGAACCATTTAGACCATAGTGTCCTCGGGCAACGAACTTACTTTCTAACTTTTCCCACCAACTCAGCAGCTCGAATATATACGTTCAAAAGAGCCTCGGGCGACCGAACACATGAATTCAATTAACTAAACTCCTAACCAGGCAATCGAAACGCGGACATAATGGAAATCGCCTTGGTTCAGCCAATCGAGCCTTGACTCGGGCACCTGAACTTCGAAAAAGCACTTTTCTAGTTGAGTCTGTTTGGGCGACCGAACCTGAGGTCAGACGCCCGAAACTCTCAAGTTGGCAAATAATTACTGTAGGTAATTAAGGGTAAAAAGGGGGTTAATTCCTTAAACTCTTTTAAAATAAATTTTAAAATTCCTTTTAAGTCCCCAACGACTATAATCTACCCCTATTCTATATATATGTCTTCATTTGTCAAGATTAGTGGTGGATTAGAAAAATAGATTAAGAAAAATCCTATCAAAAATCCTAAGTCTTATTTTGCTATACAAACCTCATACACTCAGATTATACTACTTTCTTTGAGAAATCTTACATTGTGAGTGTTTTATTTATCATTCTAGATTGCTAGAAACCCTCTTTTGTTATTGTGATTGTGATTTTTATTTGAGGGTTAAGCAAAGGATTTTTCCCCCGATTTTATTTGATAAATCTTTATGTGGGAAAAATCTTATAACTAAGTGGGTCTTTGCATTGTTATTGCAAGATTCATTTGGGCTTATATTTTTGTGTGTAAAAATATTCTTTATAGACTTGAATATCTCTTTGTGTATTGATATTGAGAAAACTATTTTTGAGATATACTAAACTTCTATTGGTTTGAATCTTTGAAACCCTAAACTGAGATTGAAATTTTATCTTTACATTGTTTGAAAGATTAGCTTGTTGATACACTCTTGTGCTTGATTGTCTATAGACATAACTTAGAGTGTTGATTGCACACGTAGAGCATTGAGCTTATAGTTCCTATATTATTGATGTGCATTGATTAGTGCTTGTGCGTAGTGGTACTTATCTGTTTGTGTAAGAAGCATTTGTTTGTACGCAAATTTGAATATTCGTTGTATTCCAAGCATGGCCCTGAAGAGGGAGACTAGCCCTGTGGAATAGTCCCGGATTGGCTTAGATCCAGTTAGGAAAGTTAGGTGCACCATCCTAGTAAGGTGTAGGTTGAGGTCAGCCTCGCTAATTGACCTAGTTGTAAACGGTGCCGCTCCACCCGTTAAGTGAGCCGTAGTAGAATCATTGTGCTGGTGAGCCAAGGCGGGGACGTAGACAGTATTGGCCGAACCCTAATAACATTTCTTATGCTTGCTTTTATATTTTCGCAATTTATTTTCCACACTTTCATTTTCAGCACATGTATGTTTTATGTTTAATTCATTATATGTTGTACATGTGTTGATTGGGTTTATAATTATATAGAAAGACCCTAGGTTGTGATTATACTGCTGTTTGAACTAAAATCAACATAAGAAGTTTTAAATATCCAATTCACCCCCCTCTTGGGAATACACCAAAGTCAACAAATGTCTTATGGGAAGGCTCCCGAAAAGAAAGGTGCACCTTATTGATATGGGTAGTAACAACAAATCTTTTTCAAGTATTTCTTCCACAGGGTATCACATTCTCCCCCACTTACAGAATGCAACTTCCTCGTTACGAACCCACATTTTCAAACCTAGGCAATGTGAATCTTATCACACTTCTGGCTAGGTAATTACTCTAATACCATTTTGTAACGCCCCAACTTGGGTATGCCAGGGAGCACTATGTCTCTCCTCCTCCACCTGGACCAGACAACAGGGGGCGGACCTTATCAGACTAATGATTGGCCTCACAGACCAACACGTGTCATTTTCAGTGTGTTTTGTCCTCACTTAAACACTTCCTGAGAAAACTTTTCAGAAAGACACCCATTACTCCAAGCCAAGCTCGCTTAACTGTGGAGTTCTTATGGAAAGACTCCCGAAAAGAAAGGTGCACCTTGTTGATATAGGTAGTAACATCAAATCATTTTTAAGCCTTTCTTCCATGGGGTATCACAATTTATGCCTATACTCTGGTAAAAATTATTCACTAAAGTCTACAGAACCTATAACCTATGCTCTGATACCATAACTATCACGCCCCAACCCTGTAGGTTCTAAGGTTCGACTTCCTATAATAATTGCACAGGTGATGTAAGAAATAAAAATAGCGGAAATAAATAAAACCTCATAAAATTTTATACCAGAGTGCTAAATAATTGCATTACAGGAGTATTTCCAACATCAAAATTAACATTCTTAAAAATTACAAAACACAAAAGCATTTGCAACTGGTACTATACTAGTACTTGTTCTAAACTACTCTCTCTAATCTCGCCCACGTACTTGCTATGTCTGATTCTCAATACGCTCCTGAAAGCTGTCTGTAAGGTAGCAAAATAATTGGGTGAGACGATGCTCAGTAAGTATGAAAGATTATATCAGTGTGTAGCTACGATGAGCTTTACTGTACCATAATTCTATAACAAATAACATTTAATACTGTAGTTTCAAAACCGCACTTGTAAAACTGTAAAACATTTATAAAGTTAAAACATTTAATAATGTTAGCTGTAAACTGTAACTGCTTTTTAAAACAATAAACTGTAACTGTAATACTATATATATATATACTTTCTCTAATACTTGTTCTATATAATATCCCTTAGGTCTGTAAACTATGGGTCATGTTTACCCCCATGGTAGGGTTATGCAGTTCGAAAATTAGACTTAGCCGGCAGCCAACCAAACTGAGTCAAACTTTAACTGTAAACTAGATTTTCCCTATTAAGTCCTAGTCCGGAACCATGTGTGCATTCGGGAGAATCCACTGATCTAAAAACCACTTTATAGAACGATGTGGGTTCATTCTAATCTTTGTAAATGTAAACTGTAAGTTATGGTACCGACCATCTGTAACTCCGTAATCTCTGAGCCATAAGGGTTTTTAAAACATACTAATATATAAATCATGCAATAAAAATAGCATCATAAAAATATCATCATTGCTCATTGTTTCATAAAACATTCGATGTACTTTAATAAAATTAAACTCATACTACAGAGTTTTAGTGTTGAAAACATTTATTTTCAATATAACATCATAATGCTGTAAATTGCCCAAGAGAATTAAAATATTTTCTTCAAAAATAAACTTGGGTATATTTTATAAAAAAACTGACATAATCAAACCTACTTACCTTGATCTCCTTGGAAATTGAAAACTTTCTAATAAATCCTTAACCTATCATAAGATAACCGCAAATTCATGATTTAGAAAATGAATTATAATTTCGCTTTGAACCCCCTCCAAGGCCTAGTTCTAAATTCAATTGTATTTAATAAACCACAATTCGGAAAAATATGAGACTTATCTCAAAATGATCTTCTTTTCATGCTTAGAATTTATAAACAAATTTTGTATCCATACAATATGGTTTGGTCACTAAACTTGATTTTTGAAATTAACTTTCAGTCCTACTAATTGAACTGGGCATCATAGAATTCTGGACTTACTTTGAAAAATAAAAAAGTCATCTTCTCAAATTTCAAAAATCACCAAATTAAATCCATATATTTCTATTTATGTTATATATGAGTCGACCAAATTTTGTGGTCAGATTCGAAGTAGAAGTTATAAAATAAATTCAGAACCTAAGTCTGGTTGTAACTCTAACAGCATACCGACTATAGATTCGAAAAATTAAAAACCATATCAAATGACTTCAAAAAATTCTGAAATTTAATTTTCAAGAATATTGATATACTAACTAGCAGCCCAACAAATTTCAAAATTTTTGGGCGTAACCTCGGCTCTAGAGAAATCCTCATCTTTTAGACATTCAATATTCCGACAAGATTCAAAATATAAATCTTGAAAATTCTAAAGATGATACCTCCAAAATTCAGAAATTAAAAAAACTATGCTTATACCATAATAAAAATCAAAGTATAAGCATACCTTGATTTAACCCTTCCCGTTACAATTTCTCGGGACCCAAAATTATAATCCTCAAAATTTTCTTATTCTCTCTCTTTCTCCTTCTCTCCCTCTCTTTCTCTTTCTCTCTCTCTCTCTCATTCTCTTTCCCCTTCTCTCCCTCTTGCAATTCCTATGTACCACACCTCTCTCCCCTTTATATATAAATGTGATAAGACACATTAATGAGGGGATAAGACACATTAATGAGAGGATAAAGTACATTAATGAGATAATAAGACACGCTAGTGAGGGTATAAGACACATTAGTGAGAGGATAAAGTACATTAATGAGGGGACATGTGTCACCCATCCCTCAACTGACTGTAATTTGAGATGCAATCCATATTTTAATATTTTTAAACTAAAGCATGACAATTATATTATCAATTTATTGTTATAAATAACTTTAAAAAACCTACTTATGAATTTTTTTTTATCTATAATGTCATGTAAGTATTAAAATTTAATATTTTTCATGATATAATTAGAATATTCATGTCATATCATATCTTATATTTTTTAATGTTTCATGTCCCTATATTTATATAGTTCATAATGATATCTCATCTCGATATTTGTATTTTATAATTTTAAACAAAATATTAACTATTATAAATAACTTTGAAATTCACAATTTAATATTTGTAAACTAAATTAGGCAATATATTATCAATTTATTTTTAAAAGATATTTAAAATTAATTAAAAAACTATAAAAATATTTACAAACTACATAACACATTTATTAATGTATAAACTAAGGAAATTGGGGTTATTATATAAAAAAATGTGATTATAATATAAAATAAATGTTAATATGCCATGCATTCTAATATGTTGTACCCTTTTATTTTACTATGTGGTTAAGAACATATATTGTATCCTTATGTTTTGTTATGTATTTATAATCACAATATGTTTATTTACCTAGACACTCATTATGTTGTACCATGTATCCACTTTACTCTGGGATAAAGTTCTAGTTTAGGATATTCAATACTATTTGGTATTGTTGTTGTTTTTTATTTTTTATTTTTTATATTTTTGCATAAGAAAAAAACAAATTATAAGAACACATTTATTCATCTTACTAGTTTTTGTTTCTATTGTTGATTTTTGCGAAAAAACTAAAAGTTAGATTTTATGATTTTCTATTATTTTGACAACTTATTGTCAAAAAATTTAATATCCAAAAATAGTTATTTTGAACTAAATTATTCATTTTTTATATATATTTTAAATAAAAAATAAAATAATCATATGAATTTAAAATTAATTAAAATAAAAATATACTTAAACTTCAAAAAATAACAATAAAGTTGATTACAAAATATTTTTGCTATTTTTCACGCCCAAATTTTTTTTTTATTATAAAGTAAATTCTACAAGTATAACATTAAGTAAAATAATTACAATAATTTATATTTTTATTATAGTATTTTAAAAATATGCATTATTTTGTTGTTTTATTATTAATATTGTTTTTATAATATTATTTGATTTGAAAATGTAATTGAGTATTTTTTAATTAAGTTTTCAAATTTATTTTAGTTTTATAAATATTAATACTATTGATTTCTAATTTTTAGTTTTTATTTTTAAATTTTTATTTTCATTTCTATAATTTTTGACAATAATACCATACAACATCAAATCTGCTTGATTTATGGTCCCAAAAGTTTTTCTTGAAATTTTTGTGATCGGGTTGTTGTACCATTTTCTCGCAAATCCCTATTGGACTCAAAACTGAGACGAGAATAACCAAGGGGGAAAGAAAAATTAATTAATAAAAGTTTATTACCTTGTCTTGATAATTATCTTTCAACTCTGCACGAAACTGTATCAGGTAGTCTTTTGAATCCCACTATTATGCTTGATGTCTAAATGGAACCTCTATGAACGTTCCTTCCAACGAGTTTCCTTGGGCTTCCTTAGAGCTTCAACCTTCACACAATAATGTTTGGAATATAAAGAAAGACTCAAAGAGAGAGAGGTTTAGAACTGAATATACTTCTATTAATGTATCTTAATTTTTCCTTTCTGAACACAAAGATAACTACTAACGAATAAACACAACTTGCTTTTTCAAAAGTAGATGTCAAACCGATGTTGACATAAAGAAAAAGTAAAAATTGAAGTAAAAGTTACTTTAAATAAAAGCAAAAGGACAGCACATTAATTCTTACTGACTCTTTTGACAAAACAACAAAATACCGACAACTTTTAATAAAGTAACTTTTGATTAAAGCATACAATATAAAAACAATTGATATGACTCGACGAATTATCCTTTCGACTAGGCATGAGATATGATATGGTTCTGGACAAATGTCTGATATAACCCTTCTGACTAGTCCGCTCAATCTGACTTGAGATATGATGACATCTGAACTATCATCTGAATCGTACATTTGACAAAGATCTCGTCTTCCTTTAGAGATCTTTCAAAACTCTAATGATTTCTCTCTTTTCTTGCTAACAATAATCATGGTCTGAGTTGAAGGAAGATGATGTTCTCAATTTTTAGTATGATATTTTAATGATCTTGATCTTGATCAACTTTAATATGTTTCACGTTGTCTTTTTTTTTTTTGTTCTACAAAAACTCAGTACAAGCATGTGTCTGCTTACTAGCCTTGGTTATTTCAGGTTTGGGGATTTTCATTAACACTTCCTGCAGGATAATTTCTTTATTTATTTAGATTTTAAGTAATCATGCCTTTTACCAATAAAAACATTATTTGAGCAACTCCTCAAGTTTTGGCGCCCCTCCAAATTAATTTCCAAACGAAAAATTCCCCCCACCCACCCCCGGGGTACGAATCGAAAACCCCTGCTCGCTACTCTCAGATCGCTGCTCCTTAGCTCCCTGCTCTCAAGCCCCCTGCGCATGCACAGCCTCACTGCTCACTTCGTCCCACTCTCTCAGTTCCCTCACGCACAGCAGCTTGATCGCCTCACCGCTCACTCCATCCCTGCTCTCTGCAACCTTTGAAAATTGCAGGTAACTTTTCCCGTTCTTTTTCTTTTTCTTCTTCTTCTTCTTCTTCTTCTTCTTTTTCTTTTTCTTCTTCTTCTTCTTTTTCTTCGGTTTTTAGGGTTTAATGCATCTTTCTTTGTCTTGATGTTGGTTGATTCAAGTGCATGGATTTCCATATCGTGCAACGTTTGGGTAACTTATTTTTGAGATATGAGCGTCCATGTTTCTTCACAATTTTTTCGAGGGTTAAACATCTTATGGAATGGGGGAGATAAAATTAAGTAAAAGATTGTTAATGGTGGTGGGAAGGGAAGGAAATGAATTTTGGCACTTCTGTTGGTTTGGGTCTGAGTCAAATGGGTTACAAAACTCTCTATGATGGTACTAAAATTGAAATGATCAGAAAAATGATAATGATTGGTCCTCCTAGGGATTGATAGGGAAGGCGTACTACTATTCGATGTATTGAAAAAACCAGAGCAATCCTTAGATGGGCTTTTACTACAGAGCTCACTGATATAATTTCTGCTAAAGTAAAGGTACCTGAGATGATATCTATCAGAAGCAATCATACTACCACACAAAGAAGATGGCTGATTCAATGAAAAGGGAAAACAATTAAATAAAGAATAAATTTGACTATACAATGAACAACTATAGTGAATCCAATTGTCGTCAGAAAAGCCTTAGATTTTTGTAGTGTATGTTTCTTGGTGCAAAATTTTGTTTTACTCTTTGGGTTAGGTTATGGATTTTTACATTTAGTAGGGGAAGAGAAATTCAACTAGTCCATATGATAAGTGTTGTGGCTACGAAATATGCTTAAAATATTGCCATTAGTTTTGAAGTTAAAATTTTCTATTGGGTTTTTGTAATAAATTTGTTTCAAAATACCCTAATAAGCTGTATGCAAATGTTATTCTTAGAATTTTAGATTTGAAGTGGTCCTGCAATTTAGCACATGCTCATCATTGTACTTGAAGATTTATACCTTTGGATTACAATTGTAGCATCGCATTTTATCATATTAAACTCATTTCAATGTGTACTTTTCATTTTTTTTCTAACTATTACAATATACTGTTTCTTCTTAAATATTCCGACCGATGAACCAAATGCAAAAAATTGATTTTCATTTTGTTGTTCTACATTTTAAGTCACGCCTTGCAACATAGTTGCGGACCTTTTTGCTTGTAATAATAGGGGTGCATTTATTACTTTATGTGGAAGAAACAAGGCTACCCTAGCTTAAGTTTTTTCGATGTGGGACAAGGGGATGCTTCTTCATTGCCCATGCTACCATGGATGCAACCTTTACTCTCCTTCTAGTTTTGTTGCAATATTTTAGAGCCATGTCTTTGTTCTACATTGGACAGAATAGTGGAGGCTCACAATGCAGCTTTCATCCCTGTATTTTGGTTGGGTTATTTGAGAAATACTTAGAAGGTACAATTCCTCTAGATAGGATTTGGAACCCATTACATTATAAGAGCTTGGGGATCCACCTATTGACCATCGCAAAGGTGGTAGACATCGCCTCAATCCATCTAATCTTCGCGAGGAGGGATTTCACATTCGCCTCATCATCCAAGAGTGAAGCCCCCTCAAGGATGGATAACCCCAAGATTACCCTTTTCAATATTGCCTTCAGAGGTGCAATTGATGATGAAGGAGTGGAAGGAGCACTTTTTTTCTTGGGACAGGGTGAATTGCCCACTGGCAAGGGAGACGACTGAATTACCCACAATCGGACAGAATGGCCCAAAAATCTAAAAAGACTAAAGCTATGAAAGAGAGGAGGGGAAGGGGTTTAAATAGAGTATGGTGAAGAGAAAAATCTAATAATTAAAACCCTTAAGTTCAAAAGGATGCAACTCATGAGCGCACTAGACTAGGTGCATAGTATGTTGCCTACAGAGGGTCGCCTACATGAGCACTAGTCAAATATTGCCTAAGCAAGGTGTTTGAGAGGGTTATACTTGTTTTCCTAGGCATTGTTCAACGTGAAATGTCGTCACAACAACATACCATTAGTAAGTCGAGGGAAGCTAAGGAGTAACAAGTCTCTTGCATTTCATTTGCTTTGGAAAGTACTCTCCCAAGCGTAGCAAGGTGAATAATGTCTCTATCTATATGGAGATGAGTTATGAGCCGGAAGAAACCTAACACTTTGAGGCAATGAAAAACTTAGGTGAACAGTGCATCTCTCGCCTCAAGCACAAGAAAAATGCATCGCTTAGATTGCCCATAGGCTTGACCCTAGAAATATTCCAAACATGGGTCATGTGAGAAGAAGGAAAGGAGCAAAGTTCAAATATAATAAAGAGTCAATAATCAAGGAGTGCCTATTTTAGTTAAGATTATTTGCTAATATAGGGAAATTTAACAGTATGCTCCAAGGCTAGGATTAGGGAATTTCTTGCAAGTTGCAACTCCAAGGTTTGATTTGGAGAACAAGAATGTAACTATATGATGAACTCATCTTGTAATGAACATCTCAACCAATTTCATACAACAATACAATAGTCTTGTGCTAAAATAGGTCCCAATGCCTCTCTCTCTCTCTCCCTCTCTCTCTCCCTCTCTCTCATTTTCGTTTATGTATGATCTAATCCCCTATATCTCTTTTTCCCTCTTTTCTAATCTAAATCCTTTCACCTCCCTCTCCTTCTCCTGTCTTTCTATGATTTTTACAACTTCTACGATAGGAGCGGATCTGGGGGGGGGGGGGGGGGGGAGCTCTCCCACAAATTTTTTATTTTTAATTGAGGAAGTAAACTTCCATATGCTTGGGCCCCCTTTTCCCACCTGCCTGCCCCTGGCCCATTAAAATTCTTCCCAGCTTGGAGCCCTCCTTATTCATTGGGTATCCTTTGGTTTCCAAATTTCAAATTCAAATACTCAAATTCCCAATATTAGAACAGTAAAAAAAAAAAAAACTAAAACCTAAACAATTAGTTAAAATATAACCAAAATAATAGAAATTATAGAAGAGTAAAAATTAAAAGATATTATTGTGGCAAGTATTGTTGTTCTATAATGGTAAATATTGTTTTTAGATATTGTAAAAGATTCACTTGTTTTTTTACCTATAATATAGTGCTTTGATCTTTTGGAGTATTTTTGTAGAGGAATAACTTTTATTCTTATACTTGGGTTGGATTTTATTACTCTGCACTTTTATTTTAAATAAAAATTTTGTGCACTCTAATTCTTTATTTTTCTATTATTATTTTTTTGGCTGAGGGATTGTAGCTTGCTCTGTTTGCAAATTTATTTATGAAAGTTGAAAAGTAGTTCCACATATTGTTTTAACTGGATATGAGCAGGTTGCAAGGTTTTCTAATAATAGGAGGTCTTGGGAATCATGCACAAATGCCAATCCTAATTTACTAGGAAGTAACTATACGGCTGATCACTTCCTCCCCTGGTTTGGTGCCACCTAGGAGGGTTTGAATGGTTGCCTAGGTTGGAGTTCCGAGTAAGCAAAAAAAAAAAAAAGTTTCAATCTAGGACTCCAGTGGTAATTCTTCTTCATATGTTTTTAAATAGTTGGTAATGTTTTTCTTTTTAACTATTTTTTACTGTTATTGAAATGAGTTTATTCATGGTTATAAATTTATAATTAAGAAAACCTCTCCTTTAAAAAAAAAAAAATATTCTTTCATGTTAATAGATTAGATAATTTAGATAAATTTTAATGAAAAATATAATTAGTATAAAGATACTTAGTCTCTTTGGCTCGAGGATTTTGTTTGAGGAAAGGAAAAGAAAGAAAAATAAGAAGGAAATTCATTTTCTATTATACATATTTTTATTATATTAAATAAATTAAAAAATAAAAATTTATTGTATTATGATTAAAATGTAAGAGAAAAATTAAATGTTAATGATGCGTAAAATTAGATTTTTTTTTTATTTGATATATTTTATTTATTTATTTATTTTACTTTTTTCGATAACAAAACATGTAAAAGTGGCTTCCTTCAAATTTTTCGTTTCTTTATTTATATTTTTCAAGTTTTAAATGGGGCCTAAAACATTCTCAATAATATTTTTATTCATATACTCCCCCCCCCCCCCTCAACTTCTATTTCTCGATCCACCATTGTTTTACGACTCTCTCAATCCATATTTCATTAGGGTGTCATCCCTTGTGAACTAGGGCATTTATTCCAAAACCTTTAATGGGAGCTAGCACAACAATCCCACTCCACCTCCACGCAACAAGAAATTCCCAATTCCCACTTTGAGAACTATTTGTTTGAAAAAAAATTGGCACAGCATGTGGGACCCATCATCATCAATGCCCACATTCTTAAAAGGTGTTTGGCACTCAAATTTGTTAAGCAATGTGCTAGGATAAAATTAGAAGTGTATAAGTGTGTGAGGATGGATATGCATGAAAAGTTCAATGTCCTTATCAATGGTGTGTTTATGGAAGAAAGAGATACAAAGAAGAGAGAAAAAAAATTAAGAAAAGGATTGAGAGAAGAGAATGGTCATGTAGAATGTGCGTGATTGATCACATGTGAAAATAAAGCAATTGAAGTATGGTGCATGCATAACTTTGAGTGAGCATGTACAGAGTGTAAGAAGAGAGAAATTGAAGTTAGAGAGAGAGAGAGAGAGAGAGAGAGAGAGAGAGAGAGAGAGAACGGCAACGTAAGTAACTTCTAGAGAGAGACTAGAGTGAAAAATTGGAGGTCGTAGCAACAACAATGGTTGCTTGAGTTCAAAACACAAGCTTATCGGAGGTTATGAAAATTTTAGAGAGTGAAGGAAAATTAAGAGAGAAATTTTAATGAGTTTTTAAAAGAGTTTGAGGAGGAAAAAAAAATTAAGAGGAAGAAAAAGAGTGAGAAGGAGTATGAAGGCTCGTTGGAGCAATGTAGTGCTTTCAACGTATTCCTATGTTGTTGCGTTGCGATAGTCTTTGTAGCTTGTTTGGGAGAGTAAAAAAAATAGAAAGAAAGAGAGAATATATGAATCATGAGAAAGAGAAATTTTGGGCATATAATAAAAACATCAAGCGAGTCTCAACAGTGACCAACAACAAAAAATGGTGCATAAAATTGCTTTTATGTTGAAGAAGAAAGGGGCACATGAAATTGCACCATGTGTTCCGTCCACTTTTTCTTACTTTAATGAATTTTAATTTAGAAAATTCATTAAATCTTTTTGTAATTATAAAAATGAAGAAAAATCAACTGAAATGAATTATTAGAAGAATAGGGTGCATATTGCATAAGTACAATAAAAAACATAAAAATTGATTAGAAATAATTAGAAAAAGTTTAGGTTCAATTTACAAAAGAAATCATAAAAATACAGAAAATCATAAAGATATTATAATTGTAAAAAAATGAGGATGCATAAGTACAAATAAAAATAAGAAATATAAATATAATTTAATTAGTGCGAATTAGGGAAAATGAGGTTTAATTCATCAAAAATCATAATAATACAGAAAATCAGAAAACTGTTATAATGATTAGATTGTAGGGCACATAAAATATAGCAAAAATAGAAAGTATATATTTTAATTTAGTGTAG
Organism: Malania oleifera; assembly: GCF_029873635.1. Lineage (NCBI taxonomy): Eukaryota > Viridiplantae > Streptophyta > Magnoliopsida > Santalales > Ximeniaceae > Malania > Malania oleifera. The sequence continues at coordinate 123,514,709 of NC_080417.1, forward strand.
ATATAACTAAAAAATATATTTTAATAATTTAGGAAATTATAGTTCATAAAATGTATAAATTTTTTTTAAAAATAATTTAATTTAATATAGAAATAATTAATAATAATTCACTAAAATCTTGAAGATCTATAAAAAATCAGGGAAATTCCAAAAACAGAGCATTTAAAGATGCCAGTAAAAGTAATTTCCTTTTAATTTTAACTTGTTTTACTTTTGATAATCAAATCATAGCTGATGATGAGATAAGGAAAAGACCTTGCTAGATAGTGTTTCTTCCTCTCATGATGAGGCAAGATGTTCTCTTCCTAAAGATCAAGTGATTGATGGAAGTTGATAGCTTGATGCCTCAACCAATAAGATTAAGCCAAAAGAAACAAGAATCTTTGTCTTTTAAGAGCCTATCTAACCTGGGTATCAAAGTTTTTTTTATAATAGAGGAGTCCCACCAATATTTCAAATAAAATATTCTAAAAAAGGCTTTCTCCCTTTTTTTGATCGTGAAATCGTAAACTTTGATAATATAGTACTCTCGAATATGTTTTTCTAAAGTTAGCATGCAAATTGGACCCTTTTTTTTAATTTTTAAATAGGTCTCCACATTTTTTTATTTCAATTCAACATTTGTTTATTTTATACATATTCTTCCAAAAATCATTATGCAAACTGAGTCTTTCCTTAATTCATCTCTTTTTCTCCTCAATATCTATCTTTTAAAACATTTAAAACTAGGGAACCCAAAAACACCCCCTTTAGGAGTAAAATTGCTAGGTTTTTTCAATGCCATTCTTGCATGCTACTATTTCTTATCAAATGACTAAAAGGGAATTGATTTCCTTTTTCCCTTAATTTTCTTTCTTTCAAGCATGCACACACATAACTATGGTAATTATTCTTGGAATGGATGAGAGTAGTGGTGCTGATTGAATTAATATTTTTAGGATGGTTGATCAATCATCTATTGTGCTCACAATTATATTCTTGCATCTTTCTCTATTTTTGTAGACTTCGTGGGATTTTTTTTTTTGTTTCTATCTTTTTTTAAAAAGTGGCAACACTTCTATTTATTTTGTTATGTTTTCTTTATTCTTTCCAACTTGATTGTTTGGAAGCAACATGCCATCTCTCATCATTCTCTTGATAATCCGGGGTGAACAAATGAAAAGCAAATACCCAACGCTTCCTGCCTACACCACAATTAAAATTAAAACTAAAATCAGCATATTTGAGATCAACAAAAATTCTACACATAAATAAAAACGTAAACAAATTACGATTGTATAAATACATAAACAAAAAAAAAATGTAAAATACAACAATATTATTTTAGGAGAGCCTTGAATGATAGGGAAACTATTGAATTATTTTTCGTGTAAATCTTTCTTTGATTTTTTGTTTGGTACTAATCATTCCTTCCCACTCTACAAAGTATTCTGAAGGATCAAAATCCCCCATAAAATCAAAGTGTTTCTTTGGTTGGTTGTGCTTATTAGAATAAATACTAATGACTTGCTGCAGACCTTCAAAAGCCCTATCACCTGATATTTGTATGCTTTGTTTGGATTGTTCATAATCGATTTCTCATTTTTATTGCATTGCGATTTTTGCATGGAAGGTTTGGAATAAGTTATTTAGTTAGTTTGGAGAAAGTTGGGTTTGTTTGAGAACAGTGGAGGAGTTCTTGGAAATATCTTTCGTAGGGTTTGGTAGGAAGACGGAAAGTATTGCATTATGGAATTGTGCTTTATTTGCAGTTCTATGGGGCTTGTGGAGGAATGTAATCAATGTATTTTTTTTTAGGGAAGAAGATCCCATATTTGTTGGTGCGGGAGAAAGTGTTTTTTATGGCTTCTTTGTGGCGTGTGGGGAGTGGAACTTTTAAGGGGATGTGTTTGACTGATGTTCAGTGAGATTGGAAGTCACTTCTAAGGGCGTGCTGATTTGAGCTTGCTGTTTTTTTGTGTTTTCCTTTTTTGTTTTGTTTTCTGGGGATTTCATGAAGGAGATGGCTTTTCTCCTGTTTGTACATTCTTTCTTTATCTAATGAATTTCTTTTTCTATTAGAAGAAAAATAACAATATATTGGCTTTTCGATTTTTTGGTTGTTTTCTTGCAAAATCGAAATTGAACCAAAAATATTTTTTTAAATATTAGAAGTCAAAATTAAAAACCAAAATCTAAAAGCTGAATTGAGAAATAGAACGATTTGGTTTCAGTTCAATTTTTATTTTTTAGTAATTTTTGTGCACCCCTCCAACACCCAAAAGTTTCTTGCATGGCAAATTTTTGAAAGCAACTCTGCCCAATTGCCAAAAACCCTATCAAGGAGTAGGCATTCCCAGCACAAGAGCGCACTCCTTTTTAGAAGAGCGACTTTTTCAGGGCTTTGTTTTTCTGTTTGAATTGTTTCTCGCAATCTACATCTAATATAGGCTTCTCAGCGCAGATCAATTCTGTTGATCAGGTTAGGTTCTAAACCCATAAATTCCCCACCCTTTGATTGCTGAGAAACTAAAAGAGAAATGAATGTTGTGTTTTGAGTATTTTGTTTGATTTAATCAAACCCTAGCATGCCGCTTTGTGTATTTTATGTGCTTCCTTTTTCTTTCTTTTTTTTCTTTTCCCTAAACTATATCTATGTTTTATGAATGGCTGGATTTATCTTTGGTGTGAATTTATATGGTTGCTAGTTAGATTGAGTTGGTGCCTATTTCTGCAAATTTATTGGAATTTTGAACCTAAGAAAATTCAGCGTGTTGTGTAAATGATTCTTTTGCGTGAGTCGGAGGGGCAGATGTAGAAGGGGAAGACAGATGGAAAAATGGAAGTTTTAGTTTTAGTCATCATTAGCTTATATTGTTGACACAATTGCCACACACAAATGTGCACAGTTCCTAGTGATGGACCAATTGACTGAGAGTATTCAAAAAAGAGGTTCCATGGTGTATGTTGTTTGTAGATATTGTATTTATTGATGAAACTTGGGACGGAGTAGAGGTTGAGTTAGAATTATGGAGAGAAGCTTTGGAATCTAGAGGCTTTAGGATAAATATAAATAAGACAGCATATATGAAATGTAATTCTAGTAATGATAGGAGTAATATTGGGGACAAAGTTAAACTTGATGATGAAGAAATAAATAGCACTTGTAGATTTCGATACCTTGGATTTATTATGCATGCTGAAGGAGAAATTGAAGATGATGTAATGCATAGAGTTAAAGTAGGTTGGGTAAAATGGGGAAGTACTTCAAGTGTGCTTTGTGATTGTAAAAGACCCTTAAAATTGAATGGGAAGTTTTATAAGACTGGTATAAGACCAGCAATGCTATATGGATCAGAATATTGGGTGATAAAGAAACATAATATCCGAAAAGTAAAAGTTGCCGAGATGAGAATGCTTAGATGGATGAGTGGTATAACATTAAAAGATAAATTAAGGAATGAACATATTCGTGGTAAGTTAGGTGTAGCTCCTATAGAAGATAAGATAAAGGAGGAACGACTCAGATGGTATGGACACTTGCAACGTAGGCCACATAGTGCACCTGTGAGGAAGAGTGACTTAGTTACTATGGGGGGCAATAGAAGGGGTAGGGGTAGACCTAAAATAACTTGAGAGAAGATAGTGAGTAAGGATTTAATATCCTTGAATCTATCAAAAGAAATGATACATGATCGCATAAATTGGCGGAAAAGGATTCATATAGCCATCCCCACCTAATGGGACTAAGGCTTGGTTTCGTTGTTGTTGTTGTTGTTGTTTTGCTCTTAAGATAGTGTGTTTTTTCTGATAAGGGTGTTCGTTTTGGTTCGGTTCAGTTTTGCCCTATACCAAATGCGAGCTGAAAAACTTGGTTCTTCAAAATGATAGCCAAAACCAACAGTTCTCCTACCGCAAAGTTAACCGGTTTACTGGTTTGGTTTTGGTTGTCGTATCGAATACCAAAGCATCTTATTCTTAATATTTTAAAACTAGTACACAGATGACTTTCAACTCTTTCAAAATCTGCTTTATCTGTTGCCTGCAGAAAAATTGCAGGCATTGATCATGGGTTGATGAACCTGTGGAGAAATGCAGGCAAGCCCAAAAATTGCAGGGCACAATCTGTACTGGGGGTTAATGGTTATTTGTAGGGAGCTTAGAGCCAGAAATTTTCTAGCATTTCCAATGTGGGAATGGGATAAGGGACTAGGGGGGTGCAATTGCAAGAAGGCAGCACGTGCAGTTGATAGGAGCCTCTTGGCTCTTGTCCCATGTCGTAAACTTGTAAGGTAAGAATGGTTCCTCATTCCATAAAACTCACCATTTCCTTCTTAACTAGAGTAGTTGTATCCAAATCTTGAGAGAAGATCTGAAAAATCGAAAGGCTTATAATAATTTAATATTGAGTGGAGTTTGAAGAATTGTTATTAAAGAAATAATTTAATATAAATGAATAAATAATTATAGAACCAGTTTTTTAGATATATGTAATACATCAAAATATAAAAATGTGACATATATTATTAATAATTTGGTCTTTTGGTTTGGTTTCGGGTTAAATTCCGAAACCTAAACTGAGACTGAGTTTTTATTTTGAAGAACTGTAACCGAAACCGAAAACCGAACCAAAATTATTTCCTCCAGTTTTGGGTCAGTTTTCGATTTTTCATTAATTATTGTACACCCCTATTTGCTGATAACTGTATGGTATGTCCAAGGGTTATATTAAGAGGAAACATTGATGTAGTAGGTGATTGGAGTCGTGATGAATAGTAGCAAATTGGGAACTTTAAGTACTTGTTTGTACGATTGGGGTCCATTTGGATTAAGAATTTTGTTTGGGGAAAAGGAAGGAAAGGAAAATAAGAAGGAAATTTATTTTCCATTATATGTTCTCTCGATACTAAATATTATTAAAAAATAAAAAAAATATTCTTATATGATAAAAAAAATTAAGAAAATCAAATGCTAATAATGTGTGAAATCAAAAATTTTTTGTTCATTAATTTGTTATATATATAGTTTTATCTCACTTGACAACCAATCATAAAAATGTGGATTCCTTCAAATTTTCCTTTCCCTAATGTTTACCAAGTTCCAAACAGGGCCTTAGCTTGTTCCCATTTATTTCTCTGTACCGCATGTTTTATCCCATGAGAATTCACTTTTGTCGATGAAAAATGTAATTGCAGAGCGTTAGCAAATTGAGAACTTAACGCTTCTGTGTTCAGTTAGTTTTGGTCCCATTTATTTTCCTACATGTGTTATCCCATAAGAAAGATGTAATTGCAGAATGTTTTGTCTCCAGAGAGAGAGCTTTTGTCGATGGAAAATGTAATTGCAGAGTGTTAGCAAATTGAGAAGTTTATACTTTTCCTACATGTTTTATCTCATAAGAAAGATGTAATTGCAGAATGTTTCGTTTCCAGAGAGAGGGAGGGAGGAAGGGAGGGGGATAGAGAGAAAGAGAGAGAGCCATCACCATCTGCTGAAGATGATGTGGAAATGGAAGAAGGGAGATAAAGTGTTTATTGATATTACATGAACTGATAACAATGATCCCATGGTTGGTTCTGTAATATTTGAAACAATTATATTACCACCATGGGTTTTGGAAATTTAGTAAATTTATTTGTTAATGGTTGTGTGAAGTACGACATGTGTTAGTGGCTTAGTGGGTCTTGACTCTTACGATACTATTGTTATGGAGAAATATAATGATCGTCCAGCATCCCTCAATGTTGTTCTCTTAATGTTACTATGCTATTATTTTGATTATATATTTTGTAGAATCAATGGCGGGCTTAGATTCATTTTACTGGGGGCTATAGCACCCACTGCCCTTGAGAGATACATATGAGGATGGTGCTAATTTTTCGGAGCTGCTGCCACCTAAATTTAAATGGTAGAGGCTTTATTTATTTAGTTATATATTTATTTTGGTGGGGATGGGGGTATTTGGAAAGACTAAAAGCTTCATGATAGTTTAAGATTTAAAAAAAAAAGAAAAGAAATCAAAGCGAAGTAAAGAAAACTCAAAAGTGATAACTCAACTTGCCAATCTATCCCTCTATGACTCCCACATAGATCTGCACCAATCATTCTTTGAGATGAGTGTGTGTGTGTGTATAGAGAGAGAGAGAGAGAGAAAGAGAAGTAGGCACTCTGCAATTTGTCTCTCCGCCTCTAGGCATACCAACTTTTAACCAATTATGCCCTGGCCCCTAGTGCTAGTATAAACTGGAGGCCCTTAAGTCCTTGACTAATGAATTAATTTAGGTTAACTAAAGCCCACCTACTCTACTATTTCTCATCTTATTATTCTTATTTAATTTTGTAATTAGATTCCTAAGGCTAAAACCCTATATAACATTCATTGAGGATAGTCATATCCTTTAACCTTTATCCAAAGATGTGCCCGCTCAGGCACTCAAAAAAATGAATTGATGGCCCTCAAATTGAGAGCCAAGGGCAAAGATAAAGGGAGCTGCCGCAGAGGTGTAAACCATTTTTTTTTTTTATGATTTTTGTGAAAAACTTTTTATAATTTTCTGGTTCAGGGATCTAGATTTATTTCTATTTGAAATTTTTGAGTAGGATTAATGATAAGTTGTTGCTGGAGTTGATATATTATGAGCTATGAAATACGAATTGTGGACACGTAGTGTTAAGTTTTGTCTTGTTGTGTAAATAAATTGTATGATTTCAGCTATTAATTTAGGAATCTTACAACATGATTAATGTTATCAAATTATTTTTAACTTGATCTCAGAAAGCGAGAAGGTTGGATTCATTAGTATTTAGTCACTTACTTACATTTGAGAGGGATATTAAGTTGATTATCAAGCAACTCCAAAGCATGAAAGCCCACTAGGACAATTATAAGTTGCACTGAAATGGATGCAGATGGCAGTTAAAAG